>NW_026020329.1:1531690-2248476 GCF_900185275.1 Solanum verrucosum
CTGAAAGTTTTCAGGTATGCCTAGTGATCTAATAGTCCATATTTTTGAAGAATCCATTTTGCAACTCAACGTGATATTTAGATGTTAAACTTCTTTTTTAACTTGGTAAGTTTTCTTATATATTAAAGTTTTCATAACAATACAGGCGAGGAGCAATAGAAATGCAGAAAATCGAGCTAAGTTAAAGATGTATCATCATACTGGTAGCAAGCCTATTAGAGAGATTATTTATCAGCAGGTATTATCGAAAAATTACTTTCCTAAAGAAAATATTTAAGAAATGCTCTTTGACATGTTTCTCTTTGATGTAAAGGGCGGAAAAGATGGCAATCCGCCAAATTTGGCAAATATTTTCTTTGAGACTCGTAAGAAAGATAACATGCTTGTTGAACCAGAAGCAATTGAAAAACATGTGCGTTTAGTAAATTCAATATGTAAATTACTTCAAATTATTAAGGGATCTGTTGAAATGTACTTGTATATATTTTGCAGGCTCAAATCAAAGAAATACTAAAAGCTGAGCCATCTCTACCTAGCATAGAGATTGTAGAAAAGTGTTGTGGACCTCAAACTCGTAGTCATGTATTTGGCTTTGGAGGTGGAGTAAAGGCAAAGGATATGAGAGGTGGCACTTTTTCAAAGACTGAGTTACTGTCTGAGCTACGTTCAACTCAAGAGGAAAATAAATTTTTGAATGAGAAAAACAAATCCTTGAATGATCGCTTGTCTACCTTAGAAGATTGAGATGAAAGAAATAAGAAAAATGAAAGAATTCATTGCTGCTCAACAATCGCATAACCCGCATTTGACATCACCCATATCAATTGAATGAATGACCACTGACTTCTTTTGCTTATCAAGTAAGTAACAATATACCAAACTCTATTTGCGGATAGTTGTTTAAGTAGTTAGTGTATGGTTGAACTCTTACGAAACTAATGAAGAGAGGAATGAACAAATAGCATATCCATTATCCTTTTTGAAACTGGAAGACGATAGATTGATAATTGACATGTTTTCCATCAGCTTTTCTATTATTATTGATATGCCTCTTGGATTGATAATTTGTGTAGCTTAGATTAGATTATTGTCATGCTTACAAGAATAAGATTATTGATCATGTTTAAAGGAATTATTCACTTGTGAGGTACTTCGCTTGGTGATTCTCTTCTCTTAGCTGGTGGCTGTTTGACATATTTGTGTTATGATTCATGATACATATCAAAAAAAAAAATTTGTTTGTTGGATTGATAATGGAAAACTGTATTGCTTTCTGAGCATCTGTGATGAACAGAATACTAAAACGTTTCCCTGTGTAGTGGAAAATTTGATGTTTCAGTAGAATGATGACCAGTTTCGTTTACGATATTCTAGTAAAGATGCTGATTTAATTTGGTTGATAAAATAGGGAAAGATGAACTTGTACATCCACTACAAGTAGCTGTGAGATAAAATCATTAGCAAGTTTAAAGTGCTCAATTTACAGAACTAACTATGCATAGTTATACATCCATGATTTGAATTGCAAAGCCAGTATAAGTTCGGTACCGACAACAGTGGGTTTAAAACTCATAGCTCTGCAGATAGGATTTGGATTTGAGGGAAAAGAAGTGTATTATACATTGATTTTTAGTCCGGACAGAAATCTTCCAATCCACAACTCTTCTCTTCATTAAAGCTATCAGGAAATTAAGTGAAAATGGTATATAGAAACTAGTGTTTAAGATATATTATCTCTGCGATGCCAGTTTTTCAGGTGTTGCAGTGTTTTCTATTTTATCCACTGCGTTCATAGGAGAGGTAAGCTTGGATTGAGTGATCATACACTAATGCACTCATATCAGTAAGGCAATCTATGAAATTGTAAAGATCTGAGATGTTGTAAATTATTTCTTTGATGGCTGGATTCAATTCCTTGAGATTCCTCTCATACAAATCACAAATTCTATCCGTTGCTTGACTTATTGACTCGTAATCCATGAAAGTGCGAGTTGCTCGGTTCTGAGATGTCTACATGAGAACAATAGTGTGTCTATTTTCCATTTTACTAATGAATAAGGATTGAGCCTGTCTTTGCTGAAATTTTTAAGCAAAGAATCAGAAAATACGTAAGGAATAAATAAGGGGAACGACGGGAGGCGGTGGCAGCGGCGTCTTCGCCGGCATTAGAATTGTTTAAAAGATTACTACCTTCTTTATCTGTGTAGTTTCCATTTTATACAATACAATAGCATACACACATCTTTTTCCTCTGTTTTTTTACTTTTGTACAACTGTGTGCGAACTTCTTTTATTTTTTGCAGAACTTTGCATAGTGAAAGTAGCCTACATTTTTCTGGAATTTCATGCAGTCTACAGTTCTCTGGGATTTAATCCATTTATTATGAATGCAATCTGTAGACATAGTGAATGTAGCCTACAGTGAATTTAGGCATGAGATTTAACTTCTTTTATTTTCTGCAGAGCTTTACGTAATGAATGTAGCCTAAGTTTTCTGGAATTTCATGCAGTCTACAGTTCTCTGGGATTTAATCCATTTATTATGAATGCAATCTATAGACATTTTAGACTTGGGATACACTATTAAAGTTTTCTTACTGAATTTTTCTTATGTTCTTGCAGCTTGTTAATATTTTTGGATAAACCCTTGGTGAATTTTGGTGTACTTTTGTGAAGATTGAAGCTACAAGTCAAGATGCAAGTTTAGAAGATGCACAAGACCATTATTATTTTTCTAGTAAAGTTACGCAAAACTTGAAATCATAGTTTAGCTCGGGATATTGTTAATTTGCTAAGCTTTTTTTTGTTAAACAAATAGTGAAACACCATGGGATGTTTAACTATTTTTATATTTATATCTGCCTTTTGTATGGAGATTTACCATGGAAATCTTTTATTTATTGATAAAATTTATATTATTTTTGTGAAATGAAGATCCAGAAGCACTGATGCTCAGTTAGAGACCAAAAATGTTGCTCGTCTCTAAAAGTTCATCTAAGACGAGATAGTTTCTTGTCTCTAAATGTTTCATCTAGGATTAGACAACTTCTTGTCCCTAAAGGTTCATCTAGGACGAGGTGTTGCTAGTTGCGAAAAAACAATCTAAGACGATGTAGTTGCTCATCAAAAAAAAGTACTCTAGGACGAGGTAGTTGCTCGTCCCTAAAGAGTAATCTAGGACTAGTTCGTTGCTAGTCCCTAAAGGGATTTAACGACCAGAAATGACTAGCTTTCAAAGAAGAAAATCCTCTATTTGGGATGAGATATACAGTCTTCAAAAGTATTTTGGGACCAACTTTGATTCCGTCTCTAAACTCATTTAGCGACTAGCAAAAGGGACTCGTCCCAATTGACCTATAGCGAAGAAGCATTTTAGGACGGGTCGCGACCAGCCTTTTCCCGTCTCAATAGACTATTTGGGACTAGATTTGAACTTTCAGGGACCATATTTCCCTTCCTTAGAGGCTGTTTTTCTTGTAGTGCAAATAGGACAATCTGCAGTTGCAATAATATCTGAGGAATTCTGGTGAACTAAACCAAGCTTGTGCATAGCATGTAAAGAAGGATGACCTAGTCTTTGATGCCACAACTCAGTAGCTCTTGACTGGTCTGCTGACAATGATGGTCTTAGTGCACCATTAATGAAACATGTATCCTTGAAAATTTGCTTGACAATGTAAAGACCTCCCACTTCTTTACCAATCCCCCTCACCCTGCCATTGTAAAGATCCTGAAAAATGCAAAAATCAGGAAAGAATGTGACAAAGCAGGAAAGGCTCTTGGTTAATTTGGAGACTGAAATCAAGTTATACTTGAAATTTGGTACATGTAATACATTATCCACTCTCAAATCTGCTAAAACATCTGCAGAACCTATGTGAGTTATATCAGCAATCCCTCTATTTGGCATATGAACCGGCTCATTACTAGATCGGGAAAGTTCAACTACATCTTGCAACATATGGATTGAAGATGCTATATGATGAGTAGCTCCGGAATCTATGATCCAAGTTGGAGATCCAAATTCAGTTAGCAAAGAAGTAACAGTACCTGCTAAGTTGATGTGATGATCAGAAAAATGATCATTTCTCTCATTCAAGAGCTCTTGCATCTGTCTGTACTGCTCATCAGAGAACTTAGGTCCATTCCTCCCATATGATTGCTGGAGATACTTGTATTGGTCATCTACAGATGCACCTTTACTAGACCCTGTATATTCATCAACTTCAGATCTTCGATGATCATTCGTAACATTGTTAGCTGAGAAATTACGTTGCTTATCAAAACGCGGATTAAATGGCTTCTTATCAAATTGTTGGGGGTAAGGTTTTTTATCAACATTTGGAGGATATTGCTTCTTCCTAACTTCATCAGTGAAGCTCTTCTTTGAGTCATCAGACTGACCAGGACGCCCTACCAACCAATAACAATCGCCTTGAACATGGCCACCTTTACCATAATAATCACATCTGATAAATGGTTTTTTTCCTTTATAGGCAGGATTTCTATTGAACTGCATAGCCAGTGGTTCTCCCTTACCTGGTAACGCTGGGAATGGACTAGATCTCTGACTCTCATCTTCACTAAGCATGGCATAAGCTTGGTTTAAGGAAGGCTCTATGGTTTTCAACAACAATTGACGACGTACCTGTTCATACGATTCATTCAAACCGCTAAGAAATTGGAGTAACCTTTGCCTCTGCAAATGCTCTATGTATTCCCTCGATTTTACACAATCACATCCAGGTGTAGGAACTAAGGCATCGTACTCAGCCCAGAGCTCCCTCAATTTGGTGAAATATACAACAATAGAATCAGTTCCCTGCGATAGTGTAGCAATTTCCCTGTGCAATTGAAAAATCCAAACTCTGTTCACTTTGTCAAATCGCTCTTTGAGGTCTTCCCAGACGAGATGAGAATTAGATGAATACACAATTCCACTGAGGAGAGAAGGAGAGACGGTGTTCATGATCCATGATAATACGATTGCATTGCAGGTTTCCCAATCTTCATGCAATTCATCACTGAATTGATCCTTCTGGCAAGTGCCTGTAACAAAACCTAATTTTCGTTTAGCTTGCAACGCAATTGTCATGGAGCGTCTCCTTAAACCATAGTTTTCCGATCCCATCAATTTCGTCGGAATAAGCACCGATCCAGGGGTATCGGAGGGATGAACATACAACGGATGTGTATTTGTGATTTTCTCAGCGACTGATTGAAATTGCTGATCAGTGACGACTGTTTCTGATCATGACTCCGGCATTGTTAAAGAATACGATCAACTGATCAAAGATGAAATACGATCCCAGTTACGATTGCTCTGATACCATGTTAATTTCGTAATCTGAGCCACATCAATGGCAGAAATCTTTCAAGTAACTCAGAGAAGAGAAAGGAAATCAAATTGTTTCATTCAATGTAAAAATTGTGAATCAATGCAAGCTTAGTATTTATACTAGAGTTCCTATACAATTATATCTAGCTCATCATTTTGTTAGTTACAGATCCTAACAGAATTTAATCATCTAACTAACACAACTATCTAACTACCTCATCAGTTAACTAATTCCAATAATAACTTTTCTCGAAACAGTGTTTCAAAACCCAAAATTCCTAATTTCAGATTTTTTTCGATCAACACAACAAGCTCACACTTTAACATCTACCCTACATGTCCTATAATAAATCAACAGATAACTTTAACACCCATTATCTTTTCGAACAAACTCATCTAATTTAATAAAAGAGAAATCTTTAACAAAAAATTGTCTTGTAACATAGTATAAATTAAAAATACTTGCATTTAGAAGGTAAAACCTGAGATTAACTTGAAGGGCTCTTGAATTCTTAGCCAACTAAAGGAAGATGATATCCAATACATGTGATGACGTCTGAGAAGGGGTGGGTGACAACTCATAAAATCTGGTTGTGCCCTCGAATATGCAGATAATTAAGCAATAAACCTAAAAATAAAACCAAACAATAAAAAAGATAATCAAAGAAGAAGAGTTGCAGTTTGTGCTTGCCTGGTTTTTTATTTATTTATTAAGCAAGCAGAGAAAAAGAGATAGAGACATAGAAGAAGAGCCACTACGTGTTTATCCAACAGCAAAATGTAAGACACTATCTGAATGCATATCAGCTTGCTAGAATGGAATGACCAAAATGCCCTTATTTTCAAATTTAATGGCAAACAAGCAGCCATGTTGAAATGTTTGGAAACTGTCTCTTCTATATAAGAGAAAAAAAAAATATGTATTTGGATTTGTTAGAATTTCATATTTTAATACCCCCATGGTCTACGTGTGTGCATAGTTGTTCTCATAAAAAAAAAAAAAATTATAGCAAAGTTTAAGAATTTTACCACCGCCATACGGCCCATACCTAAGTCTAACCTTACTAGGAAACCTTTCATACACAGACAGAAACTTTCTTTCCATAATTTGGTTCCATTATAATTTTTCATAATTTGTAGTAACAATATTTATGTTACCAACTTTTAATATCTATAAATTATACTTACGTTGTGGTTAATTTTCAATTTATCGCACCATCAAGTCCAATGTCAAAATTGTAATCTATTTGCTTTTTCAGAAATCACACTCGCAGAAGTATCCGATAAACAAAGCAAAATCCTGATTGACGAAAATTAATTTTTGAAATTGGTCTCTAAATCTGGCGGTTCTTTTCATAAATATGTGCAGTCTCACTAAAAAGTTCATAACTTGGTGTAGCGTCCAAATGATAAGCGACTTGACTCTTTATAAATTAGACTTTGAACGCTATGGCATATCCAAGAATCTAAGGTAAAAATCTTTCTGGGTTGACAGGAGTCAATTTTTGAAGTTGGCCTCCAGATTTGTCTTTTCTTCTAATCACAATTTGTATGGTCTAACCAAAATGTCTCTATCTTTGTGTAGGAGAAGACAAATGGCATACCGCTTGATTCTCTAGTGAAACTAGATTCAAAAGGCTGCAACATACCAAAATTTCATTGGAAAACTCCACCAGGACGGGCTGCAATCAATTAGGAATAAGTGACAAGTAAAAGTGAACGGATGGATTATTTTCATAAACCTCCCTTTAGATTTTCTTTAATAACACTGATTTCTCTTGTGATTTGAGATATTACACTAACCTCCCTTATATGGATATTTTTGTAACATAATTTATTTAAATGATAATTTATCTATGTTCTTCCTCATCTACCATTAAGACAAATTGTAACACCTCGCTATTTGAAAAACTAGAAAGAGCTAGAATTAGAAAGAGTCATTTTTGGAAAGAATGAAAAAATCTGAAAAATTGGTTAAGTTATGTTGAGTTTGAGTTTTGGGTCAACTTCAAACGATCATAACTCCTAGTTCAGGGTGAGTTAGGTGTGCTACCAGATACCGTAGGAAAGATCTTTGAATTATATTTCCAACGCCGGCGAGTTTGCTCAATTCCAAGTTCGTATGAGGGAGATTTATCCATTCAAAGTTGAACTATCTAGATAAGGAAAGTCAAAACCGGATTTTAGAAGGGTATTATGGTCTTTTCACTATCCAATCATTTAAATTTCATTTTTGGTAATTAAGTTGGGGTCTAAACTGATTTGGTTCAATTTACGTTCATAAAAAAGAGTTAGGGTTTTGAGAGAAGAGAAAAGAAGGAGAAAAGAGGAGAAGAGACAAGGAATCGTCAAGTTCTTGAAGAATTGCTTGTGGATTTCGTCAAGGGGTGATCCCTACGAGGCATGTGAGATCACATAGCGTTGGGTTAGTTCACCCGGATTTCGTCAAGGGGTGATCCCTACGAGGTATGTGAGATCACATAGCATTGGGTTAGTTCACTCACGCGCCAACCATGCTTGATTCATCGTAATTATGTTCTTGAAAGAAGAGTTTATGAGTTCTTGATGAATATTGTTGAAAGTTTCGTTTGAATCTTGATTGTTGAAGTTGTTGAGAAGTTCTTGAGTTTGATTCATAAAATTAGATGTCGTTTTGAGTAGATTCTTGCATATTTTGATTATGTAGTTGAATCTAAGTGTTTGAGGAAAGATCCAATTGAATTTAGAGAGTTTAGAGTTGAAAAACGACCAAGAGAATTCATCAAAAATCTGGGAAAAGGGGTGGGGCACCGCGCCACTCAGAGCACCCCACAAAGTTCTCTGTAGTTTGGCCTCTAGGGTGCCGCGTCAGCCAGAGCACCCCATGTAGTTTCAACTCTGGCGCCCCGCGCCACTCAGAGCGCCAAGTTCTCTACCCTTTCCCACTTCTTTCCGTTTGAGTTCCCTAGCAACGTACCTAAGTTTTCTAGTTGATTTCTACACTCTAAGGTACGTCTAAACATCATGAAATAATCCATAAACATGAGATCATGAGACTTAAATCCATAATTCAATTTAAGGAAAGTTAAGAGTCAAGTCAAAAGAAGTCCATAGAGTTCTCCAAAAGTCTTTTGCAAATGTTTTAACTTTGTTTTAAGACTTGAGTTTTGAGTTGAGTAAAGAGTAAAGAGTGAAGTTCATTTCTTCAAGAAGAGTATATCGGGACTATGTATTCCCAAAGAGTAAATGTTTTCACATTTAAACAAGAGAGGAAACTCTGATTTCCAAGAGAGCCTTTGAGCATCGAGAAATTGGTTTCTCACATTTTCAGAAGCTATCCGTAAAGCTGGTTTTCAACAATCAAAGGTTGATTATTCCCTTTTCACCAAGGCGAAAGGTTCATCATTCACAACAATACTTATCTATGTTGACCACATACTTCTCACAGGAAATGATCTTCAAGAAATTGAACACATCAAAAGGTTTCTTCTCAAACGCTTCCACATTAAAGATCTTGGAGAGTTGAAGTATTTTTTAGGTATTGAGTTTTCTTGTTCAAAGAATGGAATCTTTATGTCTCAGAGAAAATATGCAATAGACATTTTGCAAGATTCAGGAATCTTAGGAGCAAGGCCTAAAAAGTTTCCAATGGCGCAAAATTTGAAACTAACTTCTACAGATGGAATTGTACTGAATGATCCAACAAAATACAGAAGACTAGTTGGTAGATTGATTTATCTCACCGTCACAAGGCCTGACATTGTCTATTCTGTTCGGACACTTAGCCAATTTATGCAAGAGCCTAGAAAACCTCATTGTGATGCTGCTGTGTGAATTCTCAAATATATCAAGGGTACTCCTGGTCAAGGTTTGTTATTTCCTTCCACAAACAATCTTATTTTAAAGGCCTTTTGTGATTCAGATTGGGGTAGTTGTCGAGCCACAAGGTCTGTCACAGAATACTGTATTTTTCTTGGAAATTCACTTATCTCATGGAAATCAAAGAAACAATTAGTTGTTTCTAGATCATCAGCAGAGGCAGAGTATCGAGCTATGGCGAACACTTGTTTAGAACTTACATGGTTAAGCTATATACTTCAAGACTTAAGGATCTCAAATGTGACTCCTGCAAAACTATTTTGTGACAATCAAGCTGCCTTACATATTGCAGCGAATTCAGTCTTTCATGAGCGAACAAAACATATTGAAATAGACTGTCACATAGTTCGAGAAAAGTTGCAAGCAAAACTAATGTCCTTCATATGTTCCTACACACTTTCAATTAGCAGACATCTTTACAAAGGCTTTGGGAAAAGATCAATTTGTAACAATGCACAACAAGTTGGGATTTCATGATATTCACTCTCCAACTTGAGGGGGAGTGTTGAGAAATACATATCTTCTACATATATTCTTGTATATTTAGTTTCCATATTAGTAGATCAAATTCCATTAATTGGGGATCACAATTTCTTACCTAAAGCTAGGCTAGATTGATTTGTATCAAGCTGTATATATATCAAGCTGTACATATATCATATTGTGAATAAAGAAAATCACTTCAGCAAAATATATTGTTTTCTCTTCTTTTCCAAGAACTAATTTACGTCGATTTTTAAAACTAACAAAAATTGACGGACATGACCGATTGTCCCTCAGTATTATCCATCCTGTCCATTGATTTAATGAAGACAAAATGATGCACATTCCGTGGATTTTCCCCAATTAAAAATCAAACACTTTTGACAAGTGAAGTGACTAGATAGGAACAATGCTACTTTCGAAGACTTATCAAGTAAACGTATACTTATATATAAAGAGATGCTAAGTCAAAGCTATTGAGGTCTATTAAACCGTAAAACAGTTGTAGTTCTATATAAACACTCTGTTAGTAGGAAAAGAAAGTAGAGCAATAGTGGAGATATGGGGAACATTAAGTTTTTGTTGTTAGCATTTTTTCTTATAGCAATTGTGGCGAATGGTTGTTGGGAGGAAGAGAGAAGTGCACTCTTGGATCTTTTGACAGTAAGTTCAAAATCAAATTTTATTTAACTTACCCTTTTTCTTTTGAAATATGAAAAAAATGTTGTTTTTTTTTACTCTAACATATAAGCATTAAGAAATCTGAGCGCGTTGGAGTTCTTATACTTGGAGAGATGTTCTTTAAATGACAACTTTCTCGCAAACATTGGACAAATGACTTCTCTTAAATTGTTGAGTATAACTTCTGGTGGAAATAATGGCACCCTCCCTAATCAAGGTAGTGTATTTTTCTATTTTTGTCCTAATGCCTACATTTCATGAACATAGGGTGTGTTTGGCACGAGATAAAATTGTACTAGAAAAACAAGTTCCTTAAAAATGAGAAAAATAACTTTGTATATGACATTGCACGTTGAGTATAGACATATCGGAATCCTCCAAGACACCTCATCTTCATTTCACCCTGTAGTCCCATCCCACCACCGCACTCCTCACCTCGCATATACTATATTTTGTTTTTAAGTACCGAACAAAAAAAATAAGTAACAAAACTCACCTATTTTCCTTCGTCAAATACACTCATACACATAATAAAACAGTATAATAAGGTTTGGCTTATTATTGAATTTTTTTTAGCTAAATGAGTCTTGAACTTTTTTTAAATATATATATATAGGTTGGTGTGAACTCAAACACATTGAAGAACTGGATTTTTTAAACAATAATTTTGAGGGAACACTGCCTTCGTGTCTTGGAAACTTTACATCACTTTGATGGTTGAGTTTGGCTGGGAATAACTTACGCGGTAGCGTCACATTCTATTTGGAGGAGACTCACATCACTTGAGTACCTCGATATTGCGGATAACCAATTTGAAGATCCTCAGTCATTTTGCCAATTTTCCAACCATACAAAATTGATCTATTTGAATGTTGTTGTTCATTTTGTATTTCTAGAATACTTAAGAACAAAAACTTTGAATAACTTGATAACAAACAACAAAGTAGAATCAGCCAGTTTAGAAACAATATACAAAATATTTTTCTTAAAGAAGAATATCGAGCCTACCGAATGCACAGTGTCCCCTTAAGGAAACATGGTTAACGCTCGGCTAATTATGCATATCAAGGAGGAAGAATCCTACTAGAGACAATAATCTGGGTTCAAGTGATTCTCTGATGGAGACAATAACACAAAGTTCTTTCATTCTGTGATCAGTTCTAAAACAAAGAAGCTGACAGTCAACTGGATTAAAAAAGAGGATGAAAATTGCGCTGACAACAATGCTGATATTTCTCAAAAGGCTATCATCTTTTTTGGAGAACAATTCACTGATACTTCTATTTTGTCCAGGGATGTCAGAAGGTTGTGCTTGAAAGATATTTATGTGGTTAAGGTTCAGTGGAGACGCTGTCCAATCGAGGAGGTTACCTGGGAGATTGAGCATAAGTTGCGAGTCTAGTATCCCCAACTGTTCGAGCCGTCAGTTACTTCTTGACTCTTTATTTTTGAGGACGAAAGTCCTTTTAGTAGTGGATGTTATAATGATGACCCTCTAGGTTATTTTCTTTATTTCGTGAATTTAATTTTTAGATTACAAGGAAAACATCCAGTTGACATTGGTCACGGTACTCATATGGGAAAGCCGGCTGTGTACTTCTCAGCACAGATCTACGTAGTCAATCTTGTCGTAGGGAAATTAACCAAAGGAAAACCAAGCGGGGATGAGTTAAGGAAGCTTTTCAATAGCCACATTCCTTTGAAAGGTACTGTGAACATTGCCTACTTCCATCCTAATGACGTTTATATAGATTTCACAAACGAGCTAGACAGATTTTTATAACATATATACTTCTAACCATTTTCACTTTGGGATCATACACCATGAAAGTCATTAGATGGACCCCCGCCTTTGTCCCTGAAAACGAAACATCCTCCACACCCGTGTAGATTATGATCCATATCAATTGTCATAGAATAAATTCCATGGCAATTGATACTAATTGGATGGATCTTCTTTAAATGACAGCTTTCTAGCAAACATTGGACAACTGACTTCTCTTAAAGTGTTGAGTATGACTTCTGGTGGAAATAATGGCACCGTGCACACCCAAAAGATAGCGGTTGCGGGCTTACCTTGTCATAAAAAAAAATACGTATATTTTTGTAGGTTTTCTACTTTTTGGTATACTTGTAGTGTACGATCATGTTCATTTCCTTGAATTTCAATAAAATTACTCCCTCCGTTTAAAAAAGAATGGCCTAGTTTCCTTTTTAGTTTGTTTCTAAGAGAATGACTCATTTCCTTTTTTGGCAACATTTTAACTTCAACTTTCCACGTGACATGTTTAAGGCCACAAGATTAAAGGGCATTTTGGTACATTTGACATAACTTTAATTTAGAACCACAAGATTAATTAAAGGGCATTTTGGCATTCTTTCTTTTATTAAACTCCATTCCGAGTCAAACTAGGTCATACTTTTTTAAAAGGAGGGAGTATTACTTTATCAAAAAATGGTCCCTTCATTGCATAAACAATTGTTGCATTATAATTCCTCCATAGCTAACGTGCAAATTAAACAACCCTTTTGTGTCATAAGCTAAGGAGGCAAGTCATCTAAGAAAAGATTAGTGCGGATGTTGTAGTTTAAACCCTTTTTTTATATTAACATTCTGATTTCTATTGACCATTAAGAGATTTAATTTCGATTTTCAAGTCTTGTTTTCTACTGCACGTGAATTGTGTGTGTCTGAAATGTATGATGACAATTTTCATGCTATATGCAAAAAGCATAGAGAAAAGGAGGTCATTGCTTTTATCAGCTCACCTTGTATTCGTGTTGACTGAGAATTGATGTTCATATGGAAATTTGATATGATTGCTTTAGCTTGGTAGTTGGAACAGTTCCTTCTGAAATTACCTGTGAAATATTGATGTTAATCAGTTTGATGTCTTATTTGTCTCTCAGCTTATGTCTGATTTAGACCTCACATTTGTTTCTATAAGAAACTAGTCAAATATATTTTGTTGGCATAATATATAAATGTATCATTTAACTTGACTTCATTTTATATTGGGAAAATGCATAAGTACCCCCCAGCCTATGTCCAAAATTCCTGAGACACATCTAACCTTTACTAAGGTCCTATTACCCCCCCTCCCCCGAACTTATTTTTTAATTAATTTTCTACCCCTTTTCGGCCTACGTGGCACTATCCTTGAAAAAATTGTCAACACGCGTTGGACCCACAAGATAGTGCCACGTAGGCCGAAAAGTGGTAGAAAATTATATATAAAATAAGTTCGGGGGGGGGGGGGGGGGTAATAGGACCTTAATAAAAATTAGGTGTGTCTCAGGGATTTTGGGCATAGGCTGGGGGGGTACTTATGCATTTTCCCTTTTATATTTATGTCCTTCAATTTTTGGTTATGCACAAATAGACACTTAAACTTATATAAAGTTGAACAATTAGACACATGAGTCATATACATAATACACGTAGGACACCACATAGGACTCAAATTTTCATGTAGGTTCCATGTAGGACGTGTGTGTCTATTTGTTCAACTTTATACGAGTTTAACTGTTTACTTGTGCACACTCAAAATTGAAGGGGATGAATGTGACATGAGATAAAGTTAAAGAGCATATTTATGTATTATGCCTAATTTATTTATGCAGTAAATATGGCGAAAATTTTGACAATGCTGCTTTAACTAGGGCATCAAAATTATGGAGAGAATTATACGCTCCAAGGTGGCTTAGATGGTTTGGTTTTGGACTTTCACAATGGAAGTCTTGAAATCGAAACTCCTTAGTAGGGGGGTGCAATTCTAGGTCTAGCTCAGCGAACGCGCTTGCCCAGTGCAACTTAGTTCTCTTATATGTGGCTTGCAATTTATTATTACCATGTGCACACCCAAATGGTAGCAGCTATGGATTAAAATATTGAAAACTTAAGCTCAAAAAGTTAATTTTTTTTTATTAAACTTAACTTATGAATTTATTTAAGTAAAACTTTAAAAAATATATCTTTAAAATAAACTGAAGTAAAATTACATTATAAATTTCAAAACTTAAATTTCAAAACTATTAAACTTAGAAAAAAAAAAAAAAAAACATTCATATTTTCGTAATTCAAAATAACTCAAAAAAAATTACATTATTTTTTGAAATAGCTATATGTGTCGTTCCGTTTATCCTATCCCGTTCCATTCCGATCCATTCTGGACCATCCCGGTTCTATCCCGGTGTATAGAACGGAACCGAGCCTCTATTCTGGTAATTTCGATCCGATTCATCCCGGTATCGGTCAATCATGACCCGGTCAAACCGTTCCGATCCGGTGCCCAGTCTTAGTTGGGTTTTCTTCTCAGAGAGGTTTAATGTAGGGATCTCATGTCACCCTTCTTTACAATTTAAGTATCTATTACAATTTTTATTTTTCTAATTTAAGTTTATGAAATTAGACATAACTAATGGTAACTTTGTATATTTTGAATTTTATCAATCTATTAAAGTCAAAGGCTTATTACGTTTTTGTATTTTGTTAATTTTTTTTTGGGAAACTTTCAAAAATAGCAAATACTAGGCACTTATATATAGCTATAGTTTGCTTGATTATGAATAATAGCAAAATGTTAGGGGAGGAAGGAGAAAAGAGGTGAATGAGATCTCGGAAAGAGAGGAGAGTATTTTTTTTGCGAATTTTGGAGAGAAAAAAAATATAAATACAAACTTATTTGTATCAAAATGAATACATATTAAGAGGAGAGAAGCGAGCGAGATCGAGAGAGGGAGGAGAGGATAGGATTATATTTTGTATTTATTTTGCATTGTACTCTATATTTAATTTGCATTTAATTTACATTGCATTATGTATTTATTTTGTATCAATTGTATTCGAAATACAACAAATTGTATTTTGTATTTATTTTATATTGTATTCTTTATTTATATTGTATCAATTGTATTCGAAATACAACAAATACAATTGTATTCATCCTCTCTTTTATTGGATACAAATACATTTGACAGAGAGGATGAATGCATATTGTATTCGTACGAATACAAATACAATTGATACAAAAATACGAAATACAGTTTTTCGAATACAATTGAACTAAACAAAACACTCACCTCTATTTGACTGAATATAATTGATACATAATACATTTGAATGAATTTCTTCTTATTGACATGAGAGAGAGATAGAGAGGGGGGGGGGGGGGGGGGGGAGGGAGGAGAGCAGGTCTTGCACATGGTGTTAGCTTACGACAAGTATTTCAAAGGTGGTGGAAACACCTTGCAAATGTATATTTGAAGCCCTTAATCAATAAGAATTGCCTTGTGTAGTTGTCTAGGAGCTATGGAAGAGGAGAAAGAAAAGAAGGTATGGTGGTAATATGTCTTTTTCATATGAATTCCAATTGCTTAAGATTATATTTTTATTTTGATCCATACAACTTTGATTAACCCTAGTTCACCATTTTTTGGCATTAATCTAGACCATCTAATATGAGATAAATCGTATTGATTATGTCATCTTAACCAGTTTTTCCATTAATTGATTCTATAACTCAGAAGTTTCTTATGTTTTAATTCCGAATGAAATATTCCTAGTATTTCAAAACAGTCCTTTATTTTAGTCTTAAGAAAACAAGTCATTGTGTTATATTGAAGAACAAATCCAAATATAGACAAACTAATAACTTGGGTTTGTGATAATTTATAAAATACATAGGGAGAGAGGGAAAGGGTAGAGAGAGAGAGGGGGAGGAGAGGCAATGAAGATGGGTTTGCTATAAAAACAACATATTTTTCTTTTTTATAATATTTTTAAACTATAGCTATTTTCCATAAATAAATTACGAATTTGAACTAGTTCCATATTATTTTTTTTCATAAAGTGTGTATATCTTCAATTAAATAATTCTAATTACTTTACATAACCATATATTGATAATTAAATTTGTAGCCACTATAATAAGTCAATACTTGAAAAAATTAATGCTAGCAAATATTAATTAAATAAGTTTTGACATATCAATATTCAAAATACTTTTATTTTAAAATCTTCTAAGTTTTAAGTTGATATATATATATATATATTCACTTGAAGTCTATTTTCCTAATATTTTATATTCAAAGTTGTTAAAAAATAATTTTCAATTGATTTCTTTTAATAATATTATATTTTTTAATTTCTAATATGCAATTGTTTTAATCTCTCTTGAAAAGTATTTTATAATTCCGGGTATTTCTTGGTTGTTGAAAATTGTTTCTGTCCTCGTCTCTTTTGCCTTGTTTTTTAATTGGATATTCCTCAAGCCATCAACATCGTATGCATTGATATAGATTTTGTGAAGAAATAGTCATATTAGATTTTGATTTGAATTCATATATCCATGTTCAATGGTTTTATCTTTTTTTTTTCTTAATTATAAAAATATATTCTTGTCTTTAAAATAATAAATATTTTTAATAAAATAATATATATTTATGAAAAAAATGTTCTATTATTTCCTATAGGAAAAAGTGTATTGTGCTTATTATTTCTTGACATAATTAATACATAAATATGTATTTTTATCTTGGTCTTGTTGGCATCTACGCAAAGGCATAGCCAAAATTAGGAGTTTGAAGATTTTATATGTTAGGACAGAATAGCTTCAAATATAATTGACAAATTAACGAACAATAATATAAAGAAACGAAAATCTTTTTTTAGTTTAAGACTACGAATAGGTGGCCCGTGCAAGCACGGTCCAACATTGAAAGATTTTTGCGATTTGGATATACACATACAGATATACATATACATATACGTGCGTGCGCAACAATTGTGTTATTTTGTAGTTGTGGCTGTATTATTTACATTGAATAATTGCATCCCAAGTATTTATACAGAGCTCCATTTTGTTTTTCAGTGTTCGTCAGCACCAAACAAAAAATACCTGTGAAAGAACAATGAAAATGAATTTAGTATAGAGGTCCATGTGGAGATAGTTGTTTTGTTCATTCTGTGACATTTTTAATCATATACATATCTGATCCAACTTACTGAGCTACTTAGCTCTCAAATAGTATCAACAGCTTTGGATGCATGATGCAAGTGTATTATAAATATTTTGGGTCGAGTTTTAAACATATTTATTCACTACACTTTTCAAAGACATTAACTCGATGTTAATAAATTGGAGGTATAATAGAAAGAAAAAAAAGTGTCCTTCCTTGATTTGTTAAAAAATACAAGTAAAAAGAAAAATCAAATTAGGAAATATTTAGCGAATAGAGACAGATGGAGTACTAAACATCAATTAATAGGAATAATGTGGTAAAATAGCTATGGAGAGTATATTATTCTTAAAATGGACAATGTTTGTTATTTTTAGTGCATATATAACAAACCTTCATCGTTTATGCCAAATCAAAGAACCAATAGAGTTGTCTCTAAGAAAGGATTTGCATCAGGAAGATACACACTTATGTATCCCTCAAATGCATAAAAATTGGTATATTCACTATTGTCCTCAGTTCTCAGCACACAAGTCAAAGGGTTAAAAGCTTCATTAAAGCTTAATCTTGAAAAACATCAATCTATAAGAGAACACATTAATCTTTTGAATGAGAAACATGCTAAATTTTTAGTTTGCCTAGAATACCAGACGACGATATCAATTATTTTATCGACAAGTTGTAAGGTATTAAAGGGGAAGACGATTAGCAGTCTGCAATATCATCACAAAAGTATCAATATCAGATGATTCGAGCATCTCTATACACATATATGAGTTATGACTAAGTACTTGAAAAATAGAAATGTAAATTAGAAATCAGGAGTATATTAATTAATTCAAGTTAGAAGTTTATTTTGGTAGTCTAATTAGTTTGGAGGTAATCTTCTACCAAAGAAATAATCATCATCTGAGGAAAAAAAACAATTCAAGTATGCTTTAATAACAATAAAATCTCAAAAGTTGTTAAAAATCAGATTATTATTTTTTTTTTTAAAAAGAAAGAATAACCAAACAAGAGAGAATTGTTTAATACCCTAAGTCAGTGAATCCCCGTCAACAATCCTGACACTTAAGATGTGCTCCTCATCATCAAGAAGCTCCAATCTCTCAATACTCATCGCTGCAGGGAGACCCGACTTGACATCAACTTTCCTAAGACTGACATCAACTTTCCTAAGACTCTATACCAATCTCAAGATCTCCTTGCATAATGCACCTGCTAATAAAGGGCTTGTACTGATGTGGCTGATCAAACCGCCTAACCGATGACTAAACCTGATAAAAAGAGAGACACAACAACCATACGACTGACTAAACTAAAAATATAAAATGCAAATTTCCTTCATGTTACCAGAGAATATTTTGTCTTGCTTGCAGTAATATCAGTTTATCCAGAACTTCAGTCAAAGTAAAAACTGTTGGGTTTAGCAAGGTGTGAATGAGAAAAATGGAAAGTGAGAGAACCAATGAAAGTGGGGGAACCAATTTTGGAAGGAAAATGAAAAGTCATTGCAAAGTGCAAATGAAAAGTCATTTTTACCATATTGGTAGAAGAAAGGAAATTGTTGTCCTTATATTAGGAAACACTTCATTTAGTTCTTAAAGGGTTAAGAAGAAGGTGCCCCTCGCGTCGTCGTTGCTCGCTCGGCTTTGACTTCAGCTTCGGATGTGATTGATAATATTTTTTGGACAAAATTTATTTAATCAATCTTGTTAATTCATTTTTTTCTGTTATAAATTAATTCAGAATGTTAGTTAAATAACAGAATTAATTTCGCAACGAATTATTTGAAATTCGTGCGTACCGGTAAATTCGTTTGAAAGGATTTATTCCTTCCGAAAAGTCGTTACTTTTCCCAAAAGACACAACGTTCTGGAAAAAATGGGTCTGAACAGATTTGTCTGAACAGACGCGTTCCTTGTTGCTAATGGCTATAAATAAGAGGTCGTTTTCATTTTTCAAACACTAAATTTTTTTTTCTCTCTGCATACATTTTCTTACGTAAAAAAAATTGTCGATCGCCTGAGTCTATGTGTGCTCTTGTTACTGTTCTTGCGTTCGCTGAAGTTATTGAAGTTTGAGGTACCGCTACTTCTTTAACAGGTTACTCCGTTTTATTTTGGGAGGAATTAATCTGCAACCTCCGGTACAGTGAGGGGATTAAATTTCTTAAGGAAACACAGTGGTTTCTGTGGACTCGGATTAAAACTCATTCTGTCTATTTCATCTTTTTCTGTTTCTGTAATTTTGATTAACCTGAATACAGGAGATAACAATATTAAGAAATTTAAAGTTTCTTTATTTGAGGTTTCTGGAGATTAAAACTTTTATGGTTTTCTACTCTGTTTGAATTTTAAAAATTCATTCGATTAACGATTAAAGTAACATAAAAACTTTATCGTTAAATCAGAAACAGTTTGTGTAAGGATTTATTCTTTACTGCTAGTATTTCACATACTAATATTGTCTGCCATTTGTGACAGAAAAAAGAAGAAGACTAATTCAAGTCAAGTAAATGCTGGAACAGTAACTGCTTCAACAACATCGGTTGCACACAATTGTTCAACTGCTGCCTTGGCACCGGCTGAGAAACCAGCAAAGTCTTTTGGAGTCGACTTCAAGGGATGGCAGCAAAAGATGTTATTCTATCTGACTACGTTGAGTCTGCAGAGGTTCATTAATGAGAACGTTCCTGTTATGTCGGATGAAACTCTGCCTGAAGAACAATTCTTGGTCACAGAAGAATGGACACATTTTAATTTTTTGTGTAAAAATTATATTCTGAGTGGCCTGCAGGATGATCTGTACAGTGTGTACAATAATGTCAAAACCTCAAAAGAACTATGGGATGCTTTAGAAAAGAAGTACAAAACAGAGGATGCCGGAATGAAGAAGTTCATTGTGGCAAAGTTTCTGGACTATAAGATGATAGACAGTAAGACCGTCGTCACCCAAGTTCAAGAATCGTAGGTCCTAATCCATGATCTCCTTGCTGAAGGTATAAAATTATTTAATCCCTATGTTAGAAATATTAAGTCTATTCTTAATACTCACATAATCTTTAATGTAGGATTGGTTGTGAATGATGTTTTTCAAGTGGCTGCCATTATTGAGAAGTTACCTCCATTGTGGAAGGACTTCAAAAACTACTTGAAACATAAACGCAAGGAGATGACTGTTGAAGATCTCATGGTAAGGCTGAGAATCGAAGAGAATAACAAGGTTGCAGAAAAGAGGTCACGTGGTAATTTAGCAATATCTGGAGTAAATATTGTTGAAGAAGATCCCACAAAATCAAAGAAAAGAAAGAAGACATCTGGTCCAAAGAGCAATCCTCCTAAGAAGAAATTCAATGGAAACTGCTTCAATTGTGGCAAACGTGGTCATAGGGCTACTGAATGTCAGGGTCCCAAGAAGGACAAGAAGAAGGATCAAGCAAATTTGGCAGAATCCAAAGGAGAGATGGACGATCTTTGTGCAATGCTTTCAGAATGCAACTTGGTTGGAAATCCAAGAGAATGGTGGATAGATTCTGGTGCATCATGTCATGCTTGTGCCGACAATGAATTAATTTCATCATATACTCCAGCAGCTATAGACGAGAAGTTGTTTATGGCAAACTCCGTTGTTGCAAAGGTGGAAGAAACTGGCAAGATCCTCCTAAAGATGACATCAGACAAGGTGGTGACTTTGAACAGGGTCTCGTAGGTTCCAGAATTGCGAAAGAACTTAGTTTCTGTACCAATTCTGACTACAAACAGATTCAAATGTATATTTGTTTCTGATAAAGTTGTAGTGAGTAAGAATGAGATGTATGTAGGAAAAGGTTACCTTACTGAGGGCCTTTTTAAACTCAATGTAATTGCAGTTGATATGACTAAAGATTCTGCTTCTTCTTACTTGCTTGAGTCTAAATGTTTATGGCATGAACGTTTGGGACACGTTAATAATAAAACCTTGCAAAAACTGATTAACTTAAATGTTTTGCCTAAATGTGAGTGCAATAAATCAAAATGTCAAGTTTGCGTTAAATCTAAGTATGCTAAGTATCCTTATAAGTCTGTTGAAAGGAATTCATATCCCTTAGAACTGATTCACACGGACATTTGTGACATGAAGCCAACACCAACACGTGGTGGAAAAAAGTATTTCATAACTTTTATTGACAATTGCACTAGATATTGTTATGTCTATTTACTAAATGGTAAGGATGAGGCAATAGATGCATTTAGGCAATATAAAACTGAAGTTGAAAATTAGTTGGATAAAAAGATCAAAATGATTAGAAGTGATAGAGGTGGTGAATATGAATCTCCATTTGCAGAAATATGTTTGGAAAATGGAATCATCCATCAAACTACTGCACCTTACTCTCCTCAATCTAATGGAATTGCGGAAAGGAAAAGCCAAACTTTAAAGGAAATGATGAATTCCTTACTTATAAGTTTTGATTTACCACAAAACTTGTGGGGGGAAGCTATCCTCACAACAAATCGAATACTCAATAGAGTGCCTCACACGAAGACTCATGTTATTCCATATGAGAAATGGAAAGGTAGAAAACCCAACTTGAAATATTTCAAAGTGTGGGGGTGTCTAGCCAAAGTCCAGGTTCCTATACCTAAGAGGGTGAAAATAGGACCTAAAACTATAGATTGTGTATTCATTGGATATGCCACAAATAGTAAGACATGCCAATTTTTGGTTCATAAGTCCGAACATCCGAATATTCATGATAATACGGTAATGAATCAGATAATGCTGAATTTTTTGAACATATCTATCCGAATAAAACTAGACTTGAGTCATCTAGTGGGGGGTCTAAACAACCTCTAGAAGAACCAAAAGAGAATGAAACCAATGAAGAGAGTCCAAGGCACAGTAAACGTCAAAGGACAACTACTTCATTTGGATCTGATTTTGTAACATTCCTTCTTGAAAGTGAGCCTCAAACATTCAAGGAAGCAATGTTGTCTAGCGACTCAACCTCTTGGAAGGAGGCTATCAATAGTGAGATTGAATCAATCTTAAGCAATCATACTTGGGAGTTGGTTGATCTTCCTCCAGGGAACAAACCCTTGGGTTCAAAGTGGATCTTCAAAAAGAAGATGAAAGATGATGGAACTATTGACAAATATAAAGCAAGACTTATTGTCAAAGGCTTTAGACAAAAAAAAGGTCTTGATTATTTTGACACATACTCGCCAGTGACTAGGATTACATCAATTCGGATGTTAATTGCCCTAGCTGCAGTATACGGTCTTGAAATCCATCAAATTGATGTGAAAATTGCCTTCTTAAATGGAGATCTAGAGGAAGAGATTTACATGGAACAGGCTGAGGGCTTTGTAGTTCCCGGTAAAGAAAAAAAAGTATGCAAACTTGTTAAGTCACTTTATGGACTAAAACAAGCACCGAAACAATGGCATGCAAAGTTTGATCAAACCATGTTGTCAAATGGATTTAAGATCAATGAGTGTGATAAATGTGTTTACATTAAAGACACTCTGAATCAGGAAGTCATTGTATGCCTATATGTGGATGACATGCTGATAATGAGCAAGGACATTGTCAATGTAAAAGCTACTAAGTGTATGCTCGCTAGTAAGTTTGATATGAAAGATCTAGGAGTAACCGATTTGATATTGGGAATTAAGTTCACAGAACTCCTAACGGTCTAGCATTGTCACAATCTCATTATATTCAAAAGGTATTTGAAAAGTTCAAGTATTTGAATTTCAAAAAGGCAAAAATCCCAATTGATGTGAACTTTAATCTTGCTAAGAATAAAGGTGAAAGTCAGTCTCAATTGGATTATGCCAGAGTATTGGGAAGTTTGATGTATGTCATGAATTGTACACGACTAGACATAGCCTGCACTATAAGTAAACTGAGTCGATACACAAGAAATCCCAATCAAAATGGTTGGCAATGAAGAGAGTTTTGGGATACTTAGAAAACACTAAAAACTATGCTTTGCATTACAACAAATATCCAGTAGTTCTTGAAGGATATAGTGATGCAAATTGGATTACTGGGTCAACTGAAACAAAATCCACAAGTGGATATGTTTTCACCATTGGTGGAGAAGCAATATCTTGGAAATCATCCAAACAAACATGTATAGCTCGCTCTACAATGGAGTCTGAATTCATCGCCTTAGACAAGGCAGGTGAAAAAGTTGAATGGCTACAGAATTTCTTAGAAGATATTCCGTTTTGGCCCAAACCAATGGCCGTTATATGCATACACTGCGATAGTCAAGCTGCAATTGGAAGGGCTGGAAGCGTTATGTATAACGGGAAGTCTCGTCACATAAGACAAAGACATAACTCTGTTAGACAACTACTCTCTAGTGGAATTATCACAATTGACTATGTAAAGTCAAAGGATAATGCGTCGGATCCACTTACAAAAGGCCTAACTAGAGAGGGAGTTGAGAGATCATCGACGGGAATGAGACTATGGCCGAGAACAAGTCATCGTGGCGGTAAGTCTACCTAGAAGACTGGAGATCCCAAGATCTAGGTTCAAGGAGATAAAACAAAGTCATAGATGACGGTTCAACATTGTTAAAAATTATTTTATGTCCATTCTCATGATGAGACAATGTTCAGTAACCAGGATAAAGGCATAAGGACTATTTAATGGTTTCTAAGTTTGATACAAGGTATATCAAATAGTGTATCTAAGGGATAGCACATTTAGAAACCACCTATGTAAGTGTGAAGTGTAAGTCGCTTCAAGGAGAATCCGGTAAGGCCAGTTCTCTAAGCACTTATTAACCGAGATGTGTTCATAGCTGAAACGAACAAAACAATAAGAACCAAAAATAGTTCAAGGGTTGATTGTGTGACTTATGTTGTCTAGGTATACACCAAAGCTCGACGATTCAAAGATATCAAATCTACCGATTGATCGAGTATATCCGATATATGTTCACAATGGAAAGTTTAAAGGGAAACCTACTTATCCAAATGCGATTAACCCTTACTTACAAGACACACAAGTTTTTCATACATATGTTTTAACTATAGCCATTCCCATTCATGTGGGGGATTGTTGGATTTAGCAAGGTGTGAATGGGAAATATAAAGAGAAAATGGAAAGTGGAAGAACCAATGAAAGTGGGGGAACCAATTTTGGAGGGAAAATGAAAAGTCATTGCAAAGTGCAAATGAGAAGTCATTTTTACCATATTGGTAGAAGAAAGGAAATTGTTGTCCTTACATCAGGAAACACTTCATTTAGTTCTTAAGAAGAAGGTGCCCCCTCGCACCGTCGTTGTCGCTCGCTCTGCCTCGGCCTCGGCCTGGGCTTCGGCTTCGGATTTGGCAAATGATGTGATTGATTGATAATATTTTTGGACAAAATTATTTAATCAATCTTGTTAATTCATTTCTTTTCTCTTATAAATTAATTCAAAATGTTAGTTAAATAACATAATTAATTTCGCAACGAATTATTTGAAATTCACGCGTAACGGTAAATTCGTTTGAAAGGATTTATTCCTTCCGAAAAGTCGTTACTTTTCTCAAAAGACACAACGTTCTGAAAAAAATGGGTCTGAACAAATTTTTCTGAACAGACGCATTCCTTGCTGCTAATGGCTATAAATAAGAGGTTGTTTTCATTTTTCAAACATGGAAAAAATTTCCCTCTCTGCATACATTTTCTTACATAAACAAAATTGTCGATCGCCTGAGTTTGTGTGTGCTCTTGTTACTCTTCTTGCGTTCGCTGAAGTTATTGAAGTTTGAGGTAACGCTACTTCTTTAACAGGTTACTCCATTTTATCTTGGGAAGAATTAATCTGCAACCTCGGGTACAGTGAGGGGATTAAATTTCTTAAGGAAACACAGTGATTTCTTTGGACTCGGATTAAAGCTCATTCTATCTATTTCATCTTTTTCTGTTTCTGTAATTTTGACTAACCTGGATATTGGAGATAACAAAAACCATAAGGAACACATGCAATCAACTTGGAGAATAATTGCACATTAGTCATTTACCTCTTTTGCATAATCAATGAACATATCAAGTGCTCTTACATTTAGGCATTCACCTTTGTTCACTATAAGCACTTGCATTAGGTAATAAGTAGGGAAATTTTCCAGAATGACAAATGTGGAAGAGAAAATATGCAACGCGTGAATCATTTCGAATGGTTGGGAAAAACACATTGTCACGACCCAGACCGTCATGATTGGCACCTAAACTAACCCTCCGGTGGGAGAACCATAACTACTAACTAACTAACAATTTAAAACTACAGAAGTAGGTTTAAATAACTAAATAAGGAAGTTCCCATAAACTTCAACAAAATATCTAACAACTAAACTTAACAAATGTGGAAGAAATAACCTATAACCTGAAAGTCAATGTACCAAAACTCTAACAAGATTCATAGTCTAAACAAGAAAATCATCTAAAGAACTAGTCTAAGTCCGAATAGGATGGAATAAACAAAAAGAGAACTCAAGGCAGCCTGGTAGAACTGGCTCACCCTTGAATTCGAATCGGCGATCACTGATCTTCTAAGTGAGGTTTTTCAATAGCCGCTGGAAGATCCTCTGTACTCAACAAAAATAAGAGCAAGTACAGTATTAGTACACAACCACCGTGTACTGGTAGGATCACATGACTATCCCATTAAGTGAAACATACATTAGTCAATACAATAATATAATCACATGCACATATCGAACATATACAATATCATCAACATATATGAACTATGAACAACTTCACGATTCTCACATATCACAATTATATCAATTTAGAGCAACATATCATCTTGCAATATCGATCATCATTAGTTAAGAACGAACTCATCACAAGTAGATGCACAACACAATTCAATGGTCCTCTCACTGAACCCAATTCAATGGTCCTCTCATGGAACCCACACCCAAATAGTTAGCATACCAGAACGTGGTACCCGATCCAATGATTATGCTAGAACGTGACAACCGATCCCATAATTATGCCGGAACGTGGCAACCGATTCAAGTTAGTTATGACGGAATGTGGCAATCGATCCAAATTAGTTATGCCGGAACATGGTAACCGATCCACACCACAATCACAATCACAAGTATATCCTCAAGATCATACATTTAAGTTATGACTTCATGATAACCATCATTTATCTATCTCATTTACAACAAGTATGATCAATAATGCAACATTCATATACATACATGTATCATAATGAAGCAATAAAAAACATACATCACACAATCATAGAATTACAACCATCACCTACCTCGAAACAAGCTTGAAACTCTAAGAAACTTGATCCTTCCCTTTTCGGATTCGTTCCTCTTGGTCTTGGTCTACAAACAATCATAATAACATGGGAATCAATAAACAATCACTAATTATCCAAATTACTAATAATTCTATGAAACCTAGATCAAACCCATGATCCCAATTATCCAAATTAGGGTTGTTTCCACCATAGAATCTATAACAAAACCCTCCCCCATCAATATTCACCCATTCTATTATGGTCTACAGATCGAAAAATGGATTCGGGGAGTGGAAAGCTTACATTTAGCCTCAAGAGTGGTGAAAAACGAGTAGGAGTCTCCTGGGGTTCGTTCCTTTGCTCTAAAAATTGAAAAGTGCCAATTAAGGTCGTTTAAGGGTTTATTTACAACTTTAAATCGCATCGAACCCGCCACAACATCCCTCTCCCCGTTGCAGCAGCCCTGCCAGAGCGACACCAATCCTGCTAAAGCGGCTTGTACGGAATCAGTGAGCTATTTAAGGAATTCCAAGACCCCCATTTCACAACACACCTCTAACTAACGACGATGAGAAAATACCCTTTACGCGAAGATCAATTTCGGGAGTTCTACTCGCCCAAATTCAATTCTGTAAAGTCATATGGGTTTTTAACGAGTAATCTAACTATTTATGTAATCAAAATCATAATTAACTCACCCGATTGTTACCAGATTTCCCTACACCTTAAAGAATCCAATTTCGTCAAAATCTGGACTAGGTCGGGAAAATCCAAATACTACGAAAAAGTTTTCTGACCCCAATTCTTTCTCCATTGGCTTTTCCCTAACAACGGAATCATGTCGTTACAATAGATACCAATTTACCTATCACTCGTCCCCGAGTGATCAACTAGGAAAGATTGGCTAAAGTAAGGGTAAAGTAGTATTCTAAATCATCGAATTACTGGGGATACTTGTCTCGCATGCCCTTTTTACCGAATCTCATTACCCCGTAAGGGTTTCACATCTCCAACCTCAAACCAACCAATTGAATACCTACACATCCTTCCTTACAATGCCTCAATGAAGTCATCTCAACACTCGAGTGATAAATATTGTTGTATGTAAACTTAACTAACATAAAAAATGATTCCCAACATCCACCAAAGTTGATAGTACACACGTCTACAACATGTTACCAAGGACCTTGACACAGCCATCAGGACGAATCCTTTAGCGCTTAAGCATGATAAAATTCCAAGTCAATACTCGCTACAAATAGAAGTGAACCTGAATCAACCAACACACACTCATAATACCCAAACAATCATAGTTTTTATCAACATCTCCTTCTCACAACATAAATTTCCATGAGCTTAAGTTATAACAAATTTGATCTTTAGAAATCAGATACTCATCGAGGGATATGTCCAAGTATACAACCACTCCAACAACACTATCGAAATGCTAGATTTAGTAATTGTAGATTTCCTCTTAAGAATTGTAGAATTGGACCTAATGATCCCCATATTCAACCACATATAAACGATACATGACCTCGACGACTAGAGGAATATTAAGATTATCGGACAACCACAAATACACATGGTAGCTCTTCTATAAATTCTCATGAGCAAGGTGGTACATGTAGAACCACTAAAATACTTTAACAACTCCAAGACAACACCAAATATGTCATTCGAAATAACCAAATCTTCCCAATGTTCCCACTTAACCAAGAGAACATCGCAGGATTTGGTACCCCTGATCCACCACTAGGGATCCACCCACAAAAGTGAAAACACACTAAAGCATAGCTAGTGAATCATACTCACAATACTAACAACCATCATAAACACTCCGACCATTACCTTATTATAAACCAACACTTTTAAAAATGAAACCTTTCTTAAGTACTTAACAATCAATAGTAGTAAACTTACAACTCAACCAGGTGTAAGTCCTTTCAAATGCTCAATACCGAATACAATTGATCATTTCTCACCTTGCCAATTCATACCTTGACAAAATATATTACCACAAATGTAGACTTACAATGAAAAATTTGAATTGTAAATTCAATTGTATAGCATAATTCCCTTGTCTATCAACATTAACTTGTACCTTAAAGATTTTTATGAATTCATGGGTCCTTGCTTATCATTGATCGCATCTCCATCGATCTTACAATATCCTTCGCTAAAAGTTCCATCGTACTCATTACTAAACTCAAAAAACCAAAACCAAATTACTTATCATCACACTCAAGCTAATGTCTGCAGAATCCTTCCTCAAGTCTTTTTCTATAGTTTTTAACCCATCTGATGGACTTGTGACACCTCTGAACCTAATTATCTACCCCTTTGAAGATATCTCTTTAGCCTTTGCAATCAAATATAATATCTTTCTCTAGCCTTTCTCTAAAGGATGTACTACATCCCACTATATTTTCCTTTATTATAACTCCAGATCTTTAACATTCTATTCGAGTGGTATCCCACTATCTCTTAAACTTTCCATACAACCATGTTACTCACCCAATATTAGAAAACCACGACCTTAGATACTCACAAGTCGTACTTACTATAAAAAATTAGCTTTCCCAACAATCTTATTATATAGTTGCATCCCATCACAATCCATCATGAACTCATGCCACCATTACCCTCGGTTAGCCCTGACTATCACTACGAAGTCAACCTTTTCATCGACATGACACATCAAACTCAGGTATACCCATCAAATTCAAAGGGTTAACCAAATTTTATACACATTTACTTACTAAACTATTCAATTACCTTCAACCAAGTATACTCATTAGCACTTCTTTATCCATAAACTTATCATTCTGGTATCAATCCACTCCTTTATGACATAAAATAAAATTGCCAGTCCTCATACTACCCTTTTTCTTCTTAACAAACAAGACAGGAGCACCCCATGGGGAAACACTAGGATGGATGAAACCTTTATCAAGAAGCCCTTGGATTTGAGCTTTAAGCTTTCTTAATTCTGATCACAAGAATAGACTCAATAGGGGGGATTCGACCTCAACATCCCAAATATGAGCTAATTACGCCAAACAATCATGTCCCACCAATTTCCTACCTCGCACGAAAGATATGACTTAGATGACTTAGGCTTGTACCCCCTTCCCACTCTAACCTTTCCCTACCTGTGATCTTTAGAGGTACCGACTTAGCATTACCATTAAGCACAACATAATAGGGGGACAATCAAGTCATCCCTAAGATTATATCAAGTCAGTCATATCCAGCATAACCAAATCAACCTAAGTCTGAAAATCCCTAAACACAATAGGACAAACACGATATACAAGGGTGACTATGACTGACTCTTCAACTGGGGTAGAAACATGGATGGGGGCATCAAGTATATCACAAATCACATCAAATCCCAAGGCAATTAAACTAACACGTACGAATAAGTAGGACCTATATCACACAAAACAATAGTCATCCGGGCACAGACAATAGTAGCACTAGTGACCATTGCATCATACACCTCAAACTCGGTCTTGCCCGGAAAAGCATATAATTGAGCCCTATCGTCTTAACGGGCAACCTCCTCGCCTGGCTACACTATTCTTCTACCTGCATTACTGTTTCCCCGGCCTCCACGACCTCGCTGATTTCCTCCCCATACGCCCATGTTCTCCATAATTTTAACACACCTTATAACTTATATTCAATTGCTGAACACTGAACTAGATCGCGAGGGTTAGTACAGGTACAATTCGAGTTATGAAATTGTGATTAGGAAAAATAGGGGAGACATGGCTGAGATTCTGTCTCACTCTGGCGGAAGAAATCCCGCTCTGGCGGAAAAAATCCCGCCCACCTCAATGGAAACACAACTCCTGTTAACAATTTTCTAGGTTCTTTTCCTTCCCAATTTCCCCCAAAGGTTCCCCTCTATAACACATGCATTTTTAGAGAAAATTCCTTTAGCTAGGACAATTATTGTCTACGCCCGGTCAACCCAACGAAGTACGCACTTTAGAATCCTTTTACATCGTTTCAACACTACCACACACATATCCCCATGATACACTAGACTCTCACACGGTTATAAGTTGGTCGTAACACACATCTGGATTTCTCGCTTACGAACCACATCGTAATTTATCTAGACCCTTGCACCTAATCTCGTGATGACTTTCTTTTCACAACAAGTTCCACGACACTCAAGTGGTTACAACTGGCACAATTTCAACATTTAGGCAAGCACATAGCACATATCAACATTTAGACAAGCAATATTGGGCACATAATCATATCAAAGAATTCAAGTAATACACCCTTCACATTCATAGTTATTTCCGACAACTACAAGCACACATTCACCATTCCAAGTTACAACTCGCAGACAAGTTCAATTTCTTTAATTAGTTCGTTCCATAGACGACTATTACTAATTATCTATGCTTTATACGACCTCTAAGGCCATATACCAATTGGAACCTTCTCAGTTCCAATTAACTTGCTTGTGTCCCTCCGGCCGTGACTACGACGTTTAGTTCACTTCGTTGAGATACCAATTTGAATCGAGAGGTACCAATTGGACTCAACTCATACCACAAGTGACAATAGTAGCTAGCAAACCCTATAAAACTACTAATTTCAATCACAGAACTTGGTTGAACCCAACTTTTAACCGCCTTAACCTTTATCTGAGGTAATGGATACTTGTTCCGAATGACAATCCTATTCAACTGTCAGTAATATATACACATCCCCTCTTGCTAGTGATTGTGTTACAACTTTTGTTGCTCTAGTTCAGACCGTAGAATGAAGGAGGAAAGATACCAATATGTATAACCCAGATACAAATTGGATTCAAGTCATAGCACAAAGGAGTAGAAAGAAGTGAGTTTTTACCTAAAGTCCTATAGCTTCTCGAAGAAAAGTACGGATGTCATCGTACCGTTCCACAAGATTTTACTAGATTCGTTTTGGTACAATGAGATCTACGAACCTACGACTCTAGTACCAACTTTGTCACGACCCAGACCATCGTGATTGGCACCCACACTAACCCTCCGGTGGGAGAACCATACTTAGTAACTACGTAACAATTTAATGCTACGAAAGCAGGTTTAAATAACTAAATAAGAAAGTTCCCATAAACATCAACAAAAGATCTAACAACTAAAGTTAACAAATGCAGAAGAAATAACCTAGGACCTAAATGTCAATGTACCAAAACACTAACAAGATTCATAAGTCTAAACAAGAAAATAATCTAAAGAACTAGTCTAAGTCTGAATAGGATGGCCTAAACAAAAAGAGAACTCAAGGCAGCCCGGAAGAACTGGCTCACCCTTGAATTCGAATCGGTGATCACTGATCTTTTAAGCGAGGTCTTTCAATAGCCGCCGAAAAATGCCCTGTACTCAACAAAAATAAGAGCAAGTGCAGTATCAGTACACAACCACCGTATACTGGTAGGATCACATGACTATCCCATTAAGTGAAACATACATTAGTCAATACAACAATATAATCACATGCATATATCGAACATATACAATATCATCAACATATATGAACAATGAACAACTTCACGATTCTCACATATCACAGTTATATCAATTTAGAGCAATATACTGTCTTTCAATATCAATCATCATTAGATATGAACGAACTCATCACAAGTAGATACACAGCACAATTCAATGGTCCTCTCACGGAACCCAATTCAATGGTACTCTCATGGAACCCACACCCAAACAGTTAGCATATCGAAACGTGGCAACCGATCCAATGATTATGTCAGAACGTGGCAACCGATCCAATGATTATGTCGGAACATGGCAACCGATCCCATAACTATGTCGGAACGTGGCAACCGATCCAAGTTAGTTATGTCAGAACGTGGCAACCGATCCACACCACAATCACAATCACAATCACAAGTATATCGTCAAGATCATACATTTAAGTCATGATTTCATGGTAACCATCATTCATCTATCTCATTTACAACAAGTGCGATCAATAATGTAACATTCATATACATGCATGTATCATAATGAAGCAAGAACAAACATACATCACACAATCATAGAATCCTAACCATCACCTCCTCGAAACAAGCTTGAAATCCTAAGAAATTGATCCTTCCCTTTTCAGATTCATTTCGTTTGTTCTTGGTGTACTAACAGTCATAATAACACGAGAATCAACAAACAATCACTAATTACCCGAATTACTAACAATTCTATGAATCCTAGATCAAACTCATGATCCCCAATTATCCAAATTATGGTTGTTTCCACCATAGAATCTATAACAAAACTCTCCCCATCAATATTCACCCATTTTATTACGTTCTACGGATCGAAAAATGAATTCGAGGAGTGGAAAGGTCACCTTTAGCCTCAAGAATGGTGAAAAGTGAGTAGGAGTCACCTGGAGTTCGTTCCTTAGCTCTAAAAATTGAAAAATGCCAATTAAGGTCATTTAAGGATTTATTTACGAGTTTAAGTCACGTCGAACCTGCCACAACGACGCTTGCTCCGCTGCAGCGGCCTTGCTAGAGCGACACCAGTCCCTCTAAAGCGGCTTGCACGGAACCAGTGAGCTATTTAAGGAATTCCAAGACCACCATGTCACAACACATATCTAATCAACGACGATTAGAAAATACCCTTTACGCTAAGATTGATTCTGGGAGTTCTACTCGCCTGAATTCAATTTCGTAGAGTTATACGGGTTCTTTAACAAGTAATCTAACTACTAATGTAGTCAAAATCATAATTAACTCACCCGGTTGTTACTAGATTTCCCTAGACCTTATAGACTCTAATTTTGTCCAAATCTGGACTAGGTTGGAAAAATCCAAATACTATAAAAAAGTTTTATGACCCCAATTTATTCTCCATTGGCTTTTCCCTAACAACGGCATCAGATCGTTACACACGTGGCAAAGAAAGAAGGAAGGGAGAAGGGAAAATGACAAAACATTTTATTTCACGACCTAGTTATGCAAGATTTTCATGGCACAAATCTTTTCTTATACAATTAACCAAAAGAATAGTAAGAGTCACTTTCAACTTTAATGACTGGATAAACAAAATCGCTAAAAGATAATACAATCTCTGGTTGACCTAAAATAGAAAACAATTCAAATTTTCTCGATTTCATCTTCTATACAAATTTGACCAAGACAGAAAACCAAGAAGGAACTTGATGATTTGGATTCCAAAATCAAAGCCTAGCGACTTCGTATTTTTCCAGATGAACATGTAAACGAAATTGAGAACACGGATCAATACAAATCAGGAACCATACAATCATCATAAACATAACAAATCTAATGTTTTAGCTACAAGATATTTAAAAAGATGATCAATCCCACACCGTTGAAAATAAGCCAATCGATCTACATATAAGAAAAATGTAGCAAAGGCATTCACAAAGAGAGAGAGAGGAGGACGAACAAAATGAACACGTGCTTGAGCGATCAATTAAGAAATGCAAAGATAAGGAGAATGGTTAGTAATGATGACATGGGACACAAAAAGTTCTTTATCTCTCTTTGAATCTCATGGATTGCCTCAGGAAAGAGGCCAGTCCCTTCAGAAGGTGCCAAAATTATACTGTCAGCTCGATAACACCTTTTTATTTCATTTTTGTTTACTCGTTGCCGAGCTAAGGAGGCCCCCTTTTTTGTTGGCATTTTATATATTATCATAAATCTGATAGTTTGTATAGCTAGCTCTTTTGAGAATTGATACATCTTTTAACTTTACAACATATATCACAGCTGAAAGCTACCTGAATAAATGACCAACATGTAGTTTTTGATGCGTAAACAAAAAACCTATCTAATAAAGAGACCGACAAATCAAATAAGCCACAAGTCGATAATCAGAGTATCCTAAAGAGTAATATCAAAATAACACAGATTGAAACCTGAAAAAAAAAGCAATAAAATCAACAAATTAGTCTAGACAATTACATAAACTTTATCTTACCTAAAGATTTCTAAATCTAGAAACAAAATGAATATCATCAAAGTAAGATGCTTAACCTTGGTGACTAAAAGCAAAACAAGTATGGGAACAATGATATTCATTTGGAGGTTATTCAAAGGAAAAAAAACAACATAAACAAGAATGTCATTCCCCATAGGAATGATCTTAAGTTTTTTCTTTTTGTGAAAGCCTATACATGTAACTACTTAAGTTGGTACTAAAACAATCCAGCTATATAGTATAGGCTATGACATATCCATCAATCAATTATTTCATAAACCTTAATAACATATAAAAAAAATTCTAAGTATACGTATATAGTTAGATTGAACAAATTAACAGTTAAACATTAGACACACAGATACAAAAAAAATCAACCATGGTGCCAGTAGCTCAAAAAATAACCCCTTGGGTTCAAACCAGTTGAGAAGTTTCGTTTCGACTCCAAAAACGTAAAATTTAATTACTTATTAATCAATTGACTACTCCACGATAGAAAAATATTTAAGGCCAACTACATCGGATAATTAAGCTTTACAAAACTTGAAACATAAGAACAACAAGTTAGTTCACCATAAAAAATAGGGCATTCATAGTTTTATGAAATCTTAGAGGAATCTAATGTACGACAAAATATCAGTAAGAAAGCATCAATGGACATACCCATAGCTCAAAGTTTGGTATAAGTAGTTGCAGATCATTAACTTCGCACTGCCAGTGAAAATAATTTCAAAACGAATGAGGTGAAGAAACTCCAAGATAAACCCATAACAATATAAATCTAAAATGAAGAAATTCAGAAAGCCAATTCTGACGGAAAACCCATAATGAACATAGAAAGTTATGAAAGAAGACCAACTAAAATAAGAAACCCAGAAAGTTGATTCCAACAAAATTCCTTTTATGAATAGAGAAAGTCCAAAAGAATTATGATGAAAGAAGACAAATTAGTTACTGCATGTGAGAAAACAAAACGAAAATTTGAAACAGGGATAATAGAAGAAATTGTGTCCTCAAAATCCAAAAAGGAACAGGGAATATACAAGAACAAAACAAAAATTGAAGGTACAACGGTTGAAATTATTGAAAAGCACAAGGAAAATTGAACATCAACAACAAACCCAAATGAAAAAAGAAGAAAATATTAACACATCTAGATCAAATTTGCTCGACGAAAGACAAAACTGGGAATATTTTTAAATGTACTTTCAATTTTGAGGTAAACAAAGAAGTACAAGAAATTTAAAAAAACAATACGAAAGAATCTTACCTAGAATGAATGCTGGAGAAAGGAGGAATTTTCGGTGAGCATAAGCTATCAAGTAAAAACTTGAAATATGAAGCAAGAGAAGTAAACAATTAGGTGTACCTTCAAGATGTATGAACAAGACAAGTAGCTATGTTTGAGCATTAAAATGACAAAAACACCCTTAGATTTGATGAAACATGCATGTTGAAACAAGCCATTTCTAATATAGTAGAAATGAGTGGATTTTTTATTTGCTTTTTCTAATTGTTAATCTTATATTTTTATTTTATTTTTATTTTTGAAATTTGCATAAATAACATAAGAGAAAATATTGCAAAGAATGCTTCATTTTTTAAAAAACAAAAATAGAAACTTTTGATGATAGTGGGATTCGAGAACCCACAAATCTAGCGTGGGAAAGCGTTTTCATGGCCTCTTCCTTACCACTGAGTTGTAAGTCAGTTGTGTTAGGGGGTTCGCAAGTTATACATATATATTTATTTAATTTTCTAATACAAAAATAGGATGTACGAAAAAGCTATTGGGTTCGTCCAAACCCCCACTTAGTTCCGCCCTTGCATCTATACCCTTCAACTTTGAGGCGCACAAATAGATACCTAAACTTGTATAAATTTCAACAAGTAGACACATGCATCATGTAAGACGTCAAGTAGGACGCATGTGTAATTGTGTATATATGCTCCACTCTATTCAAGTTTAAGTACCGATTTGTGCCCATCTAAAATTCAAAAGCATAGATATTAAATATGTAACGACTGGTTCCCGTCGTTATAGAAAAGTCAACGGGGAAAAATTTTGGGCCAGAAATCTTTTTCGTAGTAACTTTGGATTTCCCAACCTAGTCCAGATTTAGAAAAAATCGGAGTTAGTAAGGTCTAGGGAAATCTGGTAACAATTGGCTGATTTAATTATTATTTTGATTACATGAGTATATAGCTAATACGTTAAAGAATCCGTACGACTTTATGGAATTGAATTCGGGTGAGTAGAACTCCCAAAACTGATATTGGCGTGAACGAGTAGTTTTGGAGTGTCGTTGGTTGAAGGTGTGTTGTGAAATAGTGGTATAAGAATTATTAAAATTGTTCATTGTTCCGTGCAAGCCACTATAGCGGGATTTCTGCCTGTAGGGCAGGGCCGCTGTAGCGAGGTGAGACCGTTGTGGCAGGACAAATGCGACTTAAAGTCGGAAATAAACCCCAAAAATATTTTATTTTGTAATTTTCAAACTTGAGAGCTAAGGAACGAACCCATGAGTCTTCTTGACAGTTTTCCACCATTCTTGAGGCTAAAGGTAAGGTTTTAACTCCCCTAATCCATTTTTTGATCTGTAGAATGTAATCTAATGGGTAATTATTGATGGGGGGAGGGTTTTGATCTAGAATTTATGGTGAAAACAACCATAATTTGGATATTGGGATCATGGGGTTGATCTAGGGTTGATAGGATTGTTGGTAATTCGGATAATTAGTTATCGTTTAGTGATTCCCGTGTTATAATTATTATTTGTAGATCAAGAACAAGGGAAACAAATCTGGAAAGGGAAGAATCAAGTTTCTTAGGGGATTCAAGCTTTGTTCGAGGTAGGTGATGGTTGTGATTTCATGTTGTGTGATGTATGTTTGTTCTTTGCTTCATTATAATACATGTATGTATGTGAATGTTGCATTATTGATCACACTAACTATAAACAAGGATAGATGAATGATGAATGTTATGAATCATGACTTGATTGTATGATTATGAGAATGTACCTTGTGATTGTGATTATGGCTTGTTGAATGGATCGGGTGTTGCGTTCCGACAGACTAACTTGGATCGGTTGCCACGTTCTGGCATAAATATAGGATCGGTTTCCACATTTTGGCATAAACCTTGGATCGGGTACCACGTTCCGGTATGCTAACGATTTGGGTTTGGGTTCTATGATAGGACCATTGACTTGACTTAACTGTATAATTGAGAATTGTGAAATGCTTTGTTGTTCTTTAATGTTGTTGATATTGTGTATATATATTCAGTGTATGCATGTTATTATTATGTTGTAATGACTTATGTATGTTGCACTTAGTGGGATAGTCGTGTGATCCTACCAGTACACTTTGGTTGTGTACTAATACTGCACTTTCTCTTTCTTTGTTGAGTACAGGGCATCTTCAGGCAGCTTTTGACAGACCTCGCTTAGAAGATCAATGACCGCTTCAAATTCAAAGGTGAGCCAGTTCTTCTGAGCTGCCATGAGTTCTCTTTCTGTTTATGTCCACATTGCAGACTTAGACTTTCTAGTTAGTTATTAGTGCATTAGTTGGGGTTGTAACCCTTCTTGTTTAGACTTTTTGTTCATTGTTAGAGTTTTGGTACATTGACTTTCAGGTTCTAGGCATATTCCGCATTTGTTTTAGTTGTTAGACTTTTGGAGTTTATGGGAACTCAATTTCTTTTCCTTAGTATTTAAACTTGCTTTCGTAACTTTAAATGCTTTAGTATTTGATTAAGTTGGTTAGCCAATTAGTATAAGTAGTTCTCCCACCGGAGGGTTAGTGTGGGTGCCAATCACGATGGTCTGGGTCGTGACAAAATAAGACTAAGGAGCATATTTTATCTCTTTTGGGATATTGGGTCATAGTATCCCTTCACATTTATTTATCCATTTTAGTAGGCGTTAAACGACCATGAGATACTATATCATGATATGAAATCATGAGGTGGAATTAGCGTTTGGACATGTGATACCATATCACCCTATAAAATCATGAAGTGTATTTAAGCTAAGTTATTGGCATCCCAACGTAGGTAGAAAGAGTACGCAGATCGCATGGTAGGAGATATGACCTTTCAAGTTGGGGAACAAGTGTTGTTGAAGGTGTCACCCATTAAAAGAGTGATGAAGCTTGGTAAGAAGGGCAAGCTTATCCCTTGCTACATTAGTTTGTTTGAGATTCTAGACAGTGTGGGTCCAATGACTTGCATGTTAGCATTGCCAATGAACTTGTCTAGAGTTCAAATAGTATTTCATGTGTCTCTGATAAAGAGGTACATGGAGATGAGGGAATATATCATCAAGTGGGACTCAATATTATTGGACATGGACTTGCAGTATTATGAAGAGTAACCATGATTCTTGATCGGAATGTCTAGAAGCTAATGACAAATGAGATCATAATGGTAAATGTTTAGTGGAAACATCAGCCGGTTGAGAAGGTTACTTGGGAGATCAAGAGGGACATGTGAAACAAGTACCCTGCCTTGTTTGAGGATTAAGGTACTACCCTCTTTTCTACTTTTGCATAGTTTTCTTGGTTGATCACTTGTGGATGAATAATGGGTAAATTGATATCTATTGTAACTCCCTGAATCGATCATTATGATTAGGCCAATGGTGAAAGAAATCGGGTGAGAAAACTTTTTGGTGAGTAACGTATATTTTTTAGGGTAGATCAATCTTAAATAGAATCTGGGCGAGGTGAGGTCAAGAGATATATGGGAAGGGGTTGGGTAAAATATCAATGCTTGGTGTATATTTTCTAGTATCCAAGACATTAAGAAACCCATAGGTTTTCATGGTATTGAATTCGGCGTAAAGGAGATAATTCGGGACGTCAAGGGAAAGAGGTACATTGTGAAAATGGAATTTTTTAGTGATTTTTGAGTCTCTATGGTTTGCATAGTCCGTTATAGCGTGAGGCGTATGCTATAACGAGCATGTACATATGTCGTAGCGAGGTTCGGGCCGCTATTGCGAGCCAAGGTCGCTATAGGGGTAAGCCAGGATTTTATGCAAAATAAGTCTCAAAACCTTCTATTTTCTATGTTACTATTGGGATTGAGAAGGGTGACTTAGGTTTGTTGCACTTGATTTTCCACGGAATTTGTCGGTAAAGACCAATAACAAGCCAAGACACTTTAAAAGGGGAAAACTCAGGTTCTCTAGAGCCTCCAAGGGAATTGATTCGAGGTAGGTGATGGTTGTATGTTTTCTATTTTATGAATGTATGCATTTCCACTGCTTTATAGTATTATTGTGCAATGCATGTTGGGTTAAACATAGGGAATGATATGAAATGATATCATGTTTGATATTCTTATGCATTGAACTGGTTTATGTTACTTGTGATTTTCAAGTGTTATTGTTCATTATGCATGATTGTTTGTGATTGTTGGTTGCCTCATGTACCACGTTGGTACAGAAATACTAACGGTTGGATCGGATACCACGCCTGATATAAATACTAACTTTGGTTGGCTCGGGTACCATGTCAGTACACTAACATTTTGTGTGTGGGTTCCTTGAAAGGATCGGGTATGTGCATTTATGGTCCTATGAGAGGACCGAATAGTTGTAATTGTGATCATGTGGGACATGTATCCATATATTGCTTGATTTTATGATATTGTGACTTGGATTCTATGTATCAGTGATTGTTATTTTGTGTGTTGTATTATGTTTACTGTATGGTGGTTAATTGTTTAGATTCATAATTTGGGTTGGCCGTGTGATCCTATCAATATACTAATGGTTTGTGAACTGATACTGCACCTATCACACCCTATTTCAAACTAGCCAAAATAGTTCACAACATAATGTGGTTGCCATTCTGATTTTCGAAAAAATGTTTTATTTTAGAGTCGCCACTTGACTTTAAGGAAATATTAGGAAAGCCATTTTTTATGTAAATGTAAACTCTGTTTTGATTTGCGAAACCAGTGAGATTCTGAGTAAGGGTGGGTTTTGGTTACTCGAAGGGAAGGTATTAAGCATCCCTCAGAGTCTATCCAAAGATAGTCCTTAAACTCAATTTTAAAAAAATAAGTAGGAAAATTTATTCAAATTATTTGCTTTAAAATTTATGATAGGAAAATTTCATTAATTAAAATAAAGGTAACATACAAGGTATGGCATATATATATATATATATAAGTAAATAAATAAATGTACTTAAAATGTGCGACAAATTTATATGCTAAAAATATAGATATGTCTTATGTAGATTTATCAAAAATATATAAATGGTAAGTTTAAAGGAAGTGAAAATTTGTCGTTTTATTTATATATACATATAATTTAAAAAAAAAGGTAAAAGAAAATAAAATAAGGTTACTTTGGGTGTAAATATGTAGTAGTATGTATGCTATATAAGTTTGAATTAAAATACATAAAATGGAGTTTTCAAAATAAATAAATAAATGAAACAAATAATAATAATACTAAATGTCAAAATATTATATGAAGTTTGTGATCTTAAATATATTTATTATGAAGTATAGTATATACATGTATGTTGCTTTAAAAACATATGAACGTTTATCGTTTGATTTACATGTAGGAATAAAATAATATGTATATAAGTGTAGGGATTTATAAATTATATAAAAAAAATTTAGTAAAAGAGATAGTAGATAAAATAATAGGTTAGGTAGAGAAAATATAGGATTTATACCTTTATGTGTATGGCATGTATATCTATATACCTTGTATTTTGAATCTGTTGACATATCTAAAATCTTGAAATAGCCAATATATTTTATAAAAGGGTGATGTAAAGAGTATAAAATAAGCCTAACTATTGGCACTTATTCTATAGTTACATTTATTTTTGTTAAATATATAATCCTACTTTCCTACTTATTTCTTAAAAAAATAAATACTTCCACAAGTTAATTATTTTGGCCTCTTATATCTCTGAAAATTATTTTAGCTTTTAAATTAGTTTCAAATTTATTTGGGAGTCCTAAGCGATGAGTTAGGCCTAAATGAATATTATTTTAACTTTTTTGAAACTTCATTTGGAAACTTTAAAACTATAAGCCCCTCTTTTCAACTTAGAAGGTCTAAAAAAATGTTATAAGTAAAAATGCTAACCCATTTTTAAGAAAATATTTTTGTATCATTTGTTCTAAAAGTGTTTCAACTAAATTCATAAACAGATAATATTAGCTCACATAAATAATCTTCAAAATAAAAAACAAGCAATATATACAAAACTTATAAGTAAAGGTTAGCCAACATATCAAAACAACATAAGTAGGACAACGAAAGAAAGGCTAAGAAAACATTGGACTCCTAATTTGCGAGACTCTGAGCGTTGGGATGATCCTAATTGTTGTTGGCCTAATATTTTAGGCCAATAATGAGTTCCACTGTAGAAACTCCAGCTCTCTGGTTGTACATGATAAAAAGAAGAAGCAAAATAAAATTAGGAATTGATGGAGTAATTAAAAGTGGTATGGCAAAATCAAGTGGATAAAAATATATGTATTAGTGGAAACATTGAATTTTAAGTGAACAAAAGCAGAGTTGCAAAGTGCATAGCTGATCAAGTGAACAAAATTACCCTCATTCACAAAGAGTTGAGAACATTCTCTCGTTGTACTTTCAAAAACATAATATCTATATTGGAATTATAGTAGAATTTACATTGATTTATAAACAAGATAGTTAGTCATGCTATAAAGTTCAAAGGTATGAATTTCCATTCTAATTTGTAGACCCAAAAAGTGATTTTGTACACTCACTATCAATCAGCCCCACTATCAATATGTGAGTACCCAAGGAGACATAAAATCTCATATTGTACAGCAAGCATTCGTAGATTTTTAAGCCAAGCTCGGATAACCAAAACAATATGCAAGCATTACAATGATTTCACAATAGATAGCTAACCATGCTTGCATAAATCTTTGAAGGCATCAGATAATCCCAACAGTTAACCAGCCAAGTAACTTTAAAAGAAAATATTTCAATACTGTACAAAAATAGGCATTTTTGAAATATGGTCTAAAATTTAAAATCACAATCCTGCACTTATTCATTCAATATTGGATTTTTGATTATGTAAGTAAAAAAAAAAAAAACACAAACATTCACCAAATTCCCTAACATGATGAAGAGAAACAGAATAAGTGAGCTTCATTTTTTTGAAACTCTAGAACGTAAAAAATAAAAATAAACAGAAACAATAACCCATAAATATCGATCACATTTAAATAGTTATTCTCATAGTCAGATTGATAAACAGAACCACGACAAAGTAAAGTGAAAGGAAAGACTTTTACCTTGTGTTGAGCTGCAAACTAAAGCTTCAACATCAAGAGATTCCAACTTCAAACTCTTCTTTGGACTTGGATTCAAAGCCAAAATATAAAGAAAAAAAAGATGAAAGGTTTTCGAACTATTGTTCTTGAAGTGTATTGTTTCTATCTTTTCTACTCTCTATTGCTTGGATATTTTCGAATCCTTGTTGGATGATCTATTGAAAGGGAAAACGCCTGCCTTTTATAGGCAAAAATCGAAGTCCAAAATTCGGATTTGAAATCAACATTACTCACTGGAAATAAAGAGCTACTGCTACGAATCAAATCAACAACATCCTTTTTTCAAATTTGGAGCCGTTGGACCAGGTATATGCAGCGTAGAGGGTCTCTTTCATAAGAAAAAAGGGTGATGGAGGAGACATAAAATAAGAGACCGCCGGGAATTGACATTTTCAGACGGTTCATAGCCGTTCTTTAATGGGACGAAGGAGTCACGGGGCATGGGGAAGGGGAGACGTCTTGAAAAAGGAGAAAGCAGTTGTCCTTTTTCTAAAAAAAAATAGGAAGAAGATATTGGGGAAACGTTCTTCTTTCTGGGGAAGGAGAAGGAATACGGGGCGTTGTTTTTTTCGGTTGGAAAAATGAAAAGGAAGTGGAGAAGATGAGGAGTAGGGGTGGCGTAGGAGTGTATTGGGAGAAAGAAAAATGTATTATTTGATTTGAGCCGTCCGATTGTTTGATCGTATGGTTCATAAAAATAAGGAGTTTTAAAAATAAATAAATAAATAATATATATATATATATAGGAAAAGACTGAATTAATTTGGGCCCTTTGATTAAATCGGACGGTTGAGATTACGTCTGAAAGAAGCACAATCCATGTGCTTCCTATGTTGCACGCATGGATTGGCTGAATTAGAAGGACTTGGATTGCCAAATTTTGCTCAAATTAAATTTATTTAATTTATACCTACTTTCTTTATTAAATAGCCATAACAAATAATTATTTTGCAAGATTAGCTTATTTGATAAAATTAGTCATTCTTAAAATTAAATTAGTTTGAATTAATAACTCATTAATTAATAAAGCTTTCCTAGTTTTGAAAAAATGTACGAAAAAATATTTATCACAATAATAGAAATTATATTTAATTAGAAAAATCGAGTTAACTCTTAAGAAGAATATTTATTTGACGTAAAATTTTTAAAAAAAATGAGAAAGTAAGTAGTAATATTTATATAATATGTTTACTTTTTATAAGAAATAATATTTATGAAATAAATTTGTTAGATAAAATAAATAATTGAAAATCTTTTCGTATTCCTACAAAAATTCATAACATATATATATATATAATTTTATTTTATTTTATTTTATTATTATTATTATTATTATTATTATTATTATTATTATTATTATTATTACTATTATTATTATTATTATTATTAAATGTAACACCCCAGAGAATTTTCGAACTAAGACTCGAGCCATCCTTCATGTGGAGTGGGATTTTACCGAGGAATAAAAAATTTCTTGAGTGTTAAGTTAAGGTCCCTAGGTGTAGCACATTGAGTTCCAAGAAGAGTTGAATTGGAAATAGTCATTTTGGAAAGAATCTGGAAAATTTGGCTATGGAAAAAAGGTGAGTTTTTGGTCAACTTTGAGCAGTCGTATCTCCTAGCTCAAAATGATTTAGGCGAATTTCCAGTTATGTCTGGAAAGCCCTTGGAATGATCTTTCCAACGCCGCCGAGTTTGCTTGATTCCGAGTTCGTATGAGTGACTTATGCCCTTTGGAAGTTGGGTTGTTGGCACAGTCGCACAGTCGCACAGTGCAGTTTGTTTAGTCCGAAAATTTTAAGGGTATTTTGGTCTTTTCCCTAATCTTTTCTTTGGGTTATATTGAGGTGTTAGACTGATGTTTGGATCATTTTTGTCCCATTTTAAAGAGTGAGAGTAAGAGTGAGAGTTAGGGCTTGGAAGATAAGAGAGAAAGAAGAGGAGAAAGAGAAGAAGAAGCTAAGGATCGTCGTGGATTTTTGTCGGGGGTGATCCCTAATCAGGTATGTGAGCTTTTAGTGTTGGGTGATCCTTTCCCCCACACACCTAACCCCTTTTATTCATTAAGAAAGGATTGGTTTTGTTGTTAAAGTTGTGAGTTGTTGTGGTTGAAGTTGTTAAAGTTGTTAGTTGTTGTTGTTGAAATTATAGCTGGTATTGTTGTTGAGATTCTTGATGATTTGGGACTTGTTTCCGGTTGGGGTTTTGAGTTGAATTCTATTGAATGTTGAGGGATTTTATGTTTCTAAGTGATTGGGGCTAGAACCTTTGAAGTTAAGAGGGTTTACAGTTGGAAAAATGAAGGAGAAAAGTCGGGCTTCTTACATGAAACAAGTCCGTGTCGCGGACTTGTTCCCTCTGTGAACAAAATCTTCTCCGCGTCGCGGACAGGACGCGGACTCCACTGTTTTCAGAATTTATTCTCAAAATTTTTCTTAAGTTTGGTTGTTCCAAATCATTCCTAAACATCATGAGGTCCTTCCAAACACCAATCAAGTCCTTGAACCCATAATCCAATTCAAGGTGAGTTAGGATCAAAGTCAAGTGAAGTTAGTTTCCAAGTCAAGTGAAGTTAGTTTCCAAGTCAAGTGAAGTTAGTTTCAAAGTCAAGTGAAGTTAGTTTCCAAATCAAGTGAAGTTAGTTTCCAAGTCAAGTGAAGTTAGTTTCAAAGTCAAATGAAGTTAGTTTCCAAATCAAGTGAAGTTAGTTTCCAAGTCAAGTGAAGTTAGTTTCAAAGTCAAGTGAAGTTAGTTTCCAAGTCAAGTGAAGTCAAGCTTAGAAGTAAGTAAGTCAAAACAAGTCTTTAAGGTTTTCCAAGAGTCTTCATTGATCGTTTTAACTTCATTTTAAGGCTCAAGTTAAGTAAAGAATGAAGAGTTCCAAGTTAAGAGTTTCAAGTTGAGTAAAGAGTTTCAAGTTGAGTCAAAGTATCGAGTTTCAAGTAAAGTAAAGAGTAAAGAGTTGAGTTCATTTCTCAAAGTTATTAGGGAACTATGTATTCCCAAAGAAGTTTTAAAGAAATGTTTTTACATTTAAACAAGGTTGGAAACTGAGATTTCCAAAAGAGCCTTCGGGCTAGTTTTTGAGTAATTATCTCATATCAGCAGGAATAAATATGTTTTAAAAACATAAGAGCCAGTACATTTTTGGGAGTAGTATTGAGCACCGAATTGGGGGAGCGTTCAAAGAACCCACAGCCCCCATAGAACCATGTTAGCCACCATGGGTAGAAAAGGATCATACTTTTTAGATGAATCCTTTTCAGATTAGACTAGTGGATCCATTAGGCAGTTCAGGTCTTATACCTTTGGCCGGGTATAAGATGCTCTGGCAGCGTGAGGTCGATCGCTGTATCATCACTATAGCTCTTATGTGATGGTTGTCGGTTAGAGAAACTCCCACAGCAGTTATTGTATTTTCATACACAGAAATTATTGTATTTTATATACATCAGTTCAATTGTATTTCTATATACATCTCAGGCTTATTGTATCCTTGTATACACTCAGAGTTTATAGCATGTTTTAAACAGTCTTTCTTTATATCGCACTTGTTTTAAATTGCCTTATATTGAAAGAAGTCAGTCAGGTTGAGTTCAGTTATTCAAGAGTCGAGTATCCTTGAGTTAAGTATCTTTGAGTTAAGTATATATCTTGAGTTAAGTATATATCCTTGAGTTGAGTATCTATCTTGAGTTGAGTATCTATCTTTGAGTTGAGTATCTATCTTTGAGTTGAGTATCTGTCTCTGAGTCCAGTATCTATCTTCTGAGTTGAGTAAGTTTGAGTAGTTTTGGGTATTCCTTGAGTTGAGAAAGTTTGAAAAGAGGTAAGTTATTCAATTTATTCCAGTTTTTCTTCTAGCCTATGTTGTTTAGCTTTCTAGCTTACATACTCGTACATTCCACGTACTGAGCCATTTGGCCTGCATCTTTTTATGATGCAGACACAGGTATTCAGGATCATCAACAGGAGATTCGTTGATACATCCGGGAGTTCCAGTTAGCTATGACAAGCCTCTTTGCTTCCGGAGGATTTCATTTACCTTTCAGTTGTATCAGTTGTTAGGAGGTCGTGGGTCTTGTCCCGGCTTCCATCTTTATCAGTTAGAGGCTTCATAGATAGACAATAGAGTTTCAGAAGTCTCTTCATTTATTTTGTTAAATGTTTTGAAGACTAAAGTTGCCTTTTATGGCGAGTTGTATATATATTCTATTATACAGAGTTTTCTTTTGAGTTAAAGATTTATAAAGTTGAGTTTATAAACTCTTATTCAGTTTTAAGCTCTTGTATGCTTAAGTTAGTATTCTGCTTGGAGTCAGCCAGGATGAGGGTTCGCTTGGGGACCAGAAATGGTCTTCGAGTGCCGGCCACGTCCAGGGTGTAGGCTCGGGGCGTGACAAACTTGGTATCAGAGCACAGAGTTCAAGTGTCCTAGGGTGTCTATGAAGCCGTGTCAGTAAGATCTTGTTTATGGTTGTGAGGGCCCCACTTCTATAAATGAGGGACTACAGACATTTAAGAAAAGTCTCCCTTTTTTTTCACACTCTTAATCGTGCAATAGAGCTAAGTCATGGAGATCTAATCTAACTCGTGCGTTCTTAGAATCTTTCAACTACCCATCATACTGGAGGTGGTTGAAAAGCAGAGTCAGTTTTTTTGTCGATGAGTTGTTCTTAGCAAGAGTCTTGAGAAAGTCATGAGGATTCAGAGGGGCTTAAGAGAAGCCCAAGAGTAAGTTAAGTGTTCAGTTTCAGAGTAATGCCTTCATATGAATCGTGCATTTGAGATAAAAGTGAGTTGTACTTTCTTCTCTAAGTATTGTTTCAGCTGAGATCCTTACGAGGAGGTATGTTTAGAGCTTGGGTATGATTTTCACCCGAAAGAGTAGCATGAGTTACGAGATCATGAGCAGTAGTAGAGAAAGAGCCTAGAGTTAGAGAGAAAAATATACAGAAGTTTAGTAATTTAAGTAAGGGAGATAGTGATGAGGCTAGCTATGTTATTGTAGTCATGCACCCAGTAAGTTATGAATGAGGAGTTGTCCCTTATGGGTAGACTAAGAAGTGATGAGTTGTGAAGATTACATCATAAGAGGAAGAGTGTGTTGTAGCTAGATAGGAGTTAGTGATGAAGTGTTATTGTGTAGAAAATGACCAAGTGCGAGTGTTGAAAAAAGAAAGCAGAGTATTCATGAGGTGTTAGATCTACGCTAGGCTTATGATTTTGAGGGAGGTCCCATAACATTCAAGTGGTATAGAATTATTGGGCATTGATGTATAGTGAATGAGTAAATAGTACTCAAGTTGTGAAGGGAAATATGATAGTAAATTGTGAGTATGAATACTAAGAGGTGAGGTTTGACTTTTGGCCATAAGGTCCTAGTGGACGAGAGTTTCTGAATTTGTACCTAGTATTTGTAAGTTAGTGTAGTAAGCGAGCAATCATATTAATATTCGGGTTTAGTCATAAACCTTAAGCTTGAATTTGAGATGAGTGTCTTGACCAAAGAAATGGCAACATGAGAGTGATGATGCTAGTCTTGAGATTTGATCTAGTAGACTTGACATAGAGTAAGTGAGGAATTAAGGTGATTAGTCGCAATAAATATGAGTGGTACAAGTGAGAGACCCTAACCTTTAGATAAGGGCAATGAAGTGTGATTAAGTCACCAGAGTAACAAAAGCGTTAAGAGGTGTACCGAGAGTGTATGTAACCAGAAGAAGTTAAAGGAAACACCTTTGAAAGAGGACTTAGCACCGCTTATAGAGAGTTTGGTAGGCATGAGATAAATTTCTCCCAAGTGTTAGATTAAAAGAAGAGGTAAACAAGTTAAATATGTGGAATAGGTCCATAGCTTTCAAGTGTTAGCTTTAGACCTAAGGGGGAGATGTCAAGATGAGAAATGGAGTCAAGTGTTTTAGATTAAGATGGTAATGAATTCAAAGAGTTTGCGAGATATCTTTTCAGAGGCCATTTTAGAAATGGAGTGGTGTTAAAAAGAGGAGGTTGATGTTCTTATCGTGTTGTGATGGTGGGATAGTTCCATTTAAGTTTTTTTTTTTAACACTGAGGAAGAAAAGGATGAGGTTTTACTATGAGAAATATTCAAATGAGAGCCCTTAGTTGGATCTAAAGGAGTGGTTAGTAAGAGTCCATGGAGTGTTAGAATACTAAGCTTTAATGTGGTGTTAAAGAGTTATAGTCTTGGGATAAGATTCCCTATAGAGAGGTATAGAATCCGAACCTAAGGATTTGGGTTAAGCTTGAATATGGTAAGAGCAGACCATTAGACGCAGACCTTAGTAAGAGTAGACCCTTCCATACCAAGACTAGCCGTCATTCGAGGACGAATGATTCCAAGGGGGAGATATTGTAACACCCCAGAGAATTTTCGAACTAAGACTCGAGCCATCCTTCATGTGGAGTGGGATTTTACCGAGGAATAAAAAATTTCTTGAGTGTTAAGTTAAGGTCCCTAGGTGTAGCACATTGAGTTCCAAGAAGAGTTGAATTGGAAATAGTCATTTTGGAAAGAATCTGGAAAATTTGGCTATGGAAAAAAGGTGAGTTTTTGGTCAACTTTGAGCAGTCGTATCTCCTAGCTCAAAATGATTTAGGCGAATTTCCAGTTATGTCTGGAAAGCCCTTGGAATGATCTTTCCAACGCCGCCGAGTTTGCTTGATTCCGAGTTCGTATGAGTGACTTATGCCCTTTGGAAGTTGGGTTGTTGGCACAGTCGCACAGTCGCACAGTGCAGTTTGTTTAGTCCGAAAATTTTAAGGGTATTTTGGTCTTTTCCCTAATCTTTTCTTTGGGTTATATTGAGGTGTTAGACTGATGTTTGGATCATTTTTGTCCCATTTTAAAGAGTGAGAGTAAGAGTGAGAGTTAGGGCTTGGAAGATAAGAGAGAAAGAAGAGGAGAAAGAGAAGAAGAAGCTAAGGATCGTCGTGGATTTTTGTCGGGGGTGATCCCTAATCAGGTATGTGAGCTTTTAGTGTTGGGTGATCCTTTCCCCCACACACCTAACCCCTTTTATTCATTAAGAAAGGATTGGTTTTGTTGTTAAAGTTGTGAGTTGTTGTGGTTGAAGTTGTTAAAGTTGTTAGTTGTTGTTGTTGAAATTATAGCTGGTATTGTTGTTGAGATTCTTGATGATTTGGGACTTGTTTCCGGTTGGGGTTTTGAGTTGAATTCTATTGAATGTTGAGGGATTTTATGTTTCTAAGTGATTGGGGCTAGAACCTTTGAAGTTAAGAGGGTTTACAGTTGGAAAAATGAAGGAGAAAAGTCGGGCTTCTTACATGAAACAAGTCCGTGTCGCGGACTTGTTCCCTCTGTGAACAAAATCTTCTCCGCGTCGCGGACAGGACGCGGACTCCACTGTTTTCAGAATTTATTCTCAAAATTTTTCTTAAGTTTGGTTGTTCCAAATCATTCCTAAACATCATGAGGTCCTTCCAAACACCAATCAAGTCCTTGAACCCATAATCCAATTCAAGGTGAGTTAGGATCAAAGTCAAGTGAAGTTAGTTTCCAAGTCAAGTGAAGTTAGTTTCCAAGTCAAGTGAAGTTAGTTTCAAAGTCAAGTGAAGTTAGTTTCCAAATCAAGTGAAGTTAGTTTCCAAGTCAAGTGAAGTTAGTTTCAAAGTCAAATGAAGTTAGTTTCCAAATCAAGTGAAGTTAGTTTCCAAGTCAAGTGAAGTTAGTTTCAAAGTCAAGTGAAGTTAGTTTCCAAGTCAAGTGAAGTCAAGCTTAGAAGTAAGTAAGTCAAAACAAGTCTTTAAGGTTTTCCAAGAGTCTTCATTGATCGTTTTAACTTCATTTTAAGGCTCAAGTTAAGTAAAGAATGAAGAGTTCCAAGTTAAGAGTTTCAAGTTGAGTAAAGAGTTTCAAGTTGAGTCAAAGTATCGAGTTTCAAGTAAAGTAAAGAGTAAAGAGTTGAGTTCATTTCTCAAAGTTATTAGGGAACTATGTATTCCCAAAGAAGTTTTAAAGAAATGTTTTTACATTTAAACAAGGTTGGAAACTGAGATTTCCAAAAGAGCCTTCGGGCTAGTTTTTGAGTAATTATCTCATATCAGCAGGAATAAATATGTTTTAAAAACATAAGAGCCAGTACATTTTTGGGAGTAGTATTGAGCACCGAATTGGGGGAGCGTTCAAAGAACCCACAGCCCCCATAGAACCATGTTAGCCACCATGGGTAGAAAAGGATCATACTTTTTAGATGAATCCTTTTCAGATTAGACTAGTGGATCCATTAGGCAGTTCAGGTCTTATACCTTTGGCCGGGTATAAGATGCTCTGGCAGCGTGAGGTCGATCGCTGTATCATCACTATAGCTCTTATGTGATGGTTGTCGGTTAGAGAAACTCCCACAGCAGTTATTGTATTTTCATACACAGAAATTATTGTATTTTATATACATCAGTTCAATTGTATTTCTATATACATCTCAGGCTTATTGTATCCTTGTATACACTCAGAGTTTATAGCATGTTTTAAACAGTCTTTCTTTATATCGCACTTGTTTTAAATTGCCTTATATTGAAAGAAGTCAGTCAGGTTGAGTTCAGTTATTCAAGAGTCGAGTATCCTTGAGTTAAGTATCTTTGAGTTAAGTATATATCTTGAGTTAAGTATATATCCTTGAGTTGAGTATCTATCTTGAGTTGAGTATCTATCTTTGAGTTGAGTATCTATCTTTGAGTTGAGTATCTGTCTCTGAGTCCAGTATCTATCTTCTGAGTTGAGTAAGTTTGAGTAGTTTTGGGTATTCCTTGAGTTGAGAAAGTTTGAAAAGAGGTAAGTTATTCAATTTATTCCAGTTTTTCTTCTAGCCTATGTTGTTTAGCTTTCTAGCTTACATACTCGTACATTCCACGTACTGAGCCATTTGGCCTGCATCTTTTTATGATGCAGACACAGGTATTCAGGATCATCAACAGGAGATTCGTTGATACATCCGGGAGTTCCAGTTAGCTATGACAAGCCTCTTTGCTTCCGGAGGATTTCATTTACCTTTCAGTTGTATCAGTTGTTAGGAGGTCGTGGGTCTTGTCCCGGCTTCCATCTTTATCAGTTAGAGGCTTCATAGATAGACAATAGAGTTTCAGAAGTCTCTTCATTTATTTTGTTAAATGTTTTGAAGACTAAAGTTGCCTTTTATGGCGAGTTGTATATATATTCTATTATACAGAGTTTTCTTTTGAGTTAAAGATTTATAAAGTTGAGTTTATAAACTCTTATTCAGTTTTAAGCTCTTGTATGCTTAAGTTAGTATTCGCTTGGAGTCAGCCAGGATGAGGGTTCGCTTGGGGACCAGAAATGGTCTTCGAGTGCCGGCCACGTCCAGGGTGTAGGCTCGGGGCGTGACAAACTTGGTATCAGAGCACAGAGTTCAAGTGTCCTAGGGTGTCTATGAAGCCGTGTCAGTAAGATCTTGTTTATGGTTGTGAGGGCCCCACTTCTATAAATGAGGGACTACAGACATTTAAGAAAAGTCTCCCTTTTTTTTCACACTCTTAATCGTGCAATAGAGCTAAGTCATGGAGATCTAATCTAACTCGTGCGTTCTTAGAATCTTTCAACTACCCATCATACTGGAGGTGGTTGAAAAGCAGAGTCAGTTTTTTTGTCGATGAGTTGTTCTTAGCAAGAGTCTTGAGAAAGTCATGAGGATTCAGAGGGGCTTAAGAGAAGCCCAAGAGTAAGTTAAGTGTTCAGTTTCAGAGTAATGCCTTCATATGAATCGTGCATTTGAGATAAAAGTGAGTTGTACTTTCTTCTCTAAGTATTGTTTCAGCTGAGATCCTTACGAGGAGGTATGTTTAGAGCTTGGGTATGATTTTCACCCGAAAGAGTAGCATGAGTTACGAGATCATGAGCAGTAGTAGAGAAAGAGCCTAGAGTTAGAGAGAAAAATATACAGAAGTTTAGTAATTTAAGTAAGGGAGATAGTGATGAGGCTAGCTATGTTATTGTAGTCATGCACCCAGTAAGTTATGAATGAGGAGTTGTCCCTTATGGGTAGACTAAGAAGTGATGAGTTGTGAAGATTACATCATAAGAGGAAGAGTGTGTTGTAGCTAGATAGGAGTTAGTGATGAAGTGTTATTGTGTAGAAAATGACCAAGTGCGAGTGTTGAAAAAAGAAAGCAGAGTATTCATGAGGTGTTAGATCTACGCTAGGCTTATGATTTTGAGGGAGGTCCCATAACATTCAAGTGGTATAGAATTATTGGGCATTGATGTATAGTGAATGAGTAAATAGTACTCAAGTTGTGAAGGGAAATATGATAGTAAATTGTGAGTATGAATACTAAGAGGTGAGGTTTGACTTTTGGCCATAAGGTCCTAGTGGACGAGAGTTTCTGAATTTGTACCTAGTATTTGTAAGTTAGTGTAGTAAGCGAGCAATCATATTAATATTCGGGTTTAGTCATAAACCTTAAGCTTGAATTTGAGATGAGTGTCTTGACCAAAGAAATGGCAACATGAGAGTGATGATGCTAGTCTTGAGATTTGATCTAGTAGACTTGACATAGAGTAAGTGAGGAATTAAGGTGATTAGTCGCAATAAATATGAGTGGTACAAGTGAGAGACCCTAACCTTTAGATAAGGGCAATGAAGTGTGATTAAGTCACCAGAGTAACAAAAGCGTTAAGAGGTGTACCGAGAGTGTATGTAACCAGAAGAAGTTAAAGGAAACACCTTTGAAAGAGGACTTAGCACCGCTTATAGAGAGTTTGGTAGGCATGAGATAAATTTCTCCCAAGTGTTAGATTAAAAGAAGAGGTAAACAAGTTAAATATGTGGAATAGGTCCATAGCTTTCAAGTGTTAGCTTTAGACCTAAGGGGGAGATGTCAAGATGAGAAATGGAGTCAAGTGTTTTAGATTAAGATGGTAATGAATTCAAAGAGTTTGCGAGATATCTTTTCAGAGGCCATTTTAGAAATGGAGTGGTGTTAAAAAGAGGAGGTTGATGTTCTTATCGTGTTGTGATGGTGGGATAGTTCCATTTAAGTTTTTTTTTTTAACACTGAGGAAGAAAAGGATGAGGTTTTACTATGAGAAATATTCAAATGAGAGCCCTTAGTTGGATCTAAAGGAGTGGTTAGTAAGAGTCCATGGAGTGTTAGAATACTAAGCTTTAATGTGGTGTTAAAGAGTTATAGTCTTGGGATAAGATTCCCTATAGAGAGGTATAGAATCCGAACCTAAGGATTTGGGTTAAGCTTGAATATGGTAAGAGCAGACCATTAGACGCAGACCTTAGTAAGAGTAGACCCTTCCATACCAAGACTAGCCGTCATTCGAGGACGAATGATTCCAAGGGGGAGATATTGTAACACCCCAGAGAATTTTCGAACTAAGACTCGAGCCATCCTTCATGTGGAGTGGGATTTTACCGAGGAATAAAAAATTTCTTGAGTGTTAAGTTAAGGTCCCTAGGTGTAGCACATTGAGTTCCAAGAAGAGTTGAATTGGAAATAGTCATTTTGGAAAGAATCTGGAAAATTTGGCTATGGAAAAAAGGTGAGTTTTTGGTCAACTTTGAGCAGTCGTATCTCCTAGCTCAAAATGATTTAGGCGAATTTCCAGTTATGTCTGGAAAGCCCTTGGAATGATCTTTCCAACGCCGCCGAGTTTGCTTGATTCCGAGTTCGTATGAGTGACTTATGCCCTTTGGAAGTTGGGTTGTTGGCACAGTCGCACAGTCGCACAGTGCAGTTTGTTTAGTCCGAAAATTTTAAGGGTATTTTGGTCTTTTCCCTAATCTTTTCTTTGGGTTATATTGAGGTGTTAGACTGATGTTTGGATCATTTTTGTCCCATTTTAAAGAGTGAGAGTAAGAGTGAGAGTTAGGGCTTGGAAGATAAGAGAGAAAGAAGAGGAGAAAGAGAAGAAGAAGCTAAGGATCGTCGTGGATTTTTGTCGGGGGTGATCCCTAATCAGGTATGTGAGCTTTTAGTGTTGGGTGATCCTTTCCCCCACACACCTAACCCCTTTTATTCATTAAGAAAGGATTGGTTTTGTTGTTAAAGTTGTGAGTTGTTGTGGTTGAAGTTGTTAAAGTTGTTAGTTGTTGTTGTTGAAATTATAGCTGGTATTGTTGTTGAGATTCTTGATGATTTGGGACTTGTTTCCGGTTGGGGTTTTGAGTTGAATTCTATTGAATGTTGAGGGATTTTATGTTTCTAAGTGATTGGGGCTAGAACCTTTGAAGTTAAGAGGGTTTACAGTTGGAAAAATGAAGGAGAAAAGTCGGGCTTCTTACATGAAACAAGTCCGTGTCGCGGACTTGTTCCCTCTGTGAACAAAATCTTCTCCGCGTCGCGGACAGGACGCGGACTCCACTGTTTTCAGAATTTATTCTCAAAATTTTTCTTAAGTTTGATTGTTCCAAATCATTCCTAAACATCATGAGGTCCTTCCAAACACCAATCAAGTCCTTGAACCCATAATCCAATTCAAGGTGAGTTAGGATCAAAGTCAAGTGAAGTTAGTTTCCAAGTCAAGTGAAGTTAGTTTCCAAGTCAAGTGAAGTTAGTTTCAAAGTCAAGTGAAGTTAGTTTCCAAATCAAGTGAAGTTAGTTTCCAAGTCAAGTGAAGTTAGTTTCAAAGTCAAATGAAGTTAGTTTCCAAATCAAGTGAAGTTAGTTTCCAAGTCAAGTGAAGTTAGTTTCAAAGTCAAGTGAAGTTAGTTTCCAAGTCAAGTGAAGTCAAGCTTAGAAGTAAGTAAGTCAAAACAAGTCTTTAAGGTTTTCCAAGAGTCTTCATTGATCGTTTTAACTTCATTTTAAGGCTCAAGTTAAGTAAAGAATGAAGAGTTCCAAGTTAAGAGTTTCAAGTTGAGTAAAGAGTTTCAAGTTGAGTCAAAGTATCGAGTTTCAAGTAAAGTAAAGAGTAAAGAGTTGAGTTCATTTCTCAAAGTTATTAGGGAACTATGTATTCCCAAAGAAGTTTTAAAGAAATGTTTTTACATTTAAACAAGGTTGGAAACTGAGATTTCCAAAAGAGCCTTCGGGCTAGTTTTTGAGTAATTATCTCATATCAGCAGGAATAAATATGTTTTAAAAACATAAGAGCCAGTACATTTTTGGGAGTAGTATTGAGCACCGAATTGGGGGAGCGTTCAAAGAACCCACAGCCCCCATAGAACCATGTTAGCCACCATGGGTAGAAAAGGATCATACTTTTTAGATGAATCCTTTTCAGATTAGACTAGTGGATCCATTAGGCAGTTCAGGTCTTATACCTTTGGCCGGGTATAAGATGCTCTGGCAGCGTGAGGTCGATCGCTGTATCATCACTATAGCTCTTATGTGATGGTTGTCGGTTAGAGAAACTCCCACAGCAGTTATTGTATTTTCATACACAGAAATTATTGTATTTTATATACATCAGTTCAATTGTATTTCTATATACATCTCAGGCTTATTGTATCCTTGTATACACTCAGAGTTTATAGCATGTTTTAAACAGTCTTTCTTTATATCGCACTTGTTTTAAATTGCCTTATATTGAAAGAAGTCAGTCAGGTTGAGTTCAGTTATTCAAGAGTCGAGTATCCTTGAGTTAAGTATCTTTGAGTTAAGTATATATCTTGAGTTAAGTATATATCCTTGAGTTGAGTATCTATCTTGAGTTGAGTATCTATCTTTGAGTTGAGTATCTATCTTTGAGTTGAGTATCTGTCTCTGAGTCCAGTATCTATCTTCTGAGTTGAGTAAGTTTGAGTAGTTTTGGGTATTCCTTGAGTTGAGAAAGTTTGAAAAGAGGTAAGTTATTCAATTTATTCCAGTTTTTCTTCTAGCCTATGTTGTTTAGCTTTCTAGCTTACATACTCGTACATTCCACGTACTGAGCCATTTGGCCTGCATCTTTTTATGATGCAGACACAGGTATTCAGGATCATCAACAGGAGATTCGTTGATACATCCGGGAGTTCCAGTTAGCTATGACAAGCCTCTTTGCTTCCGGAGGATTTCATTTACCTTTCAGTTGTATCAGTTGTTAGGAGGTCGTGGGTCTTGTCCCGGCTTCCATCTTTATCAGTTAGAGGCTTCATAGATAGACAATAGAGTTTCAGAAGTCTCTTCATTTATTTTGTTAAATGTTTTGAAGACTAAAGTTGCCTTTTATGGCGAGTTGTATATATATTCTATTATACAGAGTTTTCTTTTGAGTTAAAGATTTATAAAGTTGAGTTTATAAACTCTTATTCAGTTTTAAGCTCTTGTATGCTTAAGTTAGTATTCCGCTTGGAGTCAGCCAGGATGAGGGTTCGCTTGGGGACCAGAAATGGTCTTCGAGTGCCGGCCACGTCCAGGGTGTAGGCTCGGGGCGTGACATTAAACCTTTAGTTAGATAAATGTGGAGAGCCAAAATTGGGTGTCAACAACTTGCCCCTTTCTTTGTCCATGGAAGAGACTAAAGAAGACATGGACTAAGAAATATTGACACAATCCAATTTTAGGCGACCCACCAAAATACACTTTGAGCAATAACTTGGCAAGAAATGTTTATGAAGTTATGACCGAACACTGGCTTTTGAATTTCCTACATATCTCAGGCTTCATGAGAAATCAGACCATATGTAGTTCGAGAGTGTAGGAACATAGCAAATTTTATTAAAATTTGCCCCAGTATTGAATTATGGTAATACTAAAATCATTTGGTGGTGAGGTATGAAGAGATTAGCACGAATAGAGGGACAAAATATAGTTTTAAAGAAACTTGAATGAAAAATGCTCCGTAGCAATTTCTACTAAAGACTCATGGTAGGGAGATGAATTTTCAAAAAAAAAAAAATTGCCTTAGTGTTGAGTTATAATTAATTGAGACCTGAGAGAGTTATAAGTAAGATTTAAATCTGAACTTCTGAAAAACGAATCGAGTTGAGTTTCGAAAGTGAATCCTTGACGTTGCTAGTGATGCTTGACATTGCACTAACTTGCCCTAGTTTGCTGCTTAGAGGGAGTTCCTCGTTGTAATGTGATGTCCTGCAAAATATGTAAAAGGGTGAAAAGTACCTGTTGTGGTTCAAGAATAATAAATTGAAATAGTAATGTAAAGAGTAGAGTGTAGATGTTCAAACGATTGTTGATGTCCCTCTTTTTTGTGTTGTGAATGTGATGTAGGTAAAGTAACTTGTAATGTAGAGGACTCCGACTGACGAGGTTGTTGTAATGTAAAAGCCTGTATCCGACTGTGTAAAGCTTGTAATTTAGACCTCCAACTGGCGGGGCCAAACTGGTAATGTAAAGCCCTTGAACGGTGGGCGATTGGTAATGCAATGCTTTCATCTAGCGGGGTGAAACTTGTAATGTGACATTTAATTATTGGCGTATGACAGTGTTGCTATGCGCACATTCCCCCGATCGGTGGAGCTTCAGTGATGTCAGTACGCTGTGGTCTTCGATTGACAGAGTGTTGCTTCTTTTGCTTATATATTATCTCCGATTGGCGGAGTTCGGTCGGCGTTTGCTATTTACAGCCTCCGATTGGCGGAGTTTGACGATGTTTGCTATGTATAATTTTCAATTGGTGGAGTTTGGCTGATTTTTTCTATGTACAGCCTCCGATCGGTGGAGTTTGAGTGACATTTTCTATGTACAACCCCAAACTTGTGGAGTTTGACATTGTTAGACGGTGGTCTCGGATTGGTAGAGTTGTTGATGAGGTTAGATTACAAGCTCCAGTTGGTGGAGTTATTTTGATAGAAAGTTAACTATCATATTTTCTTACGAGGATCCTCTTTTTCTTCTGTATTTGATCTAGATCTTGAGCGTACCTGTAAAAAAAAATTAATGAAATGTTCTTAGACATAAGATGCAAGTTGAAGTACTTCTAAAAAATAAAGTAGGGAAAGAGAATTTTGGCTCATGATTGTGAGAAGTCAAATGGCGCCTCCGGTCGTGCCCCAAGACTTCATGTTATTTTCTTGATTCCTGTGTTCCTGCACTCAAAGAAAAAAATTTAGTTTGGGAAGGGGTGTTGATTTGTATCGACTCGCGGACAGAAGCCTCGTCACAAGAATCCTTCGGCACCTCGTTAGTCCCGCAAATAATTTCTTAACCTAGAGACTTGGTAGTTGGAAAAGTAGAAAAATCTTTGTGAAAAGAATTATCTTGATTTTTTAGAAAATAAGTATACTTCGTCTATATATATACATATATATATATATATAAATCTCCAACGTTTTTAGATTATGACATGTTCTGAAGTTCATCGAGCTTTTCATTTTGTTTACTATATCCCACATAATCTTGTTGTAGCTTCTGCCATTCTGATGAATGCTTCCTTAGATCTTTTGCAGATACTATGACGATCGAGATTCTTCATATTCTGAGGGTACGCTAACTATGAGGAAGTGTTTCCTAAGGGTAAGAAAGAAAATAAATTATGAAATGCATTTGGTCGAGCCTGACTCAGACTGCCTACGTATCAAGTAGGAATCAGATCGTAATGTAGTTTAAATACAAGTGGGAGAAATAGTCAGGAAGTGGCTGATACTTCAAGGATCCGTGAGTTCTCAAGGATGAACCCACCAAGCTTCACAGGTTCAAGTTTCACTAAGGATCCAGAAAATTTTATTGAAGAGCTTCAGAAGGTTTTTGAGATCATGCATGTTTTTTATGCTGAGAGGGTGGAACTAGCTGCATACCAAATGAAGGGTGTCACTAGGATATGGTTCGCCCAATGGAAGAAGAACCGAGCTGAGGGAGAACCACCTGCAAGTTGGGCTTATTTTGAGGAGGCCTTCTTGGGGTGTTTCTTCCCCCGAGAACTGAGAGAAGCAAAGGTACGAGAGTTTCTCACTCTTTAGTATGATTCTTTAAGCGTTCATGAGTATAGTCTGAAGTTCACAAAACTTTCCCGCTAAGCTCCGGAGATGGTTTTTGACATGAGGAGCAGGATGAGTTTGTTCGTTGCTGGGTAGTCTTCCCTGTCAAGTAAGGAAGGCAAGGCAGCTATGCTTATAGGGGATATGGACATAGCAAGGCTAATGATCCATGTGCAACAAGTTGAGGAGGACAAGCTGAGGGATAGAGAAAATTTTAAGAATAAGAGGGCTAAGGCATCAGGGAATGAGTCCGGGCAACAGAAGAGTAATGCGAACTGGTCTTCCTTCCAACAGAAACAAAAGGGGCTTGTTCCATCATCTTCTAGTGCACCTGCACCAAAGAACAAAGGTGAGTACAATAGTCAGAATTTCAAAGCTAAATCTTCCTACTCTCAAGGTATTATGGCACAAGGGAGTAATAAGCCTCCTGCATGCACTAAGTGTGGTAGGAACCACTGAGGGATGTGTCGCGATGGCTCCACTAGTTTTTCAAGTGTGGCCAGAATGGTCATTTTATGCGGGAGTCTCCAAAGACCAAGCAGGGTAACGATAATGGGGGCAAAAGAGCCGATCTTCTTCAGTTGCTCCACCAGACAGAGCTGCATCTAGAGGAGCTACTTTAGGGGAAGGCGGAGGAGGAAACCATATTTATGCTATCACTAGTCGCAAGAGCAAGAGGATTCTCCAGATGTTGTCACTGGTATGATCCAAGTCTTTAACTTTGATGTTTTACACTTTGCTAGATCCAGGAGCGAGTTTATCTTTTCTAACTCCGTATGTTGCTATGAATTTCAATGTTCTTCCTGAGCAACTTAGTGAGCCCTTCAGTGTTTCTACACCTGTTGGTGAGTCTATTCTAGCAGAAATAGTCTATCTTGGTTGTACCATTTTTGTCAATCACAAGAGTATTATGGCCGATTTAGCTGAGTTAGACATGGTAGATTTTGATATCATTCTAGGTATGGACTAGTTCCATGCCTGTTATGCCTCAGTAGATTGTAGAACTCGAGTAGTCAAGTTCTGGTTTCCTAATGAGCCAGTTATAGAGTGGAAGAGTAGTTCTGCAGTGCCTAAGGATCATTTTATTTCATACCTCAAGGCAAGGAAGTTAGTTTCCAAGAGGTGTGTCTACCACTTAGTCCGAGTTAATAACTTTAGTGTTGAGATACCTCATATTCAGTCATTTTTAGTAGTAAAAGAGTTTCCAGAAGTATTTCCAGATGATCTTCCCAAAGTCCCTCTTGAGAGAGAAAATATAGACCTTCTTCCAGATACTCGTCCTATATTTATTCTGCCATATAGGATGGCACCAACAGAGTTAAAAGAGTAAAAGAAGCAGTTGAAAGATCTCCTAGAGAAGGGTTTTATTCAGCCAAGTGTCTCATCTTGGGGAACTCTGGTCTTATTTGTGAGAAAGAAAGATGATTCTGTTAGGATGTGTATAGATTACCGTTAGTTGAACAAGGTTACTATCAAGAATAAGTATCTTCTTCCGAGAATTAATGATCGCTTCGATTAACTTTAGGGTGCCACTTGTTTCTCTAAGATAGACCTCAGATCTGGCTACTATCAGTTAAGAGTAAGGGAATGTGATATTCCAAAAATGGCTTTCAGGACTCGTTATGGTTATTATGAGTTTCTGGACATGTTGTTCGGTTTAACTAATGCACCTGCAGCATTCATGGACCTTATGAATAGAATATTCAAGCCTTATTTAGATATGTTTGTTATCGTATTCATTGATGACATACTAATCTATTCGAGGAATGAGAAAGATCATGCTAGCCATCTCAGAATAGTTCTTCAAACTTTAAAGGATAAAGAGTTGTATGCCAAGTTCTCTAATTGTGAGTTTTGTCTTGAGTCTGTGGCATTCTTAGGCCACATTGTTTTTGGTGATGGGATTAGAGTTGATACCCAGAAAATAAAGGCAGTACAGAATTGGCCTAGAACCACATCTCCAATTGATATTAGGAGTTTCTTGGGGTTGGTTGGATATTACAGAAGGTTCGTAGACGGGTTCTCATCTATTTCATCCCTTTTGACCAAGTTAACTCAGAAAACAGTGAAGTTTCAATGGTCTGAAGCTTGTGAGAAAATCTTTCAGGAATTGAAAAAGAGGTTGACTACTGATCCAGTATTGACCTTACCAAAAGGTACGCAAGGCTTTATGGTATATTGTGATACGTCCAGAGTTGGTTTGGGTTGTGTGTTAATGCAAAATGGCAAAGTCATAACTTATGCCTCCAAACAATTTAAAGTTCATGAGAAAAATTACCCAACCCATGACTTAGAGTTAGTTATTGTAGTATTTACTTTGAAAATATGGCGTCATTATTGGTATGGTGTTCATGTCGATGTATTCACTGATCACAAGAGTCTCCAATATGTGTTTAGTCAGAAAGAGTTTAATCTCTATCTCTCAGATAGAGAAGGTGGTTGGAGTTACTCAAAGATTATGACATGAGTATTATTTATCACTCAGGTAAGGCTAATGTTGTTGTTGATACTTTGAGTAGATTATTTATGGGTAGTACCGCCCAATTTGAGGAAGATAACAAAGAGTTAGCAAAAGATGTGCATAGACTTGCACGATTAGGAGTTCAACTAATGGATTCCACAGAAGGAGGAGTAGTGGTGATGAATGGGGTTGAATCATCATTAGTGTCAGAAGTAAAAGAAAAGCAAGACCAAGATCCTATTTTGCTTGAATTGTAAGAAAAAAGTAATGGCTTTTGAACAAGAGGGAGATGTTGTATTGAGGTATCAAGGTAGATTGTGTGTACCAAGGGTGGATGAACTCCCAGAGAGGATCATGGAGGAAGCTCATAGCTCCAGATATTCAATTCATTCGGGTTCCACAAAGATGTATCGTGACTTGAGAGAAGTTTATTGGTGGAATAGTATGAAGAAAGGCATTGCAGAGATTGTTGCTAAGTATCTAAATTGCCAACAAGTTAAACTAGAGCACCAGAGGCCCGGTAGTATGGCGCAGATTATAGAACTTTTGGAGTGGAAGTGGGAGATGATCAATATGGATTTCATCACAAGTTTACCACGGTCTCGCAGACAACATGACTCGATTTGGGTTATTGTAGATCGAATGATTAAATCAGCCCATTTCTTATCGGTAAAAGCTACCCATTCCATGCCAAGTTGTATTTTTAATAGTTAGTTAGACTTCATGGGGTTTCAGTATCGATTATTTCACACAGAGGAACACAATTTACTACACTGTTCTAGAAATCTTTTCAGAAAGGCTTGGGTTTAAAGGTGAACTTGAGTACTGCTTTTCATCTTCACACAAATGGTCAAGCAGAGCGCACTATTCAGACTGTAGAAGATATGTTGAAGGCCTGTGTGATTGATTTCAAAGGTAGTTGAAATGATCAGCTACCTCTAATTGAGTTTTATATCACTACAAAAAAATCAGCATTTAGCGACTAACGAAATCCGTCGCTAATCTATGTTATTCCGTCGCTAAATCGTATTAGCGATGAATTTGCGACGGATTGTTAGCTGTTACTATTTCGCTCATTAGTAATCACTTAGCGACGAAAAAATGAGTTATGTCGCAAGTTTAGCGACGTATTAGAGACAAACGATTTTCGTCGCCATTTGTTAGTGACAGACTGGTCCGTTGTTATACTTATATAGCTCGTTGCTAATTTCATAATTAATTTCGTCATTTAAAATAAATTCGCAACGAAATTTCTATCACTAATCCGTCACAAAATATTCAGTTATTTGAGCCAGCACATTTTCCACTTAAATGTTTTGTTGCTAATCCGTCGCCAACATTTTTTTATAGCAACGACCAAATCGTCATTAAATTTGTTGCTAAAATTTTTCTTGTAAAATCATTTCATTTATTTATTTTAAATATACATTGCTGAAATAAATTAAATAACAAAAACTAAATACCTCTAAAATAACAAACAGTCATATAAAATAATCTTTAGAGGGTTCAAAATCTGTAGATAGCAAAATTCAAATCGCATACATTCGGTGCAAAACATCAAAAGCAATCTATCAACTATTCTTAAGAGAATCATTTGATTTACAGAGATTCTTTCCGTAGTAAGTTTTTTAATCAGATCCAAGACCGTATACTTCTTCTCTTCTTTCTCCCTCAGTAGCTTGGTAGTATGCTTCATATTGATCAATGTCAGATTGAGAGCTTGGTAGTGTTTGCCCGTAATATTTCAATATCAAATAGATCACCTTCATTTGAAATTATATGTATCAATGATGGTGCAGCAAAACCAACTCAATAGTTCCTTCTCATAAAAAAGCAAATCAATTGAGTGATCATCTAAAAAACCAACTCTAATTAATTAAATTGCACAAAAGTTACATCTAGTGATACATATATTCACTCAAAAGCACCAAATATGACTATCATAAATTGTCTAAAATCATTGTAGAAAAGTCAATAATTACCTTTGCTGGAAACTCTACCAGCATGCCAAATTTGGGAAAGAAAATTCCTCCTTTGGCATGAACCTCATTTACAATTATTTCCAAGCCTCTACTTGCTCCTTTGTCCATATACCAGGTGTATCATTACACCTTCTACCAGTCTCAGATATTACTGTGGCCTCTCCTATTAGAAGCCCACCTTTTGTAGTTCTTTGTGAGTAATAAAGTATAGCATGTGAGTAATAAAGTATAAAAGATATGATATGGCATTTTGTGGTAATGAATGAGTGATACATTAATGCGTGGATGTAAAATGCTAGAAATAAATCATAACAAATAAGTTGATTGGAATCTGATGTCATAAATATTGATTGCTTTGCTTTTATTTCCCACAAAATGACAAGAGAGTTCATAGTCCTCAATCATTCACACGTAAATTCAATGCAACAAATGTAAACTAAAAGCAAGTTAAAAATAATCTAACATGATATTCATTTGCATATTCATTGGATTGTTCTGTTATAAGCTAATACCAATTCAGCAAATGTAGTTCCCCACAACAATTCCATAAATTGGTCTTTCTTATACTGTTGAAAACCATGGGAATCAATTCTTAACCTATATGAAATTCTTGTTTAGCATAAGTCAGAGGAAACAAGGATGTTATTGTGATACAACTCTTTTTATGAGGCCATTATAAGGTAAAGGTCGAAACATAAAGCCTCCAACATCATGGATTGGTCAATCATGATATTGTCTTGAATTACTTAACAAAAAATTGACAAACACAAAGGCATTAACCAGTTACTATTAATCTTGGAGAAACCAGAAAGCAATTTAATAAACAAATTCATCCTAGGAACAACTGCTAAAAGAGCTGTAAATTATACCTTTTTATGTTCATATTTGTCTGTATCTACCATATTATAACTTGAACAGAATCACAACCAAAAGAATTTCATCATCAACACTCAACAACAATATCCCAAATGGCTCATTCCGAGTTCTCATCTTCCATGACAAGGCAGAGACGACATACTACACCGGCGGTGTCACAACAACCCTCCACATCATTTTCAATGTCAATGACTAGCTCCCACAACTTCAGTCGTGCACGCAATCCCACCCCTGCTAGTTCTTTTGCCTCAGATAATGACAGGTCAATCGCGTACGTAGCTAGGTGTATTAAAAGAAGTTCAATTGAATCCTCTTGGATAGAAAGACAATGCAAATAGGCTAAAACAAAGTTTTTTTTTAGGATTGGGCAAATGGTAGTAAAAAAATAACAAACTTTTCCGAAGATCTCAAAATCTCATAATATAGGAGACAAAGAAGATATAGTTACTCCAGTAACATGTGTCTAACCACATGAACAATAAATTGCATAGAGATGAAAAATATATTATACAGAACTAACATCAAAGGAAGCACATCCATAGTGAAAATAATCAGGCCGGTAGCCGACATGAGTAGCTGGAAAAACAACTTTTCTTAACAACCTTAAAACATCAAAAGCATAAAAATCAATTTGTAACAAATCGCTATAGCTAAAACTTTAATAGTTGAAAAGAAGAAAATAACGAAGACAATAGCAAGCTAAAATTTGAATTGAAACATTCACACATAATATAAGCAAGCATTCACACTTCAAATCTAAGAGTTTGTTCTAAATAAAACAAAGAATTGAATAGATAGAAAATAGGTATTAGGAGGACATACTTGGATCGAAGCCTTTAACAGAAATCGAACAAGAACCACTTTACTTTGAGCTTTTCGATTAGTCTCTTGGTAGCCATGGTTGTTGTTGTTCTCGCAGCCATTGACCATAGTGTGTTGCTTTACTGGTCGGAGCAGCGTTTGGTGTCGTTGTTGTTTGTTGTTTGTTGTTGTCTCTGCCCGTGCGACTGCTGGTGGCTCACCGATCGAAGCTTCTGTTCATCGAAGCAGCAGCCTCGCTACTGCTGCAGGCGAAGAGAGGATGGAGAAGGGTGACAGGAGAGAGGAGGAAGAGGAGAGGAGAGCGACGTCTCCTCTTATTCTCACCGGAGATGGCAGACGAAGATGGGTGGTTGCCTCGTCGGAGATGGCGGACAGCGTAGAGACGAGGAGGAAAAGAAAAGGGTGGGGTGCGGCGGATCTAGAGAGAAGAAGAATGAGGAATTTAGGTTTGGGTCTTTTGGTAGATTAAAATAGGAAAGCTTAGGAATTAGATCTTGACCGTAGGATTATTTTGAAATGAGAGGCTAAGATTGAAAGGATGAGAGCAATGGTCAGGATTAAAAGATTGGGGTTGGGTTAAATTCTGAAATTGGAGTGAATTGCAATGCAATTAGTGACAGATTCTAACATCTGTTGCTTTTAAATAAATATATATATTTAGAAAAAATTATATTGACGTATATTTTCATCACTATATGATATAATTTTTATAAAAATATATTTAATAGTTTAGCAACCTTTTTTCCGTCACTAATTTCGTCGCCCAATATTAATTAACTTTGTCACCACTACTTTGTTACTAAATCCGTAGGGAAAATTAGGCGCCAAATTTTCGCGCTAATATTTAGCGATGGATTAAATATTCCGTTTGCAAATCCGTTGCTATATTATAAATCAAAAAATTATTTGTTAATTTTGCAACAAAATGGTTATTCGTCGCAAATCTGTTGTTATATAGCGACGGAATATTGTTCGTCGCTAAACGTTGTTTTTTTAGTAGGATCTTATAATAATATTTACCACTCTAGCATCCAAATGGCTCCTTATGAAGCTCGTTATGGGGGAAGATGCAAATCTCCTATTGGGTGGTTTGAAGTTGGTGAGGCTGGGTTGATAGGACCAGACTTAGTTCATCAAGCTATGGAGAAGGTGAAAGTTATTCAAGAAAGGTTAAAAACATTGCAGAGTCATCAGAAATCCTATACAGATGTTAGGAGAAGAGACTTAGAGCTCGGAGTGAATGATTGGGTTTACTTGAATGCTTCACCTATGAAAGGTGTTATGAGGTTTGGTAAAAAGGGGAAACTTAGTCCTCGATATATTGGTCCTTACAGAATATCCAAGATGACTGGCAATGTAGCTTATGAGTTAGAGCTACCACAAGAGTTAGCAGCAGTTCATCCGGTGTTCCACATATCCATATTGAAAAGTGTATGGTGATCCTTTATTGATCATACCAACTTAATATATTGGAATCAAGGATAGCTTATCTTATGAGGAGATTCCTGTTCAGATTCTAGATCGCCAAGTTCGCAAGTTGAGAACAAAAGAGATAGCATCAGTCAAAGTTCTTTGGAGGAATCAGTTTGTTGAGGAAGCTACTTGGGAAGCTAAGGTACTAATCCTTTTCTTGGTATTTATTTATAAGTTTGTATGTTGTTTTTGCATTTTTCTTGTTGGGTGTTTGAACTGAATGTTAGATGTTACACCCTCAGCCTACTAAGATTTATCTCATTCGAGGATGAATGTTCCCAAGAGGGAGATATTCTAACACCCCGCAACTAGAGAGAGCTAGAATTAGAAAGTCTCATTTTGGAAAGAATGAAAAATCTGGAAATTTGACAAAGTTAAGTTAAGTTTGAGTTTTAGGTCAACTTCAAATGACCATAAATCCTAGCTAAAGATGTGTTAAATGTTCTACAAGATACCGTAGGTAATATCTTTCAATTATCTTTCTAACGCCACTGAGTTTGCGCGATTTCGAGTTTGTATGAGGAAGATATGCCCATTTGAAGTTAGGTTGTCTAGATAAGAAAAGTCAAAACCGGATTTTAGAAGGGCATTGTGGTCTTTTCACTACCCAATTAAATTATTTCGTTTTTTGGTAATTATTTGGGATCTAAACTGAATTGGTTCAGTTTACGCTTTCAAAATATTGAGTTAGGGTTTTTAGAGAAGAGAAAAGAAGAGGAGAAAAGAGGAGGAGAAGCAAGGATTTGTCACGTTCTTGAAGCTAAGCTTGAGGATTTCGTCGGGGTGATCCCTACGAGGTATGTGAGATCATAAAGCGTTGGGTTAGTTCACCCACGCGCCAATCATGATTTATTCAGCAAATTTAGATTCCTGAAGGTTTAGAAATTGAGTTCTTGATGGATTTGTTTGTAGTTTTTATTGGGTTCTTGATTGTTGGAGTTGTTGAGGAGTTCTCGATTTTGATTTATGAAATTAGGTGTCGTTTTGAGTAGATTCTTGCATATTTTGATTATGTAGTCGAATCTAAGTGTTTGGGGAAAAACCCAATTAAGTTTAGAGGGTTTAGAGTTGAAAAACGAGTAAGAAAAATCGTCAAACACCTGGGCAGAGGGGAGGGGCACCGCGCCACTCAGAGCGCCCCACAAAGTTCTCTGAAGTGTTTTGACTCTGGGGCGCCGCGCCAGCCAGCGCGCCCCAACTTCAGTTCTGAAGTTTTGGGTCTGGCGCCCTGCGCCACTCAGAGCGCCAGGGATGCCATGTCTTCTACTTATTCCCACTTCTTTCCGTACTAGTTCCCTTGAAACGTACCTATGTTTCCTAGTTGATTCCTACACTCTAAGTTACGTCTAAACAACATGAAATCGTCAATAACATGAGATCATGAGCGTTGAATCTATAATTCAATTCAAGGAAAGTAAATAGTCATGTCAAGAGAAGTTCATAGAATTCTCCAAAGGTCTTGTACAAACGTTTTAACTTTGTTTTAAGACTTGAGTTTTGAGTTGAGTAAAGAGTAAAGGTTGAAGTTCATTTCTTCAAAGAGTATATGGGGACTATGTATTCCCAAAGAGTTTAAAATGTTTTCATATTTAAATAAGAAAGGAAATTGAGATTTCCAAAGAGCCTTTGAGCTAATTTTCAGAAAAGAGTAAATGCTTTCACAATTAAGCAAGAGAGGAAACTATGATTTCCAAGAGGAGCCTTTGAGCTAAGTTTTGAGCAATTATCTCAAACCACAGAAAGAAGTATGTTTTTAAACATAAGAGCTAGTATTATTTTTGGGAGTAGTATTGAACACGATATGAGGGAGAGTTCAGACAACTCCCAACCCCCATAAACCATGTAGCCACCATGGGTAGAAAAGGGTCATACTTTTTAGATGATTCCTTAGTGCTTTTTAGCATAGACTAGTGGATCCACTTAGTAGTTAGGTTCTATACCCTCGGCAAGGTATAGGACGGCCTTGGCAGTGTGAGGCAAAACGTTGTATCATCACAATAGCTCTTAAGTGATGGTTGTCGGCTAGAGAAACCCCCCCAATAGTATTTTTGTATTTTTATATACATTTCAGAGTTACATTGTATCTTTGCATACACACAGAGTATTATTGTATTTCCAAATACACATAGTTGATATTCATGTTTTAAAAGCTTTTTTTTATATTGCATTTACGTTATTGCTATATATTGACATGAGTTCAGTTCAGTTCAGTTGAGTTGAGTTAAGACCAGGTTTGTTCTTTCAGTTCCTTTCAAGCTTATGTCTTACTTAGTATTTCCCTCGCATGCTCGTATATTCAATGTATTGATGCTATTTGGCCTGCATCTTTTTATGATGTAGATACAGGTAACCAGGATCAACATCCAGCACCTCGTTGATCCAGTTGAGCATTCAAAGTTATTAGTGAGCCTCCTTACTTCCAGAGGATTCCTTTGATTGCTTTCAGTATTTAGTTTATTAGGATGTCGTGGGTCTTGTCCCGACATCCATCTCAGTTATTAGAGGCTTCATAGATAGTCAGTTAGTTAGTTCATTTGTCACTACTTTATTATTGGCTTCTGTTTTGATACTTGAGTAGCCGGCTAGTTTGAATGTTTCTTTAAAGACATTCTAAGTTTATTTCATAAGTTCCTTAATTGAGACTATTTCTTGTATTTAAGTCTTTCGCTGAGTAAGTAAGTCACGCCAAGTTGTTCGCTTGGGGCCAGCAATGGTTCTCGAGTGTCAATCCCATCCAGGGTGTAGGCTCAGGGCGTGATAGGAATCGGGAGGGGTAACAAGACGGAAATCATTTAATTACCGGTTAGACCCGATCCGAAAAGTGTCAATTTTGGTTCCGGTCCGAATCAGTTTGGTCCGGTTCGACAGTCAATATTTTTTTAATTAATAAATAAATATAGCCTTTGGGTAATGGGTATTGGGCCCACCCAACAGCTATTTCAGCCTTTAACCCCCAAAAACACCCCCTACCCCTCCCCCAAACATTTTTTAATACCCCTAAGTTTTAAAATTTACATTTTTGTCCTATTTTTTAACCATAAAAACCCCCAAACTTTCATTATTTTTACTCACAAATATTCTTCATCTTCTATTCTCTCAACTCTCAAGTCTCTAATCTCTAATTCTCTATTAAATTACAAATTATATTAGTTTGAAAGATTTGGTGGATTACTAATTTAGTTTTGGAGCAACCTTCTAGCTTCAAGATTCAACTTTCATCTATCAATTTTCGGCTTTCGGTTATACACGTCTACTTTTTTAAGTAGACATTTGGTACATCCGTTCCAACTTTCATCTTTTTAGTCTTTACTTATTTAGTTATTTATTTGTTGCATTTAATTTCCATATTATATATAATTTACTCACTTTTCATATTTTAATATGGATTCCAGTAAATAAATGTTGACAAAGGTAAAAGAACTTTTATTGGTGCGGTCACTAATGTATTTACCGGAAATTCCGAGAAAAATAAAAAAATCGGTAGTTCTTCTAAATCTAAAACTAGACAAGTAGCACGAATAAGAATAAATACGGAAGATTTTACGCATGTCGATAAAAATGGTTTTAATATTGATCGTAGTATTGAATTAGATCATTATCATGAATCTTTACAAGCAAGGTTTGGTAATTTTGATGAAGAATTAGAAAAAGAAGTAGAACATGATAATGTTAATGATGATATTAATACTTTTGATGATGATGAAACAGAGCCAGTTACGGATAATAGTCCCACTCCCGCTCCCATTTGTTGTCCTGCTCACATTCCCATGTACATCCTAGACAGGCTAGCCCCAAGGTATAACGTGCTAAAAAATCAGTTGTGTGGCAATTTATGACTCAGAGTGAAGATAAAACACAAGTTATTTGAAATAAATGTAAACATATAATGAATCATATAACTGTGGGAAAACAGGGTAGGACAGGACATTTGAGTAATCATTTAATGGGATATTGTAAAAATGAATTTTTGCATGCTAAACCTGTAGCCGAAGCTAAAAAGAATGGTACCACCTTTCCTAGTGCATCTGTAGGAGTAGGGGGCTCTATTATGGTCCAAACTCAATTAAACCCTTCTAATGTTTCTGGCCTAGTACACAACGCTAATATAGTAGAGAAAAAGATCTTGAAGAATTAGCTAAAACGATTGTTGTTATTGGCTTGCCTTTTAGTTTTGCTGAAAATCCTAATTTTATTTATTATATTCAAATTGTGTACAATCCACATTTTAAAGGTTGTACAAGAAATACAATTAAAAAGGCCATCTTTGATTATCAAGGTCAACATTTTCAATATCTTCGTTATTTATTTTATTATAATACTTGTAAATTGGCTATTACTTCTTATATGGGTCGTAGTGTTAATGGTAATGATTATTTCACTATTAATGTCCATTGGATCGATGAAAATTGGATTATGCAAAAAAGAATTTTAGGTTATAAATGTTGTGAAATGCATAAAACCGGTAGTTACATAACTCAAACTATTATAGATGTTTTACAAAACTATGGAATTTGTGATAAAGTAATTAGTGTCAGCCTAGATAATGGTTCTAATAATACATCTGATGTTGAAATACTAAAACCGACTCTTTTTCCTATTTATATTGATGGTTTTTATATTAAGTGTGTTGCACACATATATAATTTGATTGTTAGAGATGGTATAGCAATATATAATAATGGTTGCATAATATGTGAAACTGCATGTCATTTTATTTTTAAATGTCAAGTAAAGTCTAGACGTAGAGAATTTGAAAATCGTTGTCGTAAATTTAATCTTTCCCTAGAAATATTCCAAAATCATTGTGTACTAGATGAAATTCTTTATTTGAAATGCTTCAAGTCGCTTATGAATATAGAAAACCTTTACAAATGGTTTGGGATGCTCATAATTCAAATATGGACTATAGACTTGATGAAAATGATTGAAATGACGTAAAAGAACTTATAGAATTTTTAAAAGTTTTTTATTTAGCTACAAAACAAATTTCTGGACTTAATTATCCAACTATTTGCTCTGTTTTACCAAATATTTGTGTTATTTCTAGTAAATTTTATAAATTCAAAAATAAACCAAGATTTGAAAATTCTGTTAAGAAGATGATTGAAAATTTTTAAATTTTTTTTCTCCTATTCCTCAAATTTATTTAACTGGTTGTTTTTTAAACCCACATTACAAAGATGTAGGTGCATCCGAATGGTTGAAAAATATATTTAAATTTAGATATTCAAGATTTTGAAACACCTAGCTTGACAACAGTTAAACATAGTATAAAAATTGAAGCTAGAAAATTGTATTACTTGTATAATTCTCATAGAAAAAATGTAGTACATAATGAAGAACCTGAAACTTCTAGGTGTAGATATAATGAAGATGATATGCTAGAAAGTTATCTTGAACTTTCTCATGAGGATAAAAATGATTTTGATGCATAAATTAATCAGTGTACAGAAAATTAAGAATTCACAAGGTTTACCTGACCTTCTAGATTGGTGGAGCAATCGTGGCAAGGGATTTCCAAAACTTCAACCGATGGCTCGGGATGCATTAGCTATTCAAGCATCTTCAGTAGCTTCGGAAGGCGCTTTTAGTGCAACAAGATTTTAAATTGGAGAGCATAGATATTCATTAGCAACAGACTGCTTGGAGATATCAATATTATTTAGAGATTGGATTAATAGAGAGAGAAGGAGTTTTTGGCATCCAGCTTTACCTACCAAATTTGAAAATGATGTTGATGAAATATTGCAAGATTTTAGTGATGACAGTATTGATGCATTGGAGGAACTAGCTGATCAATCAATTCCAGATCATGTTACTAGAGAAATGTTAAATGATTTAAGAAAAGACTGGTTTGGTACCATGAACTATTAGTATGAAGTATGATAATTCGAGGTCTAATTCAAAAAAAAAATATCTTCCTAGAAGGTGGCTGTGTAGATTATGTCCTCTAGTCTTCTACTAATATTTTGTAATTCAAATTATACTATTTAACTTTTATTAATAAAACTATAGGCTACTCGCCTTAATTTTTTTGTTTTTTATTATTGTCTTCAATTTTAATACAAAGTCTTTTTTTTAATTATATTTTCAATTTTAAAATGACAGAGTTGAAACTTAAGTTATAATTTGAAATTTAAAAAAAAAAAATTAAAAGTTTGAAATTTAAACTTTTAAAATTTAAATTTTTAAAGTTTAAAATACAAACTTTTAAAGTTTGAAATTTAAACTTTTAAAGATTGAAATTTAAAGAGAAAATGCATAAGTACTCCCCCAGCCTATGCCCAAAATCCCTGAGACACACCTAACATTTACTAAGATCCTATTACCCCCCCGAACTTATTTTATATATAATTTTCTACCCCTTTTCGGCCTACGTGACACTATCTTGTGGGCCCAGCGCGTGTTGACAATTTTTTCAAGGATAGTGCCACGTAGGCCGAAAAGGGGTAGAAAATTACATATAAAATAAGTTCGGAGGGTAATAGGACCTTAGTAAAGGTTAGGTGTGTCACAGGAATTTTGGACATAGGCCGGGGGGTGCTTATGCATTTTTCCCAAATTTAAACTTTAAACTTTTAAAGTTTGAAATTTAAACTTTTAAAAATTGAAATTTAAACTTTAAACTTTTAAAGATTGAAATTTAAACTGTTAGAGTTTCAAACTTTATGATGTAAAGTTTAAAAATTGAATTTTAAAAAGAAATATTTCGTAATTTATTTCTTTTAAATTAGACTTTAAAAAGAAATATTTCCTATTTTTTAAATTTTAATAATTAATTAATTTTTTTTTAAAAAAAGAATCGTCATCTTGGTTACCCGGTCTGGTCCCGATCCTGAATGGTACAACGTATAAATTTCGGAACTACCGATACCGGTCCGTCTCGGTTCCATTCTTTTTCCGCCGGGAGGACACCGGTTCCGGTTGGTGCCGGTTCGATAGTACCGTTACCGGTTCCGCTGCCAGCCCTACTTTCAACCATTGCTAGGAATGTGCTAAATGTTCCAATGTCAACTGTTGCAAGAGTCCACACTTAGTTAGGCAACAGATCAGAGATAATCAACACTCATTTGAAGTCTATTTTTCTAATATTTTATCTTCAAAGTTGTTAAAAAATAATTTTTAATTGATTTCTTTTAATAATATTATTTTTTAATTTCTAATATATCCAATTGTTTTAATCTCTCTTGAAACGTATTTTATAATAATTGGGGTGTTTCTTGATTGTTGTAAATTGTTTCTATCCTTCTCTCTTTTTGTTTCTAATTGGATATTCCTCAAGCCATCGACATCGTAAGCATTGATATTGATTTTGTGAAAACAGTTATATCAGATTTTGATTTTAATGTATATATTCTAGTAAATATATTTATGCTCAATGGTTTATCTTCTTTTTTTTTAATTATAAAATTATATTTTTGTACTTAAAACAATAAATATTTTAAATAAACAATATATATATATATATATATATATATATATATATATATATATTATTTTAAAAAAAAAAAATTTATGAGTTAAAGTTACATATGATTGTCGGTGAACATAATTTTTACACAACTAAATCATAATTTATATGTTGTAAGAAGTACATATTTTATTTTTAAGATTTTAATCTCATATACTAAAAAGATTTATCTATAGAAATTCATTAGATGATATAATAATGTAAAAAAATATTCACACTAGTGAATAATCATGTATAAAATAAAAATACAATATTATATTGGAAAATTCTGGGGCGCCAAAGTTAGGGGGTCTAAAGGTGATTCACATGTGAATAAGTTACACACTTTACATTGTCAAATTCAAGTTGAACCATTCAAACTTAAATTACACACTTTACATTGTCATACACAAATTGAACTATTCGAACTTAGATTAATTGTAGGGTCATTTTGTCCAAAATTGAGTATGTTTTATTATTTTTTGACATAATACATAAATATATCATTTAACTTGATTTTTATTGATATTTGTGCGATGGTGCCCTCCAACTTTGGTGTATAGATAAAGACTTAAACTTGTATAAAGTTGAATAAATAGACACATGCATTCTACGTGACATATACATATATAATACCATATAGGATGCAAATTGTCACATAGGACGCCAGGCATGATGCATGTGTTTGCATGATCAACTCTATACAATTAGTTTAAGTGTCAATTCGTGCACACTTAAAATTGAAGGACATAGATATCAAATCACCAAGTTAAAAAATACGTTTATATATTATATCTTTATATCTTTTGGGATATTGTGCGATGATAGCATCATTTCACATTTATTTATCCATTTTACTTTAGACATTTCAAATGATTATTTTCTCTAACTAAACCTCGATAGTGTTTCTTTTAATTTATTTGAAGCATATAATTACTTTTTTTTCTCTGTTTACTAAAAAGATAATTACCTAAAAATGCATAAAATGATAAAAGCAGAAAAAAAAAACTAATTTTTCGACAATGCGGCTGGACTGCTGCGTCCACCCATCCACACACGCTATACTCTTCAACTTTCTCAACAAAATATCAAATTGGGTTTGACTTGTATTTTGGTTTTCTTTTGTTTAATAAGTTTGATTTATATACCATTAATGATATAAAGATTTTCTAAATTGGCATTTCAATTAAATATAAGTTTGCATGGCAAAAGAAAAAAAAATGAATTACACGCAAAATATGGTAAATAACACGTTACATCAATTAAAACTATATTGAACATAACAATATTGTTGGTAATGGCATGAGTCGCTTACTACTATTTTAAAAAATGATCTGATTTCATAAATTGGAAAAGAAAATTAAGATACTATTTTTAAAATGATGTATCACATAAATTATAGTCTAAAATAATTTAAAATCTAACTAAATACAATCTTTAAAAAATTGAACTTAATTAAATAGAGTAAGTTAAAATTATTGAGTTGTTCTAAATCCGTAAACAAAAGCTATAATTCTGCCCCTGGCTGTATAGTGCCTATATAAACATTCCGTTAGCTAGCAAATTAGATTGCCAAAAAAGAAAGTAGATTCATAGTGGGGATGGGAAATATTAAGTTTTTCTTGTTGATGTTTTTTCAAATGGTGATAGTGGCCAATGGTTGTTGGGTGGAAGAGAGAAGTGCTCTCTTGGAGCTGCAAGCAAACATAATGAGTTCGAATGGCGAATTGTTGGTTGATTGGGAAGGTTATAATACGAATGGTTTTACAGATTGTTGTTTTTGGAAAAGTGTAAAATGCAGCTTAGAAACAGGTCGAGTGATCAAACTCGATCTCAAAACAAATTTTGGCACAGGGGATGGTTGGAGATTTAATGCCTCTCTCTTTCTTCCATTCAAGTCCCTCCAAGTTCTTTTATTGTCTTACAGAAATATTATAGGGTGGACAAAAAATGAAGGTCTGATCGATCTTGTATGGAATATATTCATCACTCTTGAAAAATGAAACTATATATATTACTAACATGTGTTTTTTGGTCTGATTTTGTCATCCAGGTTTCAGTAAACTAAAGCAGCTGCCTAACCTGAAAATACTAGATTTGCAATTTAATCCAATCCATCCAAAAGTGTTACTATCATCTTTATGTTGGATTTCATCTCTTGAGGTTCTAAAACTTGGTGCAGATGTTGATACCTCTTTCAGCGTAGCCACATATAATAGCAGTATATTCTATATCCTCCTACTCTATAGTCCATAAAGCCATCTTTGGACAATAATTTACTCAGTACGTAGTTGTAATTTTTGGATGAAGGCATGGGTAAGAAATGTGGAGGGCTAAGCAATTTAAGAGAACTCTGGTTTGAAGGTTATGGAATCAATGACATCGATATCCTTTCTGTGTTGGGTAAGTTCCCTTTAACAAAGTAGCAAAATAGCAAATTTCACAAGAGAAAACAATTAACACCAAGTACGGTCTCTTACTTTTCATAAATCAAATGCAGGTGTTGGTGGAAATAGTGGACTGAGGAATTTAGAGAAACTCATATTGAATGATAATGACTTCAATTCCACCATCTTTTCATCACTCAAGATTTTTCCGTCTCTCAAGCATCTCAATCTCGCCTGGAATGAAATAAATGGAAATATCGAAATGAATGGTTTGTTACGTGCCACTTCCCATCCAAGTCTTCCTCACTAAATATCTGAATTTTATTTCGCATATCAAATTAAAGTTTATTTTTGATTAACCTGTGTAGATATAATTGATTTGAGCAATTTGGAACATCTGGATCTCTCGTATAACAATATAGAGAGCTTTGTGACTACCAAAGGTACACGAATCAATGCAGTTGCTCTAATGTTGAATGCTTTATTTTAACCTTAACACATCCTACAGAATAAAATGCATCTCTACGGACTTGATTTGAATAACCATGTGCCGTTGGTATGTAAATTTTTTGATTGAAAATTGTGGTATACAAATTAGACTTTAATAAGATTGAACTATTCATTCTTATTTTAAAATGTATATGATTTATATATTCACCATTTAACAGGTAACAAAATAATGAGTTCTCTGCGGAATTTACTATTGGGAAGTTCCTACTCCAACTCTAGCAGAGTCATACAGTCCCTAAAACCATTCTCATCTCTTAAGTCACTTTCTTATGAACATAGTGATCTCACTTCTCCAACCATAATTTACGGTAAGCTCAAATTCATATATACCTTAGCTTACTTCTATCGCCACTCTTTTCGTTTGAAATGTGAATTTATTTTTCTTTTCTTTTTTTTGGACTCTATTATGTAAGCATTAAGAAATTTGAGCACGATGGAGTACCTATACTTGGAGGGATGTTCTCTAAATGACAACTTTCTCCCAAACATTGGACAAATGACCTCTCTCTTGGTGTTCAGTATAGCTTTTGGTGACAATGATGGCACCCTCCCTAATCAAGGTACCCTATTTTTCTCATTTTTCCCTAATCCCCACATTTTCATGTTGGAGGTCTGATTTTAGCATGTTCAGTTGATCAAACATTATAATATTTTTTTGTTTATTACCAAACACAAGAAAATAAGTAACACAAGCCACCTATTTTCCTAGAAAATATTTTCCTTCGTATCCAACACATCCATAGACATAAAAAAATATAATAAGATGTCACTTATTATAGATATTTGTTTTAGCTAAATGTTTCTTAATATAGGCTGGTGTGAACTCAAACACATTCAAGAGCTGGATTTTTCAGACAACAATTTTCGGGGAACACTGCCTTCATGTTTTGGAAACTTGACATCACTTCGACGATTGAGTTTTCCTAGGAATTACTTCAAGGGAAATATAGGGTCACATTCTATTTGGAGGAGACTCACATCACTTGAGTACCTGAATATTGCGGATAACCAATTTGAAGTTCCTCTGTCATTCAACCAATTTTCCAACAATACAAAATTGATCTACTTCAATGTTGGTTCTAATGCAATAATTCCAGATACCGAATTCCAAAATTGGATCCCAAATTTCCAGTTGGAGTTTTTTGCTATCGACGGATGTAAAAACCTTCAAAAATTGCCTTCTTTCCTTCACTACCAATATGACTTGAGGATTCTTGCTATTGAAGGAAATCAATTGTCAGGGATCTTTCCAACATGGTTGTTAGAAAATAACACCAGACTTGCTGGGATTTATAGTAGAGATAATGCTTTCAGCGGACCATTCAAGTTGCCATCGAGTTGTCACCTCCATCTTGAGACAATTGATGTTTCTAATAACAAATTAAATGGGCATATTCCAGATAATATGAATTCAGCATTCCCAAAGCTTACTTATTTGAACATGTCACAAAATTATCTTGAAGGTCCTATACCTTCCAAGATTAGTGGCATTCATTTACATAATCTAGACCTATCTCACAATTTCTTATGTGCAGGAGTTCCTAGTGATCTGGCAATTCAATCTCCAGCATTAGTTTACCTTCGATTGTCACATAACAAGTTAAAAGGTCAAATTTTTCCGAAGGATGTCAAACCAAGGATGTTATTATTTTTGTTCTTGAATGGAAATAACTTGGAGGGACCACTACCTAGCAACATGTTTATCACATCCCTTATTGTATTGGATGCTAGCAACAACAATTTCTCTGGAGAGATTCCGAGATGCATTAGGGATAATACAAGATTGTTACAACTTGATTTGTCCAAGAATCATCTCAAAGGTTCAATTCCAGTTGAGATTTGCAATTTAAAGCTCATTCAGGTCTTAGCTATATCCGAAAACAGGCTTTCAGGCTTTATTCCTTCTTGTGTGAATTCTTTACCTCTCGAACACATCCATCTGGAGAAAAATCAATTGGGTGGTGAATTGGGACATGTACTTTTCAACTTCTCTTCTCTGATAACTTTGGATCTTGGGTACAACAATTTTACAGGAAATATCCCACACACCATAGGCTCGCTTAATACTCTCAACTACCTTCTCCTAAGTAATAACCAATTGGAAGGAGAGATTCCAAATCAGATTTGTATGCTGAAAAAGTTATCTATTGTGGATTTATCTTTCAATAAGCTTTATGGTCCACTCCTTCCTTGTTTGAGCTACTTAACACAAGACAAAAAGGATTCAAAGATAAGTAAGACCAATTATGCTACGACTTCAAAGCGTTCATGGTTAAATTTTTTGCACTGGATACGTTTGAAAAGGCACTACCACGATAATCATGGAATTCTAAGTGACATATTTTTGATGGATGTGGAAACTCAAGTCCAGTTTTCAACGAAAAGAAACTCATACACTTATAAGGGAAGCATTCTGAAATATATGTCGGGTATTGATCTCTCAAGTAACAGATTAACTGGTGAAATTCCCGTTGAGCTAGGGAAGATGAGCAATATACCTGCATTGAATCTATCACACAACCATCTCATCGGAAGAATACCAAATACCTTCTCCAATCTACAAGAAATTGAGAGTTTAGACCTTTCCTACAACAGATTGAATGGGAGCATTCCTTTTGGTCTACTTGAGCTAAATTCTTTGGCAGTATTCAGTGTTGCATACAATAACTTATCCGGTGCAGTGCCTGATTTTAAAGCTCAATTTGCAACTTTTGACAAAAGCAGCTACGAGGGAAATCCGTTTCTTTGCAGTTATCCATTAGACAACAAGTGTGGGATGAGTCCTAAATTGTCCAATACCTCCAAGATTAATGGAGATGAGGAATCATCAGAATTGGAGGATATTCAGTGTTTTTACATTGGCTTTGTTGTGTCTTTTGGAGCAATCTTGTTGGGATTAGCTACAGCGCTCTGCTTCAATCGTTATTGGAGAAAAGCATGGTTTAAGATGATAGAGGCATTGATGTTTTGTTGTTACTATTTTCTCTTGGACAATGTTGTTACACCCATCAAGAGTATTTGGTGCAGGAATGTTGGTTAATTATAGGTAGTTGTTTTACAATATTGTTGTATTTCTATCACCATTATTAATTATGTTGTCATTCTCTTTAATCAATATTCAACAAATAGGATCTGTTTGGAGTTGTTACAACTTCATAATTTAATACCCCTGCATAGCTTCATTGGTGTTGCTATTTATGTAGCCGTTTGAGGAATAATATATGTTATTTCAAGTCAAGCTAAAACCATTGCACTTTTTGAAAAACCACACACTGATTTTTTTTTTTGACACAAATAGCATCGCAAGCCTACCACAATATGTACAACCACACTGATATTTTTGAAAAACTTGCTGATGGAGAAAAAGTGATTATTTTTAAAAAAAGTATGATTTCTTCTGAAATTTACCCCTCAATCACAAGTCATGCAATAGTTTAATTTTATTTCCCAAAAGAGATCAAACTATACGATACAAAGTCAAACTTTAATTTCAGGGCTATGGATATGAGTCGTTAGGGGAAAATGTAATGGGCATTGTGTTGAAGGAAGCTTGAAGACTGATGGAACATGTCGAATGATAGTAGGGAGCCTTCAATATTTGACCCTCACAAGACCTGATAGCACTCATGCTGTGAATCTAGCAAGTCAGTTTATGCAAAGCCCAAACATTGAACATCTTCGAAGGGTAAAAAGGATTCTCAGGTACATCAATGGTACTCTACACTTTGGACTCAAAATTATTTCACAATCACCATGTAGGTTGTATGGCTACTCAGATGCTGATTGGGGAGGTTGTACCACAACTAGGAGATCAACTACAGGCTATAGCATCTGCCTAGGTGCAAATTGTATTTCTTGGACCTCTAAGAAACAGACCACAGTAGCCCGATCAAGTGCTGAAGCTGAGTATAGAGCACTAGCCTCCACTATCGCAGAAAGGACTTGGATTGTGTATCTTCTTCATGACCTTGGAGTGTTCCTTCGATATATTCCTACGTTGTATTGTGATAATATGGGTGCCTTGTACATGACAGTTAATCTAGTTATGCATGCTAGAACCAAACATGTTGAAATGGACTATCATTTTGTTCGTGAGAAAGTGGCCAGGGGACAACTTCTTACTCAGTTTATGAAGTCTAAGGATCAACTAGCTGATATTCATACCAAAGCCTTAACAAAATAGGTTTTCTCTGGTTTTTGCAGCAAGCTAGGAGTTACAGTTCCTCCACTCACTAGCTTGAGGGGAAGTGTTTAAGGAAGCTTGAAGACTGATGGAACATGTCGAAGGAATAGGTCCATCGAAGCAGGCTGGCGAGTTAGAGTTAGTCATACTAGGACTAGACTACTAAATCCTAAGTTATGTACGACTAAGCTACTTAATATTGTAGGAGTCGACTAGGATAAGGTATTTGACTTGTAATACAATACTACTCATGTAATTAATTGTGTTGTAGTAGGATTCCTAGTATAACTAGAATAGGACTCTTCTCCTATACAAGGAGCTTGTAACTCAACATTATAATCATCAATACAATCCTTGATTTCTCTAATCCTAGACATGAGATTTCTACATATTGGGTTGAGATTTAATTTTATTCAATAGACGAATGATATGCAATAAATCATAGTCCACTTGTATGTACTTCTACTTCCAACAATAATGAGAATATTCAGTTTGATAATCACTCTTGTAAGATTGCAAAGAACAATGTAGACTTGTTGTGGCATAATAGACTTGGCCATGTACCTTTTGCTAAGATGAGAAATATCTCCACCCTTCCAACCATTCTTTCCCAAAAACAACCCTTCCTATGCTCCATATGCCCTATGGCAAGACAAGAGAGGTTGCCTTTCAGCCAAAGCACTAGCCAAACCAAGTTCATATTTGAGTTGCTCCATGTTGATTTATGGGGTCCATACCATGTGTCCACCTATGACAATTGCAAATACTTTCTTACCCTGGTGGATGACTATAGTAGATCCACTTGGACTCACCTGCTAAGCACCAAAAGTAATGCTTTGCATGTATTGAAAGCTTTCATACACATGGTAGAAAACCAATTCAAAACCACTGTTAAATGCATCAGGTCTGATAATGGATTGGAATTCACCATTAATGAAGCAATCCAATTTTTCATAAACAAGGGTATAATCCATCAGAAAAGTTGTCCATACACCCCACAACAAAATAGTGTGGTGGAAAGAAAACACAAATACCTACTGGAAACAGCTAGAGCCCTCCTTTTCCAATCTAAACTACCTTTGAAATATTGGGGGGAATGTGTTTTGACGGCTACTCACATTATAAACAAACTACCCTCAACACATTCCAAGAAGAACAAATGTCCTTATGAACTGCTATATAATCAGAAGCCAAATTATGCTCAGCTCAGATCCTTTGGATGTCTGTGTTACCCTATTGTGCCTAAGACGTTAAGAGACAAACTTGAGCCCAGAACCACTCCTCACATATTTATGGGATATCCTTTTGGCACAAAAGGGTACAAGGTAATGAGTCTTGCCACAAAAAGAATACATGTTTCCAGAGATGTGGTCTTTCATGAGGATATTTTTCCTTTTACTTTGCCTGTTGAAAAATGCACTTTTCCTTCTACTTTAAGGTCTGTTGAGTCTATGTCATCTGGTCCTAATCCTAGTGGTTATACTGATTCTGGGTTTTATGACATTGATGTAAATGATAAAGGGTATGACCTTGATTTAAACACTAACTCATCACCCATCAGGGAGCATCCTCAATCACCACCTCTTCTTCCCATTGATCATCCACATTCATCATTACATGACCAACCATCACCTTCACAAGTCACTGTCCCTATAATAAATCAGAGAAGATCTAATAGGGAAAACAAAGTTCCTCATCACTTAAAAGATTACATTATCTCTATCCCTACTCTAAAGAATCCCAATCCTGCCACCAACCTTTCCCTCACTGCCTTATTCACCAAACACCATCACATATCTCCTAATGTCATTGCATCTCACAGTCAAATGCTTGTTGAAAATGTTTGTCATGATAGTGAACCATCATCATATGAGGAGGCGTCCTTCAGCCCTGCTTGGCAAAAGGCTATGACACAGGAGTTTGAGGCACTTTATGCTAACAACACTTGGGATCTTGTTGAATTACCAGTGGGAAAGCAAGCAATTAGATGTAAGTGGGTGTATAAAGTTAAACATAGAGCAGATGGGAGCATTGAAAGATTTAAAGCTAGGTTGGTTGTGAAAGGATACACACAACAAGCTGGGATAGACTATACAGAAACATACTCACCTGTAGTCAAGATGACTACTGTCAGAACTTTAATAGCATGTGCTGTAAAGAAAGGCTGGCCTATGTCCCAACTTGATGTCAATAATGCATTCCTTCATGGTGATCTCCATGAGGAAGTGTATATGAAGGTTCCACCAGGTCTGGAGGTACAGAACACAAGGTTGGTTTGCAAGCTTAACAAGCCCCTCTATGGACTTAAGCAAGCTAGCAGACAGTGGTATGCTAAGTTGACTGAAGCCTTGGCTCTTAGGGGCTATACACATTCACACTATGATTACTCATTGTTTTCCAAGAGATCAGGTTCTTTGATAGTGTTTGTAGCTGTCTATGTAGATTATGTTATTTTGACAGGCACAGACACTGATGAGATCACACAACTCAAGACTTATTTGGACAACACATTCAAGATTAAAGATCTTGGCAAACTTCACTATTTTCCAGGCTTGGAGATACTTGACACAGCAGGAAGGGTACTTATTTCTCAAAGGAAATTTGTCCTGGACTTGTTAAAGGAATATGATTGTTTCAATTATGCTCATTTGACCTCACCTCTTGATCCCACTGTTAAACTAAGAGCCAAAGAAGGAACTCCACTGCCTGATCCCACTTTTTATAGGAAGTTAGTTGGAAAACTAAATTTCCTAACCAATACTAGACTTGACTTAGCCTTTAGTGTCCAACAGTTGAGCCAATTTATGCAAGATCCCAGAGATGCTCATCTCAAGGCAGCCTTCCACCTTCTCAGATATTTGAAGCAGGATCCCACTCTAGGAGTGTATCTATCCAATGATCCTGATTGCACTATACAGGCTTACTGTGACTCAGACTGGGCCTCCTGTCCAGATTCAAAAAGGTCAGTTAGTGGATATTTAATTTTACTTGGGAACAGTCCTATCAGCTGGAAATCAAAGAAACATGAGACTATTTCCTTGTCATCAGCTGAGGCAGAGTACAGATCATTAAGGAAGGTAGTTGGAGAATTAGCTTGGCTGCACAGGTTACTCAATGACTTGACCATTATCAATCCATCTCCTATTGATGTATACTGTGATAGCCAGTCTGCCATACATATAGCCCATAACCCTGTATTCCATGAGAGAACCAAGCACATTGAGGTGGATTGTCATTTTGTGAGAAACAAACTTCAGCAGGGGCTCATTTCTTTGCATCATATATCTACTACTGATCAACTGGCTGATATACTTACTAAGGCTCTGACAGGTGTGAAACATTCAGCTATTTTGGACAAGTTGGCTGCGAAATCATCACTACCAACTTGAGGAGGGGTGTTGAAGATTATTAATATATCTGTAATTAGTATTGTAATTAGTAAAGCATTGTAATCAGTAGTTGTAGTTAGTTTGTTGTACGTATTGGAGTTAGTTAGCTCATGTGTCAGAGTTAGTTAGATAGTCTAATCTCTAGAATGTTCTGTTAGTTAGTTAGTTAGTTACATACTCACATGTATAAATACTCAGTCAATAATCAAAGAAGAGTGTGAGTTCTCATTTTACTAAATCACACAATTTCTTCTGCTTTCTTTCTCAACTGCCAGTTATGGCTTCCATGGCTTTAGCCATGTTTGAGCTCTCACCAATGGTGTAAATCTTAATATATCTTGCATTTTGTTTTGCTCATCCTCTTTTGATCACATACTGAAAATTGAATTAAAATGTTGTGGGGCTAGTTCCATTTTCATACATGTGTTTGGAGTTGTAGTTTAATACCCCCATGTACCCCTGCATACCAAACCAAGCATTCACTAATGGATTTGAGGACAACTCAGCTAATTGGGCTTCAAAAAGAACTTCTCTTGATCAAGTTGAAGGTTTCACAACTTGTTAATACTATTAATTAGGAATTAAAATGACACTTAAAACTTGCATTGTTTGGTCCAAATTGATTGCGAGATAGAAAGCCTTAGTTCGTCGTCCAACTCCGTTTTCTCTCTTCCTGCTGTCAGGAATTCCTACCTATGCTCACCGCTACACTTGCAGCAGACTATCCCTCCAACTTACACCATAAAGGTCGTTCCAAGCTGCTCTAGGGGCCGGGGATGAACAAGAAATGGCCTCTATTAATTAAACTGGTGTTGTATCCTGCAATTTTTTTATGATAACATATTTAGCATACATAATTATGTTGTTGTAAACAATTATTTCATAATATATCATATCATATCGTGTTGTATTGTATATTGTATTGCTGGAGTCAAGTGAGATTAGATTGAAAAGACTGAAACATACCGAAAACTCATTCATTGTAAAACTCCTCTCGGATGGGCCGTAATCAATTTCTGAAATTAGCTACAGGCGAAATGATCTGATGGACCCTTGTACTTATATCAGTTTGTATTTTGAACCTTTTACTTAATCATTTGTTAACTGAACCCTTAAACTCAATTAAAATGAGACTTTTAAGCCCCGCCAACCATGTGTGTAGTTCACTCTCCTTACATAAATGACATGTCATATCCACGTCATATATATTAGTGTCATTTCATAATTATTTCATAACTATTGTTTAAAATTATTAACCAAAATCTATTTATATATAAAAGGAGAAGAAAAAACGTCGCATGTCAGCGCCATAATTTTTTAAAAATTTAATTAATAAATAATTAAATATTATATAACTATTTAAATACACACTTTTAAATAAAAATAGACACATGTCATCAACTTTAACAGATAATGACAAATGTATTTCAAAAACATAAATTAAAACAATTTTTTAAATGTGTTTACGTTAAAAAAAAATTGTATTGAACTCTCTTTTTTAATTGTTAAAATAAATTGAATGTGTATGTTCCTAATAAATTGCTCTTCCTAAAAAAAATTTAATGAATTTTAAAAATATAAAGTTAAAATTAAAAATATACCTAATACATAGATAATAATGCTAAATTTTAGGAGCACATAACAATTCAATTCAAATTAAAATTTAACCGCAAAATTCTAACAAACTAATCTATATCACATTATTTATTTATTATATTTGTCGAACTTCTATTTTTTGAAATAACTAATTGGTAAATATTAATAATAAAAAATTATTATATTTTTAATAATAATAATCATAATAATAATAATATTTACTATTTTAAAAATATTAATTGTGTCAAACCACAATTTTTTTGTAAATATCAAATTTTAAAAGTTCAATTTACAAAAGTTTCATATTATTTAAAACACACGTTATAGTTTTAAACATAATAAAAAATGTTTTTTTTTCTTTTTTCTTTTTTTTAAAAAGTTACAATTTAAAAAGATAAGTTAGAATTTAAAATTTACCATGGCAGTTTAAGTGAACATGTATTATCTATTTCCCAATATTTTAGGTCTTATCTCTAATAGTTCCACATAATACTTAATTATTAAATCAAAAATATAGATAGCAGTTACAACTTGTAATATAAAACACAAAAGAATCACATACAAAACAACATTCTTCTGTAACCATATCAAATCAAATTCTTACCCTCTTCAGCAAATTAAAGAAACAATATAGTATTTCAGTATTTAACAAAGGAGAACAATTCAACCCGCCAACATGCATTCAAGGACAATAAGAAATCAATAAATACGGAGTTGAATCATATGTAAGTTTATTTTTCAATTCATTAAGTTTCAATGTATATAAAGTTCTTTGTCTATTATGCAATAATTGTTTATTTCTTTTGTATTGAGTAATCAAAATAACAATAACTTAATTTCTCAATTTTGACTTCAACATGCTTAAATCAAATATCCATCAAACATTTCCGTAAATTTTATTAGTGTGTTTTATGTCAAATAATAATAAGAAAATGACATTAGGGACAAAACATGTTTTCATGTCTCTTACTCTTGAACATTAGTTTGAAACAAACTGTACACTAGCAATAAAATAAAGTTTGAAATCATCAAATCTATTTTTTGACATAGTTTCTTGAATTAATATTTGCGTGATTTAAAATCTGTCACTTAAAATAAAATAAAAATTATCTCTTTTTTCTTATATCTACTTCAAAAAATTATATGTTTCTTTCTTTGTATAGTGATTTTTCCTAAATAATATATTCACATTTTGATTTATTATTTATTTATTTTGTTTTGTAAGAATTTTTTCTAACTTTTTCTTCTTTGTTTTGCAGTAATGTTGAATTGTAAAATTTATGTGCTATTGTAAGTGTTTTAATTTTGTGTTGATAGATTTTTATAAACGAAATACTAAGTTGATATATCATATTGTTCTCATATATAAAAATCTATGTAAAGAATAAGTATATTTTTTTTAATTTTAAATAAAAAATAAATAAGAAGAAGATAAAATCAGAAAGAAACAAAAAAATATTAATAAAATAATTTAAAATATGTGGCTAAAATAACTAATTAAATTGACCAATATGTGTTTATGCTTATTAAATTAATATATTTGTTTATGCTTATTAGTATTAAAAGAAGTCCCTTTGTAAATTTTATATAAATGAATACGTTAATAAAAAACAGTTTTATAACTCTCCATTACTCATCTACTACTACACAGTCCAAAAATCAATAAAAATCATGAAATATGAAAAAAATTAAATAACAAAATTTTAAAAAATAATGAAAGTAGGAAAGAAAAAAGAAAATCAAAATGATTGTGGATATGCCATTTTTAATAAATAAAAAATAAATATTTCTAACTCTTATCAATAAATAAAATAGCAAAAAATGCACACGTTCTCAATTTCCTCAAATAAAGCAAAACAAAAAAATTATAAATTTCAGTGCATGAAGTCAAACAATTAGGAAGTTATTAACATGACAATATTATTTTAAAAAATATTATAATATTGTATTTATAAAAAATTAAAAATTAAAAATTAAAAATAAAATATAGTGGCGGTTAAACATTTTTCAATTAGTGGGATCACTTTAAAATTTATTTAAATATTACCATTTAATTTTGAGTTATGGATGGATAGTAATAGTCCCTAAAACATAGGTAACTAACTTTTTTTAAAAAATATTAACTATTTAAAACATAAAATAAAAAAATCAAAATGTTAATTAAATCGGAATAGATCATGAAATTTATTTTTCTTTACAGTTTTTCTTTATCATATTTTAAAGTTTCTTCTATAGTTATTTTATTATTTTATTTTTCTGTATTAAATTTTTAGTATTTTATTAAAACTTATATTTCCACAATTCTTTAATCAAAGTGATGGATAGCTATTTAGTCTAATTTGAGTTTTTATTTACGCGAGGATTTATAAATTTTATAGTACATAAATTGCATAAGCCTTTTGTTTATGCTATTAAATTAAAATGTTTTTATGCTTATTAGTTTTAAAAGGAGTCTCTTTGTAAATTTTATATAAATGAATGCGTTAACGAAAAGAAAAAAAAAACATTTTTATAACTCCCCATTACCCATACATTACTACACAGTCCTATCAATAAAAAAAAGTCACATAATCAATAAAAATCTGTATTAATAACATTTTATTTTTCAGTATTTATTTTAAATTAAAATAAAATAAAAAATCATGAAATAAATAATTATAATTATTTTAAATAATTATGTCAAATTAAAATATGTTTTAAGATTTGTTTCGATACATACCTCACGTTTAACCATATTATCATAAGTATTTAAATACTTTATTTTATCAGTTGATCTTTTAACTAATCAAAAAATATAAATCACGAACTAAATATACAAATTACTAAAAAAGATTCATACACTTTTAGTTATTTATTAGCAGTTGATATTTATTTATGCTTATTAATTAATATTTGTTTATGTTTATTAGTTTTAAAAGAAGTCCCTTTATAAATTTTATATAAATGAATACTTTAATGAAATATTTACATAAAGATAATTCCTTCAAAATCTAAATATAGTATAAGTAGATAAAGACAATTAGGAAACTCTTATTATGAAAAGTGTAAAATAATTTATTTGTTTTCTATTTCTATTTATGCATAAAAAATTTTGACAATATAACTTTTTTCCTTCTTCTTTGGATGTGACTTTGTAGCTATCGAGACAAAGTCATTATAATCAATTTCATACTTAGAATTAACACTATCAGTGAGATTTGATATATAGATATAATAACTTTTTAAGCATTAAAATCTCTTATTAATAATTATAGTAAACCATTAGTTTTTGAGGATTTTTTTTTCCTTTTTTTTTGTTTATAACTTTCAATGATTTTAAGTTTTTATTTGCAGGATGATTGGTGTTTAATTCGCTGGATTGAATCTTTATTTTTTATTTTTTATTTTTATTTTAATATATTGTTAAAGTTATGATGTATACATATTTAATGTGAAGCATTTATTTGATAATATTATTTAATAATAAGTTAAATTTTAAAATTGTCAATAAATTAATATATACAATTACATTTATCAACTAATACTAGTTATTTAATAAAAGGTAAAATAATAAAATTTTAAATTATTCTTTAAAGTAAAACTCCATACATCTTATTCTCCCCATTTTCGCTGTCCACGGCCAAAATCTACCGGAGAAGCCATCGCCGCCATCGTCACCACTTTTGCCGGCAAAATCGCATATACTCTCCCTCACCTATCTTCATCTTCGCCGTACACCATCATCATTTTCCTTTCCTCCTCCAACCTCTACAAAACCAACCTAAGCCCGGTCATCACTAGATCTGGCCGAGAAGTATCAGATCTAATTCCTAAACATCAATTCCATCCTATTTTATTATGTTTCTTCATCTCGTGGAGTAAATTTAGAGGCTTCTCATTTGAACGAATATAAGAGAGACGTTGCAATGTTTGAATCTACCAATGGAAGCTATGTGAGGTGTAAACACTATATTTCACCAGAATCTACAAAATTGTTCAGGAATCAGGGAAGATGCATTTTCCACATAAGTATTCCATTCTCAGGTAGCCACTAGAGGAATAGATCCTTAAAAGGAAGCATGCAAGAATAGGTTACATACTTCACACTATCTATCAATACTGTTGGTGGTCTCCGGCGTGCACCACCAACGCCGCTTCTCTCTCACTCTATTGCGATTCAGTGTGGTCTCTGGCGAGTACCACTAGCGCCGCTTTCTTCATGGTTAATCAGTGGACTCAAAATGTGCCCAAGATCTGGTAAATTGATCTTAACAGATTGTGGAGAAGAAGAAAGAAGGGTTGGGTATCCGATGAAAATGGTTGAAAATGACGGAATAGTGGGTGAAGAAGAAGGAATTTTTTAATTAATTGTTTTTAAATTTTTTATTTCTTTTGTAATTTTAATATTTTTTTAACCCAAAAATGTTATTCACTCGCCTAAAGAAGTGTGTAGTTACACATTTTTGCCAACTCAAACATTCTAATGCCACATAAGCCTAGTCAATGGTCAGAGAGATTTGTTAAATTGTGTTTTATTGAGTATAAGGGTTCAGTTGACAAATGATTAAGTAGGCGTTTGGCCATGCGATACCATATCACGATATGGTGTCGTGAGATGGAATCAGCGTTTGGACATGCGATTTTACGCTGTTTCCATCTCATGATTCCATATCATGAGAGGTGATACCATAGTCTCCAAAAACCATGATATGGAATCACCATGTGATTCCATATCATGATTTGAGATATTTTAATACAATAATTGATCCATGAGTTTATATTTTGTTAAAACAACCCCACATTTATATCTACTAACCATTTATTTCATATGTAAATAAAATTTATAATCACATCATTACTTTTTAAAATTTATTATCCTCACATATAAAATTTATTATCACTTTAAATTTTGTGAATATAAATGATAAAGTAGAAATTCATTTGGTGAATATAAATGAGAACGAAGGAGTAATACTTTTTTGATTTTTCATAATAAAAAAAACGTCTTAATCTTATGACTAAGCATAATATTGATAAAAGACAATTTTCATTGGCGGTGCCGCACTTTCTTAATCTTAGTATTTGCAAAATGTTCGTTCACATGACTGAAGGATATCAAGTCCAATTAATTGAGGACTTGGGAAAATTTGATCAATTAGTTATTAATATTTAGTCAAGTGGACTAGTTATAATTTTTTTGATTAAATTTTATTAGAAGTGTTTTTGACTCAAACTTGTGGTAACTTTTTAAAATTTCGTTATTCAATACTCCCTCCGTCCCTATTTACTTGTCCATATTTCCTTTTTTAGTTGTCCCTATTTAGTTGTCCATTTTGACAAATCAAGAAAGGACAACAAATTTTTTCCTATTATACCCTTATTTACACTTCTTGAAAATTGTAAAAGTGTATGTTGTTTCCCTCCAATTTATTTCACTTTAATTCAAATAAGTGGTTGTAATTTTGAAGTGAAAAATTGTCATAAGGGTAAAATTATAAATTCACTGTGCTAATCATTGTTGCCTTAATCTGTGTGCCATTTCTAAAGTGGACAACTAAAAAGGGACGGAGGGAGTAATATTTAACTATTGATTTTTCTTGTAAATAGATAGAAGTTAGTGATGTTTGTTATTTTTTATCTTAGTGCATTTAACTTCTAAGTTAATATTTACTCACTAATGTATGTTTTTTTTTCTACTTTATAGGTTATTTGTAAGATTAGTTGAGAGATGTGAGCATATCAAGTACAATTTATGTTCAATTTTTTTAATTAAATTAAAGTTAGATGAAACAATTATTTAACTGAAGAACAAATAACTTTGTAATAATTTATTATGCGATTTTATAATTTTTGTTTATTTGATAAGATTGAATAAACAATTGGGGCTATTTTAATAGTTTTACAACTTATGGGATTTTTATGTTTATGAGAAAATATACAACACAAAAATTCCAAATCGCATGTCCAAACGTTTCAATTTCATCTCATGATTCCATATCATGATACCATATCATGATACCATATCATGATTCCATATCATGATACCATATCGCATGGCCAAACGGGCCCTAAGTAAAAGGGTCCATAATACAAACGGATACAAGTACAAGGGTCCACCAGACCATTTGGCCATTAGGTACATGCTTGGAATTCTGACCACACTTTGGCCTAGTCTTAGCGAAAAATTTATATCTCGAGATCCAACAGTCCAAATTATGAATCGTTTGATTCCACAAAAACCAATAGAAGAGAGGAACACGAGATGGTTTAAATAGGAAAAGGCTTAAATATGTCATTGAACTTTCAGAAAAGGCTTATTTATTTCGTCCGTTAAAAGTTTGGCTCATCTATGTCATTCTTGCTAAATAAAAAGGATATCCATGTCATTTTTTTAACTCCAGTTTTGCAAAATCATTTTTTACACCCCAAATAAGATTTAACACTTTTCAATTGAAGTTTTTGGATCAAATATACTCGTTTTACTTGTTCTTTTTTAGGAATACATGAAGATATAAGTAATTCATGTTCTAAATAATAATGTCAAGTGGATGTTCATGTGGGGCCACTCCACTGTAGCAATATAACCTCTCCAAGTAACACTTGCCTATAAAAGAGGCATTACATACAATAAAGAGATACACCAATAATTATAAAAATACTACTACTTTCTCTCTTTCTTTGTTCTTATTACTTTTTATTTTCCTCTTCTTCTTTCTATGTTTTTCCATTCGATTTTAGTATTCTATCATTATTTTATAACACGTTATCAGCATGAGACTCTGGTAGAGCATTTAAACACTGCCCAATTTCTCTCATCTGCTACTTAAAATTCATAAGGTATAATTTATTTCATTAATTCCTTATTTTGATTACTAAAGTACTGCAGAGGACCATTCTAGCTTTGAAAAAAAAAAGGATGGAGAGATTACATGGCTAACCATTGGCAGTTTGGCACTGACATATACATATCATTTTTGGCAATTCGGTGAAGTCTCTTCACCTTGAAATTAAAAGCCTCTCTTAAAACCCCCCAAAAACATATGGCAGGAAATTTATTATTATATTGCATGCTTAATAACGTCATATACCTGTAACTATTAGAATTGACAATATACTTTTTATAGATCTATTGTAATTATAAATAAAAATATGTTTGAGAAAAAAATTTCACTATTTTATATGTATTCTTCGATTTACTCTTAAACATTAAATGTGAAGTATATTTATGAAATAGTAAACTTGTTTATTATTTTAAATATATCGGACAAAAATTACATGTCTTGAGTACTTAATGTTAAAGTGCATCTTGATGCGATAGATCTGGAAGATACCATCAACGATAAAAGGTAGGCATCAAAGTAAGACTGTGTTAAAGCAATAATATTTCTCCGCCTCTTGATGAGGGCTTGAAATTGGAATATCTCATTATTAAAAATCCTCTTATATTGTGGAATAATTTGAAATATAGTTATGACCACTTGAAGGTGGTCATTTTTTCACAAATACGTTTTAGTTGAGTTTAATTATGAGCTACTAATGAAAAATCATGAAAATCAACCTACTGATTTCAGTCCATTCTTTAAAGTGAATGAGACAGTTTTTCACCAAACTAAGTGTGGAAAAGGACTTGGCTCAAATTATGGTCGTGGTCATGGTCGGAAAAAAAAAATTCTCTCTGTCACATACATGTCTCAAAACAACGTTGGAGTATTTTTGTGTTGCTGTCCTATTTGGTTTGTATGTTAATTTTCTAACTCAGTTAAATTTGGCATATTGCTTGATGGCACCATAATTGAATGATTACAGAGTACAAAATATTTTTAGATTACATTTTTAATTAAGGTATAGCAGATTGTTCTTCCCCTTTAAAACTAATTAGCAAGTTAATTTTCTTTCTAAAGAAAAATATTAATAATTTAACTCTTATTGCTACTATAGACTACATAATCATGATTGTGTTTTATGTAAATTAAATGATACATCTTAAATGTGTTTTTGTTGTTGGATAAATTTATATTGTCACAAAGGTTTTTGCTAAATTAGGCACCCACTGAACACCAAAAAAAAAAATAACTTATCATTATTTGGATGTTTAAAAAAAAAACATATTGGATTTCTTGTCATTGATTAAGGGTAAAACAATGTATTCAAGTGACGTAGATTTATATCCAAGTGGTTTAAGCAAAAAATATATGCCTCCAATTATAGCTAAGCCGTTGGTTATGAGAATAAAACTCCCAAAAGAAATTTAGTATGAGATGTGTTATTTAAAGTGTAGCAACACTTGTACGTATCAAGCCAACAAGGTTCCCCTATCACAATTGGTTCAGGGTCATGAACCAAATAATTCTCATCTAGAAATTTAAATGTGCGGTATATTATTTCATTGCTCCACCATTACGCAATGCACAAAGATGAATCCCAAATAAGGTTGGGTGAATGTTAGATTCTCTAACATTAGGGGGAGATAAGCAACTGAAAAATAAGTTATACATAATGAATTATCATTGGTATGATCCTCATTGAAGAGATAATTTAAGTCAATTGTCAGACGCATTCACTGACCCTATGTTATAATCCAGTTATAAATGCTCCAATGAAAAGTCCTTGAATGACATAATTTATGGTACGCCTGAAGCGTGATAGATTAATCGATTCTAAAGATAAAACTTCTTGAAGAAGAAAAGGAGCAAGTGATCAGGATGGTCATAATAATGAGGCAAGTGCTTTAGAAAGAGCACCATGACATAACACTTTATAAAACGTTGGCAAAGGTTCAGGTACCTGAAAATGATGAAAAATAAAGTGAGCTTGATAAGTTATGTCATTTTAGAATCGATATCAAATAACCGTCGACGATATCTTGAATATAATGTAGCACTCAAAATTATAAATGATGACGAGGATCTTATTAATTTGTTGAAAGTTGACAAATAAATTATTGGACAAAGAAAATACAATTCGAGTATATTTTTATTCACTTGGAAAAGTGATAGTTTGGACTTATTTTGTCCATATAACAAGATATAATGTCAGTGGGGTACAAATGAATTATTGTGCGATAAGTAAAATCATAAAATATAAAGTACGATTTGTGCATTGAAAAATAAAAAAATTTCGCAAAAGTCCTGACATTATTGGATGGAGATGTATTCTCCTAAGGTGGATGCAATGAGGTTTCTATTAGTCTGACAATACATGAAACACTTGAATATACATGATGAATGATTATCATGTCTAGCTAGACAGTAAATATTATATGAAAATTCTTGAAGGATTTAAAAGGTTATAAAGCGATTCCATTGAATAGTACCCCAATGGTTGTAATATCGCATAACATAAAGATCAATTTCGATCTCATTAAAGTGGCTAGAAAATACCATGTCATAGTGCAATTGGTGCACTCTGCTATTATTATTCATGACAAATAATTTTATCAGTATGCATGCAAAATATAACATCACTCTTAACGATGGAGATATTAGAGTGAACCAAATATCGATATAAATTATTTATTCCAACCAATCTTGTCAAGGTTTATTGGTCATGTAACTGCAAGAAATCATTTGATTTATACCAAGTTTGATCTCAAGAGAGATATTTGTTTTCATGTGGACATTGTCATATCATATTATCCTACAAGACAGTCAATTTTATTATCATGAAAGTCTTTGTCACTTGGATATTGCTACAGACAAGTCACACGAGCAATTTGTCGCTGACAAGGTCACAAACTGTCACGACCCAAAATGAGTCGTGAGTGGCACCCACACTTAACCTCCTAAGTGTGAGAACCAAGGAATCCAAACCCCAAAATATATCAATAATTTAACTATGAATAGCAATAATAATGCGGAAGCTCAAAACTTATTAAAGTAACCAATCAAATAAACTTCTAAAGTCTAACAATTATTATCCCAAAATCTGAAAGTCATCACATCAAGGACATCTAATCTTCAAATACTAAGTCTAAGAGTATTAAAGACACCAAAATAAATGAATAAAATAGTTTATGTCCGAAAACTAAGGACATCATGCCATGACCAAGAGAATCCAACATGGGCTGGAATGAATATCTCACCCTGGAACCTGATGTGCTGGAGACTGGCTAGAGCTGAGGGCGAGTAGAAGTCATTGATACACTCGCTGCACTCCACAAAAAGAAAACAAAGAAAAACACAAGTAGGGCTCAGTACAGGACAACATGTACTGAGTAGATATCATCGGCCAACCCAAAATAGAAACTAATATATAATGAATAATAGTATAAAATCAACTATGACACTTAACAGGTGACAAGCAACAAACACATGAACTAGTGTCAACAACACTAAAGTAAGTACATAATCAGTCAACAATATCAAGATCATGACACATGAGGACTCATGCCTCCAAACCAAACTAATTTGGGAATTGAGTTCTTTGAGATTGAGTACATTAAGTTAATTCAATATTTTTTTTCCTTTAATGTTACCGTGTCGGAACGTGACACTCCGATTCAATTATACCGTGTCAGAATGTGACACTCCGATCCAATAATACCGTGTCGGAACGTGACACTCCGATCCAATTATACCGTGTCGGAACGTGACACTCCGATCCAATAATACCGTGTCGGAACGTGACACTCCGATCCAACTATACTGTGTCGGAACGTGACACTCCGATTCAATAATATCATTAATTTATTTCATCAAGCCTTCTTTATTCAAGGCATCACTTCGATAGAGAGGGGTTCAGATTATAAATTTCACGGTCTTAGGATTTTAGACCAATCACAAACCATACAACCAAACCACACAATCAAGTACATAGAGAACTTCACAATATCACTCAATACATATCAGTCACTATTAAGAGTCTAACTATCGAAATAGAATAAACCATAACCTACCTTCATCGAAGAACCGAAGTCCAACAAGTTAGTTCTTCAATGCTTTTCCTTTCCTCACTGCCTCAGAACGATTCTAATCTAACAAGTATATAATATTTGTAAGTTTACGAGTCCATAGACACCATGTTACTATATGTCAATTTACCCAATTCTATCAATTTTCCTAAAGTTCAAGCCTAAAGATAAATCTTAATTCCTCCAATTAGCGTAACTTTAACGATATTCAAATAATCAAGTACACCTAATATTTAATAATCTATCTCAATATATAAATTTAAATTATAATGTGATAATAATAAGAACCATTCAAAATCGGAAACTCACTGGTTTGCGAAACCAGTAGCATACTACGGAAATAAATCATAGAACTAACCTTCCAATCTATGTGTGTTATCACACCATGATTGTTACGACCCGATTTCGAAAACTAAGGTTTCGAAACCAATTTCGCAACTTTGACAATTTTGTACAAAGTTTTGGAAAAATTTAGAATTTGGAAGTCGCCACTTAGTTTTTAGGAAAAAATTAAGAAAACCATTTAAGAAGGAGTATTTGAAAGAAAACATATTAAATAAAACCAGAGTCGGGTAAGGGTTCAAATAATTCTCTAAGGAAGGGTTTAGGCATCTTAGAGAATCCGCTAACACGCGGTTGACCGACGAATTTAAAAATTTGACTAACTTTGTAAAAAAAAAGGTTCCTTAATTATAAAAATCTCATTTGAAACTTAGATAAAAATCTCTTAATACTTCTAAAAAATCTCAAGAATAATCCTAACTTAAAACTTTTATCCATAGTCATGTTTCGAATCATACAATTAATTCTAACTCACAAACATGGATTAAAGGACCTTGTTTAACAACTATGAAAGGATATTAAAGATCCTTAAGTCATTCATACAAAATCCTAAGTTAAATTAAAAGACAACTAATTTATTTTAAAAAACTTAACAATTTTATCTTATTCAAAAATTTGAACTAAATAGTTAGTTCAAACTCATAAACATGGATCCAAAGCTAATTACTAACTATGAAAGAATATGATAATTCTCAAGTTAGTCTAAGAGCTTAAGTTGCCTAACTTGCAAGAGTTTTGAAAATTTAAATACTTAAGGTAAACAACTAACGAAATAGAAGAGTTACTTAAAAAAAACTTCCAAGGATTCATCTAAGTTAGATAAAATAAATGTTAGAAGTCAACAAATAAAATAATAAATAATAACACATTCGACATGGTAAGATATGACAAAATTTAAAAGAACTTGGACTTTTGGTCCAAACGCAGGTAGGCGTTGTTGCTGCTGAATTCAAATTGGACTTTCTTTTAAGTCCAATTTTCAATTTTCGTTTCAGCCATTTAGGCTACTGCTGCTCTGCTGCCACAGTGTAAAATTGGACCTTTTTAAGTCCAAAAAATTCTCAATTTTAGTCCATTTGGGACTGCTGCAATAATCAAATTGGATTTTTAAATCCAAAATTTAATTTCTGGCCATTTTCGATTGCTGTTACTCCGCTACTTAGCTGCTGCCACTGATTTGGGTTTAAACCCATTAATATTAGCTTCCCTTTCACGATTTCGATGAGGTTGACTCAAGAAGAGAAAAATGCAAGAGAGGGGAGTCCATTGGACTCATTCGGAGAGAGTTCATGAAAAGAAAATGAGAGAAATAAGAATTAGATGTCTGATGAAATAAATCAATTAACTGGATTTATTAAATTGCTAAACAATCAACTTAAACAAGATACAAAATACAACACTTGAAGTTACGAAATGAAAGTACTACTAACAGTGATCACAAAGATATTACACACAAATCAGGACAAATCTAGTTTAAGGAAAAACACCTATCCTTACGAAATCTAAAGTTAAATGCCAATGAGCACGTCATTGTTTCAATACAATCAACAAAAGAGACCATACTAATACTAACATAAAATGAGAAAACAAGTAAAATGCCAAAACTAATTAAATAGAAGATAAGGTAATGAATAGATCCACTTATGATCTACAGCAAACAATAAGAAATTCACTACTAGTATAAACCAATAACAGTCCTAGATGGAGGAAACTAACAACGATAGGCAGCCAAAAATTTACATAACAACAACTAAACTCATTTACTATTAAGTATACTGCTACTTGAACACAACCTTGGTTTAAACCAAAAAAAAAAAAAAAAAGGAGTGCGAAACGAATTCATACATAGTTTAAAGATAAGCAAGTTTAGACTCAAAATCTCATTTAGCATACACGAGGGACAAACAAGACAGCAAAAAGCAAGAAGATATAAAATAACTTTACGCCAAAATAACTTAGCAAATTTAAACAAGGATTCAAGTAGAGTAATCTAATAAATTTTAGGATGTATAAAAGTTATGATATGAGCTTTCATCCATCCCAACCTAACTCTTTTGAGAGTATTAAAGAGTAGCCCCCAAACGTAAGCTACTTCTCACTCAAACAATCTCTCGATATGCATTGAGAGCCAAAGGATCTGTGGATTGGCAAATCACACTAACACATTTATGCTTACAGGAGTCTACAAAAGAGACATTGGTCCTTACTTGAAGGGGAAAAACGAATTAACCCTGTGTATACTCTGAGCAAAATAATTAAACTAGTTTAAAGATAAGAAAATATACTAAACCATGATCAATACAAGAGAGAATCAGCAGCTAATCCTAACACATAAACAAACTCAAGCTTATGTAACACTCATCATCTGGACAAAAACAATCTTAAACCCATACTACCAACAAGATTTCACCTTAAAAACCAACTAACCAGCAATTTTACATTTATAAAGCAGATCGGAGAAATCATGCTTCAACAAATATAAAGGTAATAATCTTAATACAGAAGACGACAACTTAAGGCAGAGAACAACAACTATATAACAAGCATTTCGAAATCGAATAAAGGTAACAGTAACTAGAAGCACATATATAGATTTATGAACTCGATTAAGTGAAAGAATCACATTCACATCTCTGAATGATAAGAAAACAACCATCAATAGAGAAAAATATTTAAACTCATTCAAAATTGACTTAACTTTAAATGAACAGGATAATGAAGACTTTTTCTATCATGCCAACCACTAATCCCATTGAATCTAAAAAAGATAAATAACAATACTAAACAAATAACAACTCTACAATGCACTAGAAAGAAAAGACTGAGGAAAGAGTAAGAAGATTACCTGGCTCTGGGCAGCGACTGGAACTCGAGTCTGAACGTGACGAACTCCACCACCACTCCGACTCAAAATAGCCGCGAATCGACAGAATTTCCGTGACAAAAATAAGAACTCCCAAAACTTAGCGGGGTGCTCTTTTTTTTTTTTTTGCCTCCCCAAAACCTCTGTGAACAGTGAAAGGGGGTGGGTTTATATAGCAACAAAACCTCCAAAATTATGGGAAAAATTTCGATGTGGGATTTTGAGAATTTTCAAAATCCCTTAACAGATAAGGATTGCCAACTAGCTAGTGTATGAATTCGTACCATTTTGAAAGAAATCGGAAAAGAAAAAAGAGGAATTTGAGGGATAATACCGTACCGTTGGTGAACCTTCCTTGAAGCTTCAAATAGTACCAAAGCTCGTGCCTTGCACACAACGATGTACGAATTCAAGGGAGAGAAGAGTAAATTGAGGTTGCGAAATTGGAAATTTAGGGAATTAAGGCTCGTTTTGTTTGTTGTTGCTATGTGCGTATGTGAGGGAGAAGATCATTGCCTAGGTGTATTTACTAAGTGGGTTGATTTTGAGGGCTTTAAAATTTGGGCTCAAATTGGCTTAATTAATTAGTTGATTGAATGGGTTTCTGTGGAATGTTGGAAATATTGGGCCGGTTTGGAATTTGAGAGGAAATGACCCAAACTTAGTTGAAAAATTGTGGGAAAAGAGTTGATGTTAGATCTTAAAATTGGTTCAAGTTAGAAGCCAAAAGATGAGTTAGCTTTGCAATTGGAGAGATGACCATATGAATTTTAATTTAGCCATTTAAAATTAATTTGTAAATTCGGTCAAAAATTAAATAAGACAAATTAATTAAATTAACTAACGAGCTTTTTAATTTTAACGAAATAAAATAATCAACTTAACTAATTAACTCAAAAATATGAACTATTACTTAACTAAATTAATTAACACAAAATCTTTTGAGACGATTTTTGAATATTTAGAAAATATATTAATTATGTATATAATTACATAAAATATATTTATTATTTAAAAATTATAAAAATATAACCAAAATTATTTTAAAATAACTTGAAAGACATTTTTTTTAAAATTTATAAAGTCAAATATTTCAAATCCTTTGAAAATAAAGAAGCTCGTGTTAATCTATAATGCAGAGGGCCAAAATTGGGTGTCAACAATGATCATTATCCAATGATTATACCATGGATACTTTTGAGCATATATTCCCCAAATTCACAAGGATCACAAGTAGCCGTAAGAAAATTACTAGATTTAACATTACAATTTCTAATTCTCTTCTTTAATTCTTTTCACTCAACTTTAATACAATAATAATGTCTTTTATCCCTAATTTTCCTATACACAATCATAATATAATAGTAATATTAATATTAATCTGCAACAACTACATCTACAACCCAAAGCCGCCACCACTCAACTTGCACTACATTTTATCCCTAAATATTTGTTATTGCACCACATGCAAACGCCTAATGGTAACTCTAAACCATCAAATATTAATTAAGGTAATTGAAGAATGAAGTTACCTGGGTGTCGGTTTTCACTGGTAGACGCCGCAAGTAAGGTTTTCCTCTACCGTAAATCTTCTTATCTAGTCTTTTAATTATTTAGGGTAAATAATTATCAACTAATAATTAAATAATTACTAAACCCTCTAATTTATTCTTATTCATGGACCATAATTTAATTAAATAAATTATGGACTTGGTCCATTAACTACCACTAATAAAAACAATTAAAACCACCCCACTAAATTTATAATAGTAGTTACGAATAGTCCAAAATACCCATTTAAAATCTATCGAAAAGTCTTTTATGAAATAAAAAACTCTAGTACTCAAAACGACCAAATGGGTCGTTACACAAATTAAGTGATTGTCAAAAATAAAATAAAATGTATTTGGCTGAACTCAACATATTAAACGGGTAAGAAACGATATATCAAGATAAGCTCAAGGATGCAACATCTTTATGAATGTGATTTGATCACAAAGACACAATCAATATCAACATTTGAAAAGCTAAGTATATGATTGGGAGACATCCTTTACAAGAATTAAATGATGTTTTAATCAGGGGGAGTAAATACGCGCAACACTCTTTTTCCCTTAACTAAGGTTTTGTTCCAATGGGTTTTCCTGGTAAGATTTTTAATAAGGCAACTCTCAATGCGTATTACTAGATATGTGTACTCTTTTGCCTTCACTAGAAAATTTTTCCACCGAATTTTTTCCTAGTAAAATTTTAATGAAGCACATTATCTATTGATAAACTCCAATGAGTAGGAAATACATCATATTGTAGATGTCCATTACACAATTTTCTGGATAAGCTTGAAATCAAGAAGACAACTTACAAGCAGCTCCACAAGCAGACACTTATAGGCAACTCTACCAAGCAGGCTCCTATAAGCAACTTACAAGCAGCTCCGCAAAAGAAGGGTTTCTATAAACAACTTACACAAGCAGGTTCTAATAAGCAGCTTACAAGTAGGTTCCTACAATCGGCTTACAAGAAGTTTCTTTCAAACACTTTGCAATGAGGCAACAAACAATGTGTATTATAAATAACTATGTACAATTTTTTTTATTTTGTATTTTCTTTATACATGGACATTCAAGGGGGAGTGTTGTAAATAATAATGTCAAGTGAATGCCCATGTGGGGCCATTCCACTGTAGCAATATAACCTCTCCAAGTAACACTTACCTATAAAAGAGGCATTACATACAACAAAGAGATATACCAATAATTATAAAAATACTACTACTTTCTCCCTTTCTTTGTTCTTATTACTTTTTGTTTTCCTCTTCTTCTTTCTATGTTTTTCCATTTGATTTTAGTATTCTATCATTATTTTATAACAACTCCCAAATTTTCAACATATTCAATTCTTCACGAAATCATTTCAAATTTCGGCTACATTATTAATTTCTTTTTTAAAAAAATAAAATTCTAAAATCATTTGTAGGGTTTAAAAAATTCACTCGTATTAAAAAAAAATATTCCAAAAATTTCAAAAACTTGCTTTGCTTTATGTTTTTGTAATTGTTTTTGACATTAGATCTTTGTTCCCTACTGTTTTTTAAGTCTATGTTCAAAATTTTAAATAATTTGAAGTGGTGGAGAAATTTCTATCATTAAAGAATGTTGAAGTTCTGAAACTTCGAAGAAATTTCAAGTGAGTCTTGTTGAGTTAGATTGAATTCGCACTCAAAAGATATTGAGTTTTGGTATCTAGCTCGGAGGGAAACTAATCTTGAAATTTGAGGTGATTTCGTGAAGAATTAAAGAAGTTTGAAATTTGGGAATTGTTAATGTTCTTTATGTGTTCTTAAGGAAGAAGAAGCAAAAAGAGTACATTTGATCCAAAAACTCCAATTGAAAAGTGTTAAAAGTTGTTTAGGATGTAAAAATGGTTTTGCAAAATCGGAGTTAAAAGAAATAACATGGATGAATCTTTTCTTTAACAACAATGACATAGATGAGTCAAACTTTTAACGGATGACATAGATGAATTTTTTCTAAAAATTTGATGACAGATTTGAGTCTTTTCCCTAAAATCAATAACTTAATTGTATAGGTATACGAAAAAGATAGCCATTCATTACAATATTTGTTCCGCTGAATTTGCATCTCACTAAATTAATATTAAAAAAAAAAAAATCAATGACAATTTATTTCGTCTTCATTTGATTTTCATGTCTAATAATAGTAGGAAAAATTACGCGTATAAGCAAATACATACTAGTTAATTAGTTAACACAACTATAGTTTGCCTTAATTACAATTCGCGACCTACTTTTAGCTATAATTACATGGCTCAGATTTTTATTTTTATATAATTTGCACGTTTGTATAATTCAAAATTTGTATAATATAATTTGTATAACTATTTACATTTCAGATGTTTGTAATTGTATAAATTCGTTATTTTGAGTTTATACAAAAATAATTGAATTATGCAAATGTACCCACGAATTATACAAACGAGACAACTTAAAATGTAGCTACAGCCCGTAAATATGCAAACTATATATAGCTATATGGGTACATTGTTCGTATACATTATGTGTGTGTGTAGCTATATGGGTACATTGTTCGTATACATTATGTGCAAACTATATACTTAGTGTTTGAAATAAATTTTAAAGTGACGGAAAATAAGTTGCCATCATAAATAAAATATGAAGAAAAATAGTTTTATTGATAAACATTGTGGGTACAAATTTATTTATCCCTTGTTTGTATTTCTCGAACGTAAGAGGTCATAGCTTGATCTCTTTCTGAATATTTCATTAATTTGTGAAATTTTTGAGATGTTTCTTTAAGGACATAAGTTAGAGTTTAAGATTAGAGTAGCCTCCAAGAATTATAACTGGAATCGAATACATCTATAAAATCTCAACTAGAATTGAACACGTCTACCAGTGTCCCATAAATTTTCAATATCTACAAGGAGTATGTGACATCACTGGTTCAATAAATATTACTTTCAATTTATGTGACACAGATGAAATTTAGAGAGTCAATCAAATTTTTATTTGTCTTTTTTTATAAATATTTTAAGTTGTCAATTTTTTGGTGATTTGTAATACTTTTTACGTCATTTCCAAATAACACGTCAACCCTTCTTTATTTCAATTTATGTGGCACAAATGAAATTAAGAGAGTCGACCATATTTCATATACGATTTTTACATATATTGATTTGTTAATTACTATGATTTATAGTACCTTTTATGTAATTTTTAAATAATATATGTTATTTCATTTGTTCAATTCATGTGACACTGATAGAATTTCGAGAACCAACTAAATCTTTTATATATATAACCAACAAGCTGAAAATAAAAGGATCATTTATTTATTTTTTGATTTTTCATTTTGTGTTCGATATTCTTATTGAAGCTTGATTAATATGAATTCGTGTTACGTAGGACTTAATTCGAGAGGAATCACTTTCTATCAGTTAAGTGAAATTATGATACCAATACATTATATATATTGATTTAGTATCAGTTAAGCGAAATTATCAGCTTCAATGATACCAATACAACCATATGATATTGATTTAGTATAACAAAAATTATCAACCTTAATGAATGAAGAATATGAGTTGTAATTTTTTTATAAAGAATAAATATTTATTGAGTTACTTTGAATTGGGGTATGAACATGTTATTATTTTGATTTTTATGACGGATTTTTTTTTTATATCAAAAGCTCGAATCAAAGAGGAAAGCAATTTTTTTTAGCCCCCCAAAAAAAAAAAGTCCACGTGTCCGGGCAATGCTAGGCTTAAACGTCTCAAGTGATCAACTATAACAAATTCGCTGATCACAATCTCTTTGATCGAAACCCTAAACCTTTGATCGATCTTCGATCATCGATCGAACGGAAAGGAATGAGCGAAGAGGGTGGAAAGATGAACAGAGAGCTCCGGCAACGGTGGCAGCCACCGGCGAGCCATCGCCGGCAAACTATTACTACGGGACATTTCAAGGAGTCGCCAATTATCAAACTCCTCCTTCGCATTCTCAATCGGTCTTCGGTTTCCCTCAACCTATACCTCCTCCTGGTGTCCCGTTGTTCCTCCGTGTTACTATCCTCATGGTTATCAGACCGTTCAAGGTGATTTTCTTTTCTTCTCATAATGTTTTACAAATTAAAATGAGAATACAGAAAAGTCAAATTTGTTTGTAGTTCCATTTACTTTGTTGGATTTGTGTGCTTAAGTTGAGGTATAATTGGGTATGTCAAATGAGATCATTTGGATATGCTGGAATTAGAAATGGATTATAATATAATTAGATATAGATACTCCGTCTGTTTCATCTTATGTGGCAGGGCTTGATTTGAAACGGAGTTTTACAAAAGAAAGATAGGTTCTTGGAACTTATTATTGGGTTTAAGTTGTTGCATACACCATCAATGTGAAAAGAAAATTACAATATCAAGTCAACCAAAGGATATTCTCATGTTAGTCTTGTCAAAATTTTCAAGAGTTCTAATTTTGAAATTCAGACAACTTACATGCTACAACAGGTGGAGATGACCTTTTTTGTGCGACCCTGTATATGACTTAAATTTTTATTATTGGAAGAATGCCATGATATCTCCACCCATTTTAAAGTAAATCATTTCAAATATAGAAAGGCATCAGTTGGGTTTTCTTCTCAGAAAGGCTTAAGGTAGGGGATCCCATGTCACCCTTCTTTTTCATCATTGATATGTAGGGGCTAAATGATATATTGAAAATTGCAAATGCTAATGAATGAACCAGGGGTATCAATGTGAATTCCAGAACAATCTATAATAGCCTGGAAATCTCCCATCTTCAATATGTCGATAATACACCAGTATCTCGTGTTGTTGACAAAGATCAATTGAAAATGTTGAGGGCGATTTCCATTTTGTTTGAAGCCACTTCTGGATTATATATAAACTGGAGCAAAAGTTATATTTACCCCGTTAATGAGGTAAGGGAGATACACAGTTTGGCTGAAATTTTAGGAGATAAGAGTAAATCTAAAGTGATCCGGATTGGAGTATTGGAGAAATGTGATAAAGAAATGACAAATTGGAAGAGTCATACTTGTATCTGAGTGGAAGATAACTTTCATTAGTAGTGTACTTTATGTATGCTTATCTATATGATATCTCTATTCCAGTTCCTACAAGCGTAGTGAGAAAAATTGATACACTTAGAATAAATTTTCTATGGCAAGGCAATTGTGAGAAAAGAAAAATTCACCTAGTCAACTTGAATACCTATCAGTCAGCAAGAAGAAAGGGGGATTGGGGATTAAAAATTTGAAGATTTAGAACCAAAGCTTGATGATGAAGTGGTTATGGAGGTTTATTAGAGATGAGAACTCAATGTGGAAGGATGTAATCATAATCAAATATGGAGCAGAAGGTAATTGGACAATAGATCGTGTGAACATCTCCTATGGGGGTTAGTGTATGGAAGTCTTTTAGGAACTTATGGCCGTCAATTATAAGCAAATCCAGACTCAAGGTAGGAAATGACTTGAAGACATCTTGTTGGGAAGATAATTTTCTATATCAAAGTCCATTTAAGTAAATTTTTCTAGACATTTATAATCTTTCACGACAAGGGGCAGTTGTGAGAGAGTTGTGGACAGAGCAAGGGTGAAACCTTAGCTTCAAAAGATTATTAAATGATTGGGAGATTGGTAGAATTACAAAGTTATGCAACACCTTAGCACAATTCAAAGGGCCTATGATGATTGCATGATATGGCAAAGGAAGTCAGGTTAAGGTCTTTGTCAAGTAAGCTTATAGAGATTATAATCTTTCCAACAATCAGGTTGGATGTTGGCCATGGAAGATGATATGAAGAGTCAAAATCTCATTAAAAGTTTCTTGTTTCACTTTGTTGACAAAAGAGGTAGTTTTGAGTCTTTTGACGCAGGATAATTTGGTGAAGGAGCTACCAATTATGTTGTAGATGTTACCTATGTGAGAACAAGAAGAGATAATTAACCATCTCTTTTTACATTGTAAGTGGACAAACCAACTTTGGAAAATATTTATCAACCTAAGGGGAATTAGTCGGACAATGTAGGAAGAATAACGGAGGTGCTAGCTAGTTGGAGCAGAGATGGAGGATTGTCCCATCTAGAATACCTAAAAGATTCTAAATATGTTTTTGATAATCTAGACTACGTGTAAGAAGACATTGTTCTAGGAACTTACTTGTATTTCTCTCTTTGGTTACCTACACAACTTGTTTAGGTCTATAGGATACCTTGTTCTATATTGTTTTTTATCATTCTTAAAGGAAATATTAATTGAAAGATGTCACTCTCTTTGGAACGAACTATAAAGGAACGAGCATCACACAATTGAGAAGAGGAATTACATAATTTTTCTACTTATAAGAATGAGATAGTTGCAAAGATAGGTAATCGAAAATATGTTTAGTCGTTTAAGCTCCACCCAACTATAATATTCCATCAGTCCTAATTTATGTGAAGATGTTGGAGTGAACACGAATTTAAGAATGAAAGGAAGACTTTTGGAACTTGTAGTCTAAAATAGATCATTGCGTGATATGTTGCTCAGACTCTTCAAAAATTCCTCTAAAGCTAGTGCATTTTTGGAGAATCTGAACACAGGTGCGACAACATTTTGGGGAGTCCGAGCAACAGAGGTTGTGTTGCTATAAATCATCATATTAAGAGAAATGAGAAGTTTTAAGTTAATTGTTACTAAATATAAAAATGTGTCGTTCTTTTTAGACTGACTAAGACCATCTCCAACCCCACTGTATTTTACTCTCCATTCTCTATATTTGAAGAGTAAAATAGAGAATTGGGTCTCCAACCACCCTCTAAAAAGCTTTCTTTCATATTTATCGAGAGGTGAATAGTAGTTCTCCAAATTTGGAGAACTACTATTCACCTCTATGGTTCACTTTTTCATTATTTTAATATTATTTCTATTATTTTGTAACTAACTATTATTTTTCATATAAGGCTATTAATTAAATTTTTAATATTCGTAATTCCTTTTAAATGTAATACAACATTTTAAAAATGTACTATTTAAAATATGTACTTTCATCCCGAATTAACAATATTTCAAATATTTTTTCAATTTGCGTCACTTTAAGAGATAATTTGATATTATTATTGATTTTCACTATGAAGAATGCACAAAATTTAAATGATAAGATGAAAATTTTAATTTAAAAATACAATACATAATAATATAAATACAAGATAACATTATAATACATAACATAATAATTTTAAAAATCACAACAATAATTTAGTAATTCAGTAGGTCTTTTTCAGATTTAACAATATTCGGAAAACAAATAGTGTATGATCTAGAGAATTGTTGTGCTTGTGATTGCGGTTGTGCTTGTTGATTTCTTTTTTTCAATTATTCTTAGTTCTTTAAAATTTTAGAATAAAATATAATTTTATATTAAATAAAGAATTTGAAAAAAAATAATTTTATATTACATGAAAATTATATAGGATAATTATTTTGAAAAAAGAAAGAATGGATTATAGTATGAAATAAGAAAATAAAATAGAAATAGAAATAATAATATAATATTGAGGAGAGAAGAAGATTCTTTTTTAGAGATTAAAATAGAGAATTGGGTTGGAGTTGGTTGTCTGAAAAAATAGAGAACTCTATATTTGGAGGGTAAAATAGAGTGTAGGGTTGGAGATGTCCTAAAAAAGAAAGAGCGTCACATAAATTGGGATGGAGGGAGTAATTGATTTAAAGTAGTCTCTACTCTGTAACTCGGTTTCTGGTTGTAATATGGAGGCTTCTAGGTGTAACATTGATTTATGTTGAAGAATACCTATATCCAGTTATGCAACCCAATGCAGTTTTTATTTAATTTAGTTTAATTTTGGGAATAATAGGGATGATGAAATTGCCATTTGAAAATCAATCCAAGAGAGTTGAAACCATGGTGTAGGGGTCGCTTGTGTGCTACTCGACTAATTCCACGAGGTAGTTGGTACCTCCCACTAGCACACACCAGGTAATTTTGTCTTCCATGACTTGAACATTTGAGAAGAAATCACCTAGTAATTATTTTTTTTTTAGAAGGAATCACCTAGTAATTTTGTCTCGCAAGAAATCGAACCTAAAATCTCATGGTTCTCAACCCAGTTCATTGACATTGAATGGTACTTCTAGTCAAGTAAAAGGTATTAAAGTTCCATGATATGTTTTAAGAAGTGCAATGAGGTTAAAGAAACTACTAGTTATGTGTCCCACCAAATTTGGTGGTCTATTTATCAATCAAAGGCCAAATTGATCACTGTGTATAACATGTGACAATGTTTAACATTGGTTGTGGAACATAGGATGGGGAGCGCGCTCATATGGTATTTGATTATTTATCCCTTAAGGTTCTCTGGAAGTGAATTCCCAAACGTACTCTTGATTTTGTTTGTGTGAGTTGTACATGCTTCCTTTGGTCCTAGCGTTCCAAATTTTAACAAGGATCACTGATTGTGAATCAGAAAAGGTAATAAAGAAAGTTAACTATGTTGAGAAATCATGTTATACTTCTTAATTCTTACGGAAAAGGCTCAAAATACCCCTAAACTATCAAAAATAGCTCAGATTTACCCTTTAACTATATTCTGGCTCAAAATTACCCTTCCTGTCAAAGTATTGGGTCATACTTACCCTTCTAATTACCAGAAGTAGGTTAAGTGCCACGTGGATGCCACATAAGCGCCAAACATTTCCCACTTCCATGTAGACTAATAAGTTTCCTAATATCTAATTTTCCCCTCATTTCTCTTGAGATACGATTTCACCCATTTACCCTCATTTTCGTAGCTAGGGTAAGAAACGATTTCACCGATTTCTTCCGTTCAGATGACGAGATCAAAGACATATTAGCTGCTTTAAGATAAAGCATACCATTTAGCAATTGTAAGATTGCAGCAGCACTTGTATTAAGTGTTGGTTGCAACAAACTGCTTATAACCATCGTTGGGTTTATTGTAACCATATTGAAAGCTTTCTCTTTCACAAACTTCCACGCAGCATCCTCAGCTAATTTGCGAAATCAACTTCGAAACCCAGCTGCAAAATGAAGAAATCTGTGAAATCGTTTCTTACCCTAGCCGCGAAAATGAGGGGAAATGGGTGAAATCGTATCTTAAGAGAAATGAGGGGAAAATTAGATATTAGGGATCTTATTAGTCTATGTGGAAGTGGGAAATGTTTGGCTCTTATGTGGCGTCCATGTGGTGTCCATATGGCGTCCACGTGGCACTTAACATACTTTTGTTAATTAGAAGGGTAAGTATGACCCAATACTTTGACGGGAAGGGTAATTTTGAGCCAGAATATAGTTTAAGGGTAAATCTGAGCTATTTCCGATAGTTTAGGGGTATTTTTGAGCCTTTTCCGTAATTCTTATAATAGTTTGTGGAGGTTTAGCGCGTTTTTCTCTTCCACGTTTGAAAACTATACATATTATGGTAATTAGATACTAAAATATGTGTATTTGGGTCTAATTAAAGCTTGTTAAAGGTTATGTGAATAAATTACCAAGGGCTTTAGTTCAGCAGCAAAAGCAGTACAAGGAGAGAAAGGTATACTCACATGTTTGAGTCCTGATATGAACCAAGTCCGGTATTTAAGTAGAGAAGGGTAGAAAGGTAGTCCGTTATCCACCACCTTTTGAGGCTGAAAACAAACAATTTCTTGATTGTAGTAAATGATAGGTCTGGTGGGAAATAATTATGAGATGGCAATAGAGAATAGAAGAATTGGTCTGTCAATATCAACCTCTTAAACCTTTTTTCTTTCCTTATTAGGTGATCTTAAATGTGTTATGAGAAGTAAATGCCATGGCTAATGAGTATTGTTACCAAAACCTTCTTAACTCTCTTAGTTGTTAGTACTACAACAACAACAACAACATACCCAGTGAAGTCCCACTAAGTGGGGTCTGGGGAGGGTAGAGTAGAGTGTACGCAGACCTTACCATTGCCTCGTGAAGGTAGAGAGGCTATTTCCAAAAGACCCTCGGCTCAAGTGCATCAAACCGTAGTAAAAGAAGAAGAAAACAATGAAGAAAGCACAACAATTAATAAGAAAAGCGATGAAAAGTCTACATGAAAGAAACAATAACAACAACCTTTCTTAGTTGTTAGTATAAGACATAAAGTTTTCTTGTTCAATATAGAGTGGTCGTTTGGTGGGAGGGATTAGGAAAAATATCCCTCCAAAAAATCATGCATAAGAGAACAGTGTTTGGCTTGGGGTGGAGGGATTAGGGAAAAAGATAATTCCCGCAATGCTAATGCAATATTTTATTGGCCATAATTTTGGTTTGATAGGTAAGATGAAATACTGCTCAGTTTGGCTGTCCATATAAAATGGAACTCCTGCATAACTTTGTGCAGCGTTTGGTTAGCGGTATTAAATTATACCTGCATTAAGTATGCAGGATTCTATATATTAGTAATTCAGAGATAAAAGTATTTAACAACAAAAAAATGCCTTTGAAGTACGTAATTCCTACAAAATATTCTTTGTTTTGTTATTCATTGGATAACAATCATGATATTATTTTTTAGCATATAACAGTCCCAAAGGACTGGTGTATGTTGGGTGTTGTTCATATAAAATCATATTTTTTTGTAGATTTTCTACTTTCTGGTATATGAGCATGTTCATTTGCTTGAATTTCAATAAAATTATTACTTTATCCAAAACAGTCCCTTCATTGTTATTCACTGCATAAATAATTGGTTTGTGTCATAGGCTAAGGAGGCAAGTCACTTAAGAAAAGATTAGTGCAGATGGTGTAGTCTAAACCCCTTTTTTGTATTAACAATTTAATTTCCATCAACCATTCAAAGTTTTAGTTTCGAGTCTTCTTTTCCACTGTGCTTGAGCTGTGTGCATCTGAAATGTATGATAACGATTTTCATGCTATATGCAAAAAGAAACAGAGAAAAGGAGGTCATTGCTTTTATCAGCTCACCTGGTATTCGTGTTGACTGAGAATTGATGTTCATATGGCAATACCTGGCAATTTGATGTGATTGATTTAGCTTGGTGGTTGGAACATTTCCTTCTGAAATTACCTGTGAAATATTGATGTTAATCAGTTTGATGTGGACTTAAAGTGGAAGAGGAGTGAATCTCTCTTATTTGTCTCTCAGTTTCTGATTTAGACCTCACATTTGTTTCTGTAAGAAACTAGTCAAATATATTTTGTTTATGTATCTGTGTAGATAAAGTTATTTTGCAGTAAATATGGCGAGAATTTTGATAATGCTGCTTTAACTAAGGCATCAAAATTATGGAGAGAATTATATCCTTCGGGGTGGCTTAGATGATTTGGTTTGGGATTTCCACAATGCAGGTCTCAAATTTGAAACCCTTGCCTGCGACAACAGGGGGTTGGCCGGGCCTTCTGGGTCGAACTCGTTGCACGGGGCTAATGTGGTTTACCTCTCCTATGTGGTTTGCGAGCTATTACACAAGAGCGGGGTTCACCCTGTGCGCACCCAAAGGGTAGCGACTGCGGATTCCCTTGTCATAAAAAAAAATTATGGAGAGAATTTAGTCAATGAGGCTTAACTTGGCATCAAATTTACGGAGATAATTTTGTCAATGAGGCTTTAACTAGGTATCAAAAGTATATAGAGATTGATCAACCAGACATTAACTATGTTTCTGATACTTCCTGCTTTATTGAAGTCCGGATTGCATTAGAAGTATAAAAATAGGCAGTTTTTTCTTTCTTGATATGCAAAAGTAAGGCATATAAACAGGGGGATACTTGTCAGTTTTGAATACTTCCCTGTATTTCCTTTCAATCAAAAGTGGAGAACTATGAGATGATTTTCATTGCTTTTGGTGCTTTGTGTAGTGTATCTTCAAAGGGGATCGATCCTTGGATATTCAAAAGACTAATGTTTAGACTTTTATATACCATATTCTCATTTTGGCTTCGCTCTGATTTTAGGTTATATTGTTGCCGAAGGTAGACCCATAAGGGAGCATCGGCTTCCTTGCTGTGGTATGGGAATTGGCTGGTTCTTGTAAGTTCCTATATTTGCCTTTCTTTGCCTCCTTTTCTCATTTGTTTATCTGAGGAACTAAGTGATGTAATAACCTTCACTGACTTATTATTTTGGCTTAGGAATTCTTCGCTCACCAAATTCAGTCACTAAATTTTAGCTAAGAGAAAAAACGAGGTCAGATGTTAGATTTTTGGGCACAAAAAAGTAAATGCACACAGGAGTAACAACTTAGAAACATAGAACCTAGTTTGAAATTTTCTAATGGATTTACTGGATCCTGACATTAATGGACCAGATCATTATAAACTAGATCTTATGATTCGGGGAAAGCTCAACCAAAAATTTCAACCATGATTTGTTCTCTAATGCTCTTCTGACTTTATTTGCAAGGTTCATTATTGGTTTCTTTCTTGGTGCCATTCCCTGGTACATTGGAGCTTTTCTTCTTTTGTGTGCTCGGCTCGATTATAGAGAAAAACCTGGATTTATTGCATGCACCTTAGCAGTAAGTTTATTCATCTCTTGCAATATCAATTCATTTATTTTATTTTATTTTATTTTTGATCTGGTATCAATTAATTTATTTTCTTGAAAATGGCAATATCAATTCATTCTTTTCTTTTAAATGGAAATATCAATTCATTCTTTTCTTTTAAATGGCAATATCAATTCATTTATTGCATATGTTTTGTGTATAATGGCTTTATTTGTGCAATCCGGGGTTTCATGTGCGTTTTCTCTCTTTCTCTGAGGTTAACCTATATTGGCCTGACACTGAGGGAATAGAGATATGAGATTTTTACATGTATGGTTATATTTGTATGCACTGGCATTACTGAGTGATACTAAGTTAACTAGGCCTTTTAACACTGGTTTACCTCTGCACAATGTAACTTTTCAGATCTCCATCTTTGCGCTAGAAACTTGGTAGGCTAAGAAAGTGAAAACTGGAAGCGGTGTGCTGACCATTGTGCTTCATAGTATATAGTAGAGAGGGAAATCTAATTAGAAGTTAATGTTGTCTGCCTATGGATTTACCTTCCCGCTGTTTTCAATTTCAAGCAAGTAGCATGAAAGATGATTTAAGTCTTTTTATTGATACCTGCATCATGTTGTTCAACTTTGTGGACAGGCAATTCTAACAAGTTACTGCCTGTTGCAAGTTTAGTGTAGTCAACGCTCAACAGTCTTTCCTTCTATCATGGGCTTGGGACTAGCTTGATGAAGTTGTCTCAGTGGAAAAATGTAGGAAGTCCCTTGGTTTATTGTCGCATCATATTGTTGAGCATTGTGTAAGGATGTCTTCTGATAAGGAACTAGGAGAGGAAATTCTAAAAAGCGGACTGGCGTGTTGCAGTAAAACTTGCAGGCTATAATAGATGAAGCTTGGCCTTTCTAGACTAAGTGTCTAGCTACATATTTCTCGCTTGACTGTCTTCTTTAATTCACATATCATAAGAATTCAGAAGTTTGTTGGCTGAGTAGAAGAAAGTAGAAATACATATGAGGCAGCACATAGCCCTTATCCTTTGGGAAGGATGTGATAGATGGTTCGCTATAGACACCTCTCTTTCTTCTTTGGGGAGAATTTGGGATGAGTGGTATTGAAATTAGTCTAGTTCCTAAATTGTATACTTCTTGTAACAGTATAGATATGTGCACCATATGTTCAATTACTCTAGTGCTCCTCACATTATAGGTTTCCCATATATTGTAGATGTGTAACATATTACTGCCTTTTCAATTGTAAACCTGTAGAGTGAGTTGAGTGATTTTCATAAGCACATAGAAGTTTGAGCATAGATGCTGTTTGGGTGGCTCTCTGTAGAATTTTTTTATCAATTTGCTTGTACCAGAAGTTAATAATCTTGAATAGAGGAGGATCAATAACTGGAGGAGTTATGGACTGAAGGCTTTAACTTCTGGACGTGTTTATATCCTCATAAACCTTTAGGTGTGACTTCTCTAGAATCGTTAAGAAAATATTGTTACACAGACTTGTGAATTGCAAATATAAAGAAAATATTGTTAAGAAAATGCTCCTTTCATGAGTATAACATCTTTGTAGTAAACCTTTTAATCGTTAAAATTGGACCAAGTGTTGGCATTTTTTAGCTAAATTTGAACAACAAATATGTTCCTTTAAAGTTGAGTATCTGTTGTTGGCTCGTTGGTGCTGAAGGGGTTGAATAGTTTCAGTTATGGACCTTTTGATAACTAATTATTTGCTGTTGCCAGAACACTAAAGGAAAACATGGTACCAGTATTTTCACACACTTCTGGTGCTCTGTGCTATTCTTGCATATCTTAGTTATTCTGCCTAATGTCATTTGCTTTGACTATGTTCATTTTGTTCTCTCATCAGGCTACACTTGCTTTGGTTGCTGTGACTCTTGGTGTAACAAAGGTAAATTATACCCGGTGAGAGACCGATTCATGCTGCAAATGTTGTAAATTTTCACGCATATATATATCCATAAAGGAAAAAAAAAAGATAAATGAATGGGAAGGGAATTTCACGAATATGTCCACCTAGTGGGATTTCACTGGGTATGTTGTTTGGAGTCGTCGTTTATTATTGCAATTTGTATATAGCAGATACCAACTATGCTTATATTCTGGTAATGCAATTCTAAGTTAGTCTTCGTTCAATGTATTCTTCTAAAGTATTTATTAAAATGGCCAATATAAATGCAGTATTTGATTTGGAGGATTGTACTACATTGTTTTTTGGATTCATATGGAAGAGATTGACAATACATTTAGCATTGTATCGTTTTATTTTGGTCCATGACAGTGTCTCCTCAATGTCTTTTGTATTGGTTTGGAAAAGTTGGGTTATAAGGACAGTAAAACATTTTTCGTAAAAGGACCAAAAATGAATCTGGATTATTCCAAAAGATCTAAATATATTCAATATATTTTGCTAAAAATACCCCTCATGATTATATTTTTTGGCTCACTTGTACCAACGTCAACACTAAGTAGGTGTTTGGACATGTGATTTTATATTGTGATATAAAATCTTAAATTCTCCAAAAACACATGATTTGGAAATTTCAAATCATGATTTGGGATTTTTCAAATATAAAAATTAATCCACAAGTTTATATTTTTTTTAAAAAGAATCTACATTTATGTTCACTAACTATTTATATCATATGTAAATAAAATTTATACTTGTCTTCTCGGTCATATGATCCAAGTTTAATGTGAGGATATTGGTCGTACTATGTGGGGGGATTATATTAAAGACTAGTACGCTACAACTTATGTTCAATTTTATTCTTTTATTGAATCAAATTTAAATTAATAGATCTTGTAAAAAAAAAATTAGATAGCTTTGTATAGTTATGCGATTTTATAAATTTTTGCTCATTTGGCAGGATTGTATAACGAATTGGGACAATTTTAATAGTTTTTCAACTTATGAGATTTTTACTCTTATGAGGAAACATACAACATAAAAAATTCAAACTGCTTGTCCAAACAAAGCTTCAACTTCATTTCATGATTTCATATCATGATTTCAAATTATGATTTCATATCGCATGGTCAAACGAGCCCAATTAGAATTTACGTTGTATTTTGTTAGTGGTCTAATCATAAACTTTGGTCCCAATTAAAGAAAATGTCCATTCGATTTTCCGACTTACTATACTTTGTTTTTTTTTATACTCTTCAAAATTATATTTTTCGTGGAGGTTCGTTTTTAAAAATAAAAAAAAAAAGTGAAAAATTGACCTTTGGTTGTCAATTTTGTAAAAATTATTTAAAAAATAAATTATATATACAAGTAAAGAGATCTATTCATTGATAAGGAGAAGAAAAAAACGTGATTGACAATTAAATTGATGAGCAAATAGAATCTGGGGTCACAAACAATGATGTATAGAAGCGTTGTATTTAGCTTATGTTTCTGTCTTCTTATTAGTTTAGTACTTACTTTTTTATTTTATTTTAATCAAATCTTGATTTTTCAAATTTAACTAATGTATCTCCTTCGTAAATGATTTCCTCATAATGGTCATGAATAGTTGCTCCGGGGTGGCCAAATAAGACTTAGCTGATAGAGCAACAATATGTAAGTTATGGTTTGTGAAAGAAAAGAAAGAGAAACTTTGGGTGATGTAGGCTCACACTTTGTGCATAAAGAGTAATGATGTTATCAATTTACCCTTTTATATAAGCCAACGAGCTAAGGATGAATTGTGCACAATGGTATTGTACTAAAAGAAATATTAGTTGTATTGTCAATTCTATAATCACTTGTGTACACTTCCTTTTTTAGATACACTATTAACTTTATTCACTGTGTGAGGACAACGGATAACCACATATGTTTACACTTTTTAGTCCTAATTCTCAATCATAGTTACTTTTTTTCTTCAGAATTACCAAGTTCCTTCTTCATCTCTTTTTTCTCTCAAAAAGTATTTTAGATCTTTGTTACTAGAAATTCAATCTGCAAAATTGATGAATTCTCTTTGCTACAAATTGGTCCTTTTTCGGCGTTTGTTCAACAACTCTTTCTCTTTTGTTTTCGTGCCAGCTAATTTTATTTTTTTTCCAGAAAAATATTCTGAAAATTTTATGGGTCCTCTAAGTTAGGACGACTGGAGTGGATAATGATAAAAAATAGCCTCAATGCCTTTTTTTATTTTTATAATTTAGTTTAAAGATACGTATTTTATTTTAAAAGTGTATATTGTTACTTGCATGTCATTTTTATAGCTTCTACTATTTGACGTTTCTTGAATTTTGTATATGTTAGGAGATTTGAAAATGTGAATGGCTATTCAAAGTTCATTTATTTACCGTATATGTTTCAATTTTTAAGAATTTTTTTGCTTATTGACATGCGTGCAATAGTTTTCCTTCTATATTTCTTGATTTTGATGTATCTTTAAATCTTGGTTGATGTTAGTTATTCATGTAACGTACTCTACTACTATGCGGAACATGTTTTTCTTAAACTTAGGAGTTAGGAGCAACCCTGAAAGTCTTTGGACTAATTAAGGTGAGATTTGAAAGAAAGTAGATTCTTGAGGGAAAATTTTGATTTTCGAAATAGAAAATATAATGAAAAATCTTTTCATATTTGGGAAAATGCATAAGTACCCCCCCAGCATATACCCGAAATCCCAGAGACACACCTAACTTTACTAAGGTCCTATTACCCCCCGAACTTAATTTATCTATAATATTCTACCCTTTTTCGGCCTACGTGGCACTATCCTTGAAAAATTGGTCAACATGCGCTGGGCCCACAAGATAGTGCCACGTAGGCCAAAAAGGGGTAGAATATTACATATAAAATAAGTTCAGGGGGGTAATAGGACCTTAGTAAAGGTTAGGTGTGTCTTTGGGATTTCGGGCATAGGCTGGGGGGTACTTATGCATTTTCCCTTTCATATTTAGGCTCACGGATCTCTTATCTTACCTTTTAAGCTAATAAATTACTCAATCAATCAATTGCACGTTTTTGAGTAATTTCTTACTTATGTTCTTGATATGTTCAGAGATGATTGATCTAGCAGCCTAGAAATGAGTAGAGAAATTTCCAGGCTTAATAGTTATACAATGTTTGTGATTGTAATGGTCCATGGTTTCTCACATTTCAAAGTTTCTTAATGTCCCTCTAGGGGTACACATTTTCATTGAATCTGCTTAAAATTTTATTTGGCTTCTCTTACTATTGTGTTTCTAGCAAATTAGTGAATCTATATCAATCAGTTGTTATCAAGTTTGAATTGATTTGCCTAGTTCCTTAAATATGAAGAAAAACCTTTTATATTAGTTAATAAGTCCATTCTTCATAATTTTCTAAATGTGGTGTGGTCAGTTTTTTTTTCTGCACTGCAAGTAAATTAGTTAATGCGAAGTCAAGTTGCAAGTGATACTGAATTTATAGTGATTGTTGCTAATAGTTGGAAGAACTTCTCATTCTTGGTAACAAGTTATAGTAAAATTTATCACTTTATGAGCCTATTAATGTATCATCTAATCTACTTCAGTTTTTTTTTCTTGGATCAGGTAAACATTTTGTGGTTATGTTGAGAATGATATTGGTAGTTCATGTTTTCAGTTAATGATATGCAATGATTTTTTAGTGTTTCTTTCTTAATATTCTAATTGAATTTGGTAAGAACAATTTTTTTCATTGGTAGGTTTGATCAGGAGTGTGAACTCCGTCTTGGCATTAGGTAAGGAGTTGGAGGAAATCAAGACGCATTTATTTCGTCATCTCAATATGCTAACAATAAGGATATTTTGTGGCCAAAATGAAACTTGTTCATAATGTGAATAGGCATGAATCATGATTATAATATTTTGGCCAAAATTATTTATTCTAAAAATGAATGTCTCAATACAAAATTTCAGAAACATCAAATAATAAGAAGTCATAAAAATGACATGTAAGCAACAATATAAACTTTTTCAATAAAATAAGTACCTTTAAACTAAATTATAAAAATAGAAAAGGCATTGAGGCTATTTTTATCATTCTCCACTCCAATCGTCCTAACATAGAGGACCCATAAAATTTTCATAATTTTTTTTTGGAAAAAAAATAAAAAGACTAACTAGCACTAAAGCAAAAGAAAAATAGCTCTCAAACAATGTCGAAAAAGGACTAATTTGTAGCAAAGAGAATTCATCAATTTTGTAGCTTGAATTTCTAATAACAACGATCTAAAATACTTTTTGAGAGAAAAGAGAAATAGAGAAGGAACTTGGTATTTTTGAAGAAAAAAAAGTAATCGTGCTTGAGAATTAGGACTAAAAAGTATAAATAGATGTGGTTATCAGCTATTCTCACAAAGTGAATTAAAAGTTAAATATGTGTATCTAAACAAGGAAGTGTACAGACGTGGTTGTAGGAATTGGCAGTACAACTAATATTTCTTTAGTTACAATACTACAATTTGTCTTAACATGATATGACAACAAAGTAATAAAATTAATGTTTTTAGTATATCATTTTCTAAGTGTTACCCCCTTATTTGATTTCAGTGGCGCATTAGCATATTGATTTACATATCCACACATAGAATTAAAAAATAGAAAACAAAAATAAAAGAAAATATTGATTTGAGAAATCTTAATTATACCACTTCAACATCGGAAACCCATAATCCAGTTTCAAAAAGAACAAGAAAAAATCAACTATCTTCTTTTTACCCCTTTGATTCCTGTCGCAAATTCAATTCAAGATCAAAACTTTGACAATCATCCACAACTTTATATATAAACCTTAATCAAAATATACCTCAAACAACAGATGCCCAAATAGAAATCATTTCAAACCCAAAAGGGTAAAAGAAAATTAAATGCATATCAAAACAATTAATCAACATATATATACCTGAAAATTGCAGGAACAATTGAAAAAAAATCTTGGATAATTAAAGTAATAATTAAAGTGATATACCTCAGGTTCTGAGTGAAGATTACTGGAACATTGAAGAATGAGAATGGAGAAATGGAAAGACCTAGAAGAGAGTAGGAAGAAAAAAAATAGTCAAAGGACATGTGATTTAGCCAAGAACATGTGATTTGCTAAAACAAAAAGAAATTGTGTGCACAACATAGGGAAGGAACATCAAATCAATGTTCAATAAAACAAGCCCAAATTTATAATGCGCTTTTTACAATACTTATTGCACAATCAGTAGCCTCTTTATATAAGCCAATAAGACTAGGACGAACGCTGCATCACATAGTAGTACTAATATCTTTTAAAGTGTACAATGAAAGCCTTTAAGCTTTTGACTCTGTTTGGATCTATTTTATTGGACATAGTTACTATATATACACCTGCAAAGAGTTGAAATTACCTTTGTCTTTTGATCAAAACAGATTCAACAAGTATATAACCATCTCTATTCCTTTCTCTTTCAAGCTTGAAACTGGTGAGTCATTGCCTTTTTCTGCATCCGTTTCTTTTCTCTTCAAAAATTACTTGTATTATATGTGATGATAGTAAAATATCTATTTTTATTTTTCAACTTTTAATGAGTATTTGATTCAAGTTCTTGGTGGTATTTATTCGATTTTCTGATTTTTGAGTACGTTATTGTAGGATTTTATTTTTGCACATGCATGTTACTAATTTGATTTGATTTATTTATGAATGTTCGAATATTGATCTTCCCCTTATAAGCTAAGGACGAATTGTGCATTGTAATATTGTACTAAAAGAAACATTAGTTGTACTATCAATTCTTACAACCACGTGTGTACACTTTCCTGTTTAGATACACATGTTTAACTTTTATTCACGTGTGCGGACAACTGGTAACCACATCCATTTACACTTTTTAGTCCTAATTCCCAAGCACAATTACTTCTTTCTTCATAAAATACCAAGTTCCTTCTCCATCTCTTTTTTCTCTCAAAAATTATTTTAGATCTTTATTACTAGAAATTCAATATGCAAAATTAATGAATTTTCTTTGCCACAAATTGGTTCTTTTTCAACGTTGTTTGAGAGCTCTTTCTCTTTTATTTTCGTGCTGGTTAATTTTTTATTTTATTTTTCTGAATTTTTTTAAAATTTTTTTTATGGTTCCTCTATGTTAGGGCAATTTGAATGGATAATGATAAAAACAACCTCATTGCCTTTTTTATTTTTATAATTTAGTTTAAATATACGTATTTTATTGAAAAGTTATTTTTGTGGCTTCTTACTATTTGATGTTTCTTGAATTTTATATATGTCAAGTAGGGGTGGACATTCGGTATTTCGGTTCGGTTTCGGTTTTTTTTTTCCGGTTTTCGATTCTTGTACAACGTGTACCGAACACCGAACTGAAATAATTCGATTCTGTTCGATTTTTATTATTTCGGTTCGGTTTTTGTTAGTTCGGTTTTTTGTTATGGATTTTTTTAAATTTTGTAATTTTTTTGTTTGTTTATTTTATTTATATCTGATGGTGGTCGCCGGAAGTGGAAAGAGGTCGGTGATTGGCGCCTGGCTGTATGGAAACTGGAAAGGACGGCTGATGGCAGGTCGACTAGCGGCTGCTGCGTGCTGCTGCCTGCTGATCGATACCGATTGCTGCTGTGTTGCGGCTACCTGTTGGTCGACTGGTGGTTGCTGCGTGCTGTTGCTGGTCGACGCCGGTCGCCAGAATTCGGAAGTGGGAACGGTTGTTGTTGCTGTAGACGTGGGAACAGTCACTTTTGGCCTTTGGGAAGTGGGAACGACGAAACGTCATTGGTCAGTGAAAAAGTAAGAAAAGTTTGAAAAGACTAACTTTTGACCTATTTTGTTTTTAATTTTAAATTATAATATTTATTATTTAATATTAACAATTAATATAATATTAATATATATTAATAATATAATATATTTTGGTAAACCGAAATACCGAATAACACAAAAATTACATACCGAAAACGAACCGAAATACCAAAAAATACAAAAATATATACCGAAACCGAAATAATTCAATTCGGTTTTTCGGTGTTTATGCCCAGCCCTAATGTCAAGAGATTTGGAAATGTGAATGACTATTCAAAGTTCATTTATTTACTGTATATGTTTCGGATAAAGGTCTGAAATATACTCCAACTTTGGTCGAATTTGCTGTTGCGATACTAAACTTTCATAAGGACCTATTACCTCCCTAGACTATTTAATACCGTATTATATATGTTTAAAAAATACGGTATTAAATAGTCTAGGGAGGTAATAGGTCTTCATGAAAGTTTAGTATCGCAATAGCAAATCCGACCAAAGTTAGGGTATTTTTCAGACCCTTATCCTTATATGTTTTACACAAAATTCAAGTGGAGAGACTATTTTCTCACCATCAATTCATGTAAAAAAAATTCTTTGTGAAGCTACTTATGTCAAATTTCAGTTTATTCTTTAAGAGTGCTAGGGAATGGACTCGTCTTTCTTCTAATGTTATTCAGATTGATTCACTACTTCGATGACTTCGATTCAAAAGTGGGAACTCTTTTCCTTTGTTGGCAAGTGCTCTTCATTGAATGTTGGATTTTGGAAATGGGAAAGAAGTACATCTTCAAGTGCAAGAACTTGTAAACAAATGTATTTTTAGTCAAATACAACAATAAGGTTGTTTAGAATAAAGTGACGAAACAAAAGTCTCCAAAAGAATCTCCAAAATCAGTTGTTGCAATATTATATCTTGGTAATATTGATTCTATACCCCAGATTTGTGATTTAAATAGGAACATAAGGGTCAAACTTCATATTATATCATTTAGTTCTATATTTATTTGTCCTATGATGTCAATTACTTCTCCAAACATATACAAACTCGACCATTATTGATGATCTATAAAATAAGTAGCCTGTGTTTTCTACCAGAAGATAATTTCTATATTTTACATTTGCATTCTCTCCTTTACCTGATGTTACTTGATAAATAATTGCATATAGTTGCTAAACTGATTTTTAAAGGAACTTAGAAAGCGAGGCTTAAAACATACTCGATGCATTTTATGCTAATATTCTAGACAATAATTATTGTCCCTTTGTTGGTTAAGGGAGGACTCACATGCTACATTTGCTATTAATTGACGTGTAAAAGTTCAGTATAGTATAATAATGTATTTAAGAATTTGAATTAGTTAGTGCAAATTAGTTTCAAGATAGTTGACAGATAAAGGTAGTTGGCCATCGATTACACGAGTTGAAAAGTGATTATTCATGACATTTACCCTTAGAAAAGTGCTCTACACTGAAATAATTGAACAGGTCACCCAAAATTTTGGAAGAAAGCAATAATTAGTTGTGTCGCATAAAAATCAAATTCATTCCTAAATTTTGGAAGAAAGCAGCAATTAAATCTTATATTAGTGTCAACCTTTATAACAATGTTTTTCTATGAAGCACACAGACTCTTGAATTGTAGTCCCCTTGATGAGAATGACAATTTTTTCTTTTTTCTTTTTGTCAAAATAGTATTTACAAGTATGCAGTGTATCGTGGTCGATATAACTGGCGTAATGATCATCTCATCTCATCTAATGACTCTGATTAACATGACTTTTAATAGTATTACACTGTTAATTCAAATCTTGGAACAAATTCATATACAAGGCCATCAAAAGCTGAATCTATGTCTGATACACGGCCTTATGAACAACCTTTGTGCAAATGATGTTGTTCCTTAGGACAATGTACTTGAAGCCAGGGTCGTCTTAATCCCTAGGCCACTAAAGTCATCACTTGGCGCCCCATATATTTTGGGGCCCCCATTTTTAAAAAATAATTACTTATATATGTTATTTTAAAAAAAATAAATTATATGTACTATAAGTGTTATGATTTCTACCAAGGAAATTGCACGTGAGATGAAAATAAACCTGCATTTCGTAAGAAATAATTTGATGAAAATATGGATAGCGAAATCACAAAGTCTCTAGAAGATTCTTTTAGAGTTGATTGTTTTATATATGTAGAGTAGATAAAACTATTTTTTTACTTCAAAATAGATTTGAATCAATTGATGCATATGAAGATATTTTTTATTCTTATTTAGTGGTAAAATATTGCGATCACTAGATGATGAGAATTTTAAAAAATATTGTCTTAACCTTGAACATTCTTTAACACGTAATAGTTATTCTGATATTGATGGTTTAGATTTATTTTTTGAATTAAAAGTGTTAAGAGAAATAATACAAGTAAAAGATAATGATCTAATGAATATACTCAATCAAATAAAAAGACTTAATTCTTTTCCAAATACACATATTGCTTATAGAATAATGTTAGCAATTCCTGTAACCATTGCCTAAGCCGGAAGAAGTTTTTTCGAAATTAAAATTGATTAAATCTTCTTTAAGATCAACAATGTCTCAAGAGAGATTGAATGAATTAGCTATATTATCATTTGTAAAGAATTATTAAAACAAATTGATTATAAAACAATACCTAATGACTTCGCATCCAAGATAGCTAGAAAAGTAGATTTTAGAAAAAAATATATATTAGGGCCCTTCTCTTAAGTTTTGCTTTAGGCCCCCAATGTTGTTGAGTCGGCCCTGCTCGGAGCAATTGAACTTGTCCAACATTTTAAACTTATTTAGGTTGTGGTGTACTTATCATCACCCTGACACATGTTTTGAATAGTTGTTTTATGCAGTTTTATTAAAGGAAAAATCACCTCATATATCTATTTAATGCTTAATATTACAGCCTTTAGATGTACTCTTTTTATATTACTACTTATAACAATTTAATTACAAGTATTAATATATTAGTTTTAATTTATAATTTAATTTATTTTATTTAATTAATTAGTTATTATTTTTATAATTACATTATAATTAATAAGTAAGAGAAATAACATTAATATTAGAGAATCAATTGTCATTATCTCTTACACCATTTTAGGGATAACATTAATATTAGAGAATCAATTGTCATTATCTCTTACACCATTTTAGGAATTTTTTTCTAGATTTCACACAACAACCCCCACCTTCCTCTTTTACCCACACACAAACCCCACACCCCCACCCCCACGTTTCTCTTTTACAGAGAACAAACTTTTTCTCTCTCACCATCCTCAACGTTCATCTTCTTCATTCAAAAAGAAAATCAGTAGAACTCTTTCACATTTATATGATTTAATGGTGGGATGAGATCTACACACGAAGAATGTTGAAATTTCTACAAAGTGTGGTTCCTCCCAGTTGAAGGATCAAAAGGAGAAAAAAAATGAAGCAAAGAAAAGGGTGAGTCCGGCAAATCAAAAGGGAAAGAAGAGGAAAGGGAAAATTGTAGAAACCCCTTTTGATTCGAATTCTGATTTTGTTAGTGAAATAAAAAAGAAAAAAAGAAAAAAAAACAAATGTAGAAATTGCTCAATCTTCAAAACCATCAACAAGAAGAACAAAAAAAAATGGAATCAAAAATCCCAATATCCAAAAGGCAAAAAAAATTGTTAGGGTAAGTATTATATTTAATTTATTTACACATTATTCAAATTAGTGATTTTTTTGCTAAAAATATCACATTATGCTTATTGTTGTTTCGAAACTTTTGTTTGGGTGAAACTTGTACGAAATGTGAATAATATTTGTATGAATCTGACTTTAATATATGATTTTGGGATATTAGATGAAATGTGATATAATATTGGTATGCAAATGGTATGAATTGTATTTTGACATTGGTATGAAATTGGTTTGATATCAGTAGCCCAATGGTATGAATTGTTAAATTGGTATGCAAATGGTATGAATTGTTAAATTACTCTGTTTTATATGAATTATGACTAGTATTGATATGAAATTGGGATTTTTTCTAATAGGAAGGTTTCTTTTTCAATTTATTCATTAATGTATTTAAATTTTTAACATTGGTATGAAAATGGTATAAAATGATTTTTCTTTCAAAAAAAATTTAGTGATTGTGATTGGTACACATGTTTATTTGCTAAATACATCAGTAATTAAGTTTTTGATATGCGTTTGGTTGATATCGATGCAAAGTACCATTGTCAAAGGTATGCCACAATCATATGACATTATGGAAAAACAAAGAATGATGATGGCGCGATCAGTGAGAGTGAAGTAACTGGCACTGTTGCTAGCAAATTTAGTGGATCCCGCATAGCAAAAGAACATGCTCCGGATATCAGCAATTATCCCACACCAAGACCACGGAGATCAAATTTGAGATAGTTGATTTCACCTTAGACTATTTAGAATTACAAGTTTTTTTTAACTTTTGGACGATATTTTTGTGTTTGTTACAGCTTTAAGTATTTGATATATATAATATTCACTGGTTTATTCCAAAAAGATACCAACTATATATGAATTACAGATTAACTATTGTAATCGCAGGAAACTAGTTATATACAGACTGCATTCCAAATGGATACACCATTCTAAAGATAAATTACAGATTGACTATAATAATTCTCGGGATAACAGTTATATACAAAATGCATACGAATTGGATTCAACATTTTAGAGTTTATGATTTTACAATGTCTTATTAACTAGAAAGAAATCATACTACTAATTTAGAGTTCATGAACTAACCCTGCCTTATAATTGGTATCCATACTATACACCTTTGGCATCCAAATTCATATTCTGACACAAAAAATAAAAAAATAAAAAATGCATGAAGTTGGTATCCAACATGTATATACCTTGTATAAACGATTATGCCAATGTAAAATAGTGATAATTGTATTTTGTAACAACCTCAATTACATTTTTGTTTTACATTTTTTCATCCTGGACAATTTACGACCTAATTGTAAATTATATTGTCTTAACAAGCGTGGATTAAGTATTTTTAAAGATGTATAAAATGGATAAAATAAGATTTTTTAATTTATTTTAACAGATTAGAGTGAATTAAGGAAAACAAATATTCCTAATTAGTTTGAATCTCCTAAATTTATGCTAATTAATAATTATCATCAATCAATTCAAATTTAATTAATACACCTATTTCCGTTTTTTTAATTTTTTTCTTCAAAATCGATTTATTTTCCTTTTTTATCTATTTTTTTTTCAAAACAGATTTTTACAATTAATTAAAAAAAAATATTTTTTTAATAAAATGTTATAACCTGAAATTTTTTATTGTAACAACTTGAAAGTTTTATTCTACTGCTATAACTTGAAAATATTAGTCTAATAAATGTCATATATGAAATTTTCACTTTATTAAAAGTAGTTCAATTCTCTTATCTGAGTTTAAGATCTGACAGTTAGATTAACCACTTTTAGGCACTGATAATGTTATTTTGTTTTAGCTAATGGAAAAATGTTTATATTACATGTGAAGGCATTCTGCCCTGTAAACTTAAGTACTTATTCGACATACTTTTATATAAATATAGCTAATGATGTTTATAATTAATGAGTATTTTCAAGCACTTATCTTTTAAAAAAAATTAAAATGTTGGACTCGTGCTTAGCACGAGCCATGCCCTTTTAGTAATACAATACATGTACAAGATTTTCTTTTGTGTGACCTTGACAAATTAGCTATCATTTTTTATGATGCTAATGCAAAGGGAAAATATGAAGAAAAGGCATGTCACGTGATGCTGGATGAAATTTTTATAAAGGGTAGGTAAGAGTATTATTGTTTACATATTATAATCTTACTACCAAATGAATAATGGTTAAATAATTCATAGAAATTGATATATGGCAGTACTAAAATGAAAATATTCAGAGGTCTCGGGTTCGAGCCTTGGATATGGAGAAAATTATGTTGGGAGCGCCACCTCCGAATGGACCCTGCAGAGCGCAATTTAGATTTAGTCGGAGCTCCAATGTGGGCTCTGGATACCGAGTGGAAAACAAAAAAAAAACATTATTAGAGTTATTTATGACAATATATAGAGATTTTTTTTTTTTTTATAAAATGTAGCAAATTACATTGTATTCACGTACATATAATATTTAATCCTAGCTGGAATCACACGAATATAATATCTAATCCTTAATTGAATGTGTTACTATACATGTATTTTCATAGTAGAAGTTGAATATATATGAAAACATCAATTATATTTTGTGACCAACTGAATTCAGTATATGTATTTTCAAGTTGTATGTATAGGCCAACTATATGGAAGAGGCTCCTCTCCGCGCCCATTTAATTTTTAATGGACCTGATTAATTTTTCTTGACCAAATATCATTAATCATGGTTATTAGTAATTCTCTCTCCTCTCATTCCTTCTTCAATCAGCAAAGAAACACTTCTTCCCCCTTCAAAACTCTCAATCAAACAATTGAAAATTAAAATTACATCAATATTTTAATATTTTTACATTTACATATGAACAACTAGGGAGAGTCTCAAAAGAGAAAGACTGAAATGGAGTGATTAGCCCCAATTAAAGATTACAGTTATAAATACCACAAGAAAAGAAGACCCAAAAAATAAATGGAGAATTTCACCAAAAAAAAAAAGTATATGAAAAAATATTTTCCTACCCATTTTTCATGCCCTTTCCAGATCCTTTAGTTGACTTTTGCAGAAACTCCAAATTGAAAAAGTTGATGTTACGAAGAAGACGACAGAGTTTTGTGGATCACCATTGTGACCGAACCAAGCTTCAAAAAAGTAGTCTCATGGGTTGGATTTTTTAAATTTTATTACCCAAATTCATCCTTTTGAGTTTTGTCTTCTTTTATCACGGTGTGCAAATAATGAAAAGAAAAAGCGATTGTTGTTAACAAAGCAAATTCTTTGCTGACTGAGAAAAAGTTTGTTGCAGAATTAAGTGAGAAAGAAAGAGAAGAGAGAGGAGAGAGAAAGAGAATTAGTAATAACCATGGTTAATGATATTTGACCATGGTTTAAAGGATGCTTTATTTAAATAAATATGGACCATTAGATTTTAAAAATTGACAGATGTCATTAAATTAAATATGTACTGGACCAAGTGGAGAGATTAATGTACTGGAGAGGAGTCTCTTCCAATATAAAGTATTTGTAAAGTGCATAGGGCAACCAACACATAAACATATACTCCCTCTGTCCGTAATTACTTGTCCATTTTTCCTTTATAGTTGTTCCTAATTACTTGTCTATTTTGATAAATTAAGAAAGACAAAATAATTTTACCTATTATACCCTCAATTAATTACTTTGAAAAAGGTAGAATTTCTTGATAATCTTAAATTTTTAATCTATTCACTTCATAATTAATAGGGGTAAAATGGTAAACTCACTATGTCAATAATTACTTTCTTAATAGGTGTGCCAATTCAAAAGTAGACAAGTAATTAGGGAGAGAGGAGTATTGTGTATGTCGCGAGTTTATTGCTGTCTATATTGAGAAAGGATTTTCAGATATACATATACGTATATCTTGTATGTTTGTTATTAATATACATAATATTGTTATTTTTTGGAAAAATTATTTAAAGATATAATTTATTTTACCATATTCTCTAAAATTTTCTATAATTTGAAAAAATTACAAAAATTTCTACTCTCTTCTATTACTGGATACATCACTTTATGTGATGTATCAGTCGGATATATTGGGACGTTGAGTGATGTACCGAAATCGAGACGCGATGTATCGGTCGGATGCATTGGGACATTAAGTGATATATCCAAAACCGAGATGCGATGTATCATAACGTTGAGTGATATATCCAAAGCCGGAATGCGATGTATCCAAGCATTTTGGGATGTATCCAGATTTCACCATATTTAAGAAATTTTGTAATTTAGAATAAAATTGGATATGATGTAATTAACTCTTAACACAATGAGATTTGTGTAAAAATCTTTTGTTTATGTTTTTAAAGAATTGAAACCGCTGCATGGGATAATTTTCTCTAGTAAAATTGGCAGTTTGTGCACTTGGGCCGAACATGCCATAGTTAAAGGCCCAATAAAAGAATATAGGTCTAGTTTAGACAGCCCATTAAGACTAGGGTTTCCTTTTAACATAAAAACCCTACCTTATTTTTCCTTCACTTTTTCGGACTGAAGACGCCTCCCAAATATTCAGACGCAAAGTAGCCGGGGCAGAAATGGTGACCTACAAAGTTAGTATCACAAACAAATTTTAACAGTTTTGCTTGATTTTCTCGTGTATTTGTTGCAATAATAACTGGAATTTGTGTTGTTGTTGTTGTAGTTCCATCAATATCAGGTTGTAGGGAGAGCTCTACCGTCAGAAAACGATGAGCACCCAAAGATTTACCGTATGAAACTCTGGGCTACAAATGAGGTCCGTGCCAAGTCCAAGTTCTGGTAATTTTTCTCACCCTCTGTGTGTGTTTTTTGTCATATGATCATCTCATTATTAGCTCCCACCCCTTCCAATTGGTATTAGTTCCTAACTAGTATAGTGTCATATGAATGAAACATACTCTATGTGTTGGGGGAATGATTGGTGGTGGCGTATACAGATTTTCACTTAGTGGCTCGGAAAAAAAATTAGTGCATTGTGATCAGTTTGAATTTTGAACGTGCTAAACTAACCTATAGACTTGTGTTTATGTTGAGGATTCAAAATTTATATATGTACATGAAAAATATCTTATAGATGGTGTATTTGTTTTGGGGTGAACACCCTCCCGACCCATAGATCTGTCTCTGATGATTGTGGTGTTTGATTTCGGCTGGAAAAGGTACTTCTTGAGGAAGCTAAAGAAGGTGAAGAAGAGCAATGGTCAGATGCTAGCTATTAATGAGGTATGATCAAATGCATTTCTTAATTTTCTCTTTGATAAAATGTGTCATTGGGATGTATTAATAGCAAGATTTGTAATGTTGTTGCTTATTTGATTTGTATAGTCCCTAGTTATTATTGTTGGAGTTCATGGTTAATTTGTACTTTTACTTGATAAATGTGTCTATGGTTAAGTTCTTTTGCTGGTTATCTAAAGTAAATGTTTCTGTTAATCTGTTATGATCCGTGAATAGTAGTTTCCTAGTAATCTGGTATGTCGGGGTCACCTAAGTGAAATCTTCCATTTGTTTGCCAATCGAAGCTTGTATAGACTTGTCAATGTTAGTCTTTGCATGTGATCAATGGTGTTATCTTCTAGATTTTATTTAACTTGTCTGGGTGATATCATTTTCAATTCCCATGTCATTCCTAGTGGTGGTGGTGGTGCACTAAATTTATGTTATTCCTCTTTGCTCTTCGAAATGAGGTCTGTTATAGTGTGATAGAGGTTGGGGGTAAATCATAAAAAATAAAAAGATGTGCATAGGTTTGGATGAAAAATGCAAAGAGAATGACTATAACAACAGCATACCTAATAAAATTCCACAAGTGAGGTCTTGGAAGAAAAAAAACACGATGCTACTTTTTAACAAGTAATACTTATTTTCTTGGATAGAATTTCTTTAAATAATTGCATGTCTGTAATTTGGGCAGACTTTCATAATGGTTTAAATATCACGGTACTACTGCAGAATGTAGCCTTTGACTCAGTAGTTCCAGGTTTTGGAGGTAGCCATAATCTATGTATGTATTCTTGTAATGGTTATTAAAAGTTACTCCCTCCATTTCAATTTCTTTGACCTGTTTTTGATTTGACATGGAGTTTTAAGAAAGAAAAGTAGACTTGAATTTTGTGGTCTAAAATTTAAGATATGTCAAATGTACCAAAACTAACCTTTGGGGTCTTAAACATGTCACGTAGAAAGTTGAAATTAAAGAGTTGCTAAAAAAAGGAAAGTTACATTATTTTTTAACAGACTAAAAAAGGAAAGTAGTACAAATAAATTGAAACAGAGGGAGTACTATTTCCTTTCTCATATATGATTATGCATCTTTTCTCATGGTGTATTTTTGTGGTTATACTTGATCCATTGACATAGATGCTGAACATTGTTATTGAGATTTTGTGTTTCATTTCGTAGATTTTTGAGAAATACCCAACAAAAATCAAGAACTATGGTATTTGGCTGCGTTACCAAAGTAGGACTGGGTATCATAACATGTACAAGGAGTACCGTGACACCACATTGAATGGTGGTGTAGAACAGATGTACACTGAAATGGCTTCTCGCCACAGGGTCCGCCATCACTGCATCCAGATCATCAAGACAGCCACTATTCCAGCTAAGCTCTGCAAGCGGGAGAGCACAAAGCAGTTCCATGACTCCAAAATCAAGTTCCCGTTGGTGTTCAAGAAAGTCAGGCCACCTACCAGGAAACTCAAGACAACCTACAAGGCCACCAAACCTAACTTGTTTATGTAAAACGTGTTTTGATCTTCTAGTGGATTGAGTTGCTCTTTCAAATTACTTCAATTTTGGTTCTCTGAACTAGTGGATTTCAACATTCACTGGCTAGGGGAGGAAAAAGACACTTTTGTTGTGATCAATCGATTATCTTTTGCGCTCTTTATAGAACTAGATATCAGACTATTATGTTCAATTTTGAGTTTGGTGTTTTGTTTCCTTTGACAGTTGCAATCTTAGTTATATTTCTCGATTTTTGGTTTACCTAATATTCTTTTATAGTGATGCCTAGGTATGCAATTTTCTCATTAAGTAATTCTATCATTCAAAGTGGTGATGCGTGAAGTGGATTATTATTTGAACTATTTTAAAAAATTTGTGCTTTGTACTATACTAGTGTACTTGGGCCGCGTGAAATGAAGAAAGTTAAAATAAAGTTACATACTAATATCAATAATTACTTTAATAAAATGATTCTTTTATTAATCACATAATTTCATAGAAGAAAAGCTATGAAAAATATTTAGGTTAAATATGAAATTCACTAAGAAATCAATATATGTGAACTTTGGAAAGTCAAATATTAAAAATAAATTTCATAGAGAAAAAGAGAAGGTAATATTAGAACTACTGAAATGTAAACTTGAGATGTGATCATTTGTTTTTTTTTTTAATTTGGGATCTTTTTTAGTATAATTTATATATATATATATATATATGTAAACTTGAAATCTGATCGTTCTTTTCTGCTTCTTTGTAATCTTCTAAATTATATTCTTAGTATAATTTTTTGATAATGTGAAAACTCAGATTGCCATTAATAGTTATTATTCATGACTACATCGTTAGCCAACACTATTTTTAATCATTATCTACAATTACTATTACTTGTCGTCGTCATCACCTAATCATCACATTTTTTAATTATTTTTATTGTACAATATTAGATTAATTTAATACTTGATTAATAACTTTTTAATAATTAAATTTTAAATAAAAAAAAGTTTACATATTTAAATGATGAAAAATAACAATCTTAATTAGTTAGTTTCCACATCTTAATATATTATTATTATTATTATTATTATTATTATTATTATTATTATATTTAAGTCCAGATATCCAATTATTTTTGGGACAACTTATATTGGGAAAACAAAAGAATGTAAAATTTAAAAATAAACATAAAAGAGAACAAAAGAGAGAATTAACTACACAAAAAGATTTAAAAAAAATGACACATACGAATTCCTATTTCTTTTAATTTTGCTTGGCTTAAACACAAAAATATTAAAAAGTATATTTCACATTTTAAATAAATATTACATTCAATATAATAAATTCCCAAGAATAAAGAGTCACAATAATTAAGAGGATTAACAATGTGGCTTTGGACTTGTTTGAAACATAATAGGTGTAATATTTGTACATTATTACACTAATAAAGAACACTAATTATAGGACAATCAAATTAGAGTAAATAGAAAGCAAGGAAATCAACTGTATTTTAAAAATTATAAATTAATCGTAATTTTGAAATAACTTGAGAACTCCTGGAAAACAACAAATATGAAAAATATAAAGACCGTAACTTGACTTATTAATAAACAACTTGAAATCTCCTAGAAAACAACAAAAATTAAAAAATTAAAGATTGCAATTTTACACATAAATAAATAATTTGTTTTTAATAAAACCAACTGTATTTTCAAAATTATAAATTAACTTTAAATTCTCATATTCTATCATTTTTGTAAATAAAAATTGCTCCACCAGACTATGGAAGTATATGTACGTATTTTTTTAAGTAGCATATCGATATCCATTGACTCATTTTCTGTTTCTATGTTTTAAAATATTATACCCACAAACACAATAAACTAATATTATCAACAAAAAAGTGAAAGATGAATTTACCTGAACAATAATTTTTTTGAAGAGTGTTATCATTATAATATAATCAAATTATCTAAGAATTGCATAGAGGTTTAAAGAGAATAAATTAAATGTTTTTTTAAAAAAAAAACTCGAGATTTATATCTTCACAAACACAAACAAATAATATTAAATTATGATTTCAACAAAGAAAGAGTTGTAATTATATTAGACATATCAAATTATTTTACCTTGTAAAATCAAATTATGCAAGAATGTCTTAACCATTTTCACTATAGATATATCTCCTATAATCTGCAAAATATGATTAAATAAGTTAAAAAATTATCTAGCAAAAGAAGAAAAAGATAAAGAATAAAGAGAAAATTGCATTTAATCATAAGTCCTCCTACACATATAATCAGTTTTGACAAAACATAAACAATTCAAAAGGAAATAATAGAACAGAAACATTACTTCTTAAGCACCTAAAAAAAAAAAAAGAATAATCAATATATATAGCTCAAAATCCATTAATCTCCATCTCTGGATGATTTCATTTCATCCTATACACAAGAGTCATGAAAAATAATAACAAATAGATTATTAGTCCTAAAATGAATCTCTATTTTTATGGTTATAAAGAGAATCATAAAGATAACAAAACAAAATAATTTATCTAGAAAAAACAAAAATATGCTTTGACATATTAGCCTTGCTTGCTAATTAAAAGTAATATATGAAATCATATTTGGAAAAGATAATGCACAATTTTAGTGTGATTTTATAGTGTTAATATAACCTTCTACATTAAATAATTAGAGGTTATGAATATGAAAGGCTTGAGAGGTTATGAATATGAAAGGTTTGGGAGTTATGAATATTATTAATACTAATTTAAGAATATAATTTATATAATTGAAGAGGTATAAGTTAAGAAGATGATTTTGCAAGAAAAAAAATAATTGAAAGAAATAAGAAAAAATGTCAAGAAAAGAAGAAAAATAAAATAAAATGAATGGAGGCCATAGAGAGGTGCCACATCACTTTCTCTATGTTCCTCTTATATATATATATATATATATATATATATATATATATATATATATATTGGTTAGCAATCCTAAGGTGTTTTCTGATAAGTGCTTATGTTCCTAGATGATTTGATGATCTCTTCACAAGGGCAGGGACACTAATTAAGGGGGAACACCAGTTATTGAATGAATGTTTGTTCACTCACATGAGGAGTTATGCAGGTTGTTTGTCATCATCAAAAAGGGGGAAATTGATAAGTTCTTATGTTCCTTGATGTTTTGATAATCTCCTCACAAGTGCAGGGACCTGGTCCTATGCAAAGTATGAATACTCGTCCAATGGTCAAAGTGCTGTACAACTGGAAAACTGTCTGCGTCAGAAGGTTGGTGAAGCTACAGAGTACTCCACCAATCAGAATCGACGAGGTTGCTTGTTCATTGGATAATAACTTTTCATGTCTAAATATATCCAAGGAAAAACAACAAACTAATTCATTCATTCAAAAGGAGAAAGCCATCACGTATTCTCAAGAACTTACTAAGAGAAGTTTGCAAGGGACCTGGTCCCTACAAGACTGCGATGTGAAAGGATGACAAGACAGCTGTCAGAAAAGCTGCCACTTCTGATGTGGTAGGTGCACAACTTTTCTAAACAACAAGCTCTCAGCCAATGGGCGGTCCCAATGAGTTTGTGTTCATTTTAATATAGTCTCTTTCAACAAAATAAAAACTCAAGATTTTGGCAAAAACTCACAAGCTTAAAAGGAAAAAGCCATCTTCAAGGTAGAACAATATTGACACTCAACAAAAGGATCTGATAAAGTGCTGAAGTATCTTTGTTGAGTTTGAGTTTTGTGTCTATCATTTTATAGGTTTTTGCCTCTTGAAAATTCTCAAGTATACAAGCAAAGACTATCTTCGTGAAGTATTCTCAGGCAAGCACAACAAGGACCTGATCGAGCTGCAAGCGTCATAGTGTGTCTTAGGAGTTTTACTTCTGTGCTTATATTGTAAATATGTTCCTAATCTATAAAGGATTCAGATTTTTGTGTTCGTTGTAAAAGTCTAAGTCAGTTGAGGCTAACTGATTTAGTGGGCAACATTGTTTGCTGCTTAGTCAAATTCTAAGCCATCTAGGAGCTAGTTGATTTAGTGGGCAGTGTGGTATTCGCTTAACAAAGTCTAAGTTATCTAGGGATGATAGCTTAGTGGGCAGTGTTGTATCTGCTCTGGCTCATCTAAGTAATAGGAAGTATTGCTTAGAGTTGGGATTAGTAGACTAATCTCAGTTTGTAAACTTGCTTTTACTTTTGCTTGAGAAGATTAGTGAAAGAAGTTTTTTGAAAAGTCCTGGCAGGCCAGGTCGTGGTTTTACTCCCTTGAGCAAGGAGGTTTCCACGTAAAGTTATTGTGCAATCTTTACTTTCAACACTTTGTTTATTTTCTGTTATTGTAACTGTGCTGAGGACCTGGTCCCATCTAGACCAGTGGACGCATACATTCCAACATTTTCTCATTTGTCAACGTTCATGAATGATGAATTGTAGAAAAACTTTGTATCGATTAAGTTCACGAGTTGGAGATAAGTGGACTTGACGGACCTAGATTGCTGGATCCCATTATTGAGTTTCAATCAAGAAGTGCCGAAACTTCAATTCAAAAAATCAATAACCTCTTTAGGGAAAAAATGGAAGACCAGTAATAATTAGTCCCGTTCCAGCATTTGGATTTGTCTGTACTGTTCTATGTTTATATCCTCATAGAAAACATTTCCCTTTTTACTTTTTAGGTGAAAAAATACTGTTAAAATTATTTCTTTTGAGATGTCATCCTTGATACTTGGAGAGATTATGTTATCTGCAAAATACATGGTTAAATCTCTTTTATCAAATTAGGCCTTCTGGAGAACATATCTATATACTACTAGGGAAGTTTAAAATTGAATTGAAAAAAAAAATTACTATTGGTTTATTGGTAACGGATTTAGCAGTTTTGGTAATGGTATTGATTTTATTTTATATATTGAGTTAATGGTTTGTAATGGTTTGAAGCTTTTTCTTAATGGATCAATATTTAGTTTCATACATTTATTTCTGACAGTCTCAAACCCTCGATTATTCTACAAGGTGTCAATGTTAGTTTTTGAGCAAAGATGTAATCTTTCAACTCACGTGCATGGTTCTTTAGTTTATCGCCTTTTTTTTTTATGTGTGTCATATCTTAATAGTTAAACTGATAATCGAAGCGTAACCCGTTATTTTCATGACTATCATTGATAACCGATAAATAAAAAAAAATTGGGTTAGATCCACCGAAGTGGGTAGCCTTAACCGGATGTGTCTGATAACAGGTAAAGCCCGAAGGCTGTTCCCGTCCCTGTCGGGGGAGATGCCAACCATCTCTCCTTTCTACGAACACAATATTAACTAAGTTACGCATTCTATATAAATCCACAGGGATTTCACTAAAGAGGCGATGTGGGATAGCTTGCAGCGTATACTGACCACTTTCTCATTTCACTTCCAACCTTTTCAGCTTCTCTCTTAAGCAATAAAGAATCACAAATCATAGGGTTACCAAGATCGGAATCACAAATACACATATTAATAATACTTATGCAGGAATTAGTCAGTTATGTATTAGTTATTCCATCTTTTACCTTTTATAAAATAATATGTAGATTCTTTCATAACTTATATATGTATCAATTATGCACGATTGTAAATTACAATCAAACGACATCATACTTGGTATGCTGAATTATATACTTGACAAATAAAATGCTACTAAACATGATACTAATTATTCTAATTTTAATACGTAAATATTTCACTTCTTAACCAGCAATCAAACGATCCCTTACTGTTTTCCAGTTTTAGGTTTCTCTACAATATAATAACAACAATCTGCGGATCTGTTAGTGAGAAGGGAAGCCAGAGCATTTAAAGGAAGGAAAATACAATAAATGATAGGGAAGTCTAAGCGTGAATATATATGATGCAACCCCGTAGCGGAGCTACATTGTATCAAGGATGGTTAAGTGAACACCCTTCGCAGAAATATTATGTTATAAAATGCTGATACAACTTGCTCAACATTTCTCATTTTCTGGCTATAATTTTTCTTCTTCTATTTTCTGGGTTATTGATAAGTGAGGACTTGCTTTAACAACCAAGAATAACTATTGAGATCTGGAAGATCAAATAATCAAACTGTTAACAATGCCCTCAACCTCAAAATACCATAGTGTATTTTCTATCTCTTACATATTTCAAAACTGGTTGCTGCCTAACCAAGCCTGAAAACATCCAATTATCTAAAGGTGGAAAAATACCAGAAAAAGTTCAGATTGTCGTTGCAAAGAACAAAAACAACCAAAATTCGCAATTGCTGTGTTGAGATGAAGCAGCCTCTATACCACACTAAATTAAGCCTCAGAAGCAGAAGGTTGCTCTTGCTATACTAAGCTGATTCAGGGCTTGAAATCAGAAAACACAACAACAGAGTTGTGACCACCAAAACCAAATGAATTTGAGATTGCTGCAGATGAAAAACAAATGTTAGTAAACATCTTGAACATTTATTTGAGAAGCTGTCACACGTTCAATTATTTCTCCGAATTTTATCCCATTCATCTGGAGAAAAATATTATATGGTGTCAAAAGTGCAAGCATTCTCTTACCAACATTGATCTCATGCTGCTGTTTCTTGTTTGGAACGGTATCGAACTCAACTGAAGGCTCAGTGTTCTGCAAAATTCACAATAACAGGAGATGTGCAAATTAAGAATGAGCATATGCGTCAATATTTGTAAATTTAAGTTCCCAGAGAGAAAATAACATACGAATTGGTTTATGGAAGGATGCAGCCAGCCAGTTTTAATGGCTTTAACTGTTGCAATAGCTTCCAGGCCACCAGCAGCACCCAGGCAGTGGCCTATCATGGACTGCAAGAACGGAAAGTGACAAACTTCAAAGGATCAACAAATTGCCAATATTCCAAGAAAGTTCATAGCAATGAAAGAAAGTACTAAAAGATACTCCGCCCGTTCACTTTTCCTAGTCACATTTGGACTTGGCACACCCATTAAGAAAACAATAGTTGACATGACTATTTTACCACACTGCTCCTATTAATTGATGTTTAGTATTAGGTGTTGGAAAATGATTTGGGGAATAAGTAATTAATGCTAAGGGTAAAACATGATTTTTTTTTTTTGTCTTTTCTTGATATGTTAAAGTGACAAGTAAAAGTGAAAATCTATTTTTGGAATAGTGGACAAGTAAAAGTGAACAGAGGGAGTACATTATGATGTGAGAAGGTTACCTTGGTTGCATTCATTTTAATCTCTGAAGTGTTCTTGAATACCTTCTTAATAGCGTTTACCTCAGCTAGATCACCAACTATTGTGGAAGTTGCATGAGCATTTATGTAATTAACCTGAAAATAAACAAAAAGGAGAGACCAATTGACTAATCAAACTAACCCCAAAACATTTATGAGCAGTTTTAACATTATATTCTCTAGTACTCACAGATAGTGACTAACGCCATAATGTTTGAAGTACCATCTAAACAAGGTTCTAATGACAACTGAAAAGCATCCTAAACAAAGATCTAAATTGCCAAGTGAACAAACTGCTGTTCCAACTTTCAGTCATTTTGTTTCATCTCCATCTCTTTAAAAGTACTAGTAAACGATCAGTATCATAGAAACAGATCGAGCAAATTCATCAAGAGGTATTATTGGCAACATTACAAATACTAGCAGCATGTGGGAATACTAAAAGGATTATATGACTTCCAATCTTATCTGTTCAAGCAATAACTAAGAACACCAAAATGCAGGTAGTTCCAGATTCATCAAAGCTCAACCTGAAAAACTCTATGACAGTGAATTAAGCTTTCTTGACTTCAACATGAAAAGGATGGGCTTCAAAAAGAAATAGAGGATAAATCGACAATTCTTTTCTTTCTTCATATCAATGACAGTCCTGAACAGTTTCTGCAAAAACTAGCAAGGACACCCTCTTTGCCGATGCTCTTCATCCTCATCATGGAAGCTTTGACCAAAACGTTCAACACAGCAGCAAAGAGGAGACTATGTCAGGGAATTTAGACCAAAAGGAAGCAACCAGAGTTGGATTTTCATGCTCACTTATGGTTTGCCAATGACACACTGATCCAATGTGATGCTGATTTTGAATAATTTTCATATCTTAGTGATTCTTACCATAACCATATCACCCTGTACTTGGTTATAACTGTCACAGTATCTTCCCACACAGCCATTTTCATCCCTCCAATAAAGATATGTTGGTCATTTCTTTTCCCTTGACCAAAATTGTTTTAGTTTTATTTTATAAACATCTTGACCAAGATATCTTTAGTTTTATTTTTATAAATATCTTGACCAAGATATTAATATTTTCTTAGAATTTAGTTTAGTTTTCTCATATAATGCAATTTGCTGAAAATAAGCACTACTAATGTCGAACTTTTTTCATTAAAGCCCACGCTTTATTTGCGCTTTGTGCTTAAAGCCCCCACGGACCTTAGAGCTTTTTTGCGCTTTTCGCCTTTGATAACACCACGTTGGTGGGATTTAAAGGAAGTACAGAAAATTCTTCATATTTTTGAGTGAATGACATCTATTAAGGTTGATGGTTTGAGGATGAGGGATGTTAAGGAGCTTCGTAAAGCTCTATTTGAGAAATGATCGTGGAGAAAACAAGGTAGAGGAGAAGGCTTTGTTAAGAAAGGTGATAGGAACATATCTGAGGACATAAGGACAACATGCAGGAAAACTTAAAACATCACTAGCCTTTCTAGGATAGCTTTATGGAGGAATTTTATGAATATCTAAGATGTATCTACTAATCATGTTAGATAATGGTGAAAAAGCATGAAAGTATCCTTATTTGGGATCACCGGTGAAGAGAAGATAATTCCTCAAGACTGAATTCATCAAATTTCTCTTAATTGTATCTTATTGTACGAGTGAGCTGATGAAAAGGGAGGAGAAATATGTTACATGCCTTTTCAAACTCAAGATGAAACTCCACGAGGAGGCAGAGTGGGAACAAGAACTCCTGGCAGTTATATATCCTCCTAATTTGCAGGATACTGGAAGGGAGGCCAAAATGGGAGGAAGCATGTGTCTAAAACATTTTCTGTCAATTTTTTTCTCTGATAAGGGTCAGTAGTGGCTCTCTCATGCAACTTTTAGGACAACAAATCTAGGAAGTAGCATAGTTTGAACAAACAGCTTCCCAGAATTCAAGCCTAAACAAGAGAAGTAGAGCTTATATCGATTATTATTTTATGTTGTAAAGAAGCTGGCCATCTACCTTGGAATTAAATCCTGAACAAGAGAGAGAGAGAGAGAGAGAGAGAGAGAGAGCGAGAGAGGGAGGGAGGGAGGGAGAGGGAGAGGGAGAGGGAGGGGAGAGAGGGGGAGAGAGAGGGGGAGAGAGAGAGGGGGAGAGAGGGGGAGAGAGAGGGAGAGAGTATATTGTTTATTGTTTGTGTAAGAAGCTGGTGAAGAAGTAGGCCATCTACTCCTACACTGCAAATTTGTTAACAAATTATGGAATTCACTACTCTAATGTTATTGTGCAGGGAATTAACTGGGTTATGTTGGGTGTAGTGTAGTCCTTTTTCCAAAATCTGGAGTTTAGAGGCAATAGATAGATGCTTCGTCCCATCTGCCAAAGTCTTGATGGGCAGAATTATTTGGTACTTGTGTTGGTGGAGTTAGCAAGTACATAGTGGAAATAGTCGAGGTATGCACAAGCAAGCCAAGCCAAACACAACCATAATAAAAAAAGAATTGAAAGAGGGTCAGCGATGTTATTTCACATGCAAGTATAAGGAAAGGAATAGGTGCACCTCTGAGGGAGAAGAAATTCAGTGATGCACATTCAGAACATCCTCTTCTTCACATAAAATGGACGGAGGAAAATTTGGTTTGTACATTTTCTAGCACAAAATTCTTTGTTGTGTGCAACTTTTCTCCTTTTTTGCTCCATTCTTCGTTTCACATAAAGGGCCACCTGTCTATGTTGTATGCTTAGGTTTCTCTGGTATAACTTTGTGGTTCTTACCTTTGGCCCTATATCTGGCTTTCTTGTTAGAATGCTCACTTTGTACACTGATTATGTACAAAGGATTCCCCATATTGTCCATATAATAACCTTATTTACTTATCTAACAACCAAGGCACTAAATATTGCTAAGGAAATTTAGAACAAGCTCAGATGCTACAAGTGTTCTTTCAGACTAATCAAGAAATAAGAAATGTCGAGTCCTACATTTCCAAGAGAAAAACAGTACAAAGTAAAAGCCTCAAACAAGGTCCGTGTCTCATGATAAAACATATTAGTGATGTCAGCACTACATTTTCTATGTCCATTACTCTTTACTTAATGATGAATAGCTCATGAAATGGAGAACACGGAAGTACAAATGTTGGATTTAGTGCCTGAAGGACAACAGATATGACCTAATATATATTGTCTATATCTACAGCAATTTGTTCTTTCCTGCAGCCCAGTTACTGCTTTTCTTTGACTATTGAGTGGACATAACAAAAGTAGAACATCAAATGAGTGGAGGAAGAGAACCAAAAATACCTCTTCTGGTGACACTCCAGCATCTTCAAGGCTACTAAGGATACATGAAGAAACACCAAGTCCATCAGCTCTGGGGTCGGTCATGTGATGTGCATCACAATTTACTGCACCACCCAAGTATTCTGCAATTATTGGTGCTCCTCGTTTTATTGCATGCTCCAAACTTTCCATCACCTGTCAACAACTCCATCCAATTGTCATGATGTATTCCCAAAGGTGATCATGTTATATGAGAGTGATACAATAAGGCAGAGCTTTGTCCAAAACTGTGTTCCGCCGAGCAATGAAAGAGCACTTATGATTTTTTCAAAAAAAAAAAAAAAGAGTTTATGTCAAGGGTTTCCTGTTGGAGGATATATGTTGTTGTCACCTTATGTAGTCTTAGGCAATCCCCACATCATGAACTAGCTTTGGGTTGAGCTAAGCCCAAGGTTCATTTTCTTAACATATTTAATTATTTCATGAAGGATAGAAACATCAATTGTTAAAAAACAGGACAACACAAAACATTGGTCCAACAAAGATAGAAAGCTTAGAGGATGTCCTTGTTATCAAACTTTAATAAACACTTCAACAAACTTACCAACACTCCAGCTCCCTCTCCCATAACAAAGCCGTCTCTATCTTTGTCCCACGGTCTAGAAGCAGTTTGTGGATCATCATTTCTTTGAGACAAAGCTCTGCATGCCACAAAACCCCCCAACCCAATAGGAATTATGGCAGCTTCAGTTCCACCAGCTATCATCAAATCAGCTTCACCTCGACGGATGTGATTTGCAGCAGCATAGAAACAATAGTTGGAGGTAGCACAAGCAGTTGAAATCGAGTAGTTCGGTCCCATGAAACCAACATCAATTGCAAGCAAGGCCGAACCCATATTTGTTATGGCATATGGTATGAAAAATGGAGTAATTTTCCTGTGACCCTTTTCAATTAAGGCTTGGACGCCATCTGAAAAAACTGTAAGACCACCCATTCCTGTTCCTACCAAAACACCAGCTCGCTCCTTATCAATCTGCAGTCAAAATAGAACTAAAGAACCTAAAATTCTTTCCTACTTGAAAAGAGAAACAAATCCAGACAAAGAAGGTTTGTCCACTAGTAAGCATGATTTTCAAATGCAGTAACTAAAAGAATCAACAGCGGACAATGTTTCATTGCTAAGACCATTAGTATTGACTATTTTAAACTCACAGAAAGCTTAGGCAGAAAAAGAATATGAAAAGATGTCAAAGCACAAAATCAGAAGATAAGAGACCAGAGAGTTTGTTCATGAAGTGAAGTTCCAACATCACAACAACTGAGGCTTATTCCATATTCCGAAAATTTCAAATATTATAAAAACATAGAAGCTAAACTGGACGATAAATATGTGTGAAGTTCTAAAATTCAGGAGAGATTCATGGACAATAATAGCACCAATTAACTAGCAAGCATATAGTCCGCTACCAAAAGGCATGGAATGAGCGGAAAGTAAGAAGGTTAGTACTGGAGAATAAGGAATCCAAGAAGCTCTACTGGAGCCTCAACTCCAATTTTGGCTCCCATTGCCTTAGTTTGCTAATCAAGAACAAGTTTTATGGTAGCCGCATAGTGGAGGTAGATGTAGTACCTATAATTACAAATGGCTGATTAATAAAACAATAGAGACACCAAGTTGGAATCGAGGGAGACATCAAAGAATACCAATATATGAGAACATATCTAAAATTGTTGTAGGACTACATATACCATATTACATATACATGCAGTGGAAGATTGTCTGAAAAAAAACTAAAGTTTTGAAGACCATCCTGCCAGGAGGTCACTGGGAAATCTTTACTCTCAATTAATTTTGTTAACAATATGTGATGCTTGTATGGAAAACCTCTACATAGTACATACTGAGGAGGCAGCTGACTTTGATTATTGAACAAATCCAGTAAAACTGCTGAAGAATTATAATATCATTCTGTTTTTCACAAATAAATTAAAGACTTTAGGGCTCGTTCAGTAGAGTGTATTAGTAAAAATAATACATGCATTAGTTTTGTGTATTAGTACTCTATTGTGTATTGAGGTGTGTATTACTAATACATGGAAATCCATGGTATTAGTAATGCAAGTGCTTTCAATGCATGCATTAGCATAGTTAAAGACGCAATTGCCCCTAAAAACTTTTTGTACATCTTTTCCAATATATCTGTGGAGGGTATTTTTGTAAATAAATATAATTTTTAGAAATAATGCAATACATGCTATTTTTAATACACCAAACCAAACAATGCATAAGAAATAATCTCTCCATAACTAATGCAAGCATTACTTATACACTTTAATTAGCATTATTCTAATATACTCTACCAAACGACCCCTTAATGTAAGCATATAGCTCATGACGTAGAGACCTATGAAAATATACATTCCTATTGTTGTTCAAAAGTTGAGACAAGGTAATATTTTTAATCTGAAGTATATCTTTAATACAATAACTACTGCTTGGGTTGCTGGAATCATGTGTGTATATATATTAAACTAAACATAACTTGCTACACCTGAGTAGTTTGGTCCATTTTTTGTTAATTTTTTTTAATACGTAATCAAGGATTCCATAATTACTTGCACTAAGCCAGTACCACAAAACATAATTCCAGATTGTGCAAATTCTCTATTGTATCTAGGATTGCATCTGCATCATGTACAATAACCAGGCTGCACCAAAAAGCTAACAAGACTATACATCTTTGTTTAAGGCTATGTATGTTCCTTCTGTTGCCTTTTAAAAAATTCTGCTATTTCTTTCAAGCCATACAGTCCACCAAACAGCTTGAGGGATGGTATTCCAAGTCTTTCGCAATTCCTTGGACAACCACTCTATGTTCCAGTATTGCAGTAGCTCAAAAATGGATCTTGGTATGGCCCAAGACAAGCTAAATATAGCCAAAAACATGCACCAAAACTGACTAGTTACTCTACAATGCAAGAAGAGTTGTCCAACATCTTCATAGTGTTCCTCACACATTGGGCACCTACTGAAAAGCTAAAAACTCCTCTTGTGAAGGTTGGAATGAGTGAGACAAGCTTCCCTAGCCACAATCCAAGAGAAGCAGGAGGCCTTCAAAGGACCCTTGCAAAAGAAGATCTTTTTCCCAGACCAAGAAACTCTATTGCTGATTGAAAGACACCTTTGAGATGTCCCTTCCACCGGATAGAATCTACTGTATTATTCCAGTAAATGTTGATGGGCATGGATTAGCTAAAGATACCATTGTATTAGAGGAAAGCTAGACATGGATACTTCTCCTTCATTAGGTTACCTTCTCTAATTATACCAACAAAATGTTAGACAGAGTAAAAGTACCAATCAAACATATCACACAACTCCAAAGCAAATTCAATAGCTTAAGAGACAAAAAAGATTAACCAAAAAATATACATATATAAGCATCCAAACCCCGTAAATTCCCCTGTAATGAGCCAAAATGCCAATAAAACAGATCACATCAAACCCCATTTTCATCTCAAAGCTAACCAAGGCAATTTCGAGAACTTAAACATGAAATCAAAAACCTTTTTATCTCTGTCGCTACCAAGATCCGCATTTTCCAGTGCTTTTTTCCCAGCAACAATGCAATACCTGAGACAATCATCAAGCCTTCTATCATTCTTTCCATCAATATAACCATCAGCTTTAAAGCCTCTAATTTGTCCACCAAATCTAGTAGGAAATTTCGAAGCATCAAATCGATCAATTAGAGTAACCCCACTTTCACCAGCTAATAACTTATCATAATAAGCATCAACATCATTCCCAAACACAGAAACAAGACCCATCCCAGTTATAACAACACGCTTTTTGGGGTCTTTTTCCCTTGTCGGAGCTGAAACTGTAGTGGATGAAGCTGAGATAAAAGGGGTTCTTTTGGGTCTCAATGGCTTTACATTGGTGAATTGGGGTATGGTTTTGAGAAATGGGTCGACCGGAGATGGCCGGAGAGATGAAGATTGGATAGCTTGCATGGTTACCGGCGGAGAAGGAAAGATGTAGTTAGTGGAGTTTCGATGACAACAATGTGGATGCAGGAGAAAGGCAAAAAACTACCGAGAATGTTTTATCAAATCACAATATATATATATATATATATATATTTATATTATTCTACTACTCTCTCCGTCCACAATTGTTTGGCAGATATACTAAAAATAGATGTCAAAGATTAATTGTCAATTAAACAATCAAGAAATAATTAGTCACTTTTTTCCAACTATGCCCTTAATGATAGTGTAGTTCAATTGAAAAGTTATGTGGACTTTTGGTATTCTTGGTATAGTAGAGTTATATTAATCAAATTACACCTTATATTAAATTTTCCTTGAGGGGTGTGCATGACCTTACCCTGACAAACAATTGTGGACGGAGGGAGTATATTATAAAAGAGAGTTTAGGCCCAAATATAATATATAATATTCAAGATTGAGACTTTTCTCAATCTTGAATATTATATATAATACTTGTGGGACTTTTAAAATTCTATTTTATACCCAAGTATAATATATAATATTCAAAATTGAGACTTTCTTGAATATTATATATTATATTTATTATATAGTAGAACTTGGGTATATATATATCTTACAAATGGAAAAGTCTCAATCAAGGAATCAACATATATCATTTACAAATGACTTAAAAAACTTTAAAATATTTAAAAGCTATATAATAAAATAAGTTGACTCTCAGAATTCTATCAAGCTCAGATATATTGGGACAGAAAAAATAACACATATCATTTTAATATTACCAAAAAAGTATTATAAATAATAATAATTAACAACTTAAAATATCTGAAAGACATTTTAAAAGGGTTAATTTTGTAATTTTATCTATATCACATAAATTAGGACAAAGTGACCAGTAATGTACATTATTTCAAAGTTACATAAAAATATTATAAATCACAATAATTAATAACTTCAAACATTTTAAAAAAATATATGAAAATTTGGATGACTCTCCAAATTTCATTTGTGTCACATAAATTGAGACAACAAAAAACATATATTGGGTCCATTTTAATTTATTTGTCTTATTTTTTTTTTTGTATTTAAAAATTGCGTAAAAATACTATAAATCATAATAATTGACAACATAAAATATGTTTTGAAAAAAATACAAAAAATTCCACTGATTCTTGAAGTGAATCTATCGTAAAAATACTATAAATCATGATAATTGACAACATAAAATATTTTGAAAAATGTTGTATGTGGGTAGTTTTATTATGCCTTAAATAGCGTCAAAGAAAGTACAGGATTGTGATAAAAAAACTTATTTCTTTATCCATGCAAACAATCGCTTCAAAAACTCGGTTATTAGCCCCAGAGTATACCATTTATATTATTGGGCCCGTGCATAGCACGGACAACATTATCTAGTAATTAATATAAAATTTAGTATGTCTCCTCCAAGTTCGAAATTGTATGCCGTTTATGATTTTATATCGCAATTCACATGTCCAAACACTTACTTAAATTAATTTATTTTTTGGGATTTAGCTTGACTTGTTACTAATTTTTAAGAATTCGATAGTATTTGATCAAATTTTGATTTTGTTTTCAAAAATAAAAAGAATTCAAATCGAATAGATAAATTAAATTTATAATACTTTTCTATTTGAATAATTTTAAGTACATATATTATATATATTTTCTATCAAAATTTATTTACCGGTAGTTTTATTTCTGAGAGGGATATGAATATTAGGTTATAAGGTTGTTTATTAAAACTAGTTTAGTGTATGTGTATTGTACCTGTTTGTTGTGTCAACAATAAAGACGGAAATGAAGTTATGATATATGTATATAGTTATTTAAATGGAAAAAATGTGTTTCTTTTGATTTTAGTATACTTGTGTTGTATGGCACAAAATACATATGAAATGAATAGATAGAAAAATAGAAACTAAAGCTAAAAATAAATGTAATACCTACGTATACTGATTGATGAAATGAGAGTTATTAAATTGATACAATAGATTAAGTAAATATGTATTATATCTAAAAATAATAATAAATTTAGTTATACAATACTTGTAAACCAATACGACCTTTGATCCCACACTATTTTAAGATTTTCTTGTTGAAATCTTCAAATTTCGATCATTCATGTCAGAATTTACCAATCATTGCATATTGTAAATTCTCAATGATATTCATTCGATTCATTTCTTTCACAATCCACTTCACCACATGCTCTCATCTCTCAATTGATGAGATTCCTAAGTGCGAAAAGACAATGCAAACTTGTTATATCAAAAATTGTTTTTGATTGGAATAGGTTCAATATTTGTTCTCATTTGCATAAGAGCGGAGAATGTTAGGGTTAATCAAATTCGCATAATTGAGCTAAAGTGGAGGTTGATTGTAAAGAGAAGAAAAGAACCAGTAGCAGATGAACTGATGCTTATTGATTATTGTATTGGCCATTATATAGCCAGTGTATTACATACAAGACTGAAAATAAAATAACACCTTCAAAGAAATCTAGGAAATAGAAAAACCTACATAACTACAATCCTAAAGATAAGCAAATTGATAAGTTCAAAATTAATATAAAAAACTGAGTAAAAAGAGTCTTACAAATGACAAGAGTCCTAGAGATCTGCTACCCGTTATTACGCCCACAAGTTGGCGTTGAGGTCTACTACGTCCAACTTGGAGAAATGGTTATTGAAAAGAGCACGGGGAAGAGGCTTTGTGAGAACATCTGCAACTTGATCTGCAATTTGTAGATGAGAAACTTCAAGCTGTTTGCGCTCAGCCTGCTCAGGGACAAAATGGAAATCGATGGCTACATGTTTCATGCGGCTATGGAAAACAGATTGACACTGAGCAATAAGTGGTGCTAATATTGTCATAAAGAACTTTTGGAACATCAATAAGAGGAAACTGAAGCTCTCGAAGAAGATGGATGAACTAGTTAATTTCGAAATCAGTAGCAACAATTGCGCGATATTTTGCCTCTGCAGAAGAATGAGAAACTAAATGTTGCTTCTTTGAAGACCATGAAATAGGGGAACAAATAAATAGATAACATAACCAGTGGTGAAAGTGTGATCTTGAGGATCCCTTGCCCAGTCTGAGTTAGGGTACGCCAATAATCTATGATCAGTCTCCTTGGAAACGAGTACACAAAATGAGGTAGTGGAACGAAATAGTGAAGAAGTCGTTTAAGAGAAACCCAATGAGACATAAACGGCTGGTGCATATCTTGTGACAACTTACTGACGGAAAAAGCTACGTCGAGACGAGTGAAAGAAAGGTAGTGAAGCTTATCAATAATGTGCCGATATAAGGAACCATCAACTAGATGATTATTAGGCGAGGGATAAAAAACAATAGTAGATGTCATAGGTGTGGAAACACCTTTATAGTTATCCATGGCTACCTCATGTAGGAGATTCATAGTTTACTTCTCTTGAGAAAGCAGAAGAACGAATCACTTCTATACCAAGAAAGTAATGAAGAGACCCTAGGTCCTTCAATGAAAAACATTGAGAAATATAATGAACAACTCGTTGGTGATTATCAGTCACTAAAATATCATCCACATAAACTAAAATAACATAGTTAACCCAAATTTATGCATAATGAAGAGTGAGGAATCATAATGTGACTTAACAAAATCCAAAGTAATGATATAATTTTTGAGTTCAATGTACCAAGCACGAGGTTGTGCCCATAAATTGCCTTCTAAAGACAAGATACATGCGTTGGATTCTAAGAGTTTTCAAATCAGAGTGGTTGTCGCATATATACTTCTTCAGTAAAACGACCCTGTAAAAATATCCAGCTGATGAACATGCCAGTACTCAAGTTGAGTGGCGATGGTCAGGACAAGATGTACAGTAGCAAGCTTGACTACATGGAATAAAAATAGAATGTTAATCAAGTCTGAAGCGCAAAGTAATTCTCTTAGCAATCAAACGAGTCTTGTACCTATTAACAAAATCGTCTGATTTATGTTTAACTAGGAATAACCACTTACAATCCACCACGTTTTTGGAAGAGTCACATGGAACCAAATCTCAAGTATGATTGTGAACAAATGTATCAAATTCAACTTGCATTGCTAAATTTTATTGGGGAATTAGCTTGACGTGCTTATGAGTTGTGGGATTTTTGGAGACATTATAGTGGTTGTGAGAAACTGAGAAGGTTTAAGGCTATGCCTTTGTGATCGGATAGTCATTGGGTGGGCTTTGTTGGCTAGCTAGTTTGGCGGGGGTTAGGTTGTTGGGTCAGGTTGAATAGGAGATGTTGTTGGTTGAGGTGGGAAGGAAGTTATTTGTTTCTGATTTTGTGCCAAAGCGGATGAATTATGATGAGGAATTGGAGTTTGTCTAGGAATGGGTGGTCTTTCTCGTTTATGAAATGTGATAAGTGGTCGTGAGAGCAAAGCTTGAGGTGTTAAAGAAGAATTAATTTGATGTTCTTGTGAAATTTGTGTAGAGGGTGAAGAAGTAGGAGTTGAGACGGGAGAAAACATGCTACCTGATAATGGAGAGATGACATTTGAAGCGGAGGAGATAAATTGCAGGCGTTGAGGGACCGTTGCCAACATAGTCACTGGTGGGGGGGGGGGAGTTGATAGGAGAAATGTGAAATCAGATTAGTGTCCTCCTTGAATTGTTGTTGAACAGAGATGTTATCCCAAGAAACAATAACTTTATTATTAAACATAGAAAAATATTTTGAAAAAGAAAATTGTCTTTCAAAAAAATTACATCCTTGGATAAGTATAATTTGAAGTTAACTGAATCAAAACACTAATGGTTGTAATATTTGTTAGAAAATCTTAAATAAACACATATTGTAGATAGAGGTACCAATTTATTATTAGAATGCGCTTTGAGCCATAAGTAGAACAATGTAACGACCCAGTCTACTAGTGATATTGTCCGCTTGGGCCTTATGCCCGCACAACTATAAAACGCGTCACTAGTTGGTAAGGCCTGCTTACACATATACCCAACATATCTCTTGTATTTTGCTGATGTAGGACTTCTAATCTTAAGTTGGGCTGTCACATACACCCCTTCTATGGACTCAGGGTCCTCACTGAGGTTTTCCTCACCGAATGAGATTTGCCTAGACTCAACACTGAGGTTTGCCCCGCCTTATCATGATTCGCCTAAACTCAGTTGAACTCTGGTCCATATCGACAAGACTGACACAAGAGTGACTCTGATACCATTTATAACGGATCAACTCGCTAGTGATATTGTCCTCTTTGGTCCTTAGGTCCGCACGATTTAAAAACACTTCACTAGTTGGTAAGGCTTGGTTACTCATATACCCAACATCTCTTGTGTTTTACCGATAGAGACTTCTAACCTTAAGCTAGGGCGTCACACACAAGTATCTGAAAACGTTGATGGTATTATAATTAGGCATAACCTAAAATATGATTTCAAAAGATGATTTATTTTGTAGATTGGGTGCAGCCATCCTATTGATCAAATAAACAACTTGACAAGCATAACTCCAAAATGTTGAAGGTAAAGATGTTTGGTATAATAAGTTGCTGGCTATCTCGATGACGGGCCGATATCAACGTCCAACTAAGGCTACCCTTTGTGGTGTGTATGGGGAGAAGACACTAAGTGTTCAATTCCATGTGTTTTTAGATAGGAATCTAAAATCTGAAACTCAAAATTTGTGTTAAAATGTCTTTCAAGTAAGGGAAGTAAAGTTTGAAAGATTTTGAGAACTCATGTTTTAGATTTTAGTGTGAACAACCACATATATCTTGAAAATTGATCAACAAATAAAACATAATATTATTTTTTGTCAATTGATAAAATTGAAGACGATCCCCACAAATCACTGTAAAGTAAATTTAATGGATTGACATTGTGCAAATAACTTTTTTTTAAAAAGCATCTTGTGACTTTTATTAGAATAACATAAATGATAAACAATATTACTTTTGAAACCAACTACTGAAATGGAAAAACCAAGCAGAAACTTATTTAGAACTTGACCATTAGGGTGGCCTAATCGTTGATACCACATGTGGTATGAAACAATGACGTTGCATTTTGGTGGACCATCAACATCCCCTGGTGGCCATTCATACAAAAAAAAATTTACTCTATCTGTGAGCCAATGACACCTCCGTAGTCAGATCCTTCACAAGATAAGAGAAAGGAAAAAAAAAAAAATCATAAATGGGTTATTATCTTGAAAAAACTTAGAAATACATAAGAGATTATTTGTAATAGCTGGAGAGGAAAGTATATGTTGAAGCTGAAATTGGTGATTGGATACATTAAAGTTCACATTAAAAGTATGAGAGATTGAAATGGTATTACCATTACCCATGATGATCTCCTCCGAGCCGTGGTAGTCTCGTAGTGGTCAGGCTTGTTGAAGATAAAAGAAACTGAAGACATAGAACATGTTCCAATCAACGTGTACGACGGAGTTAAAGTCACTCTAGGTTTAGGTCACTTATATCGATTAGGCTGCTACTTCTTGTACTAGCTAAAGTCGACTAGGATTAGATTACGACTACAGTTATATTATGATTATAATTAGATTATTTATAATTGCATTAGTATTGTAGTAGTAATATGTATTGTAATAGGACTCTGAGTATAGTTAACTTAGGAATCTACAATTTTCTCTCTATATAAGGAGCATGTACTCAATAATTTTAATCATCAATACAATTTTTGATTTCTCTAATCCTAGACGTGAGAATTCTACATGATATTAGATCTTAAAAGCTCTTTCGCTCTCTGAGTATTGATAAAATAAAATAAAAAACAAAAAAAGCACACGATAAATTGCAATGACCCCTTCTACCAACACTATGTCGACCTCCTCACTTCACCAACTCATTGTCGCTTGCTCCATTAAACTTAAGCCAACAAACTACCTTTATGGAGGACACAAATATCTCAATTGATTCAGGTGATGAAACTAACCTATCTCATCACATAGAATGAACCAACTAAAAGTAGTTGTTCTATTGGATAGGTTAGGCTGATGGAAAAGTTGTAGCAGTTGAGAAGGATGCAAAAAATAGTGGCAGTATTGATGATCGGGAGGAGAAAGATGTGTTGCTAAGGAGTTGGATCTTAGGCACCTTGACAGAAGAAAACATGTACCTAATTGTGGGCTGCTAAACTTCTAAGGAGATGTGGAAATGCTTAGAAGAAGCTTATCTTCAAGTAACAAAAGATAAGGAGTTTCAACTTAAATAATAACTACAAAGTGTTAGGCTAGGAACCAAAAAGATTGATGAATACATCAAAAAATTCAAAGGATAATGTGATGGCCTTGTAGCCATTCACAAACCTGTGGATAAATATAGCAAAGTAATCAATTTTTCTAGAGGTTTAGGTCTCAAATACAAGACCTTCAGGACTTGTCATGTTAGGTAAGACACCATATCACACCCTTAATCAATTTATTAATGCTCTCAAGGATTTTGATTTAAGAGAATATGAAGAAGATGTGCCACAACAAAACTATAACATGGTATACTCTGTCCAAAGAGGCAGGAAAAGAGGAAACAACAACTTCAACTCCAGATAAAGAGGTTTCAAGCCTGCTGGACAGGGAACAGGTTCTCAGAACAGTCAATATGGACTAGGTTTGTAACACCCCATAAATATTTTTGAGCAAAGACTCGAACCATCCTTCGTTGTGAGTAGGATTTTACCGAGAAATTTAAAAATTTATTAAGTGTTAAAGTCACTAGATGTATCACTGTAACAACCCGCCTTAGAAAGAACTAGTATTAGAAAGAAACTATTTTTGGAAAGAGTAAATTTGGAAATTTTGGCAAGTTATGCTAAGTATGAGTTTTGAGTCAACTTCAAACGACCATAACTCTCCGTAAATGATGATTTAGGTGGCTCATAAGATATCAAATAAAAGATCTTGGAATCCTCTTTCCAACTCCACCGAGTTTGCTAATTTTTGAGCTCGTATGAGGGAGATATGCCTGTTTAAAGTCAGGTTGTCCAGTTAAGGAAAGTTATCCGATAATATGAAGGGTATTTTGGTCTTTTCCTTACCCAATCAGCTTAAAACAAATTTTAGTAAATTTGGGTCAGTTTTCATAAATCCAAATACGCTTAGGGTTTTAGAAGAGAGTTCATTCAAGTCATTCATAAGTTCTTTTAAAGTTTTGGGTCAATTTCAAACGACCATAAATTTTAGCACATGATGAGTTAGGAGACCCGTAAGATATCAAATGAAAGGTCTTGAAATCTTCTTTCCAACACCACTGAGTTTACTAGTTTTTGAGCTCGTATGAGGGATATATGCCTATTTGATGTTGGACTATCCAAATAAGGAAAGTTACCCAAAAATATGAGGGGTATTTTGGTCCTTTCCTTACCCAATCGGATTTAAACGTTTTTTGTAAGGTTTTAGGAGTCTAAACTGCTTAGAATCAATTTAGTTCTTCCTAAAATAAGCTTAGGGTTGTTAGAGGAGTTTAAGAAGAGGAAAAGAGGAGAAAGAGGTAACTCAAACCACTCCAAGAACGCATCAAGTTTTCTTCAGTTCCAGCCCCAAAATCAAAATATTTCTTCGTAAAATTCATCACCAGGTATGTGGGATTTCACTGGTGGATTTCTTTCATCCATTAGGTCTCTAGAATTCAGTCAGATTCTTGATTCCTATATCTTGCTTAGACCTAGGGTTTCTAAAACCTTAGATAGTAGTTGTGATTTAGCTGTTAGAATATTCCTAATCAGATTATCATATTTTTGTGGAATCGTTTCTTAGTTCTTTGCATGAAACTCAGAACCCTAGTTGTGTAGATTCTCTTAGTTCATGAATTACACATGCTAGGTTAGTTAAACGGATATACATGCTCCAGTTTCAATTGTCACATATAAGTATATAATTGTTATATTCTTAGATTTGCATGTCAGTATTTTGAGCTATTCAATATTTCAGTATTTCAGTCATAATGTATCATATACATATTCAGTTGGGAGTAGGCTTAGCAGCGAGTTGGCTAGGGTTTCAGCGTACCCTTATAGTCCCAGAACTTCGTGCCCCCGTAGGTTAAGTCCCCTCTGTGGCCATCCATTTTAGTGATCACGCCAGTCATGCCTTTATACCCCTGGCAAGGTATATCGGGCCCTTCAATGGGTTGTATACATCGGACACCACGATTAGCTCACGTGGTGGTTATATCAGTTATTAGTAGCTCCCACAGTCAGACTCTAGTGTAATTGACCAGGTTTTCAGTTATACTTCAGTATTCCGTCTCAACATGTTCAATACTTGGTCATTACATTCAGTTCAATTCTTTTCGGTCTATATCAATATTTCCATCATGTTCAGATTATGTCATTGCTCAGTTATTCTTTGTTCAGTTATATGTTTTGTTCAACTTTTATCCTATCCTGCATGCTCAGTACCTTCCGAGTATTGACACATACTTTGCGCTACATCTTTTCATGATGTAGGTTCAGGTCCTCAATATTTAGATCACGCGTAGATTGGTTCCTGATCCACATTCAACAACTTCAGTGGTGAGTCCTCATACTTCGAGGATAATAGACATGTTTTCAGATTTAGTCTTTCATTTCAGTTTTAGTTTTGCTAGAGTTAGCTGGGGGCATGTTCCATTAACTCTAGTCAGTTAGAGGCTTTTTCTGACATAGTATTAGATTTAGCTTTAGTTTTTGAGTGATTGTTCAGTATCACTAAATTCTTAGTAGTCTTTAAATATATTCAGACCAGTTTTGGGTATTCCCCACTATTAGTTATAAATTGATTTAGCTTCCGCATTAGTTTATCTTTCATAGATATATTCAGTTTTGCTTATGATATGCCAGCTCAGGGTTAGCTTGGGGTCACTTATGATCCCAGGTCCCATGCTTATGCCTAGGTGGTAGCCTCGGGGCGTGACAAACTTGGTATCAGAGCATTAGGTTTAAGATTCCTAGGATGTCTGAAAGCTGCACTAAGTAGAGTTTTTTTCATGGGTGTGAGGTGCACCACATCTAATGAGAGGGAGGCTACAAAGTGTTTTAGGAAAACTTCACTTTCTTTGCTACTCTTATCATGCTTAAGGTATGATCCAACTGTTCGTTTCAGCTTGAGATAATAGTTTCCTCTTCAGTCTTTTAGTTTACTCGTGCGTAAATTCAGTCTTAGTACCTTGTTTCTTAAGTTGTTCTTGCATTTTCAGCATATTTGCATGTTCTTGGAACTCAGTTCAATCAGATATCAATTTCTAGTACTTAGTGGTAGGGATTGCAGCTCCTTCCCTCCATACTCATCTTGTTTAGACTTCATTCGAGGATGAATGTTCCCAAGGGGGAGATATTGTAACACCCAGAATTTTTTTTGAGCTAAGACTCGAACCATCTTTCATTGTGAGTAGGATTTTGCCGAGGGATTTAAAAATTTCTTAAGTGTTCAGGTCATTAGATGTATCACTGTAACATCCCACCTTAGAAAGAACTAGAATTAGAAAGAAACTATTTTTGGAAAAAGTAAATTTGGAAATTTTGGCAAGTTATGCTATGTATGAATTTTTGGTCAACTTCAAACGACCATAACTCTCAGTATATGATGTTTTAGGTGGCTCATAATATATCAAATTAAAGGTCTTGGAATCCTCTTTCCAACACCACAGAGTTTGCTAATTTTTTAGCCCGTATGAGGGAGATATGCATATTTTAAATCTGGATATCCAGTTAAGGAAAATTATCCAAAAATATGAAGGGTATTTTGGTCTTTTCCTTACCCAATCAGCTTAAAACAAATTTTAGTAATATTTTGGGGACAAATATGATTGGGGTCAGTTTTCATAAATCCAAATACGCTTAGGGTTTTAGAAGATAGTTCATTCAATTTATTCCTAAGTTCTTTTAAAGTTTTGGGTCAATTTCAAATGACCATAACTTTTAGCACATGATGTGTTAGGAAACCCTAAGATATCAAATTATAGGTCTGGGAATCCTCTTTCCAATGCCGCCGAGTTTGCTAATTTTTGAGCTCGTTATGAGGGAGATGCCCATTTGAAGTTGGGCAGTCCAAATAAGGAAAGTTACCCAGAAATATGAGGGGTATTTTGGTCCTTTCCTTACCTAATCAGATTTAAATGTTTTAAGTAAGGTTTTAGGAGTCTAAACTGATTAGAATCAGTTTTAGTTATTCCCAAAATACGCTTAGGGTTTTTAGAGGAGTTCAAGAAGAGGAGGTAACTCAAACCTCTCCAAGAACGCAACAAGTTTTCTTCAGTTCCAGCCCCGTAATCGAAAGATTTCTTCGTGAAATTCGTCACCAGGTATGTGGGATTTCACTGGTAGATTCCTTTCATCCACTAGGTCCCTAGAATTCAGTCAGATTCTTGATTCCTATATCTTGCTTAGACCTAGGGTTTCTAAAACCTTAGATAGTAGTTTTGATTTTGTTGTTAGAATATTTCTAATCAGATTATCATGTTTTTGTGGAATCGTTTCTTAGTTCTTTGCATGAAACTCAGAACCCTAGTTGTGTAGATTCTCTTAGTTCATTAATTACACATGCTAGGTCAGTTAAAGATGCCCAGTTTTGAATGTCACATTATTAGTATATAATTGTTATATTCTCAGATTTGCATGTCAGTATTTTGAGCTCTTCAGTATCTTAGCCATAATATATCATATACATATTCAGTTGGGAGTAGGATTAGAACTGAGTGGACTAGGGTTTCAGTGTACCCTCATAGTCCTCGAACTACGTGCCCCCGTAGGTTAATTCCCCTCTGTGGGCATCAATTTTAGTGATCACGCCATTCATGTCTTTATACCCCTGACAAGGTATATCCCTTCGATGTGGTGTATACATCGGACACCACGATTAGCTCACGTGGTGGTTATATCGGTTATTAGTAGCTCCCACAGACAGACTCTAGTGTATTTGACCAGGTTTTCATTTATACTTCAGTATTCAGTCTCAGCATGTTATTTAATTTTAATACTAATATATTTAATCTTTCTTTACAGAAAATATTAGAATACAACAAGAAAACATCAACTAAGTCGATATGTGGCAAAAGAAATACAAGTGCCGATTTACAAGAAATTATCCAACACAAATGAGGATATTAAAGAATTATGAAATATAGGAACGAGAAGTTGTGCAAATATGAAAAAGCGTTGGATACATTTTTCTTTTTATGGTACCCACAAGCTAAAAAGTATAAGAAGAACAAATAAGAAAGAAATAAATTAAAGGAAGATTCAGCAAATATGAAAAACAAAAGTTGAAAATTGTAGTAGCATGGAATCCACCAAATCGGAAAACAAAGCAAAAGAAAAGCTGAAAAGAATTTTTTTGTCAAATGTTGGTATGCATTGGATTTGTTATTTTAAATTTGTCAAAAATCTCAACATGCAAGTGGACAAATTAAGAGAAAAAAATGATTTCCATCTTCAGAGAATTGTTATAAATAACACGAGAAAATGAGCTGCTAAAGAAGTAGGGAGGGGTAAAAGCAAAACACTCTGTATATTTCTTTAAGTTCTTCTTCTACTATTTTTTAGTTATTTGATTTTGAAAATTATTCTAGTTCTTGCTTTTAATTAGATAGTGGAATTTTTCTTCTTAAATATTTCTTTTTATTTTCTTATTTAATGGAGAAGAATATTTTCGTTAGTAGTATCATTTCTATTATAGAGTAATTTTCATTTATGTTGGAAAAATGATGGATCTTGATATTTCTATATAATAGTAAGTATTAACTCTAAATTTTACTTGCGTGAGCTTAAGCTATATATATATATATATATATATATATATATATATTATTTTAAAGTTAGATGTTATTTTATATATTATCATTTATCTATTGTATACTACGTATTAACATATTAGTAATTCTGTAATCGAGAGAGGCGGAAGAAATAACACCGTTAGTTGGAGTATTGGCATATTACTAATATTTTAGTGACATACATCTATTTTATGTTATAATTAAATCTACACTTATTTGTCATCGAGAGAGACAAATAGTGTAATAATTAGTTATAACAAGTAAGGTAATTGAAAGAGACTTACATAGAAGAATATGTTTCAGTTCAAGTACATATTTCTCATTCTTAAATATTACTATTTTGTCAATTAAATTGTATAACTGGGAGGAGTGCATTTAATTGTTCAATTACAGTAATAATATATAAGTATAATCGTGAGAGATATTTATACTTTTATGAGAAATATAAATTTGGGAATAAAGAATTTACTTTATATAGAAATATTGAGTGAAGTAATGATCCCCAACACCTTTAATATATTGTGAAAATAAAAGTATTTTCTCTACTTTTTATATTATTAATTAATTAAGTCACCATTCAACTATTCTTGATTTTCTTAAATAGTAATTAAAACAAGAAACATATGTAGAATAGACAAACCAATCTTTGTGGGTGTTTTATTAAGAAAATATTATTTATACTGGTTTTAGAGTCGCCACTTAATTTTAAAGTAAAATCAAGAAAAACTACTTTTTCAAAAGATTAAAACAGAAATCTAATGAAAAATTATTAAGGGGCTTCGAGGTTCTTATTAGCATTTCGGGAAGGGTTTGAAAGCACCCGAAACGTCCGCTAATACGGGGTTATCCGACAATTAATTATTTGGCTAAAACATTTTAACTTAAAGAAGAAGAAATATATTAAAATATCATCCAAGTGGAGTATTTTGTAAACTTATTTATTTATTTTTTAGGTCAAGTAAGAGATGAATAGTTTACTTAAGTAATTAATTCAAACTTGGTGTCTTTTGGGGATTTGAATTTTTTTAAAACCTTAATATTAAGTAACAGATATTGGCAAGTAAACAAACACAATAAAGCAAAGTGGGAAAGAGGTTTGGGCCCAAACTGATTTTCCTGTTCGCTTGGGCCAGTTTTTGGGCCGATTTTCATTTTGGGCCTTTGGCCCATTAGAGTCACATGCACATGTCCTAAACTAATGTAAAAGAAAAAAATTTCTTTGGGCCTTAGGCCCAAATTCTCACCTGTCCTAAACTCTTACAAAATAATAAGCATAATGACTAAATGGGCTTATGCCCAATAATAATAAAATACAATCCTTTTGTATAAAGAGTGGGCCTTTGGCCCAATCTTTTCAATTCTCCTCCGCTTTCGCATTCTTCCACCTTCGAGACCTGTTCGTCAATTTTTTACGGCTGGATGACTCGGATAAAAGTGGAATTTAAGCCTTTATGGCTCTCCCGAAATGCAAAGGGAATGATGAGTTCATAGTGAACTCGGGCAAATTTCACATGCAAGAATGGAAGATAAGAATTAGCATAGAATAGGATTCAATATCTTAGCATAATATTTGAATCATAAGTAAGGTTAGTAGATGAGACAATCCACGTAGTTAATCATCAAGTAACCCAATTGATTTTGGAAGTTAGGACCACTCCAATTAAGAGAAGAACAAAGCACATTTTTACAATTAAAACAAGTACTACAACATAGATTTTAGCAAATAGACAGAATCCCACATGATGAACATTGAACGAGTATAAGCAAATGTTGCAGAGGTGATCAGTTAACAACTAGGCATGAATGAATAAATGGAGACATAGTCTAATACTTCTCATAATCTATTAATACAAGACACATCAATAATAAAAAATAGAATATTATTACCAAACACACTTTCAAATAAGAAATGTTAATAATCAGGGGGGATAAATTAAAGCACATGAATTGAGACATTTATCAAGGTGGAGGTTGTTATCATTAAATCTGAAATACAATAAATGAGGGTAAGAAAATTGAGTTTAAGAGGTAAAGAGTGAGGCAAAGGCTAGCTTAAAGTAAGTTAAATCGTCACATTCAAACTAATTTCCCTCCCTAGACATAACAGACCATGAATAATGAGAAGAGGATAAAACAGTGCTTCATATCACTAAGAAAAGGGCTGTAGCAGACCTATATGTTAATGTAATGAAACTAAGCCTTTTAAACAAGAGGAACAAATAAACAAAAATAACAAGACATGCTGGGATTTTGCAGAAGTTTTAGAACATGAATGAGAGGTTTTTCCCCCCTTTTTTTGTTAAAAGACTACGATTCATACCCACTTTTTCAATGAATAAGCTAGATCAAACATAAATAGTAGATATAATCTCTGGAAAATAGCACATCCAAATTGGACTTAAACAACATCTAAACGACAAGAAACAAGATGAAACAAACAAAAATAGAAGAGTCGATCATGCTGTAAGACAACCCATACAGAGCCAGTCCCCATTTATCCGTCCCAACTATTGATTTAAAACTCGAAAATAGACTTTGGAAAAGGATGAACAAATTTTTGACACCTTCAAAACATGTGACGAATAAATCACACCATCTCAATAAAATATGACCAGAGCAATATCGATGCAACCAACAAGTAAACAAACCAAGATCAAAATAAGCACAGCCATCAGGAAACTCGAAGAAAACCACGAACAGAGAAAAGCAGGCTTACACAGATGATAAATCATTTTGAAAATGAAACGCATGTATATCAGTTACATAAAAGATTAACATGAATAAAAAGATTTAGGCTTCGACACATCCTATAAAATCCTCTTTGAATCAACAAAGGCCAAACACGATTCAACACATTGAACTCAAAACGAATGAAAGAATCACAAGCTATTTACTTTGTTGCGGGCAGCGAACGGGGACGGGACGGGCAGGGGACGACTTCTTCCTCCACAAAAATCGAATACGAACAATGAACAAAAAATTCAGGCAGAAACTCAAACTCAAACGAAGGTTGTGAAGCGAGGGCAAACGAGAAAAGAAAACGATACTCGAACCAACACTAGTTATCTGCTCTCTTTTTCTCGAACGTGTTTCATATACACTTTATAACTAGTTTTGCGTAGAGGATTCTCTGAATCCGTTTTTGAATTGCCAACCTTTTCCAACTTTTTTTTTCTCAACTTTCTAACTCTACTTTTTTTTCAACCTCTAAGACAAAAAAAAACCCCTAGACTAAATGCAAAAAGTGCTTTTATACAAGGAAATTCTGATAGAAAAAGGGGGGGGGGGAATCCAGATGGAATTTTTCCATTCGAAATTCGAAATCAAAATCCTTCACCATTAAAGGCAAGCATACTTTTTTTGAGATTTTCAACCCATTCCGGATGAGGAAAGGGAGACAGACACATGCCTCTTTGCTGCTGGAAACATACGAGTTGGAGAGAGAAGTTGGAGAAGAAGACAAAAATTTCACAGCACTACCTCACTATTGCTGCTTTTCCGTGTAGTTTGACGAAATTTGAGGCCGTGAAGACGACGTATGGTCGCTATTTGTGTTGCTGTTTGAGCTGGCGTGAAGGCGCCGTGAACTCATGCTTGGAATCGTGTGTTGCTGGACTCGGGTCGATTTTGGTGGGTGGCCGAATTCTGGGCTGGTTCGCTGATGGAGTTTTTGGGTTTGCGATTCTGTTGGAAGAACAAGAAGATGTACAGGGGGCTGGGTCGGTTTTGTATTGTTGTATGTTGTATTGTTGGGTTTCTTTTTTGTTGATGGTAAAGGAAGTTGGGCCGAGTCTGGGTAAAAGGAAATGGGTGGGCTGGAGAAAGTTGTTGAAAATAATGAAATGGGCTGCAGAGAATGGAGAAGGCTGCTTGAAATTTAAGGGAAGGCCCAAAACTTTAGTTTTTTTTTTTATATGGCCAAGTAAATTACTAATTTAGCCACAATGAGTTGTAATTGGCCAATTGATATTATGAACTTAATCAAATTGAACTCATTTGCAAATTCGGCTAAATATAAATATGATGAATTAATATAATTAATTTAGGAGCTTCCCATCTTAACAAAAATAAAATAATTAATTCAACTATAAATCAATTGATTTTTTTAAAATTAACCATAATTTAAACTAAACTAATTTTATTAGAATATTTAAAATAAAATCTTTTTGAGATGATTGTCAAATATTTATGAAACATACCGAATATATCTAAAAAACTATATGAAATATATATGCTATTTATAAATTATGAAAATCGACTAAGATCATTTAAAATGATTTTGAAAGTATTTGAATTTTATATAACTAATTATTCTAAATTGTTTGGTAATTAAGAAGCTCGTGAATTAATTCCTATCGGGGAGGGTCAAAATTGGGTGTCAACAACTGTCCCTCATTTTACTTGAATTGATGCAAGAAATTCGAGGAAAATGAAGTTGACTAATCCAATTTTGACAGACCACTTCTTCATCTTTTAGAAAAGGGATTTGGTACGGACTTTAAGAATTATGACCGAACCCCGGACGTGGGTTTCCTACATATCTCAGGCTATATGAGAATTCAGGCCACTTGTAGTTTGATACCCTTGATTTGACGCACGACTTTGAAAAAATTCAAATGTCATCCTGATATCGGATTATGAAGGCACCAGAATGCTTGGGAATAAGAGTTGAGAGTGAATATTTGAATACAATCGAGTTTTCAACATTGATCCCGCCTACATATCCCTCAACTTAAGGAATCAATCCGCTTGTAGTTCGACTCAATCGGTTGAAAAAGATATCTATTATGCAAGATAACCTTTGGTTCTAGAGGAGTGACAAGTAAGTCGAGTACGAGAAAGAGGCTTGCAACCTCTTAGTCATGAATGTGGCGTGCTTCACACCCATGATTAAGAACTTACACAAACATAATTTCCAAAGGTCTTGGTGTATTGTCACTCATATTGGAAAGCTGCTTCGATAGAGACCAAATATTTTCGAATGCGAAACTGAAACCGACAAACCCAAAGATAAAGCCACATGGCTTCTGATAGGGTTGTGGTTTGATGTGGTGGAAGTCGCTCTTCTGTTCGCGTCCTAATAGTTTGACACTCCTTTTCGGATTATGTCCCAGTTTGCTGCTAAGAAAAAGTTTCACGTTGTGCTGCATCCTTTTTGATGTCGTTCGCACCTGTGGTTTGTTTTGATAATTCATCCTCTCAGATGCTCTCGACAAAGACTGAGATAAAAATCATTAGCATAAAATGCACTTCAAATGGAGAGATAGTGCCTTTTACCGTGTTGACACTTAATTTCTCTCCTTGAATATTGACGTCAATGTCACCGGGTTTGAGAATTTGAATGAAATAATGCCATTCATATTCCCAATTCTTTGGCATAAGAAGCATAAGACTTTTCCTGCATCCATTGAAATATTGTTAGTTTTAAATGAACTGATCTATGTCGATCTCTTCAGTTGCCTACTTGTTTGACTATCTCCGGTTGAATTCTCCGATCTCCCGTTTCTTGATAGATAGGACAAAACATTTTTATGCAAAACAATTGGAACAGTAAAGAATTTTTTTTAAGAAAATTTGATTTTCAAAAAGTAATATTTGGAAAGGTCATTGCCAAGTGTCATGTTACGTCAAGCTTAGCGAGCGTCTTTGAAGCTGATGTCTCGAGGTCTATCTGATTACTTGCTGGGAAGTATTCCAAGTTGTTCCAAGCTTCCGATGAACCTTATTGAAAATTTTGAGGTCCTCAAAATTTTTATCGCAATTAAACTGTCTTGGAGCATACCGAATCGTTAATGATCAAATGACGGAATTTTTGAGATCTTCTCAAATATTCTGTCCAGTTGCAAATCTCAAAGTAACTTCAGTCTTGGTTTGTTGCAAAGATCTTCTTCTTGAGAATATTTAAGTCCCTCTCAAAAATTCTATCCTGGTTTCTATTGTAAAGGTAAAATAGAAATCTTACGGGAGATATGACCAAGCCGTTATGGCCCCTATGTATCCCGTTGGGCAAGATTCAGGTCAAACGTAGTTCCCCTCTCGAGGATTAACAAAAATATGAAAAATTACAATGAAGCCGACCGAGGCCGACATAGGCCGCCTACGTATCTCATTCTTGAGAATTCAGGTCGAACGTAGTTCAAATACAAAAGGAAACATTAAAAGGGATAAAAGGGGTGATCGAGGCCGACATAGGCCACCTACGTATCTCATTCTTGAGAATTCAGGTCAGACGTAGTTCATTTATGAAAGGATATAGATTAAAAGGGATAAAGGGGTGACCGAGGCTGACATAGGCCGCCTACGTATCTCATTTTTGAGAATTCAGGTCAGATGTAGTTCATTACAGGAGGGATACAATTCCAAACTGTAACACCCCGTATTTTACGTGTACAAGTTCTATACATATGGAACTTAATTTAGCTTGGTGGTATAAGTAATGAACTTGATTTCCTAGGTGAATGGTGACAATAAAAAAGCTATAAGGGTAACTCCCGTACATTGCAATATTGCACGATCGAGTGAACGTTAAATTTTTGAAGTATTTAAATTTTGGGTCGAAGGGCTATATGTAAGTCTAAAAGTTACGGTGATCAAGTGTATATAAGTTTTTAGTTAAACTAAGGAGATTACGCTCGGAAAAAAAATAAAAGAATTGAGGTGCTTGTTGGACTTTATAAAGCTAGCAGGTGTCACCTACTTGCTTAGCTCAAATGGGCTAGGTAGATAGGGAAGATTAGTTCATGCATTAGTGGGCTCACTTGAGGCCCAAATTAAATAAAAAGGAAAAGGGAATGGAGATGAGGCCTCACACCAATCTATCCAAGTCCAACTACTTGAGCCCAATAAAGATTAAGGCCCAAATTAAGGGTATAATTCTGGCACATGGCTTAATATTAGAAAGGGGAAAGAATGCAGCCCAAGATAAGTACATAAATGGCCCATTTTGTGTATATATAATTCCAAGCAGATGCATCACCTACTTGGACCACTTTGACAAATTAGTGGCTGATATTAAAACTTAAGAGGTGGGGAAAAATAAGACCTTTATAATCCCCAAGTTGCTGGCCATTTCCTCACTTTTAAGAATAGATAAAAAAAAATTAGATTTCTCTCTAACCTTCTCCTCTCTCTTTCAAAGCATAGCAGCTACCACAAGTTTCCTAGGGTTCTTGGATAAACCCAAGCCCTTGCAAGGGAAGCTCAAGTTATTGAAGAGTTAAAGTTAAAAGAAAACGAGTTATAAGAATTAAGGTAAATTGACTGCCCTAGCTATGTCTTCCTTAAACACGAGTCTAAGTATGATATTTTAAGTATACTATTGATAAGAACTCGTGGTATGATGATGGGAAACTATGGTTTCACGTCCTCTATTGTATGTTGGATTGTTAGGACGGTTTTGGGATAGGTTGATGTGTAAACATATTGGGGACAACTTGGTTGATGTCTAGAAAGGGCGTAAATTATTGATATTGAAATATAGCTGTGTAGTGTACAAATGCAATAAAAGAAAGCGGGGTTGAAAGAACACCCTTAGTTTGGTAATTACGGGTTTGCTACCCGAGCATTATTGTTGAGTGAGATTGGACTGCCTAAGCATGTTTAGTAACTACTAATACTAGTTTATCACCTACTCTATTGTAGATAAGTATTTGAAAAGAAAGGAAGATACTTCAAGGTAACTACAACAAGGTATGTAAGGTTTTTCGATTTCCTACTAATTGACATGAAATCTAGACTCGTCCTCGACACATAGAGGCAGCCTACCAGCTCCAACACGACTTATGACCTTGTTCTCACTCTTTAACATGTCTGCACGTTCCAATACATGTTCATTGTCAAATCTGTACATATACATTGAATAGCCTGCATGAGTTCTCCTTTTAACTAAATAAGGTCCATATATTATTTCAGCTCCTATGCATTTCATTAATTGTGTAGCTACTATCTACGTTGTTGTTCTTGCATTATATGATTATTACACATCACTTGTTGACTACATAGTCCCATAACTCAAAATGCTATGACTACCAAAAGAATCATCTCAAATGTTAATGGAAAGATATTAAATGAATTTGCTTATTGATGGGTGGTATCCCAGGGGTGGAAGAATCACCTAGCATGGGTCGATCCCAATATTACGAGTGGTATCCCAAGGTTAAAGGAAAGCCTTGCATGGGTCGATCTCAATTTATATGTATACCACTGATCAACTGATCATTTGTATTATATGTTGTGCACAGAGTGTAAAGTAAAGAATGATAAAGTAAAAAAAAAGAATGTAAAGTACCTGATTCCATAATATGAGAAAAGGTGGTCTTGTATCTTTACATTGGTATATGATTTCATTTGATTTCTTATTTCACATACAATACTTTATGCCTTACATACTCAGTACATTCTCCCGTACTGACGTCTCTCTCGGGGGACCTGCAATTCATGCTGCAGGTACATGAGCTAGTAGATCTCCCCGGTAGGAGAACAAGACATCCATCGGCTATTGGTGAGCTCCAGGTTGATTCGAGGCTTTCTGAGTCTATAACATGTATTTTGGTATTGTATAGTAGTTGAGTGTAAGGCGGGGCCTGTCCCGACCTTAACCCCATAATGTTTTATCATTTAGAGGCTTTGTAGACTATGTATAATGAAATGTGGTTGTGCCTCGTGTCTTAGACATCATGGCCCCAACGACCAAGTCATGTGCACTTTCGTTTGGCTCGTTAATACCGTCTACTTTCATGAAAACATGTTACCCACTATGGCAGCACCTTTAAATGTTCATAGATAGAACATGAATACAAGTTGGTCCTCCCGATCCTTCTCGGCAACGGGTGCCGGTTCGCCTTAATGGGATTTTGGGCATGACAAAAGTGGTATCAGAGCAGGTCATCCTAGGGAGTCTACAAGGTCGTGTCTCTGTAGAGTCTTGCTTATGGATGTGTTGTGCACCACATTTATAAACAGGAAGCTATGAGACATGTAGGAATTGTTTCTTTTCTTTCATTTCTTAGATCGTGCGATAGAACCAATGTTGAAGGAGAATCGTATCTAACTTCTGAATTGCTTTATTATAGCAAAGATGCCGGTTACGAGGAGTAAAAGTACAGGTAAGTGAGTAAATGTAGCTACCCAAGAAGGGACCAGCCAACCACCACCTAATCAAGCTGTTCAAAGTGAGGCTCAAGATGAGTCTTTATCAGAGACTTCCCCGACCCCTCCATCTCCAGAAGATCTAAGAAGGGAAGCTGCACCTCATGAGCCCACTATTAATGCTACCGAGCAAGATTTGAGAAATGCGGTTCAATTATTGACTCGTATAGTTGCTGGCCAAGGTCAAAGGCAAGATGGCCTAATTGCGGGTATTGGTGGTGCAGATAGGGCAACTAGCACGCGGATACATGATTTGCTTAATTTGGACCCTCTATTATTCACCGGGTCAGATCCTAATGATGATCCGTAAGACTTGATTGATCAAATCCAACAAACTTTGGATCTTATGCACGTGAGTGGTGAAGAAGCTGTTGAGCTAGCAATATATAGATTAAAGGGTGTGGCTATATTATGGTATGAAACTTGGAAGCAATCTAAGAGTACAGATGCACCTCCAACTACTTGGAAAGAATTTAAAAGGCGTCTCTTGATCATTATTTGCCATTGGAGATTCGAGAGGCCCGCGTAGATCAGTTCTTAAATCTTCACCAAGGGGTTTTGAGCGTGAGAGAGTACAATCTCCAATTTAATTCCTTGTCCATGTATGCTCCCAATGTAGTTGCTACTATGGAGGATAGAGTTCATCGATATGTGGATAGATTGGATTCATCTCTGGGTAGAGATTGTACTATTGCTTCTTTAAATAAAGACATGGATATAGCAAGGATGAAAGCTTTTGCACCGAAATTGGAGGATCAAAAGCAGAGAAGAAGGGCACAAGAGATAGAAACGGGTTAGTCCAAGAGGGCTAGGTCTACCGGGCAGTTTACACCACCCCAATGTGAGTTTAAGCCTCGGTTTTCTAATAGACCATCTAGGCCGTCATTTCCCTACTCTACAGCTAGTGCTCCACCCCAATTTCAATGGCCGAAAGGTAATCAGTTTAGGCAAAAGAGTGAGAGCCAAGGTTCACGGACATCGGGATATCCAGAGCAGGGCATTATAAGCCAATCAATGCCTCTTAGACAGCCTTGTAAACAATGTGGGAGGAGTCATTTAGGTATATGTCATATTGGAACAGATGCCTGTTATTAGTGTGGTATGCCAGGGCACCTAATGAGAGATTGCCCTAAAAGGTGCATGAGTGATATAGCACAACCTACTGGATCAGCTGTTGCATCGTCATCATCAGTGCCTCATTTAGGTAGAGGTCAACAGGTTCCTACAGGTCATGGTAGAGGTGTTAGAGTAACAACTAGTTCTAGCGGAGTCCAAAATTGCACATATGCTCTAGGGAGTCGACAAAACTTGGAGGCTTCACTTGACGTAGTAACAGGTACATTGTTCATCTTTTCACATAATGTATATGCGTTAATTGATCCTGGTTCCACACTATCGTATATCACTCCACTAGTTGTTGGGAAGCTTAAAAGAACACCAAAATTATTGAATAAACCATTTGAAGTGTCTACACCAACCGGTGAGTCTATTATAGCAAGAAGGGTCTATCGTAACAGCATAGTAACTGTTTGTGATCGTGATACATTGGCTGACCTAATTGAACTAGAAATGATTGAATTTGATGTTATAATGGGTATGTATTAGTTGGCTTCTTGTTATGCCACCGTGGATTGCCGAACTAAGAGAGTGCACTTTCACTTTCCAAACGAGACAGTCCTTGAATGGGAAGGCAATGTTGCAGCGCCAAGGGGTAAATTTATTTCTTATTTGAAGGCGAGGAAGATGATGTCAAAAGGGTCTATATGTCATCTAGTTAGAGTGAGAGATGTGGAGGCAGAACCACCGACTCTTCAATCTGTTTCGATAGTAAATGAATTTATTGATATGTTTCCTGAAGAGCTTCCAGGTTTACCCCCAGAACGAGAAGTAGAGTTTGGTATCGATTTAATTTTAGGCACTCAACCTATCTCTATTCCTCCGTATAGAATGACCCCGACAGAATTACGTGAATTAAAGGAACAATTACAGGACTTGTTAGAAAATGGGTTTATAAGGCCTAGTGTGTCCCTATGGGGTGCACCATTGTGATTTGTACGTAATAAGGATGGCACGTTGAGAATGTGTATCGACTACCGACAATTGAATAGAGTGACAATTAAGAATAAATACCCCCTCCCCAGAATTGATGATTTGTTTGATCAGTTACAAGGTGCCAAGTGCTTTTCAAAAATTGACTTGAGAACAGGTTATCACCAAGTGAGGGTGAAGTAGAAGGATATACCCAAGACAGGTTTTCGAACAAGGTATGGTCATTTCAAATTTCTCGTTATGTCATTTGGGCTAAAAAATGCACTGGCAATTTTTATGGATTTGATGAATAGGGTGTTCAAGCCATTCTTGGATGTATTTGTGATAGTATTTATAGATGATATCTTGGTGTATTCAAGATCAGAAGAGGACCATGCAAATCACTTACGACATGTATTATAAGTTCTTCGTGATCGGCGGTTGTATGCAAAGTTCTCCAAATATGAATTTTGGTTAAAATCAGTGGCGTTCTTGGGTCATATTGTATCTGATGAAGGAATAAGGGTTGATTCACAAAAGATAGAGGCCGTGAAATATTGGCCAAGACCAACAACACCCACAGAGGTTCATAGCTTCCTAGGGTTGGCAGGTTATTATAGAAGGTTCGTTGAAGGATTTTCTTCTATTTCTGCACCTTTAACTAAGCTAACACACAATGCAGCTAAGTTTCATTGGAATGATGCATGTGAAAGAAGCTTACAAGAGTTGAAAAGTAGGCTAACTTCTGCACCTATATTAGTACTTCCGGAAGGCACAGAGGGGTATACAATATATTGTGATGCTTCAGGGGTTGGTTTAGGATGTGTACTCACGCAGCATGGTAAAGTAATAGCTTATGCCTCAAGACAACTGCGGCCACATGAGAGAGACTACCCAACACATGATCTTGAACTAGCAGCGGTTGTATTTGCTTTAAAGATATGGCATCACTATTTATATGGGGTTCACGGTGACATATATACAGACCATAAAAGTTTGCAATACATCTTCAAGTAGAAGGATCTAAATTTGAGGCAGCGAAGATGGTTATAGTTAATAAATGATTATGACGTTGATATACTATACCATCCAGGGAAAGCAAACGTAGTAGCCGATGCTCTCAATCGCAAGACAATATCAAGTATTAATGACCAGACCATGGAAAAAGAAGGGATGGCGAATGATTTACGTCAACTAGCTAGTTTGGGAGTTCGTCTTTTTGAAACCCCAAAAGAAGGAATTGTAGTGCATAATGCAGTAGAATCTTCATTAGTAGTTGAGGTGAAAGAGAAGCAGTTCAAAGATCTTACTCTACACTGACTCAAGTAGAAGGTAAATCAATGTATGACGAATGGATTTGAGCTGATACAAGATGGAGTACTTTGTTGTCAAAACAGATTGTGTGTACCTAATGTTAATGGGCTAAGAAGGAGGATAATGACAGAAACACATCATTCAAGATATTCCATCCATCCGAGATCAACTAAAATGCACCATGACTTGAAAGGAGTGTATTGGTGGGGGGACTTGAAAGGAGTGTATTGGTGGGGGGACATGAAGAAGGACATTGCAAAATTTGTGGCTCAATGTCCAAACTGCCAGCGAGTCAAAGTAGAGCACCAAAAGCCGGGAGGTTATATGCAGTGTATGGAGCTTCCAACTTGGAAGTGGGACATGATCAACATGGATTTTGTCACTGGTTTGCCTCGCTCGTTTCGTAAGTTTGACTCCATATAGGTAATAGTTGATAAACTCACCAAGTCAACACATTTCTTGCCAATTAAGACTGATTATACAGCTGAAGAGTATGCAAAGTTATATATTAAAGAGATAGTTTGGCTACACGGGGTTCCAATCTCTATTATATTTGATCGAGGAGCTCAATTCACTGCAAAGTTTTGGAAATCATTCCAAAAGAGTTTGGGAACACAAGTGAATTTAAGTACAACGTCCCACCCTCAAACGGATGGTCAAGCAGAATGCACAATCCAAACACTTGAGGATATGCTTCGAGCTCATGTCTTAGACTTCAAAGGTAGCTGGGATGATCATTTGCCACTTATTGAGTTTGCCTACAATAATAGTTATCATTCTAGTATCAAAATGGCATCTTATGAAGCTTTATATGGAAAGAAGTGCAGATCACCAATTGGCTGGTTTGAAGTAGGCGAAACTGCTTTATTTGGACCAGACCTTGTTCTTCAAGCTATGGAAAAAGTTAAGGTGATACAACAACGGCTAGCAACAGCTCAAAGCCGACACAGATCATATGTAGATGTTAGAAGAAGAGGATTAGAGTTTTCTATAGGAGATTGGGTGTTCTTGAAAGTATCGCCAATGAAAGGGGTAATGAGATTTGGTAAAAAGGGAAAGTTGAGTCTACGCTACATAGGGCCATATAATATTATTCAAAGAGTTGGCCAAGTTGCATATGAGTTAGAGCTACCTCAGGAGCTTTCAGCAGTTCATTCGGTGTTTCGTGTCTCAATGCTTCGGAAGTGCGTAGGTGACCTATCCTATATCATTCATATTGAAGATGTACAAGTTATATGGGATCTTACCTATGAAGAAGTACCTATTGCTATTTTGGATCATCAGGTTAAAAAGCTAAGGAATAAAGAAATGGCTTCAGTGAAGGTGCTTTGGTGAAACCAACAAGTAGAAGAAGTAACGTGGGAAGCTGAGAAAGCGATGAAATCCAAGTACCCTTATTTATTTGAACCTAAAGGGGAAGTCCAAGGTGCAGAATAGGAGCATTAATAGGTTCGCATGAAATGGTATTTATTAAGTGGTTAACAGTTGATTTAAACTAAGGTTTGAACTTATTTAAGCTGTCTGATTATGCTAGCATTCGAGGACAAATGTTCCTAGGGGGGGGGGCAGGATGTAACACCCCATATTTTACGTGTACAAGTTCTACACATATGGAGCTTGATTTAGCTTGGTGGTATAAGTAATGAACTTGATTTCCTAGATGAATGGTGATAATAAAGAAACTATAAGGGTAACTCCTGTACATTGCAATATGCACGATCGAGTAAACGTTAAATTTTAGAAATATTTAAATTTTGGGTCAAAGGGCTATATGTAAGTCTAAAAGTTACGGTGATCAAGTGTATATAAGTTTTGAGTTATACTAATGAGATTACGCTCGAAAAACGAATAAAAGAATTGAGGTGCTTGTTGGACTTTATAAAGCTAGCAGGTGTCACCTACTTGCTTAGCTCAAATGGGCTAGGTAGATGGGGACGATTAGTTCATGCATTAGTGGGCTCACTTGAGGCCCAAATTAAATAACAAGGAAAAGGGAATGGAAATGAGGCCTCACACCAATCTGTCCAAGTCCAACTACTTGAGCCCTATAAGGATTACGACCCAAATTAAGGGTATATCTGGCCCATGGCTTAATATTAGAAAGGGGAAAGATTACAGCCCAAGATGAGTACATAAAGGGCCCATTTTGTGTATATATAATTCCAAGCAGATGCATCACCTACTTGGACCACTTTGACAAATTAGTGGATGATATTAAAACTTAAGAGGTGGGGAAAAATAAGACCTTTATAATCCCCAAGTTGCTGGCCATTTCCTCACTTTTAAGAATAGATAAAAAAAATCAGATTTCTCTCTAAGCTTTTCCTCTCTTTTTCAAAGCATGGCAGTAGCCACAAGTTTCCTAGGGTTCTTGGATAAACCCAATCCCTTGCAAGGGAAGCTCAAGTTATTGAAGAGTTAAAGTTAAAAGAAAACGAGTTATAAGAATTGAGGTAAAGTGATTGCCCTATCTTTGTCTTCCTTAAACACGAGTCTAAGTATGATATTTTAAGTATAATGTTGATAAGAACTCGTGGTATGATGATGGGAAACTATGGACGTCCTCTATTGTATGTTGGATTGTTAGGACTGTTTTGGGACAGGTTGATGTGTAAACATATTGGGGACAGCTTGGTTGATGTTTGGAAAGGGTGTAAATTGTTGATATTGAAATATAGCTGTGTAGTGTACAAATGCAATAAAAGAAAGCGGGGTTGAAAGAACACCCTTAGTTTGGTAATTACGGGTTTGCTGCCCGAGCATTATTGTTGAGTGAGATTGGACTGCCTAAGCATGTTTAGTAACTACTAATACTAGTTTATCACCTACTCTATTGTAGATAAGTATTTGAAAAGAAAGGAAGATACTTCAAGGTAACTACAACAAGGTATGTAAGGCTTTTCGATTTCCTACTAATTGACATGAAATCTAGACTCGTCCTCGACACATAGAGGCAGCCTACCAACTCCAACACGACTTATGACCTTGTTCTCACTCTTTAACATGTATGCACGCTCCAATACATGTTCATTGTCAAATATGTAGATATACATTGAGTAGCCTGCATGAATTCTCCTTTTAACTAAATAAGGTCCATATATTATTTCAGCTTGTATGCGTTTCATTAATTGTGTAACTACTCTCTACGTTGTTGTTCTTGCATTATATGATTATTACACGTCACTTGTTGACTACATAGTCCCACAACTCAAAATGCTATGATCACTAAAAGAATCATCTCAAATGTTAATGGAAAGATATTAAATGAATCTGCTTATTGATGGGTGGTATCACAGGGGTGGAAGAATCACCTAGCATGGGTCAATCCCAATATTACGAGTGGTATCCCAGGGGTTAAAGGAAAGCCTAACATGGGTCGATCCCGATTTATATGTCTACCACTGATCAGCTGATCATTTGTATTATATGCTGTGCACAGAGTGTAAAGTAAAGAATGATAAAGTAAAGAAAAGAATGTAAAGTACCTGATTCCATAATATGAGAAAAGGTGGTCTTGTATCTTTACATTGGTATATGATTTCATTTGAGTTCTTATTTCACATATAGTACTTTATGCCTTACATACTCAGTACATTCTCCCGTACTGACGTCTCTCTCGGGGGACCTGCAATTCATGCTGCAGGTACAGGAGCTAGTAGATCTCCCCAATAGGAGAACAGGATATCCAACGGCTATTGGTGAGCTCCAGGTTGATTCGGGGCTTTTCGAGTCTATAGCATGTATTTTGGTATTCTATAATAGTTGAGTGTAAGGCGAGGCCTGTCCCGACCTTAACCCCATAATGTTTTATCACTTAGAGGCTTTGTAGACTATGTATAATGAAGTGTGGTTGTGCCTCGTGTCTTAGATATCATGGCCCCAACGACCAAGTAATGTGCACTGTCGTTTGGCTTGTTAATACTGTCTACTTTCATGAAAACATGTTACCCACTATGGCAACACCTTTAAATGTTCATAGATAGAGCATGATTACAGGTTGGTCCTCCCGAGCCTTCTCGACAACGAGTGTCGGTTTGCCTTAATGGGATTTTGGGCGTGTCACAAACAAAGCAATTACAAGCGAATAGAACGATTACAAGGAAATAACAGAAGGACAAAGTAAAGTTTCATATATAGTATCTTTTGATAGCATCTGAGTTGATCGGTTTCGGCCATTCGGTGCCATCCATCCTCGACAGGACCAAGGCACCTCCAGATAACACTTTGCGAACCATGTAGGGTCCTTGCCAATTTGGTGCAAATTTCCTTTTGTACTTATCTTGATTAGGGAAAATGCGTTTGAGAACTAACTGACCAATTTCAAATATTCTGGCTCTTACTTTCTTGTGGAAAGCACGAATCACTCTCTGTTGATAAAGTTGGCCATGACAAACAACAACCATTCTCTCCTCATTGATCAATGTTAACTGATTAATCCGTTTGCGAACCCATTCAACATAACTCAATTCAGCTTCTTGGATGATTCCCAATGAAGGAATTTCTACTTCTGCAGGTATAACTACTTCTGTTTCATATACTAGCAAATATGGAGTAGCTCCAACTGATGTTCTGACAGTCGTTCGGTAATCGAACAAACCATATGGCAACATCTCTTGCCAACCTCTGCGATTATCAATCATTTTCCTCAAAATTTTCTTGATGTTATTGTTGGCAGCTTCTACAGCTCCATTCATTTGGGGACGACAAATGGTTGAATTTCGGTGAGTAATCTTGAATTGTTCACATACCTCTCTTATCAGATGACTGTTGGGATTCACTCCATTATCAGTAATGATGGATTCTGGTACTCCAAACCTACATATCAAATTGTTGCGAACAAAATCAGCTACGACTTTCTGGGTCACTGACTTGTATGAAGCTGCTTCCACCCACTTAGTGAAGTAGTCAATCGCAACCAAAATGAATCTGTGTCCGTTAGAGGCGGCTGGCTCTATTGGACCAATGAAATCCATGCCCAAGCTACAAAAGGCCAAGGTGAACTCATAATATTAAGTTTGTGAGGCGGCACTCGAATCAAATCACCATGCACTTGACATTTATGACATTTATGACATTTCTGCACAAACTTGCAACAGTCATGCTCCATAGTCATCCAAAGTAACCAACTCGAAGGATCTTACTTTCCAAAGTTAGCCCATTCATGTGAGTACCATAAACTCCGACATGTATTTGTTCCAGAAACTTTGCAGCTTCACTAGCATCAACGCATCTGAGAAGACCTAAATTCAAAGTCCTCTTATAAAGGATTTCCTCGCTGCAAAGAAATTGAGGGCCATACGGCGTATCGACTTCTTCTACTTGAACGTTGCATTCTCAGGATAAGTCCCGATTTCTAAATACTTCCTTATGTCAAAATACCAAGGCAAACCATCTAGTTCCGCTTCAACATGTGAACAATGGACAAGCTGTTCTTTTACCTCTATATCCTAGGGATCAATATAACTTGTATCTGGATGTTTAATCATTGAGGCAATGGTGGCAAGAGCATCGGCCAACTCATTCTGTGTCCAGGGAGTGTGTCTGAGCTCAATCTTGTGAAATCTCTTGCACAACTTTCGTATATACTGCACATACGGTGTGATCTTTGGGTTCTTCACAACCCATTCTCCTTGAACCTGATGAATCAGCAAATCTGAATCTCCAATAACCAGCAACTCATGAACATTCGTATCAATGGCCATCCTCAGACCTAGGATGCAAGCTTCATACTCAGCCATGTTGTTTGTGCAATCAAATTAGAGTTTAGCCGCCATAGGATAATGCTGAACGGATTTTGACACTAAGACTGATCCGATACCTTTCCCTTGGTGTTTCGTCGCAACATCAAAAAACACTCTCCAACCAGGGTATGCTTCAGAAATATTTTCACCCACAAATGCTACTTCTTCATCGAGAAAATAAGTCTTGAGCGGTTCATACTCTTCATCAACTGGATTCTCCGCGAGATGATTAGCCAAGGCCTGTGCTTTTATCGCCTTCTGAGCCACATACACAATGCCAAATTCACTCAAAAGCATTTGCCATTTAGCCAACTTCCCGGTCGGCATTACTTTCTGGAAAATAAGGTATGTGGTATAAGAAAACAAATAATGTCTCAACTTCTGAGCAATCCACGTCAAAGCACAACATAATCTCTCCAAAATAGTGTAACATACCTCATATGGAGTGAATTTCTTGCTCAAATAATATATGGCTCGCTCCTTCTTCCCAGTCTCATCATGTTGACCAAGCACACATCCGAATGCATTATCCGAGACAGACAAATATAGCAACAGTGGACTCCCTTCTCATGGAGGAACCAACACCGGTAGATTGGACAAATAGTTCTTGATGGCATCAAAAGCAGTTTGTCATTCTCTAGTCCACTTTGTCAAAGCATCTTTTTTCAACAACTTGAAGATTGGCTCACACACCACGGTGGACTAAGCTATAAATCGACTGATGTAGTTCAACCTTCCCAGAAAACTCATCACCTCTTTCTTAGTCTTCGGAGGATGTAATTCTTGAATTGCCTTGATCTTGGAAGGGTTAAGCTCAATGCCCCATCTATTGACTATAAACCCCAATAACCTGCCAGCTGGCACTCCAAAAGCACATTTGGCGGGATTTAACTTCAAATTGTATCGGCATAGACGATCAAAGAATTTCCTCAAGTGAGTTAAGTGATCTGAACTCTCGCGGGACTTGATTTTTAAATCATCTACATACACCTTGATCTCCTTGTGAATCATATAGTGAAAGATGATCATCATAGCCCTCATATAATTAGCACCAGCATTTTTGAGACCAAACGGCATCACCCGATAATGATATACACCCCAAGGCATAATGAAAGTTGTCTTTTCTGCATGTTCTTCATCCATCAGGATCTGGTGATAATGCATATAACAATCCACAAATGACTGCATCTCATGCTTAGCACAATTATGAATGAGAATGTGAATGTTTGGCAATAGAAAATTATCTTTCGGACTTGCTTTGTTGAGATCCTGTAGTCAACACAAATTCTGATTTTTCCGTCTTTCTTGGGGACCGGAGAAATGTTGGTTAACCAAGTCGGATATTGTGTCACTTCCACTATTTGAGACTCGATCTGTTTGGTAATCTTCTTTTTGATCTTTAAACTCAACTCAGGCTTCAACTTTCGAGCCCTTTGTTTTACTGGACTGAAATTTGGATTAATCGGTAACTTGTGGGACACCATATTCATACTCAACCCTGACATATCTCTGTAAGACCAGGAAAATACATCAATGTATTCTCTAAGAAAATGAACCAGGTCCCTTCTTTGAGCTTCAGTCAAATGGACATTAATTCTGACTTCTCTGACACACTCTTCATCTCCGAGATTCACAGTCTCGGTTTCTTCCAAATTCGGCTTGTGTTGATTCTCAAATTGTCAAAACTCTTCGACAACATGTTCGGTTACCTCATTTTTTATTTCATATTCCTAACACTCATCATCACCTACCTCATTTTGTTCACTCGGTTCATGACATTACATGACATTGGCTGGTTTTAAATTAATATTACTGAAATTATAAACAAACAAAGTTAGGAAAATAAAATATAAATAGGTAAGTAAACAAATTTTGATAAAAGAGGCTTTCATTTAAATTGAAAAACAAGAACAAACTTTGGCCACGGCCAAGGGCCATTTTGCCTTTTTAAACATCACAAGGGAATTTAAAAACTTCAAACAAATAAAATCTGCATAAAGGATGGGTCTCATGCCTCTGCCGGACTACCACCAATTTTAAAAATAAACAAAAACACATGTCCTTTCTACCCAGATGAGCGAGAAATCACGAGTGGTGTGGAGGTCCAATTTTACAATTCCTCCTCAAGTTCTGCGTCACGGATGCCTGATGTCCCAGCCTCTTCCTCGATGACCGCATCAATCTCCACAAAAAGGCCCCAGATTCCTTCCCCGAGACCATCATCATTGACATACTCTCGTACTGGAAATGATTGGTATAGATGAGGAATTGGCCTGGCCAATGCTTGATCAACACTCTTGTTCTTCAGCTCTGGTTTATCATCTGTGGGGACATACCCCAAACAAAACTTTACTCCTTTTGTGAGAATTTGGATAGGCTCAACAATTCCTTGAAAATACTTTCCCAATCCGAAACCTGGTTCGAAAGCGCTACGGAGCATAATAGTAGCAATCATCTTTTACACAGAAGGCATATGAGGCTGTGGAGCCAAGTCATCACCGATGGCATTTAGCAACTCCATCGTGTAGAAATTACAACCTCGAGAGACACCATCAACTATCAGTGCATACCCATTGGAATGAATCCCTTCACCATAAATGACAAATTCATGGTCCTTCCAAAAAAATTTCATTAGTTGGTAAAGGGTAGAAGGCACAACCCCATCAATATGGATAAACGGTCTCCCCAGAAGCAAATTGTAACTGGTGTTGATATCCAGCACTTGAACTCCACGTTAAATTCCGCAGAACCCACCTGAATATCCAAGTTTACCGCACCCAATATGTGTCATTGCAGTCCATCAAAAGCCCTCAGATTCACTTGGTTCTTGTGAAGCTTTCCCAAGTCGAATTTCAGTTGCTTGAGAGTCGAAAGCGGGCAGATGTTGAGACCGGACCCATCATCGACCAAGACACGATATATTATCTTGTCTCGACACATAGTGGTGACGTGTAGAGCTTTGTTGTGCATCCTGCCTTCAAAGGGTAGCTCTGCCTCACAAAAACTAATTCGGTGTCCTCAAATAGTCTGGTTTATCATGGCAGCTAGATTGTCGTTGTTGGTGCCACCATGAACATAAGTGTCATCCAGAGCCTTCATCAGAGCCTGCCTATGCAACTGTGAACTCATCAATAAAGCCCATACAGAAATTTGAGCCGACGTCTTTTCCAGATGCTTCACAATCGAATAATCTTTTAGTTGCATCTTTCTCCAGAACTCCTCTGATTCAGCTTCACTAATCAGCCTTTTAGATTGATCTTTATTTTGTACTCCCTGGGTTAACTCTTCTGCTGTGTAGCACCTGCCGGATCTGGTCATAACCTGGGTAACAACCGTTTTGATCACAAACTTTGGTCGGTCAAGAGCTTCTCGTGGCACCAAAGCAACAACTTTCTCGGGTGTCAGAATCACAAACACATTTTTCTCTCTAATGCTTAATGAAGCTACAACCCTTTCCAGTTCATCATGAGCAATCGAAACTATTGCCTTCGTCACACACTAATTATCTTTTGTCTCTATCATATTAATAGTGATGACTCCATGATTTGACAAAGGATTACTATTGACATTGGGCGCTGATGAGTCCACAAATTGGACTCATTTAGGGATGTATTTTGATAGAAATAGTGTCCTCGAATGCTTATTTCGCTTCAATATCTGATGAAAACTCTTAAGTTTCAGGTATTTGAAGTTTTAGAGGAAGCATGGACACTTAGGCGCAAAAAGGAACAAAAAGGTTGAAAAGAATGAAGAAGTTGAAGCATGAGCATCGCCAAGAACCTTTGGCGATTCGCCGAAGGGATTTACTCTGCCATTTGTTCCAGTACGCGAAGCCTTGAAGGAGAAAGATAAAAAAGGCGATGAAGAGAGCAGTCGGCGCTTCGCCGAATAGTTCCGTGAAGCAGTACTATACCGCCCAATGGTACTGAACGTGAAGGTGCTGAAGGCAAGCACGAAACGGCAATGAGACAGACGAAGGGCGAGTCGCCGAAGTAATTCGGTGATATCGACTAACTTCGCCGAAAGATCCGCCAGCACTATTTTCTGAAGTCTACAAATACTGAACTTGTTATTAATTTTAGGGAGTCGAACTTTTATTTTAATTTCCAGAATAGAATAGTATTTTTTGGATATTTTTCTCTCAAGTTTAGAGAGGGTTTTGTGGGAAACTTGAAGAGAGAATGATTTCATCTTCCCCAAGTTGGAAGTAGCTCTTCTCCATTCTTCTTCCGTTGCTTAAATCAAGGTTTAATTTCTTATACCCATTTGATTTTACTATCATTTTAGGTGTATTTTGTTATTTCTTGATGTGTGGCTAAAAACCCCTATTCTTGGGGTGTGATTTAGCAAATATGTGTTGATATTATTGTTGGGTCTTGCTTGCTGATAGGTTAGATATAGTTTAATAGTGATTTCACCTAGTGGTTGTGGTTTAACCTAAAGGGTTTGTAGTTGCAAATACAAAGCCACCCATGTGTTTTTGGCTTTCCTGAGAGGGAGGTCGCGAAACCAAGACCACTAGACTGATGGCCTAAAGAGTAGGTCGACATAAGGTTCAACCCAAGAGGATGAGCCATAGTCTCATATCCTAACACTCAGCTCGAGAGAGTGAGTGGGGTAAGGCGTAGGCTGGTCTTCATGCTGCAAATGGGTGTCCGAGAGGAACGCATTTGAAACGGGGTAAGTTGCCCGAGAGGGAACTTATTTTCATTTAAAGCTTAGCCTAGTCACTATTATCTTACAAATTTCCTATCAAAAACATGTACCCAACTACTTATCTCAACTTGTATTGCGGTCACACCCCAAGAACATTTCCCCATACTTGATTTTCTTGTTAATTTTTGCTATTTTCACTACTTGTGACAAAACCCCCAAATTGATATTTGACACTTTCGTGTCACCCCCTTTATTTTACCATGTTTTTGTTCGTTAATGTCTTTAGCTACGACTAGTTAGAGCTTAATTCTATTTTTCTATTAATTCTCAAAACAACTCCCTTGGGACACGACCCTAACCTTTAGTTAGGTTACTTAACTATCGACGATCGTAGACACTCATACCGTAGGTTAGTGTCATTGGTCGGGACAAGCATCAGGCGCAACCGTCTGAAGAGAGACCACGTTCTGATCAATCAGGTCTTGGATCTTATGCTTCAGGTTGATACAGTCCTCGGTATCATGTCCAACACTGTTGGAGTGATATGCGCACCTCTGGTCAGGTCTGTAAAACTTTGAGCTAGTGTCAACTGGCTTGGGCCCCACTGGTTGAACATATCCTGCCGCAGTTAATCGTTCGAATAACTTTGTTCGACTTTCGATGAACGGAGTGAAATTTCTAGCAGGCTTCTTCTCAAATCTAGAATAGAGGGGATCGTAATTGCCTTGTTGAGGTGGAGGCATTTGACGATAATTTGGAGCGTTTGGATGAGGGGCTTGATATCTGGGATATGAATTGGTTTGGTAATTTGGTTGTGGAGATTGGTAGTTCGGGGAAATGGGGTATTTTGGTAAAGTGGAGCTGGGGTTTTGTACATTGGGGGAGGAGTTTGGTAATTTGCCTGAACGTTAGCACAGTTGGGGGAAATATTCCGATAGTAATGAGGTGGAGTTTGGTAAACTGGAAGGGGAGTTTGGTAGATAGGAGGGGGAGTATTTTGATAACTAGGGGAGGGGTATTATGGTAATTGGGGGGGGGGGTATTTTGGTAATCATCATGTGCATAACAAGCCGGGTACGAACTCTGTGAAGGTCGAGAACGACCTTGGCATGATGAAGATTTCTTTGGGGTCTTCTTCCCCTCATAAGAGATAGAAGACACGTCTTCTCTTTTCTTCTTCAACAAACCCGAGGATCCGGGTGAGGCAGCAGTACGGGAAATCTTCCCGGTTCTTAGTCCATCTTCGATAGTCTCACCTACTTTGACTATCTCAGCAAACTATGCTCGAACGAGCAATATAATTCAATCATAATATTCAGGCTCTTAAACCCGCACAAAATACTTCGACAATTTCCTTCTCAGACATAGGAGGCTGAACTCTAGCTGCCTCCTTTCTCCATCTGTATGCAAATTCTCTGTACCTTTCATTGGATTTCTGCTTCATTTTTTCTAAGGAATAACGATCAGGAACGATCTCTACATTGTAGGCAAATCGTTCGATGAAGTCCTTAGCCAGAACGTTCCAGCTAGGACACTATCTCGTTTTATAAGATGTAAACCTTTCAAGAGCCTCTCCACTCAAACTTCGGCTAAAAAGACGCATCAGTAAAGCTTCATCCCTTCCAACTCCCATGAGCTGGTCACTGTAGGCCCTCAGGTGTGCTCAGGGGTTCCCTTTACCTCCGAAAACATCAAATTTTGGCACCTTGAACCCTTCCAGAAGATCCAAATTTGAATAGATGCATAGATCCTCATAACTCAAACCGACGACTTCAGGAATACACTGCAACTCTTTCATGGCCTTTCGGATTTCTTCCTTCATATCCAGCTTGGCGGCCTCTTCCTTTGACCTCTACTCTCTCTCTCGCTCTTCGTAATAGTCAAGCTCAGAACCATTGGCGTCATGCTCATTGGGGACCGAGATTTGGAAAGTGGGTTTCTGAGGTAGGGGTGGAGTAATAGAGGGACTTTGGGCATTTTGAGTGGCTTGATAATTTTGAGGGAAAGTCTGGGGTTAGTATGTTGATTTTGGTAACGGAGGGAAGCTTGTGGGTTGTTAACGTTTTGGTTTTGAAGGGGTGGACCGGTTTGGAGGTTGGCATTTTGGGGAGGAAGTGGCACTTGGAGATTGGTATTTTAAGAAAGGGGTAGTGTCTGATAAGAGGCGGAGGCATAATGGGGATTTTGGGTGGTTAGGTCGATGATTGAGGGGTTATGAGCAGGACTGGAGGGTGGGTTTTGAGCCTGTTCCGCACTTGAAGGAGGAAAGTGAAGTGGAGGCCTTCCATCTGCTGGAGCATTGAAAGCAAAGACCGAATTAGTCAGATCCTGCCTTCTCTTCATTTCGACCCTCATCTCGGTGATCTGCTGCATCAACTGCATAATTCTGATCAGCAATGACGGGCTGAGCCACGACAACATCGGTAAGGCCAATCTCTTCATTGTTATCACCCATTGTTGACTTGCCCTTCCGAGAACTTTGACAGGGGAAGGAATCTGTAGGCCCTTTTGATCTTGTAAAATAGGGGTGTTCAGCCATCTTATCAATACAGATCAGTTCTAAGTACATGTAGATGAAAACAACTCAAAGACAAATCTGTTAGTTTCGATTCAGGACAAATAAAGCAAAATAGCACATAGAAAGCATGTAAACACATAAAAGTTGCTTTGTTTGAGGACACGTTAACCTATAAGTAATGGGGACTGATTTTTTGAACAAGAAGGAATTTGCTCGTTTTATTTTGAGGCTAGTGACTCAGAAAGGTTAAATTGCGTTGAACTAGGGTCTTCTTACTGCATCTCTCGGCATCTGTTGATATAAATTCAATGTTTCCTTGTAGAGTGAAAGGGGGAAAAAGAAAATTTTAAAAAAATAGGGGTCGAGCCTTGAAAGGTTGCCTACGTATCTCCCAAAGAGAATTCAGGCCCTACGTAGTTCGAATACAAAAGGAAATTCTCATTTTCATTCATTCATTTCTGGAAGATTACAAAGAAAGTAAAAAAAAAACATACAATAAAACTCCTAAAATATAGATGGTGCCTTCATCAAAGCTTCTTCTTCTGACTATTGCATTAATCACGGGGAGTAAACTCAACTTAAATCTTTCCCATGTTGATGAGGGATTCCACGTCATAGCGAAACCCGAGGCACCTCCTAATGTTGTGATCTATGGTGTCATGATAGGGACAAGGTTTCCAGATTTCAATCCCAACGGGATCGATTGCTTCGTCATTCTCTCTGATAGAGGCCAAGACCCCTTTTTGAACCAACTGACTGTAGATATCCAACAACGTTTTCTTAAAAGGTGTGAAGTACTGACAATAAAAAAAAGTATGCTCAATGACCGGCATACCGGGCTCCGGTTTGTCACAGGTAAGGACGGTGTTCTCTCTCAACATATACGGAATCTCTCCAACGTTGATCAGGTCGCAAATTACTTCCTTAAGCTCCACACATTCTTCTATAGTGTGTCCTTTTTGGTTCAGGTGGTAGGCACACGTATTTTAAGAGCTTTTATGACCAAACCCAAAAGTGGTTCCTTGGAAAGGCTTCAACATGCGTGAAGCCTTAAGGTGCTCGTAAATGAGAGCACACGGTACGACTCTTACCCACACGCTATGTGTCCCCTCATAAGCTGGGAGAGTGATCTTTTTATTTCCTCCTTTCAAACGTCCCAGGAAGGGAGGCAAATAGACGATTTCCTAATCGGTATCTTCTTCAGTAGCTCCAGGGTGAGTGTTTTTAGGACCATTATTGGCCTCTTGATTGAAGAAAGAGTGTTTTCCACGTATATTCTAAAGCCTCATGGTTATATCATTGTTGAATACATCATGTTCCTTTTGCATAGCAGTCGTTTCTTCGTTCATGACAACGTATCTTGTCATCTTAGCTGCCAATTCCGCGTCTAGTGCTGCACTTTTGGCTTGCGCAACTGCGGTGGCTAGTTCTATTTCGGATCTTCTTTCTCCCATTTCTTAAATCTCTTGTTTGAATCGATGCAGTTTCATCCTTAAATTCTCCTCAGTCGTCTTCACCTCAACATTCTTGCCTTTTTCCATCTTAGCAGCAATTTTACCTTTCCTGAGATGACAGAGTTATGTTTTAGGATTTGGTAGTAGGATTTTATTTTTGGCTGAGAAACTCAAGACTTAAGAAATTTTGGTCGAACATTTTGGTAGTGACTTGTATTTTGTATTGTGGAGATTTTCAGATATTTTTGAAAAGAAGTGGGCTAAAAATGTCCTCATTCAAATCAACGTACCACATAAACAGTTAAAGCACACAAGTAAATAGACAAATACCGCATCCTAAACATGCACGTGAACCTTTTGTGCCAAGGGTAGGCCCAACGATTTTGAAGGATGTATTGCGCGATTTGAAACAAATTGTTGCATCCCCCAAAATAAGATTCATAAATAATTAGAGAATTCAGTAGAAAGTGAGCAAAGGGGATACATCTTTTAGGGAAAGGATAAACTATAAATATAATAACACCAATCCCACGCAGGGGAATAAGATAACTAATAGGCTGAAACTCTTGTTCCCTATGCAGGTATTCTTGCTCCCTACATTGAAACTCTTTCTCTCTTCGGTCCCATTACTGCTGAAAGTGGTAGGCTTGGATTTAGAGCCTTACTTGGACATCATCAATCTGTCGGCCCGTGCGTAGCGTCGGGTCAAGTGTACCACACAGATCATCCTACAACTATTTTTTGTATTTGTCAACATACCCAGGTTCACATCTGTTTTTGGCCATGCTCTCTTTTAGGTTGACCCACTCGACCCATTCATCGAGAATTTCCTTGGCATAAGGTATCTTGTCGCACCCGTTGTAATCAAAGACGTAGCGTCTAGTGTCTCCTTTGAAAGGTAGAATTTGCCTTCTGCCGAATTGTCGTATTACCCTGCTAGGGTTGTAGGGACGTACACCTCTAATGCCAGGAAGAATTAGGAAATGACACTTAGCCCCCTGAACAACTATATATTTAGACATGAAATCTTGAAACATCCATTGTACATTTCCATCTTTTATGTCGTGGAAGACTTTAGCCCATGCTTCCCTTGTGCTGTGGATCTGGAATTTGTTGATGCTCAAATGCAACTCGTAGTGGTCAAGGTGGCTTTTATGTGGCTCGGCCAATTTTTGTACCTGCATCTCGTATGTCTTCACTAAATGTTTAGACATCCACCACTGCAGCAAGATATTACACCCTTGAAAAAATGGAAACCCATTTTTGCATTGACCCAAAGATCGGTAGATGTCAGCCATAATGACCGGGGCCACTTTGAAGTATTTGTTAACCTGTCCCTCTTTACCAACACCCTCAAAGATGGCGTGAGTTACCATGACAATCCGAGTGTCAATTTCATTCCCCCCGTCCTGAGGAAATACCATCGTCCCTAAGAGGCATACGACAAATGCTAAGGTTTGAGTTTGACTCCAACTACTGCAACTGAGAAACTCATTTGGAAAATTCTTGTAATCGTTCTCGTGTCCCCATCGTTCATAGAACTTCACAAACTGAATACTTGGGGTTCTAGCCAGTCTGCATTTACCAACAACATCATGTTTTTCAGTTTTGTACTGGTCGGCTTATCCGGTAGCGAATTGTGATGATCTGACTGATTTTTCCTTTTCTGGCACATTCCGGCGTTGTCTAGACAATTTTTTATTTCTTCAATAGTTGGTGTCATTTCGACATCTCCGAAGCGAAACACCATCCTCTCATCATCCCAAAATCGAGTGACCACCTCAATGAACTTATGCCAAACTTGGAGATTCATTATCGACGGGTGGTGACCCAAGTGAATGGAAAGTTCTCTTTTCTGATATGCATTGAGATTGTTCCACCATACACGAAGGAGGTTTGGTGTCTCGGTGACCATTTTGAAACTCAAGTGTTGCTTGGCCATCTACAAAAACATACAAGTAATTAGATACCCCCCAAACCCAAGACACAATAATTTGTTAAGCATCGCATACATCCTTCAAACACGTAAGTATGAACGTCCGTTCGGGCCGTGGGCCCATTAGACTCAAGGTAGTCTTTCTAATGGGCCCAAAATGTCTTGGGTGTTGGGTCATCTTAAGCCAATGTGCTAAATTTTGGGATTGAATTTGGTTCTACACTAGTCTCGACTAAGAGTGGGCTTTATTTATAGTAGATAGGTGACCCAAGCGGACTACTTGGGCTGGGACAGTTAACGACTGTTGACTATCCAGTAGCCAACTACATTCGTCAGGGTGCCCCGAGAAGAGTTTGGTTAACAAACGACTGCGGCCCACATAATCGTCCTTTAAATGGAAAATTAAAACAAATGTCGTTTGACAAAGTATGTCATGCCATGAATGCAACAATTTAATATATACGATGAATAAAGCAAGTAGACAGTTAAAACACATAGCCAAATAAATTAATCTTAAGGTTAGAAACATTCAAGTCCCAGCAGAGTCGTCATTCTGTTTTATTAAGAAAATATTATTTAGATTGGTTTAGAGTCGCCACTTAATTTTAAAGTAAAATCAAGAAAAACTACTTTTTCAAAAGATTAAAACAGAAATCTAATGAAAAATTATTAAGGGGGTTCGAGGTTCTTATTAGCATTTCGAGAAGTGTTTGAAAGCACCCGAAAATCTCGCTGATACGCGGTTATCCGACAATTAATTATTTGGCTATAACATTTTAACTTAACTTGAATTGAGCAATTTTTATAATTAGGACCATTTTAAGAGAAAAAAGAAGAAAGATATTAAAATATTATCCAAGTGGAGTATTTTGTAAACTTATTTATTTATTTAATTTTTAGGTCAAGTAAGATATGAATAGATTAGTTAAGTAATTAATTCAAAATTGGTGCCTTCTGGGGATTTGAATTTTTTTAAAACCTTAAGATTAAGTAACAGATATCGACAAGTAAACAAACACAATAAAGCAAAGAGGGAAAGAGATTTGGGCCTAAACTGATTTTCCTGTCCGCCTGGGCCAGTATTTGGGCCCATTTTTATTTTGGGCCTTCGGCCCATAGAGTCACCTACACCTGTCCTAAACTAATGTAAAAGAAATATATTTCTTTGGGCCTTAGGCCCAATTTTTCACCTGTCCTAAACTCTTACAAAATAATAAACATAATGACTAAATGAGCTTAGGCCCAATAATAATAAAATACATCCTTTTGTATAAAGAGTGGCCCTTTGGCCCAATCTTTTCAATTCTCCTCCGCTTTCGCATTCTTCAACCTTCGAAACCTGTTCGTCGACTTTTTACGGCTGGATGACTCGGGTAAAAGTGGAATTTAAGCCTTTATGGCTCTCCCGAAATACAAAGGGAATGATGAGTTCATAGTGAACTCAGACAGACTTCACATGCAAGAAAGGAAGATAAGAATTAGCATAGAATAGGATTCAATATCTTAACATAATATTTGAATCACAAGTAAGGTGAATAGATGAGACAATCCACGTAGTTAATCATCAAGTAACCCCAATTGATTTTGGAAGGTAGGACCACTCCAATTAAGAGAAGAACAAAGCACATTTTTACAATTAAAACAAGTACTACAATATAGAATTTAGCAAAAAGATAGAATCCCACATGATGAACATTGAACGAGTATAAGCAAATGTTGCAGAGATGATCAGTTAACAACTAGGCATGAATGAATAAATAGAGACATAGTCTAATACTTCTCATAATTTATTAATACAAGACACATCAATAATAAAAAAATAGAATATTACTACCAAACACTCTTTCAAATAAGAAATGTTAATAATTAGGGGTAATAAATTAAAGCACATGAATTGAGACATTCATCAAGGTGGGGGTTATTATCATTAAATCGGAAATGCAATTTAACGGTTCCGTCTCGATTCCGGCTTGTATTGGTTTGCTCTGGACTGTAGCGGGTCCGGGAGGGGTAACGGGACGGAAATTGGGATTTATCGGTTAGTCCCTGTTACGGTCCCGGTCCGGTCCGATCCGTCTCTTTTTTTTCTTTCTTTTTTAAATCTTAATTAATTATTTATAGCCGTTGAGAGCCATTGGGCAACTAGTTTTGGGCCCCACCAACGGCTCTTTCACCCCCATAACTCTCCTTTACACCTCCCTACCCTCCCCCCCAAACTTTGTTTAATACCCCAACCTTCTAAAAACTACATTTTCATCCTTTTTTTTAACCATGAATACCCTCAATCTTTCATTCTTTTCACTCACAAAACTATTAACTTCTACTCTCTCCACTCTCTAATTCTCTATTAGTCTCTAATCTCTTATTCTCGTTAAAATTACGAATTTGGTCTTTGGAAATTGGAGCTTCAAAATTCAACTTTCAATTTTCGGCTTTCGATCATACACGTCTACTTTATTAAGTAGGCGTTTGGTACATTCGTTCCAACTCACTTTTCATTTAGTTATTTGTTTGTTTGAATTTAATTATTTATTTTGTGAGTAATTAGTCTCTAGTCCCTACTTATTTAGTTATTTATTTGTTTAAAACTTTGCATTACACTTTCGTATTATGTATAATTTTCTCACTTTTTATATTTGAATATGGATTGCGGAAAAAATATTATTGAAAAGGGTAAAACAACCATAGTTAATTCGTTCACTAATTTATCTAACTCAAAATCCAAGAAAAATAAAAAAATCGGTAGTACTTCTAAATCTAAAACTAAAAAAACTTCTCAATTAAGAATAAATACGGATGATTATACGCATGTTGATGATACTGTTTTTAATATTGATAGTAATAGTGGATTAGATCCTTATCATGAATATTTACAAAGAAGGTGTGGTAATTTTGATGAGGAATTACCTAAAGATGATGAAAATGATGATGAACATGATGATGTTAATGATTATATTGATAGTTTTGATAATAATGTTGATGAATATGATGATGATGAAACTCAGCCAGCTACGGCTACTCCCACTCCCAATCCCTCTTCCCCTCCCGCTCCCTTTCGTCGTCCTGCTCCCGTCCCCTTGTGCATCCTAGGACTAAGGTAGAACGTGCTAAAAAATCAGTTGTGTGGCAATTTATGACTCAGAATGGAGATAAAACACAAGCTATTTGTAATAAATGTAAACATAGAATGAATCATAAAATTGTAGGAAAACAGGGTGGGACGGGACATTTTAGTAATCATTTAATGTCATGTTGTAAAAATAAATTTTTGCATGCTAAAGTTGTAGTTGAAGCTAAAAAGAATGGTACCACCCTTCCTGAAAATGTAGGAGTAGAGGACTCTAATATGGTCCAAACATAATTAAATCCTTCTAATATTTCTGGCTCTAGTATACAACGGTCATATAGTACAGAAAAAGATCTTGAAGAATTAGCTAAAATGATTGTTGTTATGGGTTTGCCATTTAGTTTTGCTGAAAATCCCAGTTTTATTCATTATATTCAAATTGTGTATAATCCACATTTTAAAGGTTTTACTAGAAATACGATTAAAAAGGCTATCTTTGATTATCAAGCTCAACATTTTCAATATCTTCGTTGTTTATTTTATTATAATAATTGTAAAATAGCTATTACTTCTGATATGGGCAGTAGTGTAAATGGTAATGATTATTTCACTATTACTGCACATTGGATTGATGAAAATTGGACTTTGCAAAAAAGAATTTTAGGTTTTAAATGTTGTGAAATGCATAAAACCGGTAGTTATATAGCTCAAACAATTATATATGTTTTACAAAACTATGGAATTTGTGATAAAATAAGTAGCGTCACCTTAGATTATGCTTCTAATAATAGAATTGTTGTTGAAATACTAAAACCGTCTCTTTGCCCTATTTATGTTGATGGTTTTCATATTAAGTGTGTTGCACACATATATAATTTGATTGTTAGAGATGGTATAACAATGTATAATGATGGTTGCATAAAAGTTGAAATTGCATGTCATTTTATTTTTAAATGTCAAGTTAAGTCTAGACGCAGAGATTTTGAAAATCGTTGTCGTGAATTTAATCTTCCACCTAGAAAAAATCCAAAATCAGTGTGTATTAGATGAAATTATTTATATGAAATGCTTGAAGTCGCTTATGAGTATAGGAAACCTTTACAAATGATTTGGAATGCTCATAATTCAAATATGACATATAGACTTGATGATAATGATTGGAATGACATAAAAGAACTTATAGAGTTCTTAAAAGTTTTTTATTTAACTACAAAAAAAAAATCTGCACTTTATTATCTAACTATTTGCTCTGTTTTACCTAATATTTGTGTTATTTCTAGTAAATTTTATAAATTCAAAAATAAACCAAGATTTAAAGAATCTGTTAAGAAAATGATTGAAAAATTTTAAAAATATTTTATTCCTATTCCTCAAATTTATTTAACCGCTTGTTTGTTAAACCCACATTACAAAGATGAAGGTGCATCATGAATGGTTGATAAAAAATATTTTAATTTGGGTATTGATAGTGAAGATGATGAAACACCTAGTTGTCAAGATGTTAAAGATAGTATAAAAATTGAAGCTAGAAAATTGTATGACTTGTATAATTCTAATATAATGAATGTAGTACGTAATGAAGAGCCTCAAAGATCTAGGAGTAAATATAATAATGAAGATGATATTAATGATATGATAGATTCTTATATTGAACTTTCTCACAATGATATAAATGATTTTGATGCATATATTAATCAAAATACAAAACCTACTACTATTGATCTTCTAGAATGGTGGAGCAATCGCGGCCAGGGATTTCCAAAACTTCAACCGGTTGCTCAAGATGTGTTAGCTATTTAAGCATCTTCAGTAGCTTCGGAAGGCGTTTTTAGTGCAGCAAGATTTCAAATTGGAGAGCATAGATATTCATTAGTAGCAGATAGCTTGGAGATATCGGTACTATTTAGAGATTGGATTAATGCCGAGAGAAAGAGTTATGGTCGTCCACTTTTATCGACCAAATTTTAAAATGACGTTGATGAAATATTACAAGATTTTAGTGACGACGGCATTGATGCAATGTAGGAACTAGCTAATCAACCAATTCCAGAGCATATTACTAGAGAAATGTTAAATGATTTAAAAAAAGATTTCCTTGGTAGCATGAACTATTAAATTTAAATGTCCATTAGTATGAGTATAATAATTCGAGTTCTAATTCAAACAGAACCCTTCCTAGAAGGTGGCTGTGTAGATTAGATTTTTTAATACTGTATTAATATTTTGTAATTCAACTTGTACTATTTAATTAATATTAATAAAAGTATAGGTTATTCGCCTTAATTTTTTTTATTATTGTCTTGACTCTGGAATTTAAATTTTCAAACTTTTAAAGTGTGAATTTTAAACTTTTATAGTTTTATATTTTTAAAGTTTGAATTTAAATTTTCAAACTTTTAAAGGGTAAAATTTAAACTTTATAGTTTTAAAGTTTGAAATTTGAATTTAAATTTTCAAACTATTAAAGGGTGAAATTTATAGTTTTATAGTTTTAAAGTTTGAATTTAAATTTTCAAACTTTTAAAGGGTGAAATTTATAGTTTTATAGTTTTAAAGTTTGAATTTAAATTTTCAAACTTTTAAAGGGTGAAATTTAAACTTTTATAGTTTTAAAGTTTGAAATTTGAATTTAAATTTTCAAACTTTTAAAGGGTGAAATTTAAACTTTTATAGTTTTAAAGTATGAATTTTATTATTTAAATGTTTAAACTTTTAAAGTGTGAAATTTAAACTGCTATACTTTTAAAATTTGAAAGTTTGTATTTAAAAGTTTAAAAGTATAAATTTTTAACTTTAAAATTATAAAAGTTTTAATATTATTTGAGTAATGTTCCTAATTTTTTAATTTTAATAAAAAAAATTTAAAATTATATCCGTTGGGACCCGATTTCCGGTCCGGTCCGGTCTCGGTCCATTACCGGTCCGGGACGGGTATGCCATATTTTTTCCGGAATTACCGGTTCCGGCCCGTGGTGACCAGTTCCAGTCCGTACCAAACCGGTCGTCCCGATTCCGGTTCAGTTGCTAGCCATATTAAAAGAGTGAGGCAAAAGCTAGCTTAAGTAGGTTAAACCGTCACATTCAAACTAATTTCCTTCCCTAGACATAGCAGACCATGAATAATGAGAAAATGATAAAGCAGTGCTTCATATCACTAAGAAAAGGGTTGTAGCAGACCTATATGTTAATGTAATGAAACTAAGCCTTTTAAACAAGAGGAACAAATAAACAAAAATAACAAGACATGCTACGATTTTGCAGAAGTTTTAGAACATGAATGAGAGGTTTTTTCCCTTTAAAAGACTACGATTCATACCCACTTTTTCAATGAATAAGATAGATCAAACATAAATAGTAGTTATAATCTCTGGAAAACAGCACATCCAAATTGGGCTTAAACAACATCTAAACGACAAGAAACAAGATCAAACAAACAAAAATAGAAGAGTCGATCATGTTGTAAGACAACCCATACAGAGCTAGACCCCATTTATCCATCCCAACTATTGATTTAAAACTTGAAAATAGGCTCTGCAAAAGGATGAACAGATTTTTGACACTTCAAAACATGTGACGAATAAATCACACCATCTCGATAAAATATGACCAGAGCAATATCGATGCAGCCAACAAGTAAACAAACAAATATCAAAATAAGCACAGCCATTAGGAAACTCGAAGAAAACCACGAACAGAGAAAAGCAGGATTACACAAACGATAAATCATTTTGAAAATGAAACGCATGTATATCAGTTTCATAAAAGATTAACATGAAGAGAAAGATTTATGCTTGGACACATCCTATAAAATCTTCTTTGAATCAACAGAGGCCAAACACGATTCAACACATTGAACTCAAAATGAATTAAAGAGTCACGAGTTGTTTACCTTGTTGCGGGCAGCGAACGGGGACGGGACGAGCAGGGGACAACTTCTTCCTCCACAAAACTCGAATACGAACAGTGAACAAAAAATTCGAGCAGAAACTCGAACTCAAACGAAGGCTGTGAAGCAAGAGTAAACAATAAAAGAGAACGACACTCGAACCAACACTAGTTATCTCCTCTCTTTTTCTCGAATATGTTTCATATACACTTTATAGCTATTTTTGCTTAGAGGATTCTCTGAATCCGTTTTTGAATTGCCAACCTTTTCCAACTTTTTTTTTCTCAACTTTCTAACTCTATTTTTTTCTTAACCTCCAAGACTAAAAAAGAAAGAACCCCTAGACTAAATGCAAAGAGAACTTTTATACAAGGAAATTCTGATAGAAAAAAGGGGGGAAATCTGGATGGAATTTTGCCATTCGAAATTCGAAATCAAAATTCTTTCACCATTAAAGGCAAGCATACTTTTTTTGAGATTTTCAACCCATTCTGGAAGAGGAAAGGGAGACAGACGCATGCCTCTTTGCTGTTGGAAATGTATGAGTTGCAGAGAGACATTGGAGAAAAAGACAAAAATTTCGCAGCATTGCCCCTCTGTTGCTGCTTTTCTGTGTAGTTTGACGGAATTTGAGGTCGTGAAGATGTCGTATGATCGTTGTTTGTGTTGATGTTCGAGCTAGCGTGAAGGCGCTGTGAACTCACGCTTGGAATCGTGAGTTGCTGGACTCGGGTCGACTTTGGTGGGTAGTCGGTTTCTGGGATGGTTCGCTGATGGAGTTTTTGGGTTTGCGATTCTGTTGGAAGAAGAAGAAGATGTACAGGGGGTTGGGTCGATTTTGTATTGTTGTATGTTGTATTGCTGGGTTTCTTTTTTGTTGATGGTAAAATAAGTTGGGTCGGGTCTGGGTAAAAGGAAACGGGTGGGCTGGAGAATGTTGTTGAAAATAATGAAATGGGCTGCAGAGAATGGAGAAGGCTGCTGGAAATTTAAGGGAACACCCAAAACTTTAGTTTCTTTTTTTTTATATTGCCAAGTAAATCACTAATTTAGCCACAATGAGTTGTAATTGGCCAATTGAGATTACGAACTTAATCAAATTGAACTCATTTGCAAATTCGGCTAAATATAAATAAGATGAATTAATATAATTAATTTAGGAGCTTCCCATGTTAACAAAAATAAAATAATTAATTTAACTATAAACCAATTGATTTTTTAAAATTAACCATAATTTAAACTAAACTAATTTTATTAGAATATTTAAAATAAAATCTTTTTGAGATGATTGTCAAATATTTATGAAACATACCGATTATATCTAAAAAAAACTATATGAAATATATTTGCTATTTATAAATTATGAAAATCGACTAAGATCACTTAAAATGACTTTGAAAGTATTTGAATTTTACAAAACTAATTATTCTAAATTGTTTTGGAATTAAGAAGCTCATGAATTTATTCCTATTGGGGAGGGTCAAAATTGGGTGTCAACAGTGGGTTCAACATCTTTCTATATACTACTATTTGACATACTGGATTAAAAATATATGCATTCAGTGACTTGCCAATGGCCAAAGAGGTTATGTCCACACATAAATATGAAAAACTTGGCCTTCCACAACACAAAGTTATAGCTACCAATAATCTTGACAGAGAGTTGAGTAATCGAATTCATGAACTGGGCAACAATCTTTATACCGGAGATGTTATTGGCATTGTGCAACACCCCAAAAATTTCAAAGTTTAGACCCGAATTTTCTTCATTTACTTGTAGGGTCGTATCAGGTGATTCTTAAATTTTCCATATGTGTAAAGGTAAATTATTTAGTGTTGGAATGATTTTGGATATCAATTAAGGTCACTAGAAACTTCTAGCACAAAGTAGAGTTGAAAGTTTCCTTACCGATTAAGTTTTGATGTAAGATTCTCTTTGGGTCAACTTCAAACAACCATATATCTTAGAGAGTTACATGGCCCATAACTTATCAAATTAAAGGTATTTGAATCTTGTTTCCAATGCCACCAATTTCGCAATAATCCAAGTTTCGAGTAAAAAGTTATGATCATTTTAATAACCAGATACAATGCATTGACGAATTATTCGACGGGAAAACATTAAAAAAGGGTATTTTTGTTTTTTAACCTCTAAGAAAATCCTAAACGAATTTCTTGACTAATTAAGCACCCAAAACAATCAGATTTTCATCTCTTAATACATCATTCTCTTCTCTCTCAAACCGAAAAAGATTCTTCTTCAAGGTAAGTTTTTCTCCAAGAATTCCATTCTTTTCAACTCAAATTACTCCATACAGTTATGAATCACTAATGAAAATCATAATTCTTTTCCATAGAGATTTCAAGAAACTAATTCAAGAGTCTCAAGAAAGGTTTTCTTGCTTCAAGTTAGGGTTTCAAGGCTTCTAATCAAGTTCTTCTTCAAGAACCTTGTTCTTCCAGGTATATAAGGCTATCACAACATTGGACTAATTCGTCCTCACGCCCTACATCTACTTTCAAATCAGTAAAAGAGTAATTTAGGATTCAATCCCTAGATTTGAGTATTCTTGAGATGAGTTGATATTGAGTTCTTGAGTTCCTAATTCTTTTGAAATTCTATTCATAATTATTGAATTGCTATATGTTATGCATTAAGATCCTTGAGTTGATTCGTTCATGTCTATATTTCAACATGAACCCTATGAATTGAGTATATTTTTAGATGAGTAGTATCGTTGAGTTCTGAGTTTCCATATTGCTATTAAGATCCTTGAGTTGAGTCGTTTATGTCCATAATTCCGCATGAACCTTATGAATTGAGTTATAAATCTAGAGAAACTTTTTAAAGTCAACACTTGAGTTTTAAACTGCTTTTTGAAGAAGTAAAGATGAGTTTAGAGACAGTTTCTAAAACATATTAGTATGACAATCGAGTATGCCATCAATGTTTAAGTAGTATGGTATTTAGTTATGTCATCGATCATGCATTATGACTTCCCGAGTCATCAATGATCATATCACAATATGATTTTGATATATTTTTGAGAAAGAGTTTTCAAGTATAAATTGAGTAAAAGTATAAGGGAACTAAGTATTCCAAAGGTATCAACTTTTACATTGATAAAAGAGAAACTTTGATTTCTAAATGAGTTATGAGTTCAAAGATATTTCAAGAGCAGTTACCTTTTTTAAGAGGATAGTTTGAGTAATTATATCAAACCAGAGGAAGAATATATTTTTAAACATTGAGCATGAGTATATATTATTGGGAGTAGTATTGAGCACCGATATGGGGATGAGTTCAGATAACTCACATTATTCATAAACCATGTATGTCAACATGGGTACATGATCATACATTTTAGATGAATCTTAAGTGCCTTCGGACAGATCTTAGTGGATCCACTTAGTTGAGGTGTTCTATACTCTGACAAGGTATATGACATTTCTGTCAGTGTGGGCGAGACATTGTATCGTCACGTATCTCATAGTGATGGTCGTCGGTTAGAGAATCTCCCAATAGAGTTAAAGTGTATTTTTATATATCACTTATTATGTTGAGTTCAGAGATGAGAAAGTATTTTGAAAAACTTTAAATGATTTAACTCCTTTATTAATTTCTTTACATTCAGTTTGAGTACATTGTTATATATTCCAGTCCTTTGTTTCAGTTATTTGTTATTCATCTGTATTACATACTTGTACATTCAATGTACTGAGTTCATTCGACTTTTATCTTTTAATGATGTAGATGCAGGTTCCTAGGATCCTCAACATGAGTCTGTTGAGATCACTTCATCCACTCGTCAGCTTTTGAGTGAGACTTCCTTGCTTTCGAAGGACTTCAGTTTTATGAGTTGTTAGTAGTAGTTCTTTTGAGGAGTCGTGGGTCTTGTCCTAACACTCATCTTTGTATAGTAGAGGCTTCATAGATAGATAGTTTTGAAAAGTCTTTCAGTTTTCTGATGTTTTATTTAAACTTATGTTTCATATTCAGTATATTCAGCAAAGTTTTGAGATTCAGTAAATTATTTTTAAACATTTCTTTCAATTTGATGCTTATGTATGCTTGAGTTAGTCTTCCGCTTGTAGTCAGTCAGGATGAGGGTTCTCTTGAGGGCCATTAATGGTTCTCGAGTGTCGGTCACGTCCAGGGTGTAGGCTTGGGTCATGATACATTGAAAACACTTGTATTGGGGACCATTTAGGCATGAGATGGGTGGGCTAGGAGAAAAAAATCAAACTTCTTAAAGCAATATAGCTCTGGTTACCATAAAGAGAAGAAAAAGATTGGCAGTAGATGAGCTGATGTTTATTGATTACTATATTGATCCTTATATAGCCAGTGTATTATATACACTACTGAAAATAAAATATCAACTTAGAGAAAATCTAGGTAATAGAAAAAATCTATGTAACTACAATCCTAAAGATAAAAAAAAGTTGATAAGTATAAAATTAATATAAAAGTCTGAATAAAAAGAGTCTTACAAATGATAAGAGTCCTAGGGATCTGCTAACCGTTATTAGATTGATGAGAGGGATGAGGGTATTGATGTTGTTAGGAAAAGAAGGGCTAGGTTGGGTAATGATTTTTTCTGAAGATTTCAGATGGATTAGAATAGGTAATTGAGATATAGAGGCTAGAGCAATAAGCTGATGAGCCGTCGGAGCATACTGATTAGTGGTCGGAGTGGAAATGAAAACTAGGTTTCAAGCTGACTACTAGGGTTGTGCATGGAGGGTAGGAGAGAGAATAGAGTGTCCTATCCGCCATATGCAGAGTTTTGTAAGTGTATATTTTTATCGATAACAACTTTTTAATATATATGCATATGTAATAAAACGAAGAATACATTTCTTCAAGACAACAGACAAACTTTATGACATGAAGATTTTAAGAGAAAATGGTCCTTAATGTATGGGTAATATTTTATTCTAGTCCTTAATATATTTCATTAGATTGAAATGGTCCTTAATATAACTATAACAAAGGTGCTCATTTTGATCCTTAATATATTTCACTTGATTGAAATGATCGTTAATGTATAATAAAAGGTGTTCATTTTGGTCTATTACCCTAAACTTAATAGATTTATCAAAATAAAAGTATTAAATGTAACTATGAACCCTACGTGGTTAACAAAATCAACTATTGTTGTCTTCTTGTTAGCTCCAAAGAAAGAACTCCATAAAATGTAACACCATTTTCTCAATTTTCTCCGACAAAATTTACTATTTTCTCTTTCCTAAAATATTATTTCACTGACCTAATACCCATTTATGTTTTAAGCAAGAGAAAATAGTAAATTTTGTTAGAGAAAGTAAATATAATGGTGTTAAATTCATGGAGTTTTTTTTTATATATGGAGCTAACAAAGAAGACAATAATGGTGGATTTTGTTAGCCACGTGGGGTCTACAGTTAAATTTAACACTTTTATTTTGATAAATCTGTTAAGTTTAAGATAAAGGATTAAAATGAACCCATTTTTGTTATTAAATAAGGATCATTTCAATCAAGTAAAATATATTAAGGACCAAAATGAACACCTTTATTATATGTTAAGGACCATTTCAATCGAGTGAAATATATTAAGGACTAAGATAAAGCATTACTTATAAATCAAGAACCATTTTGGTCATTTTCTCAAGATTGTAACCATAAACGATATTGTGCATGTTCACATTGAAACCGAGTTGTTGAAATATTATAAAATAAGAAAATGGTTAAGCTGAATATTTGATATATTAGAAAAACTACATAATGTTATAAATCCATTGAATTGTTGATTGTCTATTTGATTTATTCAAGAATTAATTGAATTCATGTATGTATACTTTCAAGGTGATAAGAACTTTTTTGGATAACTATGTATCTACTAGTTTGGTGACCTTTGGGAGTGATATCTCAATACTATAAATAGAGATATCATTCACCATTTGAAGGACGCACTTGAATAAAAGAAAAGTCATCTTCTTTATCTACATATTTTGTCTTCTTTCTCTTTATATTATATTGTTCTAAGCTTATGTTTTATAACAAATAAGATTATATAATATTTTTTAGAATATTTGTACAACTATAAACTATAGTAATGATTGAAATAAACGTTATAACGATAGAAAGCAATATTGCTAATAAACATTTTGTTCTCTCTTGAATCAAGAATATCCTTTCAAAACTTCATCCAATAGCAATTTTCAGTATAATTTGTGCTTTGCAATAATAATTAGTGTTGTATAAGCTAAACATGCATTCTTCCATTTATTCTAATATTTTAAGAAGTTAATATTAGTTAGCTTGACGCACATATATATATATTTGTATGTTGGATTTGACAACAATGGATTCGGCTCCCATTCAGTGAATGTAGCATCCAATTGGTCCAGTGAGAAAGAGTTTTGATTGAATTGATAATTTATCAATGATATATTCAATATTTAAATACTAAGATAGGAGAAGGACTGAGAGTCCTAATAGAACTAAAAGAGTACTTATCTCTATCTACAGTAACTATAAGAGATAAATGTAAAAAACACACTTAAATTATTCCTTTTTTTTAGTTTCATGCCTTAACTATTGAGAGTGTGAGTTTCATACATAAACTATCACTTATTAGTTTGAGAAACACACCTCAGTGTGGTGTGTGTGATGTACTCTCTCTTTTATTTGAAAAAACATTGACACATGGATAAGATATTTCATCTTGACAAAAATTAAATAATAAACTATTAATATTAATTAAAGATTAAAGTATTACTATCCCAAAAAAATAAAATTTAAATTATTTTTCTTACCCCACTCCACCACCTCCTCCCTCTCCCCCCACCCCCAAACCACCCACTCATTCTCCCAATTGTTTTTTTGATATTATTTTATTTTTAAAAAAATAAAAATTCTACCCCATTCTATTTAACCCTCCGCTCTTAATTTTTTTTATTTTTCTCGTTTTGTGTTAGATATGTACATATATTTTTAGGGATTTTCTTTTACTTGTGTACCGAATATAACATAAATAAAAAAATTATTTTAACAAAAGTCTTGCGGCGACAAGTAAAAAATATTTTTTTATAAAATAAAATGTAAAATATTTTTCTTACTCCACATCAATTCCTCTCACCGTATACCCCCGCCCATTTTAAAAGTTTTTTTGTTAAAATTTATTTTCTAAAAGTATTTAATTTTTTTTATTTCATCTCCCCCTAGTTTAGGTATGAAACTCACACTTTCAATAGTTTAGATATGAAATTCAAAAAATGGGATAGTTTAGGTGTGTTTTTGACACTTATCTCTAACTATATACAAATATTTAAAATCTGTCCATTCTTATCTAGGATTAGTGCACCTTTTATCTGGTGCCATCTATCACATAATGATCTAAGGGTCAATAATTATCCAATCAAAACAACCTCTTAAATCATGGTTAAGCTACAATATCCTTTTTTAATTTCTTTTTATTCCATATTAGCGCCATGTATATAGGAGAGGATCTTTGCTCAATTGCTGCTCTGTTTTCTTTATCCAACGACAAAAACTAATGGTATCTTGAATTTCTTAGCTTTTTTTTTTACGTTCTTTCCAAAAAATCAATTAATTTCCATCCCAAACTCAATTTCTTTCAAATTAATTACTCTATTATTTTCATATTATTTAATAAATCTTCTCACATTTCTTTATATATTCAACTTCTTAACAAAATTAAAGTGCATTACAATATAAATATTGTTTCCCTCTTCGTTTTTCATGAAATCTACCACAAGAAATTTCTACAACTAAATTATATTATACCTTTGTTCTTGTTTCTTGCTATCAGACGGTTAAGAAAGATCAGTAAGAGATTTTTTTCGTTACTCTAGTTCTTCATAATATTATATAGGTGTTCGTTAATACGAGATGAAAAACTATATAGTAACTAAGTAAGTATGTTCATAATGATCACATCCCCTGTTATCATGTTTTTCTCCGTTAACCAAGAAAGGAAAATTATTGTTTCCTCCATTATTGTTTCTCAACTACAAAGTGCAAATAACTTCAACTAAGCAACACAACAAACTTGCATTAAATTATAGATTTGTAATTACAAAATTCAAGCCAAATACACCAAAAGAACTCTATGTTATTGCCTCAAGGAACAATAACCAAACCTCAATTAAATTATCAATTGTCAATATGATGACAATAAACTGCCACTAGATTGTTCTTTTTGATCTTCTGTTGTTGTCACTAATAAATGATTTAATCTTCTCTATTTGTTGAGTCTTGTATCTTTTTTCTCTTGGACATATATTATCCATGGTAAGGAAAAAAAATTTCCAGCAAAAGATAGTTTGCCTCAACAAATTTTTGGGATTTTGGAATTAGCAGAAAAAATTTCAGCGTCCTTCCCGGATTTATTTTCTATCTTGAGAATTTGGTAGTAAGCCAAAAAGATACTGTAGCTTAACTATGATTTAAGAGGTTGTTTTGATTGAATAATTATTGACCCTTAGATCATTATGTGACAGATGGCACCAGATGAATCCCACAACAATTCATGTTTATTTTTTTTATTTTTTTGTCAAATAACAACCTCAATTTTTTTATAAAAAAAATGTTTTAAGCTTCCAAATTGAGCGGAAAACCATTCACTTTGAACAAAGCTTTGTTGGTAAAAAAACAAGTTTTTACTATTTTTCACATGGTGATAACCATATCTTTAGTTTTACTCATGTTCCATTTTATACATATCTCCATTTGTTGTGGTGGCTAAATATCAAAAATAGGGTTGTAGCCAGGGTTGTTCCCTGCCCTGGCACAAGACTAGACAAAACAAAAAAAGGGTGTTCAAGAAAAATAATGTACAAATTTTGATTGTACAAATTTTGTGATTTAAGAGGGAAAAAATCTTTTTGTTGTCGTTATTGTTGTTGTTGTTGAACATTAGAAAGGAAAAAATGGCAGATCCAGAGCCATTGATTGATGTTGGAAAATTAAATGAAAAAGTTCTATGTTATGCACAAACAATTTATAGATTTAATGGAGTTTGGGAAGGACCAGATCCTTTGACACCAATTATCCCTCTTTTCTTTATTCAAGTTTCATTAGCTATCTTGATCACTCGTTTTGTCACCTTTGTCTTAAAACCCACCAGGCAACCTCCTTTTGTTGCTGAGATTATTGTAAGTACATTCTTTGAAATTTTCTTATTTCGATCTGTATGTTCGTTGATTAGAGTTATGCATTTATTAATAACGTAATGATTAGTTATTTTTATCTTCTGCTCTGCATAATATAGTATATTACATTGACTCATAACTTATACTTCCTTCGTGTCATTTTGTTTGTTTTACTTTCTTTTTTAGCATGTTTAAAAAAAGTTGTCTATTTCCTTCTTTTTTTTGACAACTCTTTAATTTTAACTTTCTACGTGCAGTAATTTTCTATATAACTATCTGAATCTTTCATCGTATCAAATACACTCTTAAGATGTGGAATTTGAGATACATTTTTAAAATGTGGCATTTCAAGCGATATTGTAGCTTTTTAAAGGAAACTATAGCCTAAGCATTGCATTACACTCCAGAGAAAATGTTGTTTAATTCTCATGTTCTTGTTTTGTGTACTTAGGAATAAAATTTTGACATAATACATAGACAAACACTCAAACTTGACCTTAGTTGGTAAGTAAGCGTTCTAACTTGGAGAGTGCACATCCAAACACTTCAATTTATACATGACGAGTTGAGGCTAAGTTTGAGTGTCTGTTTAGATATTATGCATTGATTTGGACATTTATACAAAAAAAAGGTTTAAAGAAGAAAGATGATTTTGTTTTGTAGAGTGGCATACTTTTAGGTCCTACAGCACTTGGAAGGATCATGAGGTTCAGGAGGCTGCTTTTCCCAAACTACAACTTCCATGTTATTGAGACAATGGCTCATGTAGCCCTTGTGTTCTATGGGTTTCTAGTGGGATTGCAGATGGATATGAAATCTGTTCTTCGAATTGGAATAAAGGCTAGAAATGTTGCTATTATCGGTATCATCATCCCTTTTGTCATGGGAACAATATTATATTTCTCACTTACTCGCGATGAAGAAGTTAGAGGCTTCATTTTCTATGGTGGTGCTCTTACTATAACAGGGTTCTCTGTCCTGTCTAAGATACTTGATAAACAAAAGATCCTCCAAACTGACATAGGGAAAATGGCTATGTCTTCAGCTGTAATCAATGATATTGGTGCATGGTTTATTCTTACACTAGGATATGTTGTTACAGGGAGTACAGCTAATATACATTGGGCTTTAATTTGCACGATTGCTTACGCCTTGTTCTGTGTCTTTTATCTCCGTCGTGCCATGGGCTGGATCATTAGAAAAATGCCAGAAGGACAAGGGTATAGTGAGTTCTTTATATGTTCAATCCTTGCTGGAATGGCTATTTCTGGAGTTATAACTGATGCTTTAGGGACACATCCTATTATTGGAGCTTTTCTCTTTGGACTTAGTATACCTAACCAAGTGCTTCAAGCAGAAATTATCGATAAGCTTGATGACTTTGTGACGGGCATTTTTATGCCAACTTTCTTTGTTGTTTGTGGACTCAGAACCAATTTCGGACAAATGGGCAGCATTTACGAAATTGTTGGCTACATACTTTTATTTGTTTCAGCCAAAATCTTGAGCTCAATAGCTGCCACTTTCTTCTCTGAAATGACTATTAAGGAGGCCCTGGCTGTTGGAGTACTTAGCAACACCAAAAGTATCATGGCCTTGATCATTATCGAAGCTGGTCAGGCACAACAGGTTGATTTTCTTACCAATCTGTATTTGCTTTTACTGGATATGGATTTTCGACTAACCATTTTGTATTTTGTAAAAATCTTGGCCAGGTTTTGAGCACACAATTGTACTCCCTTATGGTGGCTGGCATTTTGGTGATGACGGCGACAGTCACACCTATGACTATGCTCCACCGTCCCTCGCAGGAAATTGCTCCCCATAAACGAAGGACTATACAGAAGGCAAGAATGGAGGAGGAGCTTCGGGTCCTTGCTTGCATCCATGGCACACATGACATCCCTTCAGTCATCAACCTTCTTGGCTCGTCACATTCTACATCAGCATCCCCAATAACTGTCTTTGCTCTCCAAGTAGTAGAATTAGTCGGGCGTGGATCATCTATGCTAGAAGTACACAACTCAGGGAAACGAGGCTCACGAAGTCTTGGACACGAGGAGACACAAACAAGACAGATCATCACTGCTTTCGACAACTATGAGCTACGATCAGATGGAGTGATGGTACAAGTACTCACAGCAAGGTCTGCTTTGTCCACCATGGATGAAGATATGTGCAACATTGCCAAAGACAAGCGTGTAGCTTTCATCATTCTACCTTTTCACAAACAACGAGGTATCGAGGGTGAAATGGAGGATGTCAACCCTGAAATTCGGGCTGTCAACGAAGGTGTGCTAGCTAATGCCCCTTGTTCTGTGGGAATCCTCATCGATCGTGGCCTCTCTGAGATCAGTGACTATGCAAAAAATATCGTTGTCCTCTTTTTTGGAGGTGCTGATGACAGGGAAGCTCTGGCTTACGCTTTGAGAATGGTTGATCGTCCAGATACACGGCTAACTGTTGTAAAGTTCATTCCAGACGAAGGCGCTTCTGATATAGAGCAAACAGAATTTGCTGATGAAAGTCATGTGAATGTCCAGATTGACAAAGAGAGTGAAAAATTGATGGACGACGAGTTCTTAAACAGGTTCAAGATCAGCACAGCCAATGACAAATCAGTAACATACATAGAACTGTTGCTGAATGATGTGGAAGAAGCTGTCAAGGCCATAAAACTAATGGATCAGCATAACTATGATCTCTACATCGTAGGAAAAGGCCGAGGCGTGGTGTCACCACTAACGGCTGGCCTAGTCGATTGGTGTGACTGTCCTGAGCTCGGGGCTATTGGTGATCTTTTAGTGACATCAGAATTCGACTCCACATTCTCCGTGCTGGTGATGCAACAGTATGTTAAGCCAATTGGAGATGGTTCAGTAAATTCTTATGGATCAATGAGTGAGAGGATAGCAGGCATTGGGATGGACATGGACTTGGACATGCAACGCGCGGATAGTGAATCAGGGGATGTGTTCTCCAGTTTTAGAAGGCGAACGGAACATATGCCACGAGTCTAAACAACACAAAGTCTTAGCTTAGGCTGATGACAAACACTTAAAAGGTTGTAACTTCACATTCAAAAGTTCCTAAATGATGTATTGGTTTTCACCTGGAAAAGATTAATTTAAGTGGGGTTGAATGATGATAGTTTGCTTCATTTTCAGGTAAGTGTAATAACAATGTGAGCTAAATATTCTCTTACACTATTAAACTTGTGACATAAAAATTCAAGAAACTAAAAGTTAAACTAAAACTTGTGACATATTACTATTGGTGTTAACCTAGCAAAAGTATGTAACACTATCATACTAGTGAAATTTGAACAATTTCCACTAACTTGGCATTGAGAAGAAGTAGAATCCACCATATATGTGAGATAGGCATTTCAGCACTAAAGGTTTTAATTAGAAACTAATGGACATTATCTACACATTAATTCATACAAAACAATTTCACTTTTCGATAGACCCTCGATTCAATTAAAACTTATCAAAGTTAAGTGGTATGAAAAGAAAAGACAATAGCAATATCAAATAATACATTAACTGAAGAAAAGTAAAAATAAGTGATAATAAAATTCAAGATAAAGATAGTAGGAGAGTAATAATAACAATGCAGATAAGGAAAAGTAGACACACTATCGTTAGCTTCAATTAGTTAACGACAATAACGTATTACCACAAAAACATATTTTTTTAGAGGCACTTAACACTCTTTTGTAAATGTTCCTAAAATCTATAGCTACATTGGATCCAATGACAATTAACTAATACTGGTTTTAACACTCTTTGTGAATCTTGTCCTAATAACATATTTATTACTGGTTGTAGTGACAACGCTCGACTTATACCTAATAACTTTATATCATAATATTTGATCTCCCTATCCTCCTATCTAGGATCTTGTCCTCGATAAGCTGCAGGTGTGTCAGGTCATGACTAATCACCTCTCCTCAATACTTCTTAGGCCTACCCCTAGCCTCATCATTATCCACCATAGTCAATCTCTTGCACCTCCTCACCGGGCACTTGTGCATCTCCTCTTCACATATCTGAACCATCTCAATCTCATCTTCCTCACTTGTCCGTCATGGAGGTCATTCTCACCTTTCCCAAATATCTTCATGTTTAGTCTTATATGTCCACTCATCCATTTCATTATATAATAATTTAAGATTTAATAATAACGATAATATCATAAGAAAATAAATAAATACCTCCTGATTTACTAAAATGTAACATTAAAAAAATTAATTCAATGCCAAGTAAAATAAAACCCAAAAATACATAACAAAAGAATTTCTATGTTGGAAATGCTAAAAAGTACATATTTGAGATAAGACATAAGTACCTCTCTGAACTATGACCGAAATTCCAGCGACATATTTTAAGTTAACTAGGGTCCTATTGCAGTATAACTCATGTGTCCAATTTATTCACTCATCAATTGCCTTCAAGAGAGTGTACAAACTCTCTATGCCACGTCAGCTTTTTGAGTGTATTTATTCCATTTTAAAATAGTTTAAGAGAATAATAAAACCTTAGTTAAGTTAAGATATGTCGCTGAGATTTCGATTAAATTCAAGGATTACTTGCCTTATCCCTACATATTTCTATACATCACATTTTCACAACATTGCATATATATATATATATAGATAAGAGATGGATAAAGAAAACTAAATAAATCAAATGAACCTTACACCCCATTAGATATCAACTTTTGTCCAATAATAATGAACCCTTGGTTTACAGAGAATATATATAAAAATATAAATAAGAATCAAATACGAAAACCATAAGAGAATAAGAAGAAAGCTAAGGTAGAAACGATAACAATTACTTCAAAAATAGAGACAATCTTGAATAAAATCGAGTCAATGAACCAATTGCGCAATTTGTATATTCTCTTCTTTTTCCTCAAACACGAATTTTTGAATCTCAACCTCAATGATGATGCCTTATAATTCCTACAATTATCATCATCATCATTATTCTTGTTTAGCCTCTTGAGTGAGAATAAGTAATTGCCCACTTTCATATCAAAATAACTTGAATGCACCAGCAATCAAATATTCAATTGACCTTTGAGATTAAATCTGTCTTCGTATAGATGAATTACTCAAATCAATAGAATTCTTGACTTGATATTTTTTGGGGGATAGAATAATAGATGATGAATTTGATGAGCCAATGATGGGTTTTGGTATAATAAGATTGTGAAATAATCAAGGTATTTATGAAGAATCAAAAAGTGAGGGGTGTAGTGTAGAAGCAAAGTATGAATAGCATGACTAAGTGTAGAATATGTTCACTTAATACAAGAAATTGGGAAATTACGTAGAAGATGTGTAAGTACTTGTCAATATTATTATTTTAGAACGTTAAATTGAAGTGGAGTCTTCCTCCTCCTTTTAGGTTTCACACCTTCTCTTCTGAATCGGTTTAAGCTAAAAATATTACTTAATACAGATTGGAGTCACAGGGGTGGAGCCACTTTGTACAGGAGTTCATCCGAACCTCCTTCGGCCGAAAATTATATTATTTATACATGGTTGAAATAATTTTATATATATATATATATATATAGTAGATGTCGAATCCTCTTTGGCTGCTTCATATGTCTATTTCTATAGATTTTGAACCCCCATATTGAAAATCCTGGCTCCGCCACTTTGGAGAGAGTAATATTTTAAATTTAATAGATTCAAAATTAATACTCCCTCCGTCCCATTTTATGTGGCACTTTCCGGATTTCAAGGTTCAAACAAATCTATCTTTGACCGTAAATTTTTCATAGATCTTTTAAAAATTTTGAATTATAAATTATTGTGAATTATAGTACTTTTTACGTAGTTTACAAATTTATAAATTTCATTTCAAAAAAATTGAAGATTCCATGCATAAATTTCCGGTCAAACTTAAACTGTTTGACTCACAAAAAATGAAAAGTGCCCCATGAATTGGGACAGAGGGAGTAATTTATATTTGCTCTCGCACCAAAAAATTTAGATTATGTGAATTAAAATATTATTATTCTATTTGTGGATCATATATAAATCTATCATTACAAAATTGACTCACACATACCCCTACCGCTACAAAAGTGATAAATAATAATTTTAAATTAATGTTTTTGATTTTTAATATTTAAAATATTATGTATTTGATTTTTCACACAAAAATTATTTTTTTGACTTCTTTGATTATTATTATTATTTGAGTTTCTTATTTTTATTTCATTTTTTCTTTCATTCTTTAGTGTAAAAAAAAAGTGTGAATGAAAAAGGAGAAAAAAAGTTAAAACTACCTTTTTACCACCATATTGTAATTTAGTTTTTTATATCTATAACATAAATTGGGACATCTATAATTATTGGAGAAAGAATTACTTAGAAGAAGTTAGAATTGACGTGTACAAAATAGAAGTTAGTAGAGTTAGTTAATAGTTTGTTATAAAGTTAGTTAGACAAGTTAGTTAGATGGCACTATATATAACAACCTATAAGTCACATTGTTGAGCATTGAGATTGAATGAGAATTTCACAGTAAACTTCATCTTCTCTGTAGAATTAGCTAACATGGAGAAATCTAACATGGTATCAGAGCATCTCGATCTCTGAAGCTTGTGGAAAATAGCCATGGCGACTGTCGATAATGAGTTTCCTGAGAACCTTGGACACAATCATCCTCTGTTTCTGAGTTCGATTGACAATTTAGGGGCTACACTAATCTCAATTCAACTGACGGGAGCAGAAAACTTCTCGGTATGGAGTCCTGCAATGAGAATTGCAACTTTAGGTCGGAACAAGCTTGGATTCATTGAAGGAACATGCTTGAAGAAAGCCTATGGCCCTAATCTCACTGCTCTATGGGAACGATGTAACGCAATTGTACTCTCATGGATCATGAACTGTGTATCCAAGGAACTTCTTGGAAGAATTGTTTACTCAACAAATGCAGCAGTTGTATGGAGTGATCTCAAGGAAAGGTATGACAAAGTAGATGGATCTCAGATCTTTCAGTTGCACAAAGAAATCGCTTTAGCAAGTCAAGGTACCAATTCAATCTCTGTGTATTTTGCTCGTTTGAGAGATCTTTGGGTAGAATTTGACAGCATCACCTTTGTGCCTGGATGTGACTGTGCTAAATCAAGAGATTTTGTCTTGTTTATGGATAATCAGAAGTTGTCACAGTTCCTTATGGGATTGAATGATACATATGAACAGGCTAGAGGTCAGATCCTTATGATGATCCCTTTGCCAACACTAAACAAAGCTTACTCTATGTTAATTGAACATGAAAGTCAAAAATCTATCTCACAAGTCTGAAATCAACCTGAGATGAATGCACTTGCCTCTATCAGAACTGGTTCTAATCCTTTGAATAGATTGAAGAAACCTTTCTCTCCTTATAGTTACGACCCTAATGTTGTCTGTGATCACTGCAAGCGTAAAGGTCACACTAAGACAATATGTTTTCGATTAGTTGGGTATCCTCCTGATTTTGAGAAGAGAAGAAGAGAGAATCAGATTAACAATCAGTCAGATAAAGGGAACTATCATAGTGAGAGAAGTGGTGGTAATGGTAATTTTCATGCTGAGAGAGGTGGTGGTAACTTTCCTCTTGAGAGAAGTGGAAGTGGTGGTCATTTTCACACAGCTCATAATGTTGCTAATAATCCAGTGAGATATCAGGATCATGCACCTAATTACACAGGGAATATGGACTATAGCAAAGGTATGGAAGTCATCCATGAACAATATCATCAGATCTTGAATATGCTTGGAAAGTCTAACCTGCAGGGGACATCAGATATGGCTTCTAGCAACTCTGGCAGTGCTAACTTAATTCAGAGTTCCTCCTCAACTAACACAGTAGGTAATACTATTAATCTCACAGTAGGGGATCATAATTGGATTGTGGATTCCGGGGGCAACAAATCATATGACCTACAACCCAAACATGCTAGTACAAAAGAAGCTTCTCTCTTCTATAACTCTTAATCAAGTTTATCTACCTAATGGAGACACTACTACTGTCACTCATTCAGGGTCTTGTAGCATCACCAAGAATGACAATATTCAGGATGTGTTAGTCATACCTGCATTCAAAAACAACCTCTTGTCTGTGTCAAAACTTACTAGAGAATTGCAGTGTTCAGTTTCCTTCTTCCCTGATTTCTTTGTTTTTCATGATCTTTACAATGGGCAGGTGAAGGTGATTGGTAGAGAGTCTGATGGCCTCTATTTTCTTCCTACTCAACATCCCAGAAAAGACTTTCTCAGAAAAGACTCTCCTACTCATATACATTCCTTCAGTGTTAAAGAGGACACTCCCTCAGGAGACTCTCAAGTCTGGTTGTGGCATCAAAGACTGGGACACACCTCCTCTAGTGTCTTAGCAAATGTTATCCCTATTTCTTCTAAGCATAGTTCAGTAGAATTGACAAATTGTACTATTTGCCCTCTAGCTAAAACAACATAGATTACCTTTTCCTCATAGTACTTCCATGTCATCTTTACCATTTCAATTGTTACATGTTGATGTTTGGGGTCCATTCAAAATTCCTACCAATGATGGAAACAAATTCTTTGTTACCATTGTGGATGATTGTACAAGAATGTTGTGGTTGTTTTTAATAAAATTGAAAAGTGATGTTTGTGTCATTCTGGACAACTTCTTTACTTTGGTTCATACACAGTTTGGAGTAGTGGTGAAATCAATTAGAACAGACAATGGTACATAATTTGTGTCACGAGTTATGCACTTCATTAGGCATTGTGCACCAAAGAACTTGTATCCATACCCCTCAGCAAAATGGTGTTGTTGAGAGAAAACATAAACATATTTTAGAGATAGCCAGGGCCATCAAATTTCAATGGTACATTCCTATCAGATTTTGGGGACAGTGTATTTTAAGTGCTGCTTATATTATTAACAGGTTGCCTACTCCTGTTCTGAATGGAAAATCACCTTATGAGGTATTTCACAAGTGCAAACCTTCTCTACAGCATATTAAAATCATTGGTTGTCTATGTTTTGCCAAAAATATGTTTATCAGTGATAAATTTCAGCCCAGGAGTGTTGTTTCTATTCATATGGGATACAGTGAGCAGACTGAGGGTTATGTTCTTTATGACTTGAAAGACAAACATTTCTTCATCAGTAGAGATGTTATTTTCAAGGAATCTATATTTCCATTCTCTTTTCCCTCATCTACTACCTGGAAGCTCTTTCCTACAACTGTTAGTTCTACAGATGCTGATCAATGCACATCTTCTGACCTCTCTAGTCCTTCACCAGTTCCTATGGTGCCAGCTCACACTTCAGAACCACTTATTCAGAGAAAATCCCAAAGAACTACTACTCCTCTATGGATGAAAGATTATGTAGCAAATGTTCAAAATGCTCCTTTCACATCCAAGCCTTTATACTCTATTGATCAGTACCTGGGGTATGACAAGTTGACTGCCTCTTATCAGGCATATATATCCTTTTTTGGAGCTGATGTTGAACCATCCACTTTTGAAGCAACATGTAGGGATCCCAGGTGGGTTCATGCAATGCAGGCTGAGATTACTGCATTGGAATCTAACAACACATGGTAGGTAGTTCATCTGCCTCCTGATAAAACAGCTATTGGTTGCAAATGGATTTTTAAAATCAAATATCAAGTTAATGGGCAGGTTGAGAGATTTAAAGCTCGGTTAGTTGCTAAGGGGTTCAATCAGAGGGAAGGGTTGGACTATCAGGAGACCTTCTCACCTGTTGTAAAGATGGTGACTATTAGAAGTGTTTTTGCCTTAGCTGCAGCTGGTAATTGGCATGTACATCAGATGGATGTGTTCAATGCCTTCTTACAAGGTGATTTGCATGATGAAGTCTATATGACTCTTCCACAAGGTTTTCAACTTCCACAGGGATTTAATGGGCAGGGGGAGAAACCAGTGTGTAGGCTCATCAAATCCCTCTATGGATTGAAGCAAGCACCAAGACAATTGAATGTAAAGCTCACTGAAGCACTTATCAGATCAGGATTTGTACAAAGTCAGCTTGATTATTCTCTATTCACTAAAAGATTTGGTACTGCTATGGTGATAATCTTGGTATATGTAGATGATATGATGATCACTGGCAATGACATCAACCTCATTCAGGAGACAAAAAGGACCTTGCTAGATCTCAAAAAGGAATAGTGATGCATCAGAGGAAGTACACTCTTGAGATTATTTCTAAAGCTGGACACAGTGCTGCAAAACCAGCTACAACACCACTGGATCCATATGTACAATTAACCACTAAAGAGTATGATGAAACCAATGATAAAGACAATACTGACAGGTTAATAAAGGATCCTAGTATCTACAGAAGATTGATAGGGAAACTCTTGTACTTAACCATTACTAGACCAGACATCTCATTTGCCACACACACTTTAAGTCAGTTCCTGCAACAACCAAAACAGTCTCACCTTAATGCTGCACTACGAGTTGTAAAGTACATAAAGGGACAAGCAGGTTTGGGAATCTTATTGTCCAGCACAGGCAGTAAACAACTTCAGGTATATTGTGATTCAAATTGGGCCACGTGTCCACACTCCAGGAGGTCAGTGACAGGATTCCTAATCAAACTAGGAAATTCTCTCATTTCATGGAAGTCTAAAAAGCAGGGAACTGTCTCCAGAAGCTCAGCTGAAGCAGAGTACAGGAGCATGGCTACTTCAATGTCTGAGATAGTATGGATAGTTGGACTGCTCAAGGAGATAGGAGCAGGAATTGAAACACCAGTTATCATTCACAGCGACAACAAATCAGCAATACAGATAGCAGCAAATCCAGTGCATCATGAAAGAACAAAACACATAGAGTTGGACTGTCACTTCATAAGAGAGAAGATATAACAAAACTTGGTTGAAACAAGATACTTGAACACCAAAGAGCAAATAGTTGATCTACTGACAAAGGGTCTAAGTAGAAATCAACATGAGTACTTACTATCCAAGTTTGGTGTATTAAATTTATTTATACCATCAAACTTGAGGGGGAGTATTGGAGAAAGAATTACTTAGAAGAAGTTAGAATTGACGTGTACAAAATAGAAGTTAGTAGAGTTAGTTAATAGTTTGTTATAAAATTAGTTAGACAAGTTAGTTAGATGGCACTGTATATAACAACCTGTAAGTCACATTGTTGAGCATTGAGATTGAATGAGAATTTCACAATAAACTTCATCTTCTCTGTAGAATTAGCTAACATGGAGAATTCTAACAATAATAAATTTTACAAGAAAATAAGTGGACATTTTTTTTACCATCAAAATAATAAATTCAAATTAGCCACTGAATTTAAAAAGTAAAAAAAATGAGTGTGAGAAGAATCAAATATACCCTTACATGGATTTTTTTAATAAGAAATTAATTTAAAATTAATATTTTTTCACTTCTGTTAAAAGTAAAGGGTATTTGTGAGCCATTTGTGTAACAATAGCTAGGGGTATATATGATTCATCATAACGAAGAATATATCAGCTCTAAATGACAAAGTTGAGGGGTATATCCTTTTCCCTACATATATTTTTTTTAAAAGGTGTGGGGTGATTTTCCCTTCATATAATGATAGTATCGAAAACTTTTTACATCATCAAGTTACCTAAAATATATTTTTGTAAATAACTTTCCATGCAAAGTGAGATTTGTAATATTGAATATATTAAAGGGCATTTCAGTACATTTATATGTATTTTTAGTTTAAGATAAATTCAAAAATCTATTTAACTTTCTTAAACTTTGTGTCAAGAAAATTAGACAAACACATTAATACAAAGGATACTATTTAAAAAATAATCTTAACACACAATATTTTCTTGAGCCGAGGATTCACCTAACACAGTCTTTTTATCCCATTGGATAAGTATACGTACACACCACCCTCTCCATATCTTACTTGTGAGACTATACTAAATATGTTACTATTGTTATTTTTCTAATGCATTTACTTTATTATCGAACAATTTGAACTCACCAATTAAATTATAAAAATGTTAATTAATTGAGTTTTTTTTTTTTTGTAAAAATAGAAATAAAATCAAAGAAGTTTCATTGTAATGGGAACGTAATGCATGTAGTGGCACTGTCACTCCTAATTTTCAAAGTGTACCATAAAAAGACCATGTAAAGCTTGAAAAAAGAGGAAAAAGAAAGATATAAAAACATGTTTGAGGATAATTCTTTGGTCATGCATGACGCCTTGCATTTATACGATCGACAAAGCACGTATATAATAAAGGAAAAAAGGTGTGATATATCTCTTAATTTTGTCATTTAGAGCTGATATATCCCTCGTAATGAAAGTGGCCCATATATACCCTTATCGTTAAACAAATGACTCACATATACCCTTACCGTTACAAAATGAGCTTACATATACCCTTCATCTATTGGAAGTAAAAAAAATAGTTTTAATTTTTTTTTTTTACTTTAAATATTATAAAAAATTCATGTAGGGTTATATATATGATCCTTCTAGCAAAGTTTAAGGTATATTTTAATCTTTTTCATTCAAAAAATATTTTTTGACTACTTTGATTATCATTATTAGAGTTTCTTATTCTTTTTTTTTCATTCATTCTTTATTGTAAAGAAAAAAATTTAAAACTATTTTTTGCAGCTATATTGTAATTAAGTTTTTGTATTTGTAAAAAAAAAAGGCATCTATAATAAACTTTACAAGAAAATTAGTGAAAAATAAATAAATTTGACCATCAAAATAATAAATTTAAATTAGTCGTTGAAACAAAAAAGTAAAAAAAAGTACATGTGAGGAGGATCAAATATACCCCATATGGATTATATTTGTCACGCCCCGAGCCTACACCCTGGGCGAGACTAGCACTCGAGAACCATTGTTGTGCCCCAAGCGAACCCTTGGTCTGACTTACTTACTCAGCAAAAGACTTTTACTCAACAAAGATAAATCTATGTAATAAGTTAGAATGTTATAAATGAACATTCAACTGGCCAATAAGGCAAACTCAAGTCTCAACATAATAGAATTGTCACGACCCGAGTCTACACCCTGGACGTGGCCAACACTCAAGTACCATTGTTGGTCCCCAAGCGAACCCTCATCCTAGGTGACTACAAGCGGAAGACTAACTTAAGCATGCAAAAACTTAAAACTGAAATAAAATTCAATAAACTCAACTTTTCAAAACTTTACCTCAAATGCACAACTTAGAATAAAAATAATATATTTGACTCGCCATAAAATAGGCAACTTAAGTTTTTAAAACATTTAATAAAATAAATGAATAATACAGACTTCTCAACTATATTGACTATCTATGAGGCCTCTAATTGATAAAAATGGAAGTCGGGACAAGACCCACGACATCCTGACTAAACTGAAAAGTAAATGATATCCTCCGGAAACAAGGTGGCTCACCATAGCTAACTCGAACTCCCAGATTTATCAATGAATCTCATGTTGATGATCCCAAATACCTGTGTCTGCATCATGAAAAGATGCAGGCAAAATGACTTAGTACGTGGAATGTACGAGCATATAAGGGGAATTCTAAAACGTAAACATAAGCTTGAAACTTGATAAAAAGGAAACATACTTACCTCTTCTCAAACTTACTCAACTCAAGGAATACTCAAAGATACTCAAAACTACTCAAACTTACTCAACTCAGAAGTACTCAAGGATAAGATACTCAACTCAGAGATTAGACACTCAACTCAAAGATATGATATTCAACTCTGGGTACTCAACTCAATATAAAGCAACAATACACATGCAATATATGGAAAACTTTATAAAACAGTAAAAACAACTTAGTTCGTTAAAGAAAATTCAATAACAAACTCAACTTTACTTATATAATAAAGTAATATAGTTTCTGTGGGAGTTTCTCTAACCGACAACCATATCACTTAAGAGCTATAGTGATGATACAACACACTTTACCTCACGCTGCCAAGTACCATCCTATACATTGCCATCAGTATAGGACCTAACTTAACTTAGTGGATCCACTAGTCTATGCGAAAAGGATTCATCTAAGAATTATGACCCTTTTCTACCCATGATGGCTACATGGTTTATGGGGGCTTAAGTTAATATGAACTCGCATCCCCATATCGGTGCTCAATACTACTCCCAAAATATACTTAGCTCATCTGTTTTAAAACAACTTCTTCTCTGGTTTGAGATAATTACTCAAACTTAGCTTAAAAGCTCTCTTGGAATCGATGTTCCCTTTTCTTGCTCAAAACTCTTTTGGAAATCTCAGTTTCCTCTCATCTTAAATGTGAAAACATTTACTTTTAGGAATACTTAGTTCCCGTATATCATTTTAAAGAAAATGAACTTTACTCTTACTCTTTGCTCAACTTCAAAGCTTAAGTCTTAAAAAAAAGTTAAAACAGTTGTAAAAGACTTCTTAAAATATGGTTCATGCCGAATTATGGACATGAACAACACAATACAAGGTTTTCAATAACCATAGATAGAACTCAATACTTGGAACTCAAGAACTTCAATGATACTACTCATTTAAAGAATGCTCAACTCAGAGGGTTTATGCGGAATTATGAGCATGAACTACTCAACTCAAGGACTCAAAGATACTTTTCATCTCAAGACTGAGAACATGAAGATACTACTCCTCTCAATGATACTCAATGTATGGAGTCCATGCAGAATGTATGGGCATGAACGACTTGACTCGAAGGTTTACATAACTACATGAAACTCATGTATACGACTCTTCTCATTCTCTTACTTACTTCCTTACAACTTAGTTCAAATCAAAAGTTGATCTCAAAGGATTCACAATTGAACTCAAAGGCTTTCTTAAACTCTACTCTTAACTCTCTCTTGAATGTGAGTGATGAATTCAAGAGTTATGGTTCATGATATGAAGGATCTACGTGATAGTGTAGACTCATGAATATATTCTCCTCACTTACTCGAGTCTTGAAACAAGTTATTATTAGAAGTTGTAGAAGACTCCACAAAAGGACTCAAAGGGACTTTCTTAGAATGTTTGAAAGAACTCTCAAAACTTAACTCTTAGCTCTACCTTGAATTTGAATCATGAATTCAAGGTTATGATCATGTTATGAATGATTTCTAGGTGTTTAAAAGTAGCTTAGAGTAGTTAGAATCGGAAAGGAGTGAAGGTGTACTTTAAACGAACTCAAACGGGGCAACCGATGAAAGACTGGATGGGGCAGGTGACCCTGGCACTATGGGTGGCGTGGGGCGCCAGCCCCTAAACTTCAGAGGAGGGTTTGGGGCGCTCTGTCTGGCGCATCGCGCCAAGCCCCAACCCAGAAAATCTGACGAATTTTCCTTGCTCGTTTTCTCACCCTAACTCGCCTAGAATCGAACGGTTTCTTCCCCAATCACTTGGATTCGATTACTTAACATAACTACACTCTAATATACTAAAAAACAACACTAAAATTACTAAATTTCATCTCAAGAAATCATCAAAACCCCAACACAACAAGATTTAGAATGAACTTCAAGAACACCTATCAAGAACTCATCAAGAACTCTGATCTTTCAACTTCAAGAATGAAATTTCGCTGAAAATAACATGATTGGCATGTGGGTGAACTAATCCAACACTATGGAAGCTTACTTACCTCTTAGGGATCAAACCCATGGCGAAAATCTGCTACAACACGCAAGAATCTCGACGAACATTTGAGCATCTCCTCTTTTCTCCTCTTTTCTCTTCTTTTCTCTTCTTGAACTCTCAACTAACACCCTAGGCTAATTTTAGGAGTATAAAACTGAACCTAATAGGATTAGACCCTTAAAACCTAACTAAAAATGAACTAAATCTGATTTGGTAAGAAAAAGACCAAAATACCCCTTACTATTTTCGGCCAACTTTCCTTAACTGGACAGCCTAACTTTAAAGGGTCATACCTCACTCATCCGACCTCGAAACTTAGCAAACTCGGTGGCGCTGGAAAGATAATTCAAAGGTCTTTCCTATGGTATCTTGTAACACATCTAACTCATCATGTGCTAGGAGTTATGATCATTTCAAGTTTGCCCAAAACTCATAAGTTAAGCATAACTTGCAAAATTTAAGAATTTGCTATTTCCAATTTAGTTCTTTTTCGAACTCAAGGTGCTACATCTAGTGAACTTAACACTTAAGAAATTTTAATTCCTCGGTAAAATCCTACTCACAATGAAGGATGGTTAAAGTCTTAGCTCAAAAGGTTTCTGGGGTGTTACAAGAATGAAAATGAAAAGACTAAAGAACTAACATTTGACTGTCTATGAAGTCTCTAAGCAACTGAGATGGATGTCGGGACAAGACCCACGGCATCCCAATGAACTAAAATACTGAAAGCAATAAAAAAAAGGGATCCTCCAAAAAGTAAGGAGGCTCACCACACTCTGAATGCTCAACTGGATCAACGAAGCACTAGATGTTGATCCTGGTTACCTGTATCTGCATCATAAAAAGATGCAAGCCAAATGACATAAGTACATTGAATGTACGAGCGTACGAGACTAAACATGTCATAAGCTTGAAAAGAATCTGAAAAGAACACTTACCTTAGTTGTACTCAACTCAAATGCAAAGTAAAACAACAATAAAGTTGCAGTTTATACAAAGCATTTAAAACAGTAGATGACAACTCAATGTATTAAAAAATTCAATAACAACTCAATGCACATGTTAAGTAATATAATATTGTGGGAGTTTCTCTAACCGACAACCATCACTATGAGCTAAAGTGCTGATACAACATCTCGCCCATGCTGCCAGAACTTTCATACACCTTGCCATGATATAGAATGCCTCAACTAAGTGGATCCACTATTCTATGCTAAAAAGCACTAAGGAATCATCTAAAAAGTATGACCCTTTTTACCCACAATGGCTACATGGTTTATGGAGACTTCAGTTGCTGTGAACTCGTCCCCATATCGGTGTTCAATACTATTCCCAAAATATACTCAGCTCATATGTTTATAAACAAAACTCTTTATGTGGTTACTCAAAAACTAGCTCAAAGGCTCTCTTGGAAATCGGTGTTTCCTCTCTTGTTTAAATGTGAAAACATTTACTCTTTTAGGAATACATAGTCCCGGTATACTCTTTTGAAGAAACGAACATTGGTTTTTACTCTTTACTCAACTCAAAACTAAAGTCTTAAAACAAAGTTAAAACGTTTGCAAAAGACTTTTGAAATGACTCTAAGAACACTCTAGACTTGGCTCTTAACTTTTGATAGGAAGGATCTCATGATTATTAAGAGTGTTTTTAGATAGTTAAACATCATGAACGATCAAGAAATGACTGTCCGGAGCCAAGTCCGCGACCCGGAGATGCATTTAATTATTTGGTCGCGAAATAAATTTTGAGCCAGAACGGTCTGTGACCGCTCTGTGACCGCTCTGCGACGCGGGAGAGAATTTTCCAATCCTAAGGAACAGGTCTACGATGCGAACCTCGTACCCATATTCGCTTGACTTTTTCCTTCTTCGTTTTCCAGCCCCAATTCACCTAAATTCAGTTCTTTTTCCCAAATTCTCTTTAGATTCAGATACCAGTATATGTACACAAGAACCTAACTCAAAAGAACTCTATAATTTGACACAATAATCTCAAGAACTCCTCATTTCAGCCTAATTCAAGAACGAAAGCAAATTCAAGAACACATATCAAGAACATCAAACTTTCAATCCTTTCTAGGACGAATTCTTGCTGAAATAAACATGTTTGGCACGTGGGTGAATGAACCCAACGCTATGAAAGTCTCACATACCTTGTAGGATTGAATCCTTGGCGAAATCCACACCCAAAATCGCAAGAACTTGACGAATCTTTGAACTTTTCCTTCTCCTTTCTCATCTTGAGTTCTTTCTACAATAACCCTAGAATTAGATCGCAAGAACTGATCTAATTCTGTTTAGACCCCAATTAAACTTCTAAAAATGAAATAAATTAATTGGACATGGAAAAGACCAAAATACCCCTTTAAAATTTGGTTTTGACTTTTCTTATCTAGACAACCCAACTTTAAATGGTCATGTCTCCCTCATATGAACTCGAAATCGAGCAAACTAGGCGGTGTTGGAAAGAAAATTCAAAGAAATTTCCTATGGTATCTTGTAGCACACCTAAATCATCCTGAGCTAGGAGTTATGATTGTTTGAAGTTGACCAAAAACCCATACTTAACATAACTTAACCAATTTTCCAGATTTTTCATTATTTCCAAAAATGACTATTTCTAATTCTAGCTCTTTCACTTAGTGAGATGTTACAATATCTCCCCCTTGGAAATATTCGTCCTCGAATGAGATTACTCTTAGTAAGCTAAGGGTGTAACATCAAATATTCAGTTCAAACACCCAACAATCAAATCTAACACAATAAGCATATCAATTAAAGAGTGCTAAGAAGAGAATTAGTACCTTGATCTGGAATTTCTTCGAGCTCAAAGAGATGTGGATATCTTCTCTTCATCTCCTCCTCAGCTTCCCAAGTATCTTTCTCAACAAATTGATTTCTCCAAAAAACTTTGACTAATGCTACTTCATTGGTCCTCAACTTGCGAACCTGACGGTCTAGAATCTGAACAGGGATATCCTCATAAGACAAGCTATCCTTGATACCAATATCTTCAGTTGGTATGATAAGTGAAGGGTCTCCCATGCACTTCTTCAACATGGAAACATGAAATAAAAGATGAATCGCTGCCAACTCTTGGGGTAGCTCTAACTCATAAACTACATTACCTACCCTTTTGGATATTTTGTAAGGGCCAATATACCGGGGACTAAGCTTTCCCTTCTTACCAAACCTCATAACACCCTTCATGGGTGAAACTTTCAACTATACCTAATCATCTACTTCAAACTCTAACTCCCTTCTCCTAACATCAGTGTAGGATTTCTGACGACTCTACTCTGTTTTCATCCTTTCTTGAATAACCTTCACTTTCTCCATAGCTTGACAAACTAAGTCTGGTCCTATCAACCCAGCTTCACCAACCTCAAACCATCCAATTGGAGATCTGCATCTTCTCGCATAAAGAACTTCATACGAAGCCATTTGGATGCAAGAGTGGTAACTGTTGTTATAAGCAAACTCAATGAGATGTAGGTGATCATTCCAATTACCTTTGAAATCAATCACACAGGACCTCAACATATCTTCTAGAGTCTAAATAGTGCGCTCTGCTTGACCATCTGTTTGAGGATGAAAAGTAGTACTCAAGTTCACCTTTGAACCCAAGCCTTTATGGAAAGATTTCCAAAACTGTGCAGTAAATTGTGCTCCTCTGTCTGAAATAATCGATACTAGAACCCCATGAAGTCTTACTACCTCCTGAATATACAACTTAGCATAATATGTTGTTGAATGGGTAGTTTTTACTGATAAAAAAGTGGGTTGATTTCATCATTTTATGAACGATCACCCAAATAGAATCATGTTGCCTGCGAGACCGTGTCAAGCCAGTAATGAAATCCATATTAATCATCTCCCACTTCCATTCCGAAAGTTCTATATTTTGAGCCAAACCACCGGGCCTCTAGTGCTCTACTTTAACTTGTTGATAAATTGGACACTTAGGAACAAACTCTGCAATGCCCTTCTTCATACTACTCCACCAATAAACTTCTCTCAAATCATGAAACATCTTTGTGGAACCCAGATGGATGGAATAGCTGGAGCTATGGGCTTCCTCCATGATTCTCTCTTGGAATTCATCCACCCTTGGTACACACAATCTACCTTGATACCTCAACACACCATCTCCCGCTTGTTCAAAAGCCATTACTTTTTGCTTATAAACATTTGCCTTAAATTCAAACAAAATAGGATCTTGGTCTTTCTTCTCTTTCACTTTTAACACTGATGATGATTCAACCCCATTCATCACCACTACTCCTCCTTCTGTGGAATCCATTAATCGAAATCTTAATCGTGTAAGTCTTCGCTAACTCTTTCTTATCTTCCTCAAAATGGGCGGTACTACCTATATATAATCTACTCAAGGCATCAACAACAACATTAGCCTTACTTGGGTGATAAAGAATACTCATGTCATAATCTTTGAGTAACTCTAACCACCTTCTCTGTTTGAGATTAAGCTCTTTCTGACTAAACACATATTGAAGACTCGTGTGATCGGTGAACACATCCACATGAACACCATAAAGATAATGACACCATATTTTCAAAGAAAATACTATGAGAGCCAACTCTAGATCATGGGATGGGTAATTCTTCTCATGAACTTTCAACTGTCTGGAGGCATAAGCTATAATTTTGCCATTCTGCATTAACACACAACCCAAACCAACTCTGTACGCATCACAATATACCACAAACCTTGAGTACCTTCTGCTAAGGTCAATACTGGGAGAGTAGTCAACCTTTTTTTCAATTCCTGGAAGCTTTTCTCACAAGCTTCAGACCATTGAAACTTAACTGTTTTCTGAGTCAACTTGGTCAAAGGGGACGAAATAGATGAGAACCCCTCTACGAACCTTCTATAATATCGAGCTAACCCCAAGAAACTCCTAATATCAGTTGGAGATGTGGGTCTAGGCCAATTTTGCACTGCCTATCTTCTGAGTGTCAACTCTAATCCCATCACTGGAAACAATGTGGCCTATGAATGCCACAAACTCAAGCCAAAACTCATACTTAGAGAACTTAGCATACAACTCTCTATCCTTTAGAGTTTGAAGAACTATTCTGAGATGACTAGCATGATCTTCCTCATTCCTCGAATAGATTAGAATGTCATCAATAAACACGATAACAAACATATCTAAATAAGGCTCTAATACTCTATTCATAAGGTCCATGAATGCTGCCAGCACATTGGTTAAACCGAACGATATGACCAGAAACTAATAATGACCATAAAGGGTCCTGAAAACTGTCTTTGGAATATCACAATCCCTTACTCTTAACTGATTGTAGCTAGATCTGAGGTCTATCTTAGAGAAACAAGTAGCACCCTGAAGTTGATCGAACAGATCATTAATTTTCGAAAGAGGATACTTATTCATAATGCTAACATTGTTCAACTGACGGTGATCTATACACATCCTAAGAGAACCATCATTCTTCCTCACAAACAAGACCGAAACGCCCCAAGAAGAGACATTTGGGCGAATAAAATCCTTATCAAGGAGATCTTTCAACTGTTCATTTAACTCTTTCAACTCTGCTAGTGTCATTCTATATGGTGGAATAGATATAGGACGAGTATCGGGAAAAATATCTATATCGAAGTCTATTTCTCTCTCAGAAAGGACTCCGGGTAGATCATCAGGAAAGACTTCTGAAACTCACTCACAACTGGAACTGACTCAATAGGAGGTATCTCAACACTAGAATCATTAACTCAGACTAAGTGATAGACACAACCCTTGGAAACTAACTTTCTCGCCTTAGGGTACGAAATAAAACGACCCTTAAGCATTGTTGAACTACTCCTCCACTCAAAAATTGGCTCATTAGGAAACTGGAACTTGACAACTCGAGTTCTACAATTAATAGAGGCATAACAGGCATGAAGCCAGTCCATACCCAAAATGACATCAAAATCAACCATGTCTAACTCAGCTAGAATAGACTCCCCAACAGGTGTATAAATACAAAAGGGCTCACAAAGTTTCTCAGGGAGAACATCAAATTTCATTGCAACATAAAGAGTCACAAAAGATAAACTCGCTCTTGGGTCTAACAAAGCATTAACATTAAGAGTAAAGACTTTGATCATACCAGTGACAACATCTGGAGAATTCTCTTGCTTTGGATGACTCGTGATAGCATATAGGCGGTTCGCTCCTCCGCCTACCCCTGAAGTAGCTCCTATAGATGCAGCTCTGTCTGGTGGAGCAACTAATGAAGATTGGGCTCTATTGCCCTGTTTCCCATTACCTTGTCGGTTCTTAGGGCACTCTTTCATGAAGTGACACTCTTGACCACACTTGAAACAACAAGTGGAGCCATCATGACACTTACCTGGGTGGTTCCTACCATACTTAGCACATGCAAGAGTCTAGTTACCTCCATGTGCCACACTACCCTGCTACTGCGTAGGTCTAGCTCTGAAGTTTTGCGAATTCTGACCATTATAATAACCTTTTTTTCTGGGTACATGTGCACTAGTAGATGATAGAGCAGATCCCTTTTGCTTTTGTTGAAAGGAAGAACGGTTCAGATTACTCTTTTGTTGCCCGGACTCATTCCCTGTATTAGCCTTCTTATTTCTGAATTCTTCTATATCTCTCAGCTTCTATTCCTCAAACTGCTGCACATAAACAATAAGTTTGGCTATGTCCATGTCCCCTATCAGCATAGCTGCCTTGCCCTTGTTACTTGACAGGCAAGACAGCCCAGCAACAAATAGACTCATCCTGCTCCTCATATCAGCAACCATCTCTGGAGCATATCGGGAAAGTTGGGTGAACTTCAAACTATACTCATGAACACTTAGTGAATCCTGCTTCAGGGTAAGGAATTCTTGGACCTTGGCTTCTCTCAGTTCACGGGTAAAGAAACTCCCCAAGAAAGCCTCCTCAAATATAGCCTAACTCAAAATTGGTGCACCCTCAGCTCTACCCTTGTTCCACTGGTCAAACCTAGTCCTAGCAACACTCTTCAGTTGATATGCAGCTAGTTCCACTCGCTCAACATTGGCAACTTGCATAACCTCAAACACCTTATGCAGTTCCTCAACAAAAAAATTCGGATCCTCAGTAGTGCTTGAACCAGTGAAGCTTGGACGATTTATCCTCAAGAACTTACGGATCCTCGAAGTATCAGCCTCTTCATGTCGAGCCCCTCTTTGTTGCCCAACCTGGTTGGTCACAGCTTGGCTTAGCATTCAGATTATTTTCCAAAATTCAGCATTGGTGATCTCTCCTTGGGGTTGCACTTCTGTTGCATTAGGTGCCCATTGCTCCTCAATATTACGCCTAACAGGACGACCTCTAACATCTCTTTGTGGAGGCATGATCAACTAAAAGACACACGCAATAATGAATTAGAAAGAGATTTTATAGAGATGAACTCTAACGCACGAAATGAGTATGAAAGAAGTGATAGAATTTCCTGAATGTTTCAGCCTTCTAATTATAGATGTGGTGCGCTTCACACTGATAACTAGGACTCTACAGACATGGTTCCTTAGACTCCCTAGGACTTTTGAACTATGTGCTCTGATACCATGTTTGTCACGCCCCGAGCCTACTCCCTGGGCGAGACTAGCACTCGAGAACCATTGCTGGCCCCAAGCGAACCCTTGGCCTGACTTACTTACTCAGTGGAAGACTTTTACTCAATAAAAATAAATCTATGTAATAAGCTAGAATGTTATAAAGAAACATTCAACTGGCCAATAAGGCAAACTCAAGTCTGAATGAAAATGAAAAGACTAAAGAACTAACATCTGACTGTCTATGAAGCCTCTAAACAACTGAGATGGATGTCGGGACAAGACCCACGATATCCTAATGAACTAAAATACTGAAAGCAATAAAAAAAGAGAATCCTCTGGGAAGCCACAAGACTCTGAATGCTCAACTGGATCAACGAAACACTGGATGTTGATCCTCATTACCTGTATCTGCATCATAAAAAGATACAGGCCAAATGGCATCAGTACATTGAATGTACGAGCATGCGAGGGGAAAACTAAGCATGACATAAGCTTGAAAGGAATCTGAAAAGAACATTTACCTTAGATGTACTCAACTAATGGATACTCAACTCAAATGCAAAGTAAAACAACAATAAAGGTGCAATTTATACAAAGCATTTAAAACAGTAGATGACAACTCAATGTATTAAAGAAATACAATAACAACTCAGTGTACATGTAAAGTAATATAATACTGTGGGAGTTTCTCTAACCAACAACCATCACTATGAGCTAAAGTGATGATACAGCGACTCGCCCACGCTACCAGAACTGTCATGTACCTTGATGTGATATAGAACGCCTCAACTAAGTGGATCCACTAGTCTATGATAAAACACACGAAGGAATCATCTAAAAAGTATAACCTTTTTTTACCCACGATGGCTACATGGTTTATGGAGACTTGAGTTGTTGCTCGTCCCCATATCGATGCTCAATACTACTCCCAAAATATATTCAACTCATATGTTTAAAAACAAAACTCTTTATGTGGTTTGAGATAATTACTCAAAAACTAGCTCAAAGGCTCTCTTGGAAATCAGTGTTTCCTCTCTTGTTTAAATGTAAAAACATTTACTCTTTTGGGAATACATAGTCCCGGTATACTCTTTTTACTCTTTTGAAGAAAAGAACTTTGGTCTTTACTCTTACTTAACTCAAAACTCAAGTCTTAAAACAAAGTTAAAACGTTTGCAAAAGACTTTTGAAATGTCTCTTAGAACTCTCTAGACTCGACTCTTAACTTTCCTTAAATTTGAATTTATGGATTCAAGGATTGTGATTTGTGATATGAAGGATCTCATGATGTTTATGAGTGTTTTTAGATAGTTAAACATGAGGAATGTTCAAGAAATTATTGTCTGGAATCAAGTTCGTGACACGGAGATGCATTTAATTATTTGGTCGCAAAATAAATTTTGAGGTAGAACAGTCCGTGACTGCTCTGCGACGTGGAAGAGAATTTTCCAATCCTGAGGATTAGGTCCGAGACGCGAACCTCGTACCCAAATTTGCCCAACTTTTTCCTTCTTCGTTTTCCAGCCCCAATTCACCTAAATTCAGTTCTTTTTCCCAAATTCTCTTTAGATTCAGATACCAGTATATGTACACAAGAACCTAACTTAAAAGAACTCTATAATTTGACACAATAATCTCAAGAACTCCTCATTTCAGCCCAATTCAAGAACGAAAGCAAATTCAAGAACACATATCAAGAACATCAAACTTTCAATCCTTTCTAGGACGAATTCTTGCTAAAATAAACATGTTTGGCGCGTGGGTGAATGAACCCAACGCTATGAAAGTCTCACATACCTTGTAGGATTGAATCCTTGGCGAAATCCACACCCAAAATCGCAAGAACTTGACGAATCTTTGAACTTTTCCTTCTCCTTTCTCATCTTGAGTTCTTTTTACAATAACCCTAGAATTAGATCGCAAGAACTGATCTAATTCTGTTTAGACCCCAATTAAACTTCTAAAAACGAAATAAACTAATTGGACATGGAAAAGATCAAAATACCCCATTAAAATTCGGTTTTGACTTTCCGTATCTAGTCAACCCAACTTCAAATAGGCATATCTCCCTCATACGAACTCGAAATCGAGCAAACTCAGCGGTATTGGAAAGATAATTCAAAGATATTTCCTACAATATCTTGTAGCACACCTAACTCATATTGATATAGGAGTTATGGTTATTTGAAGTTGACCAGAAACCCATACTTAACACAACCAATTTTCTAGATTTTTCATTCTTTCCAAAAATGACTCTTTCTAATTCTAGCTCTTTCACTTAGCGATATGTTACAATATTATTTTCAAAAAAGTAATTAAAAAATTAAATTAAAGTTAATTTTTTTCATTTGCGTTAGAGGAAAAGGGTATATGTGAGTCATTTGTATAACAATAGGGTTATATATGAGTCATTTTCATAACGAGAGGTATATCATCTCAAAATGGCAAAGTTGAGGGGTATGTCTGACCCTTTTCCCTATATAAATTATATGATCAAATATCATTATTGTTGATACATAGGTTTGTCCTTAAATTTCAGAAGAAATATTTAATCATTTCAAAAAATATGATTTGTGTCAATCTAAAAATTATTTAAAATATCTTTAAGGTTGCATTGTCATATTATAATGAATATGTTTCGTTAAAAAATAACATTATAATGATAACAATCAACAATATGGGCAAGAGCAATACATTAATTGCATACTCAAACTTGTCACTGATTTAGGATGAATTATAATCCATTAAAAATAAAATTTTCTTTTAGCCACGTTCTATATAGATAACAGAGAGGAATATTTATTAGTTATTAAAGGAGTAATTTGGTAGATAGATATTAGTTAGAACTAATAAATGATGGGGTGTTTTTTTATAAAATATAAAAGTTTAGGGCGATTTTATATTTTTTCAAAATTTAAAAATATTAGAACTTGGCACAAATACTAATTTTTTCAGAAAAATTACCTTCATGCACACCTTCATTTTCCATAATTTTCATTATTCATACCATTCCAAAATATTTCCAAAATCCATCTTTTTTCTCCCAAACCCCACTGTTCCGGATACATAAAGCTTAAACACTCAAGTACACGTTTCTCTTCCTATTTTCACTCCCTCAATGATGAAAGTGTAGGAGGATTTCTTCGTCATTTTTTTTGCTTTCGACAGATTAAATTGTTGACTTTTTTTCGATTTTTTGTTGTTCATCCTTTCTAATACATATGGGTTTAGATTTTTAATGTATCTAGTTGATTTTGTTTCTTAAACTAACGTATAATGCCTTCGTTCAACATTATGATACATTACATTTTTTTATCATGCACAATGTATCGTATTCAAATATTAGTTTTGATAGATAACCTTAACTAGTATTGATAATACAAAATTTCTACCAAATGTATCATTTATCATGTATCAAGTGTTGCTATGTATCTTCTACGGTTATCCAAATTTAGAACGATATGTATCCGTACACAATACCAAATTATGTTCGTGATACATAAACCTTACTATTTTCATAGCTAAACATGTGTGGTAAAATAATTTTCATATACATAAACCTAACTCTTTTTGTATGTAAACCTCTGCGGTAAAATTTATACAAACTAACACTACATGTATCTATACTTAATAACTACCACAAAGTAATGTATCGATCTAAAACAAAACACTTTATGAACAATCTTTACTTCTATAATGTATCTTGTAAGCTAATTTGAGATTCACAAAAAAATACTTTCTCCAACAATAATTTATATGTACATGATACATAATGTATATCAAATTCAACAGTTTTCAAATTTTATTACATGTATCATATACCTATCAACTCACCACTGTGTTCTGTATCACACATAAAAAAATGTTGTTGCAAACAATTACATGTATAATGTATCTTTTTATAAAATACAATATTTTTCAAACAAAATAAGGTACTTAAATAGTAATGTATCATGCACTAATTTTTTAGGCATGATACATAGATTCAAATTTATACTAAATGTATCGATACATAACAACTAACACACAACAATGTATTGATCTCAAACCTAACATCTTATGGGGCAACAATTACTTATTTAATGTATCTAGTATAAATACAATTCCAATCAATTTAAACAAGATACATAAATATTAATGTATTGATAAATCTATCCATCTCGAAAACGTACAATTCAGAAAACGATTACACAACATTTTAAAATGTATGGATGATCCATCAAAGTTATGTATCTCTTCAACCTTTTTGTCGGTTGTATCAACGCATAGCAGATACATTGAAAATACAGGACTTTGTTTCTTCACCTCAATGATGTATCTGTTCTCCAAATTTTTCCTCAACTCATCGATCAATCTTGAATTTAGTTGCAATGGCTGATTTGAGATTCACAAAATCAATATTTTGATCAACAACAATTCCATCACTTTTGTATCGTTCATACCTCACCTCACTTTTTTCAGATTCTGAAATATCTCAACAAGATTAAAAGGTTCATGTTGTATCAGAGAAAGGTTCTTCGATGAACATGGGCTCTAGATAATCAAGATAAACCAACTTTTACAGCATAAACAGAAAAGGATGATGATTCCAAGATTGATGAGGGAAACAACTCAGATCCCTGGAAAAAAACTAGAGATGATAACTACAACGGGGAGTTAGATGAAGAAACAAGTATCCTGCGGGGTCTTTTTGATGCTCATGGAATCCATGTCGATGTGTTCCCAGCCCACTCCCTTTCCATATGTCATTGTGTTTAAGGAAATTATTCCCCTCAAGTACCCGAGGTTAATGAAATATATCCTCCCAGAATAGAATGATCTTACTTACCGGTGTATTGGTACCTAAAAATACGGTGTCAGCGAACCACTCAACGGCAGTAATATACACTTAGAATACTAGATTTAGTAGTAATAATAGAAGAAGTCCAGAAAATTGGTTCTCTTAAAATGAGAGGAAATCCCTCAATTTATAAAAAACAAAGGGTAGTGTGAAAATGTTCTTATTGTACCTTACCGAAAATGTCACAACCTTTTGGAAAAACCACAATCTTTCGGAAAGGTCACAACCTTTTATAAAAGTCACAACTCTTCATTTCTCATTCACACATTTTAAAACCCAACAATTGTAATTACTTGGATTTATACTTCGAATTTATTATATATAAGTTGTTTACTTATTTATTGAATTATGTATTTTATTGAGTCATGAACAATAAAGAAAACGTCGAAATCGAAAAACTGAACGGCAAAATGGGAATCCTAGTGTATAAACACGAGAATATCAATAAAGAAAACTAAATAAATCAAATGAACCTTACACACCATTAGATATCAACTTTTGTCCAATAATAATGAACCCTTGGTTTGCAGAGAATATGTCAAATACGAAAACCATAAGAGAATAAGAAGAAAGCTAAGGTAGAAACAATAACAATTGCTTCAAAAATAGAGACAATTTTGAATATAATTGAGTCAATGAACCAATTACGCAATTTGTATATTCTCTTCTTCTTCCTCAAACACGAATTTTTGAATCTCAACCTCAATGATGATGCCTTATAATTCCTAGAATTATTATCATCATCACTATTCCTATCATTATTCTTGTTTGAGAATAAGTAATTTCCCACTTTCATATCAAAATAACTTGAATGCATCAACAATTAAATATTTAATTGACCTTTGAGATTAAATCTGATGTCGTATATATGAGCACTCAAATCAATATAATTCTTAGACTAAATAGTTTGTGATATTTTCTTAGGATAGAATAATAGATGATGAGTTTGATGAGCCAATGAGGGGTTTTGGTATATATATATATATATATATAAATAAGATTGTGAAATAATCAAGGTATTTATGAAAAATCAAAATGTGAGGGGTGTAGTATAGAAGCAAGTATGAATAGCATGACTTAAGTGTAGAATATGTTCACCTAATACAAGAAATTGGGAAATTACGTAGAAGATGTGTGTAAGTACTTGTCAATATTATTATTTTAGAACGTTGAATTGAACCTGAATAGATTTAAGCTAAAAACATCACTTAGTACAGATTGGAGAGTAATATTTTAAATTTAATAGTTTCAAAATTAATAATTTATATTTGCCCTCGCACCAAATTTTTTTTGATTATGTAAATTAAAATATTATTATTCTATTTGTTGCTCAAATATAAAAGATATATATTTATTTGTTATAATAGAGTGTAACTAATTACATATAAGGGAAAAGCGTCTAGTATACCGTTAACTTTGTCATTTAGAGCTGATAACTTTGTCATTTAGAGCTGATATAGCTCTCGCTGTAAAAGTGGTTCATATATACATTTATCATTACAAAATTGACTCACACATACCCCTACCGCTACAAAAGTGATAAATAATAATTTTAAATTAATGTTTTTTTATTTTTAATATTTAAAATACTTATGTATTTGATTTTTCACACATAAATTATTTTTTTGACTTCTTTGATTATTATTATTATTTGAATTTCTTATTCTTATTTCATTTTTTCTTTCATTTTTAGTGTAAAAGAAGATTGAATGAAAAAGGAGAAAAAAAATTAAAACTACCTTTTTACGGCTATATTGTAATTTAGTTTTTTTATATCCGTAACATAAATTGGGACATCTATAATAAATTTTACAAGAAAATAAGTGGAAAAAAATTTGACCATCAAAATAATAAAGTTAAATTAGCCACTGAATTTAAAAAGTAAAAAAAAAAGTGTGAGAAGAATCAAATATACCCCTACATGGATTTTTTAATAAGAAATTAATAAAAATTAATTTAAAATTAATATTTTTTCACTTCTGCTAAAGGTAAAAGGTATATGTGAGTCATTTGTGTAACAATAGCTAGAGGTATATATGAGTCATCATAACGAAGAATATATCAGCTCTAAATGACAAATTTGAGGGGTAGATCAAACCCTTTTCCCTACATATATACATTTTTTAAAGGTGTGGGGAGATTTTCCCTACATATAATGATATTATATTAAAAAAATTACATCATCAAGTTACCTAAAATATATTTTTGTAAATAACTTTTCATACAAAGTGAGATTTGTAATATTGAATATATTAAAGGGCATTTCAGTACATTTTATATGTATTTTTAGTTTAAGATAAAAATTTAAAAATTTATTTAACTTTCTTAAACTTTGTGTCAAGTAAATTAGACAAACAGATTAATACAAAGGATACTATTTAAAAGATAATCTTACTCACAATATTTTCTTGAGCCGAGGATCCACCTAACGTGATCTTTTTATCCCATTGGATAAGTATACATACACACCACCCTCTCCATATCTTACTTGTGAGACTATACTAAATATGTTACTATTGTTATTGTTCTAATTTGTTCTAATGCATTTACTTTATTATCGAACAATTTGAACTCACCAATTAAATTATAAAATGTCAATTCATTGAGTGTTTTTTTTTTTTTTTGTAAAAAATAGAAATAAAATCAAAGAAGTTTCCTTGTAATGGGAACGTATGCATGTAAAGATTGAAAAAAGAGGAAAAAGAAAGATACAAAAACATGTTTGAGGATAATTCTTTTATCATGCATGACGCCTTGCATTTATATGATCGACAAAGCACATATCTTCTATCTATATATATAATAGAAGAGGAAATAGTGCCACATGTTGACACCATAAAAATTCTAATTATATTAAATAATAAATAATAATTTAATTTCTATATATATATTAAATAATAAACAACAATTTAAAAACTAAATAAAATTTTAAAACAGTTTTAAAATCATGTACGTTACAAACGGTTGATTTAGTCTCTTTTTTGAAAAACAATAATAAATTGAATTTGTTTATTCCTTATACAATTCAAACTCACTACCGTTTTCATGTTTGAATGTAATACAATTTCCCACAAAAGAAAGATACAAAAACATGTTTGAGGATAATTCTTTTGTCAAGCATGACGCCTTGCATTTATACGATCGACAAAGCACATATCTATCTATATATAATATGAGAGGTGATAGCGCCTACATGTCAGCACAACAAAAAACGTATTTTTTAAATATCTAAAATGAATTAAATCTATATAATTTTAAAATAATTTTTAAAATAAGGGAAATGTAACTGCAAAACCATTTTTTATTGATACACAAAATTTTAAAACATTTTAAAAATTATCTTAAACATGGTAACTGTTTTTTTTTTCTTATTTGCATTTTAAAATAAACATATTTTTTTTAAAAAAATACAACTTATAATATATATATATTCTATATTTACTGATTAAAAAAATTGAAGTAATAAAAAAATAGAGTTGTAACATATTTTTTAAACCATGTCTCAACTAAAAAAAAAATCTCCACTAACTCATAAACACACCTACACCCGTTTTTTAAAATAATTAAAAGACTTGAATTTAAAAATTAAATATTAAACGGTTTTAGAGATAAAAGTTGCAGTTGTGAAAATAGTTTTAACTTCCTCATTATTTTGTAGGAGTTTAAACTTCTCAGTTATCTATTTAAAACACAATTCTCTTCATATCTCATAGGACATGCTAATATTCAAAATTTTCAAATGGCAGAAAAAGAGATGAACGATGAAACTCCATGAATTTTACTTATTAATGCTTCAGATTGGTAGCAAATAATTCAGGTTAATTTTTTTTTATTATAAATATCTCTTTAATTCATGTTAGTTCTTCTATCTATTGGTGAATACGTTTCTTCCTTAACTTTTTTTATTTATAAAAGTATATAAAGTATTCCAATGTGATCAAATTTCGCATGAATAGAAATTGAATTTTGCCGGTTATTTTATTTCTACGTTTGTATGTTGTGGGAACTATGCAATTTTATGAACATTCTCTTCTAATTATTTGTTTATATAAGATGTGAGATAATATGAAGATTTTTGTATAGTTAATACAGCTTGACACATAAAAAATAATAATTATTTAATGCATTCAATAAATTATAGCTTTACGTAATTATTTTGTCCATGAACTATTGAAGATACAATAAAAGTTGAATATTCGTGTTATATGATTATGGTATTCCGAATCACTAGAAGTAATTTAAAGTATTTTTAATTAATCTGTCGTTTTAATTATATAGTTGAATTGATATTATTCTTTATCCTTGAAATGTTGAAAAATACTACTTAATGTTAATATCATTTTTTCGTTTTTCTTTTGACGATTTAATTTTGCTCCTTCTTTTAATGTGACTTCGAAGTTGTTGAGAGAAAAATCACTATAATAAACTTCATATATAGAATTAACATTATCATGAGATTTGTGTATGTGTTTTATCTATTGCAACTTTTTAAGCATTAAAATCTATTATCAATAATTATTGTAAATAGTTAATTTTTGTTGATTCTTTTTTCTATTTTTATTAATTATTTTTAATGATTGTAACTTTTTTTTTTGCAGGTTGATTAGTGTGTGAATTTCTTGAATTTCAATCTGAATTTTATTCTTATTTTTGAAATATTGTCAAAGTTATTATCTACACATACTGAAAGTGTTGCATTCATTTGATAATATAATAATATCTTATAAAATTATTGTTTATTTTGTTGTTGATGCAATTGATATTATTAGATAAAGACTCAACATAAAAAAAAGTTATTTACCAAAAGTTCATCTATAAGCTAACCAAATCTATGTATTTATTTTATTTTATTAATAGAAAATATATCATAATGTGGTAAAGATCTCATGCTTCTTAATATCTTTAAGTTGATAATTATTGTATATTTAATGAGATTTTATTTTCTAATTTTACATTTTTGATAATCTATATGAATACCATTAACAATGCTTTACATAAATATTCAATACAATATAATTTAAAATTTATTTCTATACTCACTAAATGATTTACTACAATAGAGTAAATCACTTTTTTTACCCATTATTAATAGCAATTACAAAATTAACTTTTTCCTCCTATAACAATTAAATTAATTAATTTATCTCCAAAAGTTATTACAATTAATTTTTAAAATTATTGAGATCAGTTTTTAAATTTCTGAGCACTAATTTTATGATGAATTTCAAAAATTGAGGTAATTGATTAATAGCTACGTTTTAAGAAAAAATAATAATTAAATACTCCTAGAAGTGTAGAATCTCTTCTCCTAAATCATAGGCACATAATAATTCATTTATCTCCACTCAAAATAAAAAACACGAAAAATTAAGTCAAAATGACCTGGGAGGCTCCTGTACTTGGCTTCGTTTGTCAGTTGAACCCTTCTACTCATCACTTTGCCAAATGAACCCTTAAACTCAATGAAACTCTATTTTTTAAACCCCTCTAATCATTGTCCGAGCTTATGTGGCACTGAAATGACTTAGTTGGACAAATACGTGACCCCATGCATTTTGAAGCAAGTGAATACAATATTTTTATTTTAAAATTATCAAAATTATAAGACAAAACAATAATAATAATTTTTAAAAAAAAATATTGAAAACCTCCTTCTTCACTCCACCCCACCCCTACCCCCACCCCTTCTCTCTTCTTCTTCTTCAGACCCCACCCAACTCCACCCTTTTTCTCCTCTTCTTCTTCTTCAACCTCAGCCCCCATCCCCACCCTATCCCGCCCCTATTCCTTTTCTCTTCTTTGACGTACACATTATCACAATAAAATCATCAAAAAAAAAAAATTAAAAAGCTTTTGCAAGAAAATATATTATTCACCATTTTTATAAACTTAATTCTTTAAGATCTATTACTTGAATTTACATGTACACATATTTTTTTCAATTTGAAGTTTTCTTGATATCTCTTTTTATCAAATCAAAATAAATAGAACCCTAAAGCATGTGCAAGATATCTTTATTCTATTTGTTGCTCAAATAGAAAAAATATATATTTACTTGTAATATCATAGATTAATATATATATATATATATATATATATATTAAAAAAAACTTATTATATCATCAAGTTATCTAGAATATAGTTATAAGTAATTTTCGCAACAAATAGAAAAAAAAAATATTTACTTGTAATATCATAGATTAATATATATATTAAAAAAACTTATTATATCATCAAGTTATCTAGAATATAGTTATAAGTAATTTTCATAAAAAGTGAGATTTTTATTTTGAAAATAAAATAAATTTATCTTATGTAATAAATTAATAAATAAAAATAACTTGGGGATATTAGCTAGTATAAATTCTATCAAAAATCTGTCTATGGAGACCCTCTCTTTAATTTGTTGATAATAATAATAATAAGTACTATTAGCGGCTATATACTTTGAAATGATAATAACATGTTCAAAACATTATAAACGATGATTAAATGTGTTAATTATGTGCTAACCTAAGTTGAGATGTATAGTGTCAACACTATAATTTATTCTTCTTTATTCCTTTTTCTTAATTTAATTTATTGAGAAGATATGAATTTTTACTTTTGTTGCAAACACATTATTTTCCTTCAAATTACTCAACTCTCATGCTATATGCTTAAGTTTTATGAATTAAGGTTGCCTTTAAGAAAAGCATCGATGAAAGGTTTTCTCACATATGCATGAATTGTGAAATGTTTTCTCACATATTAAGAAATCTTGATTGGTCAATAGATTTCTCACACATGTATGAATCATGATTTAAGGAACTACTTTATGATGATGTCACGACCCAAAAATAGACGCGAGGACACTTGTATATTCCCACCAAGACAAGTTAGTCTCAACCCAACGAAAATGAAAGAAATGCGGAAAATAATAAAACAAGAACAAGATAAAACAGAAAAACTTATTTTTTCTATTAAAACCCTCAAAATTTGGTTGTCACGTGTACAAACCACTAAATACATAAAGTGTGAAATTAAGAAATAAGTACAAGTCTCAATCTTTGATTCTCAATTAGAACAAAGCTTAAAGAAAAGGAAAAGAGGGCCCGTCGGGATGACAAAAGTTACTCTCGATAGTCCTTTGATAAGCCTAAAAAGGTAAGAGAAGAAGGACGATCACGCTAAACCGGGCTCAGAACCTACACAAGTGTAGAAATAAGGAGTGCAGCCTAATAAACAAGGCATCTACCTAGAAATTGAATACCCCTTACATTCCAATCGAACCTCCTCATACTACAACTTTCACAGAAATTAGCCCAACCTAGCAGTTCTACAATGCACAACTCACAAGGCTCAATAATTACAGTTCAATAGTCACAATTTATCAATCAAACGAATCAAGTAGATCAATCACACGCAACAAGTGTATCAATAACAATTAACAAGCAAGTCACACATAAGCATCAAATGCCTCAAGTCACAATAACCAATCCCTCACCGAAACTATTTCCCATCGGCACCATATCTCTAGACGGAACCATTTTCCATCGGTTTTATATCAATCCTCTAGCCGGAAATGACTTTGGTATCACAACACTTGCCGGAAATGACTTAGGAATAATAGCACTCGCCGGCGATGACCTCGGCATCATAAACATCACATACCACATCACAGTGTTCAACAATCAATGCACACACGCAATATCACACCACATGAAAGAGACAATAATTCATGCAAATCAAGTCCACATTTATGCTATCAAGCATTTCATCAATCAATCAATAAGGGTCACAACAAAGCAATTCACATCATCTTGTTCATCACATAACCTTTTCAATTTTAACCCTTTCTATCCATTAAGATTTATCAAGTGGACAATTAACCTTTCACCCCATCCCCATTATTCCCAATACACAAACAACAAAGGGAATACACGAATTCTACTAGAATACAAGGTTTAGGAGATCGCTTGTCTTAAATCAATCAATATACAAGCAAGTATCCACAATCACTTTTCGGAAACAACAATACCCACATCAATTGCTTAGCACAATGGGTCAACTCACTCAAACCCAATTTCAAAAGGAAAGTTTGAATCCGAAATTTAATACTTGAAAGCAATACTCAAAACTTTAGAAACTCATTGGTGAAAATTATTTTGAAAAGGGACTCAAAAACAGTTCAAAATCTCCATTTAAGCTAAGAATTTGAGTTCTTGAAAATCTTACCATTTACCAATCAAAATCTCATATTTTGATGTTAAAATCTCATTATATATGTTATTTACTTATTTATTGAATTATGTATTTTATTGAAAATATCTAAATCGAAAACCTAAACGGCAAAATGGGAATCCTAGTGTATAAACATGAGAATATCAATAAAGAAAACTAAATTAATAAATCAAATGAACCTTACAACCCATTAGATATCAACTTTTGTCCAATAATAATGAACCCTTGGTTTACAGAGAATATATATAAAAATATAAATGCGAATCAAATACGAAAACCATAAGAGAATAAGAAGAAAGCTAAGGTAGAAACCATAACAATTGCTTCAAAGAGAGAGGCAATCTTGAATAAAATTGAGTCAATGAACCAATTGCGCAATTTGTATATTCTCTTTTTCTTCCTCAAACACGAATTCTTGAATCTCAACCTCAACGATGATGTCTTAGTACTACAATTATTTTCATCTTGAGAACCACCAACATTGCTAACACGTTTAGGTGCGCTGATATTTTCATTATTATTCTTGTTTAGCATCTTGAGTGACAACAAATAACCTTCTGCTTTCATATCACTTGGATCCTTGACTTAGTTTGTTTCTTTGATTTTTATTTTTTTGGGTATAGAACAATATAGTTGATGAGTTTGATGAGGCAATGAGGGGGTTTTGGTGTACCTATATATAAGGTTGTGGAAAAAAGGTATTTATGAATAGTCAAAAGTGGGGGGCTGTATGAATAGCATGACTTAATTGCACCATTTAGGAAAGAGATTGTGAAATCAAAGAAAGTAGAAATTACGTAGAAGATATGTATGTATTTGTTAATATTATTTTAGATCGTTGAATTTTTAAAGGACGTTTCACACGCTTTTTTAGATTTATCTAAGCTGAAAACGTTAAGGGATTAACATTTTTAAGTTGGTAGATTCAAAATTAATAATTTATACTTATTTAATAACAATTTTCAAATAACAATTGAGTTTCAACTAAAACTATGACAACCCTCTATCTAAAGAAATATAATGTGAACTCTATATCTACTCTTGCATCAAATTTTTGAGATTATGTAAATTAATGTATTATTATTTTATTTATTATTACTCTAATAGAAAATATATATATTTACTTGGTATATTAGAGTTTAACTTTTATTTATATATATAATATAAATTATATGATAGTATAATTTTTTTTACGTTATTAAGTTACTTAGAATATAATAATAAATAACTTTTCAGCAATAAACGTGCGATTTGTGAATGAAAATAAAATAAATTATCTATCAGAATGCATAAATAAAAATAACTTCAACGGATTAACCTAGTAATAAATTCTATCAAAAATCTACATAAAAATGATTATTTTCTCACATTATCCCTATTAATTAATAGTTAATTAGTATTAGATATTAAAAAATAGTTTGAGAAATTAATAAATAATTAATACTAAAAATAAAATATAAAAAAGATTTACTTTTTGAAAACATATCAAAAGTGACAAATTAAAATGAAAATTTATAAAATAATGGACGATGAGTATTATAAACTATGATCATTAAATGTGTTAATTATGTGTGAACGCAAGTTTTGAGATATATTACAAGATAATTTATTCCCCCACCCCTCTTCTTACCTTAATAATTTATTAAGAAGATATACGATTTTGATTTTCTTGCAAACACGTGTTTTTTGCTACAAATTACCCAACTGCTTTACACGTTCAACTCTCATGCTATATGCTCTCTTGTCAACAAATATAATATGATTTGTCTTTTTCTTTTTAATATTTTTAAAAAGATATATGTTTTTTTGACAATTTATTAATTTCAACTTTTTACCTAACATATTTAACAGTATAAGAAGGGGCATTATGGTACATTTAACATGTCTTTAGTGTAAGATCACAACATTGAAAAATCGTCTTTACTTTTTTAAACTATCATGTTGAATCAAAACCAGACAAATAAACTAAAACGGAGGGAGTACTAATTACAAAATAATTCTAACTTAATTAAAACGGAGGGAGTACTAATTACAAAATAATTCTAACTTGCAATATTTTTTTGAGTCGAAGGTCTATCGAAAACACTCTTTACTCCATGACGGAAACTCGAAGAGGATAAAGTTTGTGTACGCACACACCACCCTCTATAAATCCTACTTGTAGAATTATACTTAATATGTTGGTGTTGATGTTCTAACACATTTACCTAATTATCGAACAATTTAAACTCATCAATTAAATTCTTATATAAAAAATTGATTATAAAAGTTTTTTTTATAAGAAATATACTAATCAAAGTAGATTCCTTATAATGAGAGGGTCATGCATGCACCTTTATTCCAGTAGAAGACTGAAGAATCTCAAGGTCGGGCATCATTATAATTTTTCCTCTATGAAATGGAGTAGCAGTACTATCTGTTGAATAAATAATTCAAATAAAAGAAGAGAAAAGTTACCGTAGCTTTCTTTTAGTATTTTACTTCACTGCACTTTGACTTAACTATCGTTGGACCATAGATTTTCAAATATTATTTGGATGAAAATATGAGGGAAATTTCACCGTGTGTTTGGCCATAGTATTTGGAAAACATATTTTATTTTTTTAGAAAAAATATGATTTATATGCATAAGTTTTAAAAACTATGAAAACTAACCATATGTTTGTATTACAAGTCAATTGGATCTTCCTTGCAACATGCATCATTTCATACACTGGAGCAATGTGGTAGTTTGGAGTGAGTGCAACAAGCATCATTTCATACATCGTGAAGTAGACAAAACACATGACTTTGTTACCTTCAGACATGATGTGAACATGTCTTTTGCATTGGTTTTGAGACATGGTTGTGATAAGTGTTATGCGGATTGAGTAAGAATAAGAAATTAAAGAGGATGTACCATTTCGAGGGACGTGTCGCACGCCGCGACAAATTCTATTATCGAGAAACATGTCGCACGCAGCGACGAATTTTATTATCGAGGGTCGTGTCGCACGCCGCGATGGATACATGAACAGATATGTCCATCATGGGTCCCGAACTGAGAGACAACGGGTGTGTATCATTAGATCAGACATTTATCACTATACTTGACATTGCATTTCATTGTCTTGCACATCTTTATTATTGGTGAACTTGATCTTGCGTTGTTGATCTTGTGAGTGTCATTCTGTGGAACTTGTGATTGATGAACATTGAGTTTGTTGTTGAGGATATGTAATTGTTAGAGTGTTGTTGTTGAGATGTGTGCTATGTAAATTGTAAACTATTAGGTTGGACTGATTTTTATGCAGGTTGTAGTGGTGGAGGTTTGGTTGGGGTGTAAGGAGTACCTATATTCTATTCCCTTAGCTTGTGTTTAGAAGTTTACTTGTTGAGTACCGTGTGGTTTGGTACTCACCTCTTGCTTCTACATTTTTGTAGGTTACTAGCCCGAATCTTTGTGAAACTCTTTATTCTCTTCTTTTCCGAGGCTTCATGTGGAGATTTGTGAGGTAGTTGTTTGTCGTCTCAACGGACTTTCTTACTCCTATATATGATCTTGTTCTATTTTAGAGACAACATCATTTGAGACTTATGTTTTCTTTCAATTCTAGTGTAATACGTTAGAGGCTTGTGCACTTGGGGGTTTAATTAAATTGACATTGTATTCCACATATTATCGTTATATTTGAATTTAGGCTGACTTGTCTAATTGGTGGGATAAGATGAGTGTCAGCACATCCATTTTTGGATCGTGACAAAAACACAAATCATAACTAGTTGTATGTGTGAGGGAAACTAAACTCCAGTAATACCAACCTTAAAAAGTCTCAAACAATTGAATCAAAGGCCTTTCGAATATCAATCTTAACCATATATCTAGGGATGGAAACAGGACATTGTTGGAATTAATACATCCACATTAATGAGTATCCCAAAATTGTCTCTTAGTTTTTCAAGAAGTCTTTTAGAATTTCGTAATACATGTATCTAGTAAATTGTAATACATGTATCTAGTTATTTGTGCAAGACCTTTGATTTACATTATTAGTAGTATAAATAGAGATGTAGTTGATGATTGTAATCATCTCAAGTGACCTTAAGTAGCCTATATAAAACTTGAGCATTCTCTAAAGATAGTATTCTCCTTCTATATTTACTACAAATTGGTGTCAAGAGCAAGTTTTCGTTCTTAATCTGGGGTTAGGTGAAGAAAAAATATGACATCCAAAACAAATGAAGGTGCTGATTCTTCAGTTGTTCTTACTCCATTTTTTTATGGAACTGATTTTGAATACTGGAAGATAGAAATAAGAACACATTTGAAAGCTGAAGTTTTTGTGGACTATTGTTGCAATGGCTTTGAAGAGCCAGAAAACGATGGTAAAGTTACAGCAACAGAGATGAAAAATCTTGGGGCTAAGTATCGTCAAGATGCAAAAGCCTTAAGCAAAATCCAAATGAGAGTCTCAAGAGCATATTTTGTAAAAATTGCTACTTGTGAGACTACAAAACAAGCTTGGAAGTCTCTGAAAACTGAGGTGTATGGTGGCGAAAATGTACGCACTATAAATCTTCAAACTCTTAGAAGAGAGTTTCAAAATTTGAAGATGATAGAATTTGAAAAAATAGATGAATATTGCACCAGAGTCATGAATATTGTTAATGAAATGAGAAATCATGGTGATACAATTACTGACTAACAATTTGTAGAAAAGATTCTAATTAGTGTCACAAAAAAGTATGAGTACATTGTTGTTATCACTGAGGAGACGAAACATCTTTTCAAGCTTTCCATCAAAGAGCTAGTTGAATCATTTTGTGCACACGAGAAGCGAAGATTTTTTCATGAAGATCAACCCAAAGAGACGGCTTTCCAGTCCAGAACAAATGAGAATCCTCAAATATTCTCAAAAAATCAACAGAAGAAGAATTACTGTCACGACCCAAAAATGGGAGTGATGGCACTCGTCTTATCCCACCAAGACAAGTTAGCCTAAATCTCAACCACACATCCTTTCCATAATTATATTACTTCCACCTTAATACCAGATCTAACATTCAAACCACACACGACACCAACTACTCACATGAGGAACTACGCACGAGTCATCATATAAGTGAGAGTGAATGGAATAAAGCGATGAGAATCAAAACCGGATCAAGAATGCACGATAGAGATCTAAGAAGTGAATTTTTTTCCCTAAAAATCACTATAGCCTCTCGAAGATAAGTACAGACGTCTCCATACCGATCCTCGAGACTCTACTTAGACTCAACTTGTACATACGTGAGACCTATGAACCTGGGGCTCTGATACCATTTTGTCACGACCCAAAAATGGGTGTGATGACACTCGTCTTATCCCACCAAGACAAGTTAGCCTAAATCTCAACCATTACAATATAATGCGGAAACTTTATAATCAACTCAAAAATACCCCAAAAATCTGGTTGTCACGTGTACAAGCCTCTAAAGTATTACAATTGATTCAAAAGAGAAACACAAGTCTCAAATGACCTTGTTTCTATAATATAACAAGATCATAAATAGGAGTAAGAAAGTCCGCCGAAATGACAAGCAGCTACCTCACAAACCTCCACAAGAAGCCTTGGAAAAGAAGAGAATGACAAGTACCACAAAAATCCAGGCTCGTAACCTACAAAAAATTGTAGAAGTAAGGGGTGAGTACCAACCACACGGTACTCAGCAAGTAAACCTCTAAACACGAGCTAAGGGGATAGAATACGAGTACTCCTTACACCCCAACCAAACCTTCACAAGTACAATTTATATACAACCAGCTCAACCTAACAGTTCACAATTTACAAGTACATATCTCAACAACAACATTCTAACAAACATATATTCTCAACAACAAGCTCAATATTCATCAATTACAGCCTCCACAACTACAACCTGCTTAAAACCAGCCCAACATAACAATTCACAGTTTACAAAGCACATAGCTCAACACAACACTCTAACAATTTCATATCCTCAACAACAACAACAGTTTCATATCCTCAACAACAATACTCTAACAATTGTATATCTTCAATAACAAGTTCAATATTCATCAGTCACAAGTTCCACGGAAAGGCACTCATAAGATCAGCAACACATAAGATCAAGTTCACCAATAATAAAGAAGTGCAATGTAATGAAATGCAATGTCAAGTATAGTGATGCATGTCTGACCTAATGATACACACCCGATGTCTCTCAGTCCGGGACCCATGGGGGACATATTTGTCCATGCATCCATCGCGGCACGCGACACGTCCCTCGAAATGTAGTATTCATCGCGGCGCGCGATACGTCCCTCGAAATGGTACATCCTTTTTAGTTTCTTATTCTTTCTCAATGCACATAACACTTATCACAACCATGTCTCAGAACAATGCAAATGACATGTTCACACAAATAATGAGGAGATGACCATTTTCATAACATTGCTCAAATCACAACAACACAATCATGGTACAACTTCAACAATGATTCAACAAGTCTTTCAAACAATTCTCAACACATCACACAAACAATTGATCACATTACTCCCAAACATATACCACAAGGAAATACATGAATTCCATATGATTAACAAGGGTTTAGAAATCCACTTGCCTCGATCTATCGAACAATAACTCCGGGACTTGAGTCTTCCCCTTTCGTTAAACTTCCAACTCAATGTCATCTATTCAAATAAATGACCATAATAAGATTTCAAAACTAACAACATTCATATTATTATATGTCTAGCCTAGACCCAAGAACTTACCCAAATCTATAAGCAAGATCTTAAATCTTGATGTCAATTAACATGTCAACTCTCATATTTTCAAATTTCAAGTCTAGGATTATATTCTAAAATCTCCAGTATCATGAATCTAATAATATTCAAATAATACAATACATATAGTATTTAATTAGATCTATCAATATATCACAACTTTGATAATAATGTGGTACCATATTTTTAATTGGAGTCGCAGGAAGAACGAAGGAAAAATATGTGTCCAACAACCAACTAGTACGTCTACTACTTAAATTCCATTATTCCTCACTTAAATCTCCCAAGGACCACTCACTGTACAATGATTACCACCTAATCATTATTCAATGATTGCACTCTAAACCCATTTTTCCACTCACTCATATTCCAATTTCAAATATAATTTTTTTGTCAAACCCACCTTCCTTGATTATCTTTCATAGCCAATATTAATAATAATATTAATTCTAAACAATCATAGCTGCTCATTAATTATAAAAGAGATGAACAATTGCATCCTTATTAAGTTATGGTCATTACCTGGACGAAGTGCATCGACGGTGGAGGTGAGTATTCCAACCCTTTCTATTTTCTTTTTTACTCGGCTGCGTGAACTGCTGTTGTTCGCAACTGCCAACAACATTTGCCCTTTTATTTATTTTTTATTATTTATTTATTTATTTATTTTCCTTTTCTATTATTATTAGCAACAAAATAATCTTTTATTAAATTTGAAAATCATGTCACTCATTCTTATAAGTCATAAATTATTTATAAAAGCTACTAAAAAGGGCTAATATAAAAATAATGAGTAAAATTCATAAAACGACTAAGAGGGTTGTTACAATTACAATCTAAAAAAGAAGCAGGATCATGATGGTTCTTCAAAAAAGATTGAAGAAAAAAGTGAGAAAAGTTATAGTCGTTTTTGTAAAGTTTGCAGAAAGACTAATCACACTGCAGAAAAATATTGGCACAAAGGCAAGACCCAATGTAACTTTTGTAAAAAGTTTGGCCACATTGAGAAGGATTGCTGGCACAAGAAACGGGAGCAAGCAATTTTTTGTGAAAAAAGAGAGGAAGAAAGGGAAGAAAACCTTTTCTTTGCTTCTAAATCTGATACTTCAACAAAAAGCAACGAATGGTATGTTGATAGTGGTTGTAGCAATCACATGACTGGATATGAAAAGGCTTTCCTCTCAATTAATAATAGCATCACTACTAAAGTGAGAATGGGGAATGGAGCCTTAGTTGATGCAAAAGGTAAATGTACCATTTCGATCAACAAAAAAGGGAGCGGTAAGAAAATTCATGATGTTCTTTATGTTTCCGACTTGAAAGAAAAATTGCTTAGTGTTGGTCAACTCATGGAAAATGGCTATTCTCTTGTGTTTAGAGATAATTGTTGCAGGATTTATGATAAAATTGAGTCAAATCAAGTCATTGTTGAAGTAAAGTTGATAAAAAAAAAATTCCTTTGCAATTTCATTACAATGCATTAAAAAATCAAGTTGTAGATGATTCATGACTTTGGCACAAAAGATTTTGTCACTTGAATTTTCATGGTTTGAAGCTTCTTAAGCAAAAAGACATGGTGCAGTGCCTTCCTGAGATACATATGGAGGTGGATCCATGTGAAAGTTGTATAATGGAAAAGCAACATAGAAAGTCTTTTCCAAAAGGGATGTCTTGGAGAGCAAGTGTACTTTTGGAACTAATCTATACCGACATTTGCGGACCAATGAAGACTCCATCTCTTGAAAGTCAAAGGTACTTTCTAATCTTTATTGATGATTTTTCAAGAATGACTTGGGTTTATTTCTTGAAACAAAAGTCAGAAGCATTTGCTACATTCAAGAAATTTAAAGCCCTTGTTGAGAAGCAAAAAGGTTGCAGCATCAAAACCATTCGCATTGATAGAGGAGGTGAATACACAAGTCGAGAATATGAAGAATACTGCAAAAATGAAGGCATTCAGAAGCAACTTACAACAGGGTACACTCCTCAACAAAATGGTGTATTTGAAAGAAGAAATAGAACAATTGTTGAAATGGCCAGAACTTTGATGAATGAGAAAGGGATGCCAAAATATTTTTGGGCAGAAGCAGTACCTACAACGGTGTACATCCTCAACAGGCGCCCGACAAAGGCATTGAAGGACAAGACACCAGTTGAAGCTTGGGGTAGAATGAAATCTTTTGTAAGTCATTTTAAAATTTTCGAGTGTATTTGATATGCTCATATACCTGCTGAGAAAAGAACAAAATTGGATGAAAAAAGTCAAAGATGTATATTTCTTGGTTATAGTGATGTGACAAAAAGCTATAGGCTTCTCGATGTCAAAACTAACAAACTTGTTGTTAGTAGAGATGTCATTTTTAATGAAAAAACAGCATGGAATTGGAAGAATAAAAAGATAGAGAATACTTCTATCATATCTTTAGATGTGTCAAATCAAGAAAAGGATGAGGAAGAGGAAGATGTCCCTGAAGAGGAAGAAATTTCAAATTCAGATGATGAAGAACCACCTCCAAGAGGAACAAAAATGTTGAGTGGCATTTATTAGAGATGTAATTTTGCCAGTGTTGAGCCAGAAAATTATTAGGAGGCAATAAAGCATGATGTTTGAAAGAAAGCCATGGCAAAAGAAATTTGAATGATTGAAAAAAATAATACTTGGGAGCTTGTGGCTATACCCAAAGAAAGAGAAGTTGTAAGTCTAAAATAGATTTACAAAATCAAACTCAATCAGGAAGGAGATATTCAAAAGCACAAAGCAAGGTTGGTTGCTAGAGGCTTCACCCAAAAACCAGATATTGATTTTTATGAAACTTTCTCTCTATTTGCTCGTCTTGAGACAATTAGAACCGTAATTGTTGTTGCTGCACAAAAGAAATGGAAACTATTTCAACTTGATGTCAAATCTGCATTTCTTAATGGAAAACTTGATGAAGAGATTTATGTTGAGCAACCTTGAGGACTTTTTGTTCAAGGGGGAGAAGAGAAGGTGTACAGACCAAAAAAAAGCTCTTTATGGGCTGAAGTAAGCTCTAAGAGCCTGGTACAATGAAATTGATACATACTTTCTGAAAAAATAATTTTCAGAGAAGTAAAAGCGAAGCCACTTTGTATGTGAAGAAAGAACATGACAACATTATCATTGTTTGTCTCTATGTGATGATTTGCTCTTTACAATGATGTGAAGATGATGCAAAAATTCAAGCAAGATATGATGCAAGCCTATGAAATGAGTGATCTTGAGTTGCTAAATTATTTCTTGGGCATCGAAGTTTCTCAAGTGAAAGAAGGAATTTTTATTTCTCAAAAGAAGTATACTAAAAATATTCTTCAAAAATTCAAAATGATGGATTGTAGGTCTGTGGCAATACCATTAGCAGCAAATAAGAAGTTCAGAAAAGATGATGGAGAAAAGAAAGTTAATAGCTCACTTTATAGGAGCTTGATTGGAACCCTGCTATATCTTACTTCAACAAGACCTGACATTATGTTTGCTGCTAGTTTATTATCCAGATTCATGCAAGAGCCAAGCCAAGTACAGTTTGGAGCTGCAAAGCGTGTTCTACACTACTTGCAAGGAACAATGGATTATGGGATAATGTACAAATTTGGTGGAAATTTGAACTTAATTGGTTATTCTGATAGTGGTTGGGATGGAAGTATAGATGACACGAAGAGTACTTCTGGTTATGCTTTCTTATTTGGATCACGTATTTGTTCTTGGTTATCAAAAAAACAAAGTGTTGTTGCTCAATCCACTACCAAAGCAGAATATGTCTCAGCAGCTAAAGCTACTTCTCAAGCTATTTGGCTTAGGAGAATATTTGAAGACACTGGTGAAAAACAAAAAAGAGGGACTGTTTTGTATTGCGATAACAAATCATCAATTGCAATTGCAAAAAATCCAGTCAATCATGAAAGATCAAAGCATATTTCCATCAAGTATCATTTTATCCGAGAAGCACAAGAGAAAGGCGAAATTAGTAAAACTTAAATTCTTATACCTCACATTTTCACAACATTGAGAGTATGATAAAATAAAAATAAATAACTAAATAAAATGAACCTTACACCCCATTAGATATCAACTTTTATCCAATATTAATGAACTCTTGATTTACAAAGAAAATATATATAAAAGAATCAAAAATGAAAACCATAACGGAAGAAGAAGAAAACTAAGGTAGCAACCATAGCAATTGCTTCCAAAAGAGAGGCAATCTTGAATAAAAAAAATTCAACGAACCGATGATGACGCAATTTGTATAGACTCTTCTTCTTCCGCGAACACAAATTCTTGAATCTCCGCCTCAATGAGGTTGCCTTATAATTCGTAGAATTATTATTATCATCATTACTCGTTGTTATTTCCCCTTGAGAATCACCACCATTGCTAAGACTTTTAGATGCACCATTTTTATTCTTGTTCAACCTCTTGAATGACATCAAATAACCACTCTCTTTCATATCTGAATAACTTGAACGTAACAAGAATTTAGACTATTTGTTTAAACGTTGAGATTGAATCGAACGTCGTATGAATTAGTACTCAAGTCAAATATTGGATTCTTGACTTTGTTTGTTTCTTGGATTTTTTATTTTTTTGGGAGAGGATAATAGAAGATGAGTTTGGTGAGCCAATGAGGGGTTTTGGTAATGCCTATATATAATATAAGGTTGTGGGATAAAGGTATTTTTATATATGATTAGTCAAAAGTGGGGGCTAGAAGTGTGAACATGATTTTTTTAATTGAGCCTTGTAGAAAAAGTCCACTTAGGAGAGAGGTAGTTAAATTCAAGAAATTGGAAACTTCGTAGAAGATAGCTAGGTAGAAGCTTCCTCCCCCTTTCAAGTTTCACACTTAATCGCTTTATACGTTATCCGTGTCCGATACAAGCATTACACTATTCTAAATTTATATTGTACTTTCTTTTTGTGGTTTCCTATTCGGTGTACCTGATTGCATTATACATTATTGATATTCGATATTTGCATTAGAGTTTGACTATTCTGGATTTATATTGTGCTTTCTTTGGTTTTTTATTCGGTGTTCGATAGCTGCATTGGAATCCGACTATTACGGATTAGCGTTGTATAAGACCTCATTCGGGGGGAGGGGGAGGGAGGGGGGAGTGCTCCCTAAACAAGATTTTTGTCATATTCAAGGCTCGAATTGAGATCTTTAATTAAAAGAGGAACAAACTCATTCACTGCACCATATCTTTTGATAATGTTCTACTCTCATGGTATATGATATTATATGCATATATGCTCTCTTGTCAAAATAAACTACTACATATTTTTTTAATTTGTTTAAAAGAAATGTTCTTTTCTTTTTTGGCAATTCATTAATTTCAACTTTTCACTACATATTTAAGATTGTAAGATTAAAGGACATTTTAATTTGGTACATTCTACATATCTTTAATTTAAGACTATAAGATTCAAAACTTTTATCTATTTTTTTAACTTTGTGTTAAATCAAAAGTAAAACAAAGGGAGTACTATTTACAAAATAATCTTGACTGACAATATATTCTTGAGTCGAGGATCTATGAAAGTAATCTTTTTACCCATAATATAAAAGGTGTAAATTCGACATATACACCACTCTCTCCAAATCTTACTTTTGTTTCGATGAAGATTGAAGAATCTTAAGATTGCGCATCATTACCACTATCACTCCTAAATATTCAAGATGTATCATAAAAGGAAAATGTAAAGTTTGAATGAATTGCGCTTTATAAATAATGTGTGGGTCAAAATGGCAGGAGAATCGTGCGTTGTTGCGCCTTGTAGAATAGGTCCACTTAGGAACAAGTAGCCAAATCTTGTTTTTATCTTTCTATTCTCATCTAAAATAGGAAAAAAAAAATTGGCAAGAAAATTTGGTCAGAATTTGGCTAGAATGATAGATTTTTTATGTTATTTCAACTTTTAAAACATTTTTACCCTTTTAACTTACATACATTTTAACTAAAAAATGAAAAAAAGATTAGTTTGTTTTAAAATAAAAAAAAATATTAAAGTTTTTAAATTTTCTAGCCAAATTTTCTGATCATTTAGCACTTCCCTCTAAAATAAATGACGTTTCACGTAAAATCCAAGAAATTTATTGAAAATTACAAAAAAGATACATACGTAATTGTTAAAATAAATGATGTTTCATGTGAAATTTGAGAAATTAATTAAAGATATGTACGTAATTGCCAATATTATTTAGACCGTTGAATTGAAGCGGATGCTTCCCCCTTTTTCAGGGTTTCACACCCTTTCTTTGGTTTTAGTCCAACTCAGTAGATTTTGCTTAAATAATATATTTGTGATAGTAAATTTATTATATATGTAGAAATATTAAATTTAGAAGTAATCCAATTATTACTATTTAAAATCGTCATAATAAATTTTAGAACTCATAAAGTTAAAGCTCTAGTCTCGCCTCTCCAGTCTACAATATTACTCTTCCTGTTCATATTGAGTAATGCTTATACCTATTTATTCTGATCTAAAATAAATGATATTTAATTGTTTTCTTCCAAATTTATCATCTTTATGTAATCCAATATTAAATATTTACTATGATATTTAAGTAAGAGTGCTTTAATTTATATATGCATCCAAGAGAATAATATTTTTTAATTTAGTAATTTATATATATAGTAAATAGATATTTTAAATAATTAGTATCTGGCTTGAACATAAAATTAGTGATGATCTGCAAAACCTATACTGTTAACTCTATATCACCCCCACAGTTGCATCGATATTTTGAGACTGTGTAAATTAATGATATTAATCTTCTATTTGTTGCCCAAATAGAAAAGATAATATTTGGTGTCTATGGCAGAATTAAACTAATTTTTTATTTTTTTTTGGTCATCGAATTAAACTAATTATTACCATATGATAAATGTGAATGATTTTAAGCATTTCACGAGGCCGTTAATATGTCTGTTAATTAAAATTATTCTTATTTGACTAGGGTCTATGGAAAAAAATTTGTCGACTCTATGGGTGTGTTTGGTACGAAGGAAAACATTTTTCGGAAAATATTTTTCAATTTTCTCATGTTTGGTTGGGTAAAATGTTTTCCAAATCAACTCATTTTCCTCAAATTTAAGGAAAATGACTTTCATTCAAAAATGAAGAAAACATTTTCCAAAACTCTCCTCCAACTTCATATTACAATTTTTTTGTTGAAAAAATAAATTTAAAGTTTGTTTTTAAAAAATATTTCCACTTTTAAATTTTTATTTTTCACCCCCCACCCCGCCAGCACCCCTATCACCCCCCCCCCCAAAAAAATAGTTTAAAGTTTGTTTTTTAAAAATATTTTCAATTTCAAAATTTTATTTTTCACCCCACCACCCTAACCTCGACCCCCCCCCCCCAAAAAAAATTAAAGTTTACTTTTAAAAAATATTTCCAATTTCAATTTTTTATTTTCACCCCACACCACGCCTACCCGCAACCCCCTCCCCCCATCAGCCCCCTACCAGCCACCAACCCCCTAAAAAAAATTAAGTTTTTTTTTTTAAAAAAAAATATTCAATTTCAATAATTATTTTCTACTCTCTAGTAAAAATAAAAGATATTTTCTCAAAAATATTTTTCATTCATAAATTAAACACTAAAAAATATTTTTCAATAATATTTTCTACTCACTAACCAAACATGAGAAATAAGTCAAAAATCTACTTGTTTCCCAGGAAAACATTTTCTAGAAAAACATTTTCCTTCATACCAAACACACCCTATATCTATCTATATTTTATATTCTTTTTGTTCATTTATATTTATCTATTTTAATTTTTGCATACCTTTTGAATCAATGATTAATACAAATATTTCATTATATATATATATATATATATATATATAAAAAAGAGAATAAGTTTTTTTAGCGCCAATTGAATCAATGACATTGCTTTTAGAGTCATTAAAAGTCTTTAACAATATTTACATAGAATATTAATTATAAATACTCATATTATTATTGCTAACTAATTATCGTAATTTTTTTTATTTATTCTCGTGTTTATGCACCTTTATTCCTAAGAGAAAGATAGAAGCATAGTGCGAGTAGAAATTGAAGAATCATAATATCTTTTTCCACTATGAATTGGAGTAGCACTCACTCCCAATATTCCAAGCAGTAGGGGTGTACAAAATCGAATCGAAAACCGAACCAAATCGCAAACCGAGTCAACCCGAAAAAAAAACCCGACTAGTGGTTTGGTTTGACTTGGTTTGGTTCTGAAAAAAAAAACCGACTATATTTGGGTTGGTTTGGTTTTAACTAAAAAAAACCAACCCGAGACCAAACCAACCCGAATTTATATATAATTTTAAAATTTTATTTTATACATAAAAATATTTACTTTGATATAATTTTTAAATATTTCTTATACTTTTCCATAGTTTTTATCTTTTAATATATTATTTCAAGTTTGAAACTTAGAATTATGAATGGGCCAATAAAGATTATAATCCATAGTGTTGGTAATTATAATAAAGCTTAAATCAAAATCAAATTAATACTTATGCAAAAAGAAAATCAATTCAATACTAAGAATGACAATAATATTGAATATTTGTTCTTTAGTTTTGCATTGGTTTAGACTATTAAAATACATAATCTAATTTTAATTTTCTTTAATATTTAGTCATGTAATAATACTTATTAAACTTAATTTTAGCATGATTTAGTACTTTTAAATTATGATAATTTTCATTATGACTTGTTAATTGCAATATTTGTTTTACGCGATTTCATTATTATTATTTTTGTTGGATATTTTAGTGTCATTAATCATATTATATTGTGTTATATTTTTAAGAAACATCTTAGATAGTTGTATTTTGGTAGGACTAAAGAAATATTTGAAGTACAAGTAAATTATATGTTTGTATGAATACTTTACCGGAAAAACCCGAAACAACCCGAAAAACCGAAAAACCGAAAAATCCGAGGTTGAAAAACCCGAGTTTTATTGGTTTGGTTTGGTTTATAAATTTAAAAATCCGACACAAATGGTTTGGTTTGATATTTGAAAAACCCGAACCAACCCGGCCATGTACACCCCTACCAAGCAGTATCATAAAAAGAGCATGTAAAGGTTCAAAAAAGAGGAAAAAGAAAAGAGATTAAAGAAGTGGAATAAATTAAATATTGTTCTTACAAAAATTGTGATTAATTATTAATAAAATTAAATTAATTCTAAATAATTTAGTCAAGGAACATGTTTAAGATGATATTTTAATTAATTTTAACGAGAAAATGGTCAAATGTCTCCCTAACCTATATTCGGATTTCCAACTAAACACTTTAACTTTACGGGGATCATATCACCTTCTTGAACTATTTAAGTTTGATATTATTACACCCCTAAAACGTCACAATCACATTTATGCTGGCCGGTGAAACCCACGCGCTGATAGGTGAAAATTTTATTTAAAACTTTTTTTTATTCTTTTTCCTTTCTGATTTATTGTCTAGTTAAAGGTCACAATGCCAAAATTTATGGATGTATTTTGGATCTTCAAATTTGAAACTTGTTGATAACATAGATGGTTGGTAATTATTTGAAGCTAAACATGATGAATTTGTCTAAGTTCATGGCTAAGATTTTTAGATTTGAAGAATAGCCGAAACTCCATGGAAATCGATGAGCTTCCATATGAAATTATTGGATCTATATTCTTGATTTGGGAGTTGCTTTCGTTGATGGCTGGAAGAGTTCTGTATGGCTGAAAACTGAAGCTCATAGTTTAAAATGTGAAGCACCAACTTGAAACCTCCATTAAAGATAGTTTAAAAGCTTGAGTTCGAAATTTGATTTGCCACAAACGAGCTTCATTTTGAGTGGGTAATATATCAAAGGAATCGAAATGTCTAGAAAAGTTTATATTCAGAATTTATGGGCGATTTTGAGAAGAACTTAGGTGATTTTATATCAAATTTCAGAGCAATATGCCGAAGAAGATGAAGAACGGGTGTTACATTTTTTTAAAATTTGTAGAAAAATGACCAGTTATTAAAATCAGTTGAGAAAAATTTCTATGGGTCTGTTGAGTATTGAATATAGGATAAAATAGTTTCTTAATATTCAAAGTTTATCGAAGAAAAGCAATTGGGTATCCTTATTCAAGCCTAATTTTGCTTTGATTTGAAATATTTTTGATACATAATTCTTGATTGTGGAAATTAGTGGGTGAAATTGTTAATACGATTTGTGGTGTATGATTGACGTAGTGTTGGCGATGATTTCAAAATGGTGATGAAATTTAATGCTTGCCATATATGTTGTATCAAGTTGCTATGAAGAAGAAAACAAATTAAAATAGATAAAAACAATTAGGAAAAAAAGGAATAATAAATAAATATACATATATTTATGAAAAATATATTAGAATAATATTTTAATATTTGTTTTTCGTCTTCACTCTCTCAAAGAGAGTGAAATACACTCACTTTGCCAAGTTAGCGTTTAGGGAGATAGAAATTTCAATTTTAAAAAGTTCAAGGGGGTGATAGGACCTCCATAAAATTGAAGTATGTAGTTGGAAATCCGAATATAGGTTATGGAGGCATTTGACCATTTTCTCTAATTTTAACTACTAAAGATTGCGACTGAAAGAAAAAAATAATTAACTTTCACACTTGGCACGGAAGTGGTATAGATATTTACTATTTGTGTTGAATTATTCAACTAGTCTGACTAATTTATTTATTTATTTGAGTTACTAATGATAGGGTTAGTTTTAGGAAAACTTACGCGGTTAAGCAAATATATATTATTTATTATTCATCATATTTATAGTTTGCTATAATTATCACTCGCGACTAACATTAACCATTAATTACGTGGTCTGACCTCGAGTTTGTATAATTAGTTACGTTTATATATGTATAATTCGCACATTTGTATAATTCACAACTAACAATTCTTTGTTTGATTTGTATTTGTATACGGTAGTTTGTATTTTATATGACGATGATTTCCTTTGGTTTTTCAGTTTTGTCATCATATATATTCAATCTTTTTGTGTATAACTTTTAAAGTTTGTATAAACGTATAGTATTTGGATTTTGTATAATATAATTTATATAATGTAATTTGTATAATATATTTTTTTTATAATTGTTTAAAGTTCATATGTTTATGTTTGTATCAATTCGTTATTTCGAGTTTTATCATATTTGTATAATTTCAGACATTATATTACTCAATTATACAAAAACATGTGAATTATACAAACAAGATGCGAATTATACAAATTATTGTCCTCTCTCACTCGCCTCTCTCCTCCCTCTCCCAATCTTGCTGACTAGAATATACAAATACATATGTATAATATACAATTTTCTAACCGATATACATATACAATTCACCTCTCTCCCCTCTCTCGCTCGCCTCTCTCCTCCCTCTTCGTCTCGCTCGCCACTCTCCTCCCTATAACATGTAGCTACAAATTGTAATTAGCAAACTATAACTATGAAGCGTAATTAGAATATTTTTGAGTGGCTATATGCGAAAGTTCACTCATTTTAAATTTACACTCAAGCAAAAAGGATGTTTTTGTCATTTTATCAGCTTGATATCAACCTAATAAATATATTACGTGTTGTTATATAATATTATTTTTAATTATAAAATTAGTCATAATAAAGTTTGGTAGACCTGTAATTAGTCTTTCCAACTATGCAAAAATTGTGTCTTGAGAGTCGCAGCTTATCCAATTATCGCATTGTCAACCCTTGAATAAAGCTCTGCGTTGGACATTATTTGTTATTTTATTCAATTATTAAATATTTACTGGTTGCCTACTAGTATATGATTCTATTTAATTAGTTGTCCTCAAGTTTTACGTTTAATATAACGTAAGCTTACAGCGAACGTATGATATGGTTCTTTTTCAGATCTTATATGAACATAATATATTTTGTGTATTAAACTACTGTTGTTGTTGTTGTTGTTGTAGCTTACTACAAATTTGGGAGATCTGTGAACAACTAAAAGAAATGAAATTAATGATGAACTTTGTCATTATTAATCTATCGTATTAACTTTTTTAAAAGGATAGTTTCAGAGATCTTTTTTCAAGTTTTGTCGTATAATATTCACTTCTCATATGGTTTACGATATTACACCTTCTTTATTTTTTTTTAACATTCTTTGAATCTATTTAAAATAAATATAATTCAATTATAACTTGACAAATTTGTCCTTATTTATATATATTTTTTCTTTCATATTAATGCATATTATTAAAATCATGATTATTTAACAAAAATACTTTTAAAATTGTGTTATTGCTTGATAATACTTAAGACAACAAGATAAAAGGACATGATATTGGATATATTCTATATGTTTTTAGTTTAAAACTATAAGATTTAAAGTCTTATTTATTTTTTTAATAAAAATTGTGTCTCAATTCAAAATCAAACATAACAAAATTATAAAATTAAAACAAAGGGAGTATTATTTACAAAACAATCTTGACTAATACTTAATATTTTCTTGAGCTAAGAGTCGATCAAAATTAGACTCTGTACCTTATAATGAAAGGTATAACTTGGAAGGTCAACATACACGACATCATCTTAACAATATCCTATTTATAGAAATACACCGAGTATGTTCACAATATTATTGTTGTTCTAACACATTTACCTTTAAATTTACCTTATTAAATAATTTGAACTCACCAATTAAATATGTAAAATTGATCAAGAAATATGGTTTATTGTGACGACTTTTAGTGGCGACACGTAGAGTTGCAGCAAAAGTTGAAGCTTTTGTAGCGACTTGTAAAGGTTGCCACAAAAGGCGCTAGCTTTAGGGGCGAGCCTTAAAATTGCTACTGAAAATTATATAGTCAGTGGCGACTATGTTTAGGTCGCCACAAATATGCACTAAACTTTTTAATGAAATTAGTTATAGTGGCGACTGATAAGCCGTTGCTACTAAAAGATTATTTGTGGCGATGTAGTTGCCACTAAAACGCCATTTATTGTGGCAACATTTCATGTCGCCAGTAATTCTCTTCTACTTTCTAAATTCAAATTTTATTAATAATAATTTCTTATTTAAATATACATAAATATCATACCAATATATTGAAAACTTCTAATAATTATTTTATAGAATTATTTAAATAAATATAACTCTAATTAAATAGACAAAATTATTATTATATATATAAAGTTATTATACGTATTTATTAAATGAAAAACACTTTGAGTACTAAATAAACTTATTTATGGATATATTTGATTACTTGATTGAAAATAAATTCATTTATCACAATAATAATTAAAGATTTAAAATAATTAGTGATATAGAATAAAAACCCAAAAAATCATAAAGTTGACCAAATATTGATTTGTGTATTTAACTTATAAAAATAATAAAATCATTTTTGAAAATATGTTTTAGATAAACATAATATAGGGAAAAAGTTGACCAAATAAAAAAGTGATGCATATATACCTTTGTCGTCTAACTAATGAGACATACAGACTTACCTTTTTCGTTAACAAACTTAATTAACAAAAATATTTTCTAAAACTGATATTTTAATTTCAAAAATGTCAAGGGGCTTAATTTTTTTTAGCTCATTCAATTTTTACCCTTCAAATCCATACAAACCTAATCCAACTAAAAATACCTTAATCCTTTTGTTATTTAGATCTGACCCAAATAAATTTTATGACTAAATAGTAAGGAATTGATTTATTTATTTTTTATTTCAATTGTGTTTAATTTGAAGCGGTAAAACATTATTAGGTTAATTTTTTAAAGTCACGTAATATTTTTGGAATTAAAAAACCACCATTATTTTTACTTCGATAAATGTAAATTTGTGAATAAAAAAATTAAATAAACATTATTTGTCAAAATCACTCAGGGGCATATTTACTCGAAATATGAATATATTTATTCATTTTCCTTATAATATATGAACCATTCATTAATTTATAACTTAAACATTGTATTTGTTTATTGGGGGTGTCTAGGGTTTTTAATTAAAGGTTCTGCCGAGAGATTGATGAGAGTTGAGAAGCGAGAGAGAATGAGATTGAGAGTTGAGATGCGAGAGAGATCCAAAGGTTGCCTGGAGCGTCCACTGCTGGCATCGCACTTGCTGCCATCGATTGCCGCTGCTCGTTTGTCTTCCCCGTCTTCAGGTAAGTTCTATGTCTTTTTTCATCTATACACACCATAAATGAATTGAGACTAGTTCAAAACTTGATTTTTGTTGGTTGAACATGTGATTTCGATTATTAGTCTCTGTATTTGAAGTTCTTAAATCAAACAGAGAGTAACATTGAAGGTGAAATTTATTGTTGGCTCTGTATGTAAATGAACCCAATTTCCTTACATTGAAGGCATAAGAATGACCTAAAGTTAGCAATTATTTTAGCACCAAGTCCAATTATTTGGAAATAGACTTTTGTGGTTAGAGACCTTTAATTAGCAATACAAGTAGGGTGAGATTTATTGAAAATATACTATTTAAAAAAAATGTTTGATACTAAGATTTGGGGTCTATGAATGAAAATGAGAGAGTACTAGAAAAAGAATAAACAATTAAAAGCAGTGAAAGTTTAAAATTTTGAATAGTTTTAAGTATTGAGGGCAGTGAAACGTGAAATTCTGATAAAAAAGTTTTTTACAACTAAGCACTTGTACAAAAATGTTTAGAAAAGTTTGATATACCTATTTTATATAATACACAATTTTAGTCAATTTACTTTAACTCTTTGAGTTATATTAATTTTATCTTATGATTTCAGTGGCATTGGGCAGCTACTTGGTTGATTCTTTTGTTTAGCTACTGCTGGAGTTCTTTTGAGTTGTGGTATGCAGCTTTTTGCTTCTTTCAGTCCAGTTAGTATTACACTCGTGGTGTCTATGTGTTCTTTCCTCTTAGATTGTGATTGTCCTATTGAAATTCAAGTTCATATCATTAGATTTACTCTCCGTGACTTTAATCTTTTGTACATTTCTCTGAGATAAGAAATGGTAGACCGCTAAGCTCAAAGGAGGGTCCTCCAAAAGAAGCTACATTCCAACACTAAAGCAAGCGCAACGTCGACATTCTATTTTCCTCTTAATAGTTACGTACATCTTGTTAAGAATAGGTTAATGTCGGTAAAGTCAAACCAGACCTTCATTGACATCTTCAGTCCAACACAATTAGTAAATTCGTATTTTTTTAAGTACTACTTTTCCTTAGTTTTTATTACCTTTTCTGGTTTTGCTAACCACTTGATTGTGTTATTCCTCTTTGACTAGATTGTTTTGTATCCTATCTTCCCTTTTTTTTGTGCTATACTTATAGACTAATGAATTAACTGGGAACGTTTTATTTTTTCATGTCAAGGACCATGTTTTACTTACAATTTTGAATGGAGCATATCTTTCATGATAATTGAAACTACACTTTCTACTTTTAAATTTGGCTAGATATCTCCATTTGTTGAATTAGGTAGTTGTAGGAGTACGGTGATACATTCTTGTATATCACTCTAACATAGAAGTTTGTTGAGATTACTTTAAAATACTTTATGTTAAGTAGATATTATAATAAGGAAAATAATGTGAGATGTGTTTCCCTGCATAACAAAACTTTTATGGTTACGAAGAACTACATCTTTTTTATGCAGGTTACACAACTTCATAATTGTTGTAGTTGCATGCCCTGCTGCATCTGATCATGCTCATTACCTTAATGAAGTGCAACAGGTAGGAAGTTTAATTTCTTGTTCGAATAACACTCTTCTGCTCTGTTTGGTCGAATTATTTGCATCATGAATTGCAGAATGTAGGTTTGAAAGAGTGTCTTATGGTGGTATCTACATATCTAGTAGGACAAGAAATACTACCTATTTGTGTTATGGTGGTATGTATAGATAGGTGGACAATAAATAAGACTCCCTCCATGTCAATTTGTTTATCTTGCTTAGATCTGTTTCAAAAGAATGCCTCTCTTTATTCAGTCACTCTTTACACCCAATATTGTACACGGTATATTTAAGGCCACGAAATTCAAAAGGAATTTTAGTGCATTACACATAATTAGTTCATCACCACAAGATTCAAAGGTATTCTTTATTTTCTTAAACTCCATACCGAGTCAAACTAAGACAAGCAAATTGAAACAAAGGGAGTATCTGCTATATTTATTTTCTAAAGGAAAACAGCAAAACTAGTAGGTTTAAGAAAAATTACTAGGTTGCACCAGCACATCAAATTGTAAGTCGGCACTGAAGTTTTTCAAGCCGGAACGTGGAAAAATAAGTTGTGTGATTTGAGGCACTATTTGAGGTGATAATAGCCATGGGTATCTTCTAGATCTGAAGTGCAAAAGACGTATTGATGAAATTGATATTAACCTGCATCTATGTTTCAGTGATTTCACATTTGGTATCGTAACTGTCATTTTGGGAATATTAGTAGAAGATTCAATTACATTGTTGATGTCTTGTTGACCAGCGGCTTCCTTTACAATAATTTTAGCCAGCTAGGAAAGTTTTGTATCCTTTATTGCCTTTGACCCTTGCAATTTACCTTTTATTTCTTTCTTGGATACCCTTCAGATTGTGCGTCTATGGAAATAAACAAATCATGGTTTCCTAAGGGAAAAATAGATTTGTTGCGATTTTCTTTATAAATAATGAAATACTATTACATACTAATTTTCTTTTATCTTTGGCACTTCATTAACCGACTAACTCGAAGGAAGCTTAGGTAAATTGAATTTTGTTTTTCTCTGTCTAAGACAACATTACTATTGTTGTTGCCCACTTAGTCACTAACATTATGTTCTTCTGTACGCTTATCCTTTTACGCAATTAATATTTGTATGAATTCTTTCTGTGTGGAAGATACGGTCATGTAGCATGCTGATGACTGATCTATTTATTTTCTTAAAAGTGTTTTGAATTCTTTAACTCAAATATTATCGTGGTCTCCCCTTATTCTATTATATTCTCATTATAGATTATGAGAATAATTCTATGTTTTTTCTTAATAACAGGGACAATACTTTTACACAATTACAAATGGCGTGACTAAGGAGGAGTGTGAAGACACTACATATGTTGTTTTTTTTAATTATATGTAAGTGCAAAAAATATACAATAGCAAGCATATTGTGTAGGAGTGAGTATATTTAAATGACTTTTTGGTGGCGGTACTATTTAAAATATTTGAGTTGACATGTATTTTGTGTTCTCTGTATTCATATTGGATGTTTTGCCATTGATATGTAATTGAATCAATATTAATGTGTCTATATTTTTTTTTTTGTTGAAAAAATAGGTATTAGTAGCGACTAATGTTGCTACTAAAATAAGGCTATTGTAGCGACAAAACATGCTACTGAAGGTATAATGGTTTTTGTGGCGACTAACATATGAGGTAATTGTAGCGACATAGGTTATTGCTGAAGGTATAATGGATTTAGTGGCAGCAGTAGTCGCCACTAAAGGTCATACTACAGCGGCGACCCTACCCTATATGTATTTTGTTGTAGCATATTCCATTACCTTTTGTGGCGACTGTAGTTACCACAAATAATGGTCATTAGTGGCGACTTCACATTGTCGTCACAACTAACATTTAGTTATGGAAGTACTTGCCACGGCGTCATGTCACCACTGAATATCTTTAGCGGCGACTTTCTGGCAATCTGTGGCGACATTTTTTGCCACTAAACGTCCAGTTTCTTCGCAGATTCAACATCGACAAAGCTAAGGTTGTCAATGCACCTTTAGCTATGCACTTCAAATTGAGCATGAACCAGCAGTGTCATTCTAGTTATGATGAGAAGGAAGATCTGAAGAAAGTTTCTTATGCTTCAGTTTTTGGTAGTTTGATGTATGCGATGATTTGTACAAGAGCGAATATTGCTTACGTTGTTGTTGTTGTTAGCCGTTTTCTCTCTAATTTGGGAAGAAAACATTGGAATGCAGTGAAGTGGGTTATGAGATATCTTTGTGGCACTTTTAGTTTGTGTTTTGGTATAGGGAATCCTATTATTTGTGGTTACACTGATTCTGGTATGGTTGACAATGTTGGTACTCATGAGTTTACTTCAAACTACTTGATTACTTTTGCAGGGGAAGCTATGTCTTGGCAATCTAGGTTGCAAAAATGCTTTGATTTATCTGCAGAAGCCGAGCTTATTGCATTTGTAGAAGCTTGCAAAGAGTTGATCTATATGACGAGATTTTTGGGAAACTTAGTTGTGCTCAAGAGAGGTATGTGCTTTATTGCGACAGTCAAAGAGTTATTCATATTCTATGTTTCATGATCGGTCTAAACACATTGATGTAAGGTACCATTGGATTCGATATGTGTTGAATTCTGAATTGCTTGAGCTTGAAAAAATTCATACAAATGAAAATGGGTCTGACATGATGACTAAAGTTTTGCTAAGAGGGAAGTTTAAAGAATGTTGCTTGATCGCCAGGATGACAGTCTCCTCCACATAGTTATGAGGCGGAGAATTGTTGGATTTAGGATCTTTTTTCTTTTCGGTGTGGATAAATAAAAGTCTTATTTAGACGAGCCACTTTAACCCATAATACCAATATTATGTGGCATATATAAGGCTTATTTAGGTATTATTTTGAGACACATGAGAGAAAAAAGTCAAGAGAGTTGTTTTAGAGATTGAGAGAGAGAAAAATCATGTTTTTGCTTCAAGGAATTTTCTGCACAGGCAGTCCACTTTAAACAGAGTTCTTCACTTCGTTAACCGTTGGATCGTACACAAATTTGAACCGGAAGTTCTCACTATATAATTCTTGTATTTCAACGGTGGAGATTAGATTTAGTTATCTGTAGCTTCTGATTTTGGGGTGTGAACAATAGCTCTTTTTTAGTGGATTCTCTCCTTTAATTCTCTAGTTTTGGTGCAATCTTATTTCGTTGTTGCTCGTTATTTGGCACTTCTTTTGTCGCCAATTTTGGAGAACAATATTGTAACTCTTGGTGGTTATAGTGGAGCTTTTGGTCCAGTGATTTTTTACTTTTCACATTGAAGAGTTTTTCATGTAAATCTTTGTGTCTTGTGTGATTGGTTAATTCTTATCTTATTGTTTTTGTTTGATTGATATACTTGTTGTCGATTCTTCGTATTGATTGATTTAGTTTTTCTTCTATTGATTCAAATTGTAAGGGAAAGTTTAGACTTTGATATTTTTCCACTGCTATCCTGCCGAGCATTCTTTGATAGTGCCTTGCCTTTCCCAACAAAAACTAATGTTATATCTTATATTATCAACTTTATCATATCTGCCCTCACATCAAAATTTTGAGATTGTGTAAATTAATATATCTTTTTTCTATTTGTTGCTCAAATAGAAAAAATATATATTTACTTGTAATATCATAGATTAATATATATATATATATATATATATATATATATATTAAAAAAACTTATTATATCATCAAGTTATCTAGAATATAGTTATAAGTAATTTTCATAAAAAGTGAGATTTTTATTTTGAAAATAAAATAAATTTATCTTATGTAATAAATTAATAAATAAAAATAACTTGGGGATATTAGCTAGTAATAAATTCTATCAAAAATCTGCCTATGGAGACCCTCTCTTTAATTTGTTGATAATAATAATAATAAGTACTATTAGCGGCTATATACTTTGAAATGATAATAACATGTTCAAAACATTATAAACGATGATTAAATGTGTTAATTATGTGCTAACCTAAGTTGAGATGTATAGTGTCAACACTATACTTTATTCTTCTTTATTCCTTTTTCTTAATTTAATTTATTGAGAAGATATGAATTTTTACTTTTGTTGCAAACACATTTTTTTCCTTTAAATTACTCAACTCTCATGCTATATGCTTAAGTTTTATGAATTAAGGTTGCCTTTAAGAAAAGCATCGATGAAAGGTTTTCTCACATATGCATGAATTGTGAAATGTTTTCTCACATATTAAGAAATCTTGATTGGTCAATAGTTTTCTCACACATGTATGAATCATGATTTAAGGAACTACTCTATGATGATGTCACGACCCAAAAATAGACGCGAGGACACTTGTATATTTCCACCAAGACAAGTTAGTCTCAACTCATCGAAAATGAAAGAAATGCGGAAAATAATAAAACAAGAACAAGATAAAACAGAAAAACTTATTTTTTCTATTAAAACCCTCAAAATTTGGTTGTCACGTGTACAAACCACTAAATACATAAAGTGTGAAATTAAGAAATAAGTACAAGTCTCAATCTTTGATTCTCAATTAGAACAAAGCTTAAAGAAAAGGAAAAGAGGGCCCGTCGGGATGACAAAAGTTACTCTCGATAGTCCTTTGATAAGCCTAAAAAGGTAAGAGAAGAAGGACGATCACGCTAAACCGGGCTCTGAACCTACACAAGTGTAGAAATAAGGAGTGCAACCTAATAAACAAGGCATCTACCTAGAAATTGAATACCCCTTACATTCCAATCGAACTTCCTCATACTACAACTTTCATAGAAATTAGCCCAACCTAGCAGTTTTACAATGCACAACTCACAAGGCTCAATAATTACAGTTCAATAGTCACAATTCAACAATCAAACGAATCAAGTAGATCAATCACACGCAACAAGTGTATCAATCACAATTAACAAGGAAGTCACACATAAGCATCAAATGCCTCAAGTCACATTAAGCAATCCCTCACCGAAACTATTTCCCATCGGCACCATATCTCTAGTCGGAACCAATTTCCATCGGTTTTATATCAATCCTCTAGCCAGAAATGACTTTGGTATCACAACACTTGCCGGAAATGACTTAGGAATAATAGCACTCGCCGGTGATGACCTCGGCATCATAAACATCACATGCCACATCACAGTGTTCAACAATCAATGCACACACGCAATATCACACACATGGAAGAGACAATAATTCATGCAAATCAAGTCCACATTTATGCTATCAAGCATTTCATCAATCAATCAATAAGGGTCACAACAAGGCAATTCACATCATCTTGTTCATCACATAACCTTTTCAATTTCAACCCTTTCTATCCATTAAGATTTATCAAGTGGACAATTAACCTTTCACCCCACCCCATTATTCCCAATACACAAACAACAAAGGGAATACACGAATTCTACTAGAATACAAGGTTTAGGAGATCTCTTGTCTTAAATCAATTCTATATACAAGCAAGTATCCACAATCACTTTCAGGAAACAACAATACCCACATCAATTGCTTAGCACAATGGGTCAACTCACTCAAACCCAATTTCAAAAAGAAAGTTTGAATCCGAAATTTAATACTTGAAAGCAATACTCAAAACTTTAGAAACTCATTGGTGAAAATTATTTTGAAAAGGGACTCAAAAACAGTTCAAAATCTCCATTTAAGCTAAGAATTTGAGTTCTTGAAAATCTTACCATTTACCAATCAAAATCTCATATTTTGATGTTAAAATCTCATTATATATGTTATTTACTTATTTATTGAATTATGTATTTTATTGAAAATATCTAAATCGAAAAACTAAACGGCAAAATGGGAATCCTAGTGTATAAACATGAGATTATCAATAAAGAAAACTAAATTAATAAATCAAATGAACCTTACACGCCCATTAGATATCAACTTTTGTCCAATAATAATGAACCCTTGGTTTACAGAGAATATATATAGAAATATAAATACGAATCAAATACGAAAACCATAAGAGAATAAGAAGAAAGCTAAGGTAGAAACCATAACAATTGCTTCAAAGAGAGAGACAATCTTGAATAAAATTGAGTCAATGAACCAATTGCGCAATTTGTATATTCTCTTTTTCTTCCTCAAACACGAATTCTTGAATCTCAACCTCAACGATGATGTCTTAGTACTACAATTATTTTCATCTTGAGAACCACCAACATTGCTAACACGTTTAGGCGCGCTGATATTTTCATTATTATTCTTGTTTAGCATCTTGAGTGACAACAAATAACCTTCTGCTTTCATATCTAATTAACTTGAATGTAACAACTATTTTCACTTGGATTCTTGCCTTAGTTTGTTTCTTTGATTTTTTTTTTTTTTGTGTATAGAACAATATAGTTGATGAGTTTGATGAGGCAATGAGGGGGTTTTGGTGTACCTATATATAAGGTTGTGGAAAAAAGGTATTTATGAATAGTCAAAAGTGGGGGGCTGTATGAATAGCATGACTTAATTGCACCCTTTAGGAAAGAGATTGTGAAATCAAAGAAAGTAGAAATCACGTAGAAGATATGTATGTACTTGTTAATATTATTTTAGATCGTTGAATTGGATTTTTTCTTAAAGGACGTTTCACACGCTTTTTTAGATTTATCTAAGCTGAAAACGTTAAGGGATTAACATTTTTAAGTTGGTAGATTCAAAATTAATAATTTATACTTATTTAATAACAATTTTCAAATAACAATTGAGTTTCAACTAAAACTATGACAACCCTCTATCTAAAGAAATATAATGTGAACTCTATATCTACTCTTGCATCAAATTTTTGAGATTATGTAAATTAATGTATTATTATTTTATTTATTATTACTCTAATAGAAAATATATATATTTACTTGGTATATTAGAGTTTAACTTTTATTTATATATATATATATATATATATATATATATATATATATATATATATATATATATAATATAAATTATATGATAGTATAAATTTTTTTACGTTATTAAGTTACTCAGAATATAATAATAAATAACTTTTCAGCAATAAACGTGCGATTTGTGAATGAAAATAAAATAAATTATCTATCATAATGCATAAATAAAAATAACTTCAACGGATTAACCTATTAATAAATTCTATCAAAAATCTACATAAAAATGATTATTTTCCCACATTATCCCTATTAATTAATAGTTAATTAGTATTATATATTAAAAAATAGTTTGAGAAATTAATAAATAATTAATACTACAAATAAAATATAAAAAAGATTTACTTTTTAAAATATAGCAAAAGTGACAAATTAAAATGAAAATTTATAAAATAATGGACGATGAGTATTATAAACTATGATCATTAAATGTGTTAATTATGTGTGAACGCAAGTTTTGACATATATTACAAGATAATTTATTCCCCCACCCCCTCTTCTTACTTTAATAATTTATTAAGAAGACATACGATTTTGATTTTCTTTGCAAACACGTGTTTTTTGCTTCAAATTACCCAACTGCTTTACACGTTCAACTCTCATGCTATATGCTCTCTTGTCAACACATATAATTTGATTTGTCTTTTTCTTTTTAATATTTTTAAAAAGATATATGTTTTTTTGACAATTTATTAATTACAAGAAAGGGCATTATGGTACATTTTACAAGTCTTTAGAGTAAGATCACAACATTCAAAAACCGTCTTTACTTTTTTAAACTATCATGTTGAATCAAAACAGACAAATAAACTAAAACGGAGGGAGTACTAATTACAAAATAATTCTAACTTAACTAAAACGGAGGAAGTACTAATTACAAAATAATTCTAACTTGCGATATTTTCTTGAGTCGAAGGTCTATCGAAAACACTCTTTACTCCATGACGGAAACTAGAAAAGGGTAAAGTTTGTGTACGCACTCACCACCCTCTTTAAATCCTACTTGTAGAATTATACTTAATATGTTGGTGTTGATGTTCTAACACATTAATTTACCTAATTATCGAACAATTTAAACTCATCAATTAAATTCTTAAATAAAAAATTGATTATAAAAGTTTTTTTTATAAGAAATGTACTAATCAAAGTAGATTCCTTATAATGAGAGGGTCATGCATGCACCTTTATTCCAGTAGAAGACTGAAGAATCTCAAGGTCGGGCATCATTATATTTTTTCCACTATGAAATGGAGTAGCAGTACTATCTGTTGAATAAATAATTCAAATAAAAGAAGAGAAAAGTTACCGTAGCTTTCTTTTAGTATTTTACTGCACTGCACTTTGACTTAACTATCGTTTGACCATAAATTTTCAAATATTATTTGGGTAAAAATATGAGTGAAATTTTACCGTGTGTTTGGCCATAGTATTTGGAAAACATATTTTATTTTTTTAGAAAAAATATGATTGATATCCATAAGTTTTAAAAACTATGAAAACTAACCATATGTTTGTATTACAAGTCAATTGGATCTTCTTTGCAACAGATAACAAATAGTGTCATGAAACTGGAGCAATGTGGTAGTTTGGAGTGAGTGCAACAAGCATCATTTCATACATCGTGAAGTAGACAAAACACATGACTTTGTTACCTTCAAACATGGTGTGAACATGTCTTTTGCATTGGCTCTGAGACATGATTGTGATAAGTGTTATGCGGATTGAGAAATTAAAGATGATGTACCATTTCGAGGGACGTGTCGCGCGCCGCTACGGATACAATCTTTCAAGGGACGTGTCACACACCGCGACGGATTCTATTATCGAGAAACGTGTCGCACGCTGCGACAAGTTTTATTATCAAGGGTTGTGTCGCACGCCGCGATGGATGCATGGACATATATGTCCATCATGGGTCCCGGACTGAGAGACAATGGGTGTGTATCATTAGATCAGACATTTATCACTATACTTGACATTGCATTTTATTGTCTTGCACATCTTTATTATTGGTGAGCTTGATCTTGCGTTGTTGATCTTGTGAGTGCCATTCTGTGGAACTTGTGATTGATGAACATTGAGCTTGTTGTTGAGGATATGTAATTGTTAGAGTGTTGTTGTTGAGATGTGTGCTATTTAAATTGTAAACTATTAGGTTGGACTAATTTTTATGCAGGTTGTAGTGATGGAAAGGAGTACCTGTATTCTATTCCCTTAGCTTGTGTTTAGAAGTTTACTTGTTGAGTACCGTGTGGTTTGGTACTCACCCATTGCTTTCACATTTTTGTAGGTTACTAGCCCGAAACTTTGTGAAACTCTTTATTCTCTTCTTTTCCGAGGCTTCATGTGGAGATTTGTGAGGTAGTTGTTTGTCGTCTCAGCGGACCTTTTTAATCCTATATATAATCTTGTTCTATTTTAGAGACAACATCATTTGAGACTTATGTTTTCTTTCAATTCTAGTGTAATACGTTAGAGGCTTGTGCACTTGGGGGTTTAATTAAGTTGACATTGTATTCCACATATTATCGTTATATTTGAATTTAGTCTGACTTGTCTAATTAGTGGGATAAGATGAGTGTCATCACATCCATTTTTGGATCGTGACAGAAACACAAATCATAACTAGCTGTATGTGTGAGGGAAACTAAACTCCAGTAATACCAACCTCAAAAAGTCTCAAACAATTGAATCACAGGCCATTCGAATATCAATCTTAACCATATATCTAGGGATGGAAACAGGACATTGTTGGAATTAATGCATCCACATTAATGTTTAGTCTCCCAAAATTGTCTCTTAGTTTTTCAAGAAGTCTTTTAGAATTTCGTAATACATGTATCTAGTAAATTGTGATACATGTATCTAGTTATTTGTGCAAGGCCTTTGATTTACATTATTAGTAGTATAAATAGAGATGTAGTTGATGATTGTAATCATCTCAAGTGGCCTTAAGTAGCCTATATAAAACTTGAGCATTCTCTAAAGATAGTATTCTCCTTCTATATTTACTACAAATTAAATTGGTATCAAGAGCAAGTTTTTGTTCTTAATCTGGGATTAGGTGAAGAAAAAATATGGCATCCAAAACAAATGAAGGTGTTGATTCTTCAGTTGTTCTTACTCCATTTTTTTATGGAACTGATTTTGAATACTGGAAGATAGGAATAAGAACACATTTGAAAGCTGAAGGTTTTGTGGTCTATTGTTGCAATGGCTTTGAAGAGCCAGAAAATGATGGTGAACTTACAGCAGCACAGATGAAAAATCTTGAGGCTAAGTATCATCAAGATGCAAAAGCCTTAAGCAAAATCCAAATGGGAGTCTCAAGAGCATATTTTGCAAAAATTGCTACTTGTGAGACTACAAAACAAGCTTGGGAGTCTCTGGAAACTGAGGTGTATGGTGATGAAAATGTACGCACTATAAATCTTCAAACTCTTAGAAGAGAGTTTCAAAATTTGAAGATGATAGAATCTAAAAAAATAGATGAATATTGCACAAGAGTCATGAATATTGTTAATGAAACATGGTGATACAATTTCTGACCAACAAGTTGTGAAAAAGATTCTAATTAGTGTCACAAAAAAGTATGAGTACATTGTTGCTATCACTGAGGAGACGAAAGATCTTTCCATGCTTTCCATCAAAGAGCTAGTTGAATCATTTCGTGCACACGAGAAACGAAGATTTTTTCATGAAGATCAACCCAAAAAGACGACTTTCCAGTCCAGAACAAATGAGATCCTCAAAAATTCTCAAAAAATCAACAAAAGAAGAATTATAATCCAAAAAAAAAAAAGCAGGATCATGATGGTTCTTCAAAGAAAATTGAAGAAAAAAGTGAGAAAAGTTCTAGTCATTTTTGTAAAATTTGCAAAAAGACTAATCACAGTGCAGAAAAATATTGGCACAAAGGCAAACCCCAATGTAACTTTTATAAAAAGTTTGGCCACATTGAGAAGGATTGCTGGCACAAGAAACGGGAGCAGACAATTTTTTGTGAAAAACGAGAGGAAGAAAGGGAAGAAAAACTTTTCTTTGCTTCTAAATCTGATACTTCAACAAAAAACAATGAATGATATGTTGATAGTGGTTGTAGCAATCACATGACTGGAGATGAAAAGGCTTTCCTCTCAATTAATAATAGCATCACTACTAAAGTGAGAATGGGGAATAGAGCCTTAGTTGATGCAAAAGGTAAACGTACCATTTCGATCAACATAAAAGGGAGCGGTAAGCAAATTCATGATGTTCTTTATGTTTCCGACTTGGAAGAAAATTTGCTTAGTGTTGGTCAACTCATGAAAGTTGGTTATTCTCTTGTGTTTAGAGATAATTGTTGCAGGATTTATGATAAAATTGAGTCAAATCAAGTCATTGTTGAAGTAAAGATGATAAAAAGAAACTTTCCTTTTCAATTTCATTACAATGCATTAAAAAATCAAGTTGTAGATGATTCATGGCTTTGGCACAGAAGATTTTGTCACTTGAATTTTCATGGTTTGAAGCTTCTTAAGCAAAAAGACATGGTGCAACGCCTTCTTGAGATACATATGGAGGTGGATCCATGTGAAAGCAACATAGGAAGTCTTTTCCAAAAGGGATGTCTTGGAGAGCAAGTGTACTTTTGGACCTAATCTATACCAACATTTGCGGACCAATGAAGACTCCATCTCTTGAAAGTCAAAGGTACTTTCTAATCTTTATTGATGATTTTTCAAGAATGACTTGGGTTTATTTCTTGAAACAAAAGTCAGAAGCATTTGCTACATTCAAGAAATTTAAAGCCCTTGTTGAGAAGCAAAAAGGTTGCAGCATCAAAACCATTCGCATTGATAGAGGAGGTGAATACACAAGTTGAGAATTCGAAGAATACTACAAAAATGAAGGCATTCAGAAGCAACTTACAACAAGGTACACTCCTCAACAAAATGGTGTATCTGAAAGAAGAAATATAACAATTGTTGAAATGGCCAGAACTTTGATGAATAAGAAAGGGATGCCAAAATATTTTTGGGCAGAAGCAGTACCTACAGCGGTGTACATCCTCAACAAGTGGCCGACAAAGGCATTGAAGGACAAGACACCAGTTGAAGCTTGGAGTGGAATGAAACCTTTTGTAAGTCATTTAAAAAATTTCGGGTGTATTTGTTATGCTCATATACCTACTGAGAAAAGAATAAAATTGGATGAAAAAAGTCAAAGATGTATATTTCTTGGTTATAGTGATGTGACAAAAGGCTATAGGCTTCTCGATGTCAAAACTAACAAACTTGTTGTTAGTAGATATGTCATTTTTAATGAAAAAACAACGTGGAGTTGGAAGGATAAAAAGATAGAGAATACTTCTATCATATCTTTATATGTGCCAAATCAAGAAAACGATGAGGAAGAGGGAGATGTCCCTAAAGAGGAAGAAATTTCAGATTCAGATGATGAAGAACCACCTCCAAGAGGAACAAAAATGTTGAGTGACATTTATCAGAGATGTAACTTTGCCAGTATTGAGCCAGAAAATTATTAGGAGGCAATAAAGCATGATGTTTGAAAGAAAGCCATGGCAAAAGAAATTCGAATGATTGAAAAAAATAATACTTGGGATGGTGGAAATTTGAACTTAATTGGTTATTCTGATAGTGATTGGGATGGAAGTATAGATGACATGAAGAGTACTTCTGGTTATGCTTTCTTATTTGGATCAAGTATTTGTTCTTGGTTATCAAAAAAGCAAAGTGTTGTTGCTCAATCCACTACCAAAGCAGAAAATGTCTCAGCAGCTAAGGCTACTTCTCAAGCTATTTGGCTTAGGAGAATATTTGAAGACATTGGTGAAAAACAAAAAAGATGGATTGTTTTGTATTGCGATAACAAATCAACAATTGCAATTGCCAAAAATCCAGTCAACCTTGAAAGATCAAAGCATATTTCCATCAAGTATCATTTTATCCGAGAAGCACAAGAAAAAAGCGAAATTCAGTTGCATTATTGCCAGACAGGAGAACAACTTGCTGACATCTTCACCAAAGCACTTCCTAGATTTTTTTTTTGCTATCTTCGAGAACGCATTGAAGTTTTCAAGCAAATGCATTAAGGGGGAGTGTTGGAATTAATGCATCCACATTAATGTTTAGTCTTCCAAAATTGTCTCTTAGTTTTTCAAGAAGTCTTTTAGAATTTCATAATACATGTATCTAGTAAATTGTGATACATATATCTAGTTATTTGTGCAAGACCTTTGATTTACATTATTAGTAGTATAAATAGAGATGTAGTTGATGATTGTAATCATCTCAAGTGGCCTTAAATTGCCTATATAAAACTTGAGCATTCTCTAAAGATAGTATTCTCCTTCTATATTTCCTACAGACATGTGCAGGTGTGTAAGGTGCGGGTTTTAGTCTATGAATGGTGGGACAGGTTTTAGGCAGGGCGAATGCGGGGTGTGATGAAATAATTTTTTTTCTATATTGATGCGGGGCAGGGCGAATTACTAGTCTATGCAACGAGTTTAAGGGGGTCTATGACAATGCCTTTCCTACCCGAATAATCGCATGCCTCATTGGGGACATTTATGCATCTCCACTTCAAATGTCCAAATAATCTCAGTCTGACATTCATCATCTTGTCTATTACGTAGTTCAGTTCCACCTTGTCCCAATTTTTTTCTTTTAATATAAGACCAAATAAAATGAAACGAAAGGAGTACATAACAACAAAAGAAAAATTCCAAGTTAGAAATGCAAATTAGTACAGCTTAAATTCTTATACCTCACATTTTCACAACATTGAGAATATGATAAAATAAAAATAAATAACTAAATAAAATGAACCTTACACCCCATTAGATATCAACTTTTATCCAATATTAATGAACTCTTGATTTACAAAGAAAATATATATAAAAGAATCAAAAATGAAAACCATAACGGAAGAAGAAGAAAACTAAGGTAGCAACCATAGCAATTGCTTCCAAAAGAGAGGCAATCTTGAATAAAAAAAATTCAACGAACCGATGATGACGCAATTTGTATAGACTCTTCTTCTTCCGCGAACACAAATTCTTGAATCTCCGCCTCAATGAGGTTGCCTTATAATTCGTAGAATTATTATTATCATCATTACTCGTTGTTATTTCCCCTTGAGAATCACCACCATTGCTAAGACTTTTAGATGCACCATTTTTATTCTTGTTCAACCTCTTGAATGACATCAAATAACCACTCTCTTTCATATCTGAATAACTTGAACGTAACAAGAATTTAGACTATTTGTTTAAACGTTGAGATTGAATCGAACGTCGTATGAATTAGTACTCAAGTCAAATATTGGATTCTTGACTTTGTTTGTTTCTTGGATTTTTTATTTTTTTGGGAGAGGATAATAGAAGATGAGTTTGGTGAGCCAATGAGGGGTTTTGGTAATGCCTATATATAATATAAGGTTGTGGGATAAAGGTATTTTTATATATGATTAGTCAAAAGTGGGGGCTAGAAGTGTGAACATGATTTTTTTAATTGAGCCTTGTAGAAAAAGTCCACTTAGGAGAGAGGTAGTTAAATTCAAGAAATTGGAAACTTCGTAGAAGATAGCTAGGTAGAAGCTTCCTCCCCCTTTCAAGTTTCACACTTAATCGCTTTATACGTTATCCGTGTCCGATACCAGTATTACACTATTCTAAATTTATATTGTACTTTCTTTTAGTGGTTCCCTATTCGGTGTACCTGATTGCATTATACATTATTGATATTCGATATTTGTATTAGAGTTTGACTATTCTGGATTTATACTGTGCCTTTTTTGGTTTCCTATTCGGTGTTCGATAGTTGCATTGGAATCCGACTATTACAGATTAGCGTTGTGTAAGACCTCATTCGGGGGGAGGGGTGGAGGGCTCCCTAAACAAGATTTTTGTCATATTCAAGGCTCCAATTGAGACCTTCAATTAAAAGAGGAGCAACCTCATCCACTGCACCACATCTTTTGATGATGTTCTACTCTCATGGTATATGATATATATGCATATACGTTCTCTTGTCAAAATTTACTACTACATATTTTTTTAATTTGTTTAAAAGTAATGTTCCTTTGTTTTTTGATAATTCATTAATTTCAACTTTTCACCACATATTTAAGATTGTAAGATTAAAGGGCATTTTAATTTGATACATTCTATATATTTTTAATTTAAGACTGTAAGATTCAAAACTTTTATCTATTTTTTTTAACTCTGTGTTAAATCAAAAGTAAAACAAAGGGAGTACTATTTACAAAATATGACTGACAATATTCTTGAGTCAAGGGTCTATGAAAATAATGTTTTTACCCCATAATATGAAAGGTGTAAATTCAGCATATACACCACTCTCTCCAAATCTTACTTTTGTTTCGATGAAGATTGAAGAAATTTAAGACTGGGCATCATTATACTTTCCCACTACAAAATGGACTAGCACTATCACTCCTAAATATTCAAGATGTATCATAAAAGGAAAATGTAAAGTTTGAATGAATTGCGCTTTATAAATAATGTGTGGGTCAAAATGGCAGGAGAATCGTGCGTTGTTGCGCCTTGTAGAATAGATCCACTTAGGAACAAGTAGCCAAATCTTGTTTTTATCTTTTTATTCTCATCTAAAATAAATAACGTTTCACGTAAAATCCAAGAAATTTATTGAAAATTACAAAAAAGATACATACGTAATTGTTAAAATAAATGATGTTTCATGTGAAATTTGAGAAATTAATTAAAGATATGTACGTAATTGCCAATATTATTTAGACCGTTGAATTGAAGCGGGTGCTTCCCATCTTTCAGGGTTTCACACTCCTTTTTTTGGTTTAGTCCAACTCAGTAGATTTTGCTTAAATAGTATATTTGTGATAGTAAATTTATTATATATGTAGAAATATTAAATTTAGAACTAATCCAATTATTATTACTTAAAATCGTCATAATAAATTTTAGAACTCACAAGGTTAAAGTTCCAGTATACTCTTCCTGTTCATATTGAGTAATGCTTATACCTATTTATTCTGATCTAAAATAAATGATATTTCATGTGATTAAGGATTTGTTAATTGTTTTCTTCCAAATTTATCCTCTCTATGTAATCCAATATTAAATATTTACTATGATATTTAAGTAAGAGTGCTTTAATTTATATATGCATCCAAGAGAATAATATTTTTTAATTTAGTAATTTATATATAGAGTAAATAGATATTTTAAATAATTAGTATCTGGCTAGAACATAAAATTAGTGATGATCTGCAAAACCTATACTGTTAACTCTATATCTCCCCCACAGTTGCATCGATATTTTGAGATTGTGTAAATTAATGATATTAATCTTCTAGTCGTTGCCCAAATAGAAAAGATAATATTTGGTGTCTATGGCAGAATTTAATTAATTATTACTATATGATAAATGTGAATAATTTTAAGCATTCACGAGGCCGTTAATATGTCTGTTTAAAATTATTCTTATTTGACTAGGGTCTATTGAAAAAAAATTGTCGACTCTATGGGTGTGTTTGGTATGAAGGAAAACATTTTTCGGATAATATTTTCCAATTTTTTTATGGCTGGTTGGGTAAAATGTTTTTCAAATCAATTCATATTTCTCAAATTTAAGGAAAATGACTTATATTCAAAAATCAAGGAAAACATTTTCCAAAACTCTCCTCCAACTTCATATTACAATTTTTTTGTTGAAAAAAATAAATTTAAAGTTTGTTTTTAAAAATATATTTCCAATTTCAAAATTTTATTTTTTCACCCTTCCATCCTACCGTCGACCCCACTGCCCCCCCCACAAAAAATAATAATTTAAAGTTTGCTTTCAAAAAATATTTTCACCCCACACCACACTTACCCGCAAACCCCCCCCCCCCCCAATCAGCCCCCTACTAGCCACCCACCCCCACCCCCTCCAAAAAAAAATTAAGTTTTTTTTTAAAAATATTTTCAATTTCAATAATTATTTTCTACTCTCTAGTAAAAATAAAAGATATTTTCTCAAAAATATTTTTCATTCATAAATTAAAAACTAAAAAATATTTTCTACTCACCAACCAAACATGAGAAATAAGTCAAAAATCTACTTGGTTGGGTAAAATGTTTTCCAAATAAACTCATTTTCCTCAAATTTAAGAAAAATGACTTTCATTCAAAAATAACGAAAAACATTTTCTAAAACTCTCCTCCAACTTCATATTATATTTTTTTTGTTGAAAAAATAAATTTAAAGTTTGTTTTTAAAAAATATTTCCAATTTTAAATTTTTATTTTTCACCCTCCACCCCGCCAGCACCCCTACCACCCCCCCCCCCAAAAAAAATAGTTTAAAGTTTGTTTTCACCCCACCACCCTACCCTCGACCCCCGCCAGTCCCCCTACCAGAATCCCTCCCCCAAAAAAAATAATTTAAAGTTGTTTTTAAAAAATATTTTCAATTTCAAATTTTTATTTTTCACCCTATCACCCCACCCTCGACCCCCCCCCCCCCCTCCTCCCCACAAAAAAAAAATTGCTTTTAAAAAATATTTTCACTTTCAAATTTTTATTTTCACCCTGCACCACGCCTACCGGCAACCCCCCCCCCCAATCAGCCCCTACCAGCCACCACCCCCCTCCAAAAAAAATTAAGTTTTTTTTTTTAAAAAAAAATCAATTTCAAAAATTATTTTCTACTCTCTAGTAAAAATAAAAGATATTTTCTCAAAAATATTTTTCATTCATAAATTAAACACTAAAACATATTTTTCGATAATATTTTCTACTCACCAACCAAACATGAGAAAACAAGTCAAAAATCTACTTGTTTTCCAGGAAAACATTTTCTAGAAAAACATTTTCCTTCATACCAAACACACCCTATATCTATCTACATTTTATAATCTTTTCGTTCATTTTTATTTATCTATTTTAATTTTTGCATACCTTTTGAATCAATGATTAATACAAATATTTCATTATATATTACTATATAAGAAGAGGGAATAAGTATTCACCACAAGTCAACATGTGTTCCAATAAGAAGAGGGAATAATCAATATATTTATACAAAGAAATAACATATAAAATAAAATGGAGAGAGTATTGGTTTTTCAAAATGGAAAAGGACAAAACACATATAAAACTAAAAAACATATAAAAAAAAAGTTGATTTAACTCTCAAACATAAAAAGTAACATATGTTATTAAAAACTTTAATAAAAAGTACTATAATTTACAATAAATAATAACTTAAAATATCTACAAGACAACAAAAAAAGGACTAATTTTTATACTGATTCTGTCACATAAATTAGGATTGGGATGATTTTAAAATTTTAATTTTGGTTATACAGTATAAAATAGCCAAAAAATTGAATGATATAATTTTAAAAAAAATTAACCGAATGAATTACTATATAAGAAGAGGGAATAAGTATTCACCACAAGTCAACATGTGTTCCAATAAGAAGAGGGAATAACCAATATATTTATAAAAAGAAATGACATATAAAATAAAATGAAGAGAGTATTGGTTTTTCAAAATGGAAAAGGACAAAACACATATAGAATTAAAAGACATATAAAAAAAAGTTGGTTTAACTCTCAAACATAAAAAGTAGCATATGTTATTAAAAACTTTAATAAAAAGTACTATAATTTACAATAAATAATAACAAGACAACAAAAAAAAAGACTAATTTTTGTACTGCTTCTGTCACATAAATTAGGATTGGGATGATTTTAAAATTTTAATTTTGGTTATACATTATAAAATAGCCGAAAATTTGAATGATATAATTTTTTTTTAAATAACCGAATGAATCGTCCTATCGATAACCCTAATGTTACTTCTACTTTGTTTATTTTTACTTAAATTTTAGAAAGATATGCTTCATTTCTACCCTCAATCTTATCGCTACATTTATTTGCTATTTAAAATTGAAATTAAAAAGACAAATGACAAATAAGTTTCTATATTAGCTCACTTATGAGCAAAATATATTATAACAATCTTTACTAATTTTATAACAATACATAAACTATACTCCCTCCGTCCCATATTAGATGAGCACTTCCAACTTTACACGGTGATTAAGAAATCATTAATAAATTGGAAGACTTCACCATTTTGCCCTTTGTTTATATCAATGTACATTGAAATGAGTTACAAAAAATACACATACAATATAGGAATGGTCATATTAATTGTAGGGGTAAAATGGAAAAGAATTAATTAATTCTATCCTAATTTAATAAGTGCTTAAATAATATGAAAAAAATATTTTTAGTAAGATTCTCATCTAATATGGGACGGAGAGAGTATTAGTTTTTGAAAATGGAAAAGGACAAAACACATATAAAATTAAAATACATATAAAAAAAAAAGTTGGTTTAACTCTCAAACATAAAAAGTAACATATGTTATTAAAAACTTTAATAAAAAGTACTATAATTTACAATAAATAATAACAAGACAATAAAAAAAAGACTAATTTTTGTACTGCTTCTGTCACATTAATTAGGATTGGGATGATTTTAAAATTTTAATTTTGGTTATACATTATAAAATAGTCGAAAATTTGAATGATATAATTTTTTTTTAAATAACTGAATGAATCGTCCTATCGATAACCCTAATGTTACTTCTACTTTGTTTATTTTTACTTAAATTTAGAAAGATATGCTTCATTTCTACCCTCAATCTTATCGCTACATTTATTTGCTATTTAAAATTGAAATTAAAAAGACAAATGACAAATAAGTTTCTATATTAGCTCACTTATGAGCAAAATATATTATAACAATCTTTACTAATTTTATAACAATACATAAACTATACTCCCTCCGTCCCATATTAGATGGACACTTCTAACTTTACACGGTGATTAAGAAATCATTAATACATTGGAAGACTTCACCATTTTGCCCTTTGTTTATATCAATGTACATTGAAATGAGTTAAAAAAATACACATACAATATAGGAATGGTCATATTAATTGTAGGGGTAAAATGGAAAAGAATTAATTAATTTTATCCTAATTTAATAAGTGCTCAAATAGTATGAAAATATATTTTTAGTAAGATTCTCATCTAATATGGGACGGAGAGAGTAACAATATAACTTTATTAATGCTGCCCGGGCTTTCTTTTTAATTGTAGGGGTAAAATGGAAAACAATTAATTAATTCTATCCTAATTTAATAAGTGCTCAAATAATATGAAAAAAATATTTTAGTAAGATTCTCATCTAATATGGGATGGAGAGAGTAACAATATAACTTTATTAATGTTGGGCCCGGGCGCTCTTTACTAGTATATATATATATATAAAAGAGAATAAGTTTTTTTTAGGGCCAATTGAATCAATGACAATGCTTTCAGAGTCATTAAAGTCTTTAACAACATTTACATAGAATATTAATTATAAATACTCATATTATTATTGCTAACTAATTATCGTAATTTTTTTTTAAATTCTAGTGTTTATGCACCTTTATTCCTAAGAGAAAGATAGAAGTATAGTCCGAGTAGAGATTGAAGAATCATAATATCTTTTTCCACTATGAATTGGAGTAGCACTCACTCCCAATATTCCAAGCAGTATCATAAAAAGAGCATGTAAAGGTTCAAAAAAGAGGAAAAAGAAAAGAGATAAAAGAAGTGGACTAAACTTATATATTGTTCTTACAAAAATTGTGATTAATTAAATTAAATTAATTCTAAATAATTTAGTCAAGGAACATGTTTAAGATGATATTTTATATATTAATTTTAACGAGAAAATAGTCAAATGCCCCCTTAACCTATATTCGGATTTTCAACTAAACACTTTAACTTTACGGGGATCCTATTACCACCTTGAACTATTTAAGTTTGATATTATTACACTCCTAAATCATCACAACCACATTTATGCTGGCCGGTGAAACCCACGCGCTGACAGGTGGAAATTTTATTAAAAACTTTTTTTTTATTCTTTTTCCTTTCTTATTTATAGTCTAGTTAAAGGTCACAATGCCAAATTTTATGGATGTATTTTGGATTTTTAAATTTGAAACTTGTTGATAACATAGATGGTTGGTAGTTATTTGAAGCTAAACATGATGAGTTTGACTGAGTTCATGGCTAAGATTTTTAGATTTGAAGAATAGCCGAAACTCCATGGAAATCGATGAGCTTCCATATGAAATTATTGGATCTATATTCTTCGATTTGGGAGCTGCTTTCGTTGATGGTTGGAAGAGTTCTGTATGGCTGAAAACTGAAGCTCATAGTTTAAAATGTGAAGCACCAACTTGAAACTTCCATTAAAGATAGTTCAAAAGCTTGAGTTCGAAATTTGATTTGCCACAAACGAGCTCCATTTTGAGTGGGTAATATATCAAAGGAATCGAAATGTCGAGAAAAGCTTATATTCAGAATTTATGGGCGATTTTGAGAAGAATTTAGGTGATTTTAAATCAAATTTTCAGAGCAATAGGCCGAAGAAGATGAAGAGCGAGTGTTACATTTTTTTTAGATTTGTAGAAAAATGACCAGCAATTAAAATTAGTTGAGGAAGATTTCTATGGGTCTGTTGAGTATTGAATATAGAATGAAATAATTTCTTAATAATCAAAGTTTATCGAAGAAAAACAATTGGGTATCCTTATTCAAGCTTAATTTTGCTTTGATTTGAAATATTTTTGGTACATAATTCTTGATTGTGAAAATTGGTGGGTGAAATTGCTAATACGATTTGTGGTGTATGATTGACGTAGTGTTGGCGATGATTTCAAAATGGTGATGAAATTTGATGCTTGCCATATATGTTGTATCAAGTTGCTATGAAGAAGAAAACAAATTAAAAGAGATAAAAATAATTAGGAAAAAACGGAATAATAAATAAATATACATATATTTATGAAAAATATATTAGAAATAATATTTTAATATTTGTTTTTCGTCTTCACTCTCTCAAAGAGAGTGAAATACACTCACTTTGCCAAGTAAGCGTTTAGGGAGATAGAAATTTCAATTTTAAAAAGTTCAAGGGGGTGATAGGACCTCCGTAAAATTGAAGTGTGTAGCTGAAAATTCGAATATAGATTAGGGGGCATTTGGCCATTTTTTCTAATTTTAACTACTAAAGATTGCGACTGAAAGGAAAAAATAATTAACTTTCACACTTGGCACGGAAGTGGAATAGATATTTACTATTTGTGCTGAATTATTCAACTAGTCTGACTAATTAATTTATTTATTTGAGTTACTAATGATAGGGTTAATTTTAGAGAAAATTACGCGGTTAAGCAAATATATATTATTTAATTATTTATCATATTTATAGTTTGCTATACTTACCACTCGCGACATTAACCATTAATTACGTGGGCTAATCTCGAGTTTGTATAATTAGCCATGTTTGTATATGTATAATTCACACATTTGTATAATTCACAACTAACAATTATTTGTATGATTTGTATTTGTATACGGTAGTTTGTATTTGTATATGACGATGATTTCCTTTGGTTTTTCAGTTTTGTCATCATATATATTCAATCTTTTTGTGTATAACTTTTTAAAGTTTGTATAAACGTGTAGTTTTTGAATTTTGTATAATATAATTTATATAATCTAATTTGTATAATATATTTTTTATAACTGTTTAAAGTTCATATGTTTATATTTGTATCAATTCATTATTTTGAGTTTTATCATATCTGTATAATTTCAGACATTATATTACTCAATTATACAAAAACATGTGAATTATACGAATTATTGTCCTCTCTCGCTTGCCTCTCTCCTCCCTCTCCCAATCTCGCTGTCCAGAATATACAAATACATATGTATAATATACAATTTTCTAACCGATATACATATACAATTCACCTCTCTCCCACTCTCTGCCCTCTCTCACTCGCCTCTCTCCTCCCTCTCCTTGTCTCGCTCGCCACTCTCCTCCCTATCACATGTAGCTACAAAGTTAATTAGCAACTTATAGCTATGAAACGTAATTAGGATATTTTTGAGTGGCTATATGCGAAAGTTCACTCATTTTAAATTTACACTCAAGCAAAAAGGATGTTTTTGTCATTTTATCAGCTTGATATCAACCTAATAAATATATTACGTGTTGTTATATAATATTATTTTTCTTATATTATTTTAATTATAAAATTAGTCATAATAAAGTATGGTAGACCTGTAATTAGTCTTTCCAACTATGCAAAAATTGTGTCTTGAGAGTGACAGCTTATCCAATTATGACATTGTCAACCCTTGAATAAAGCTCTGCGTTGGACATTATTTGTTATTTTATTCAATTATTAAATATTTACTGGTTGTCTACTAGTATATGATTCTATTTAATTAGTTGTCCTCAATTTTTATGTTTAATATAACGTAAGCTTACAGCGAACGTGTGATATGGTTCTTTTTCAGATCTTATATGAACATAAAATATTTTGTGTATTAAACTGTTGTTGTTGTTGATGTTAACTGTTGTTGCTGTTTACTACGAATTTGGGGATCTGTGAACAACTAAAAGAAATGAAATTAATGATGAACTTTGTCATTATTAATCTATCGTATTAACTTTTTTAAAAGGATAGTTTCAGAGATCTTTCTTCAAGTTTTGTCGTATAATATTCACTTCCCATGTGATTTATGATATTACACCTTTTTTTTTTTTTAAAAACTTTCTTTGAATCTATTTAAAATAAATATAAATCAATTATGACTTGACAAATTTGTCCTTATTTATATATATTTTTTTGTTTCATATTGATGCATATTATTAAAATCATGATTTATTTAACAAAAGTACTTTAAAAATTGTGTTATTGCATGATAATACTTAAAGACAACCCGATAAAAGGACATTTTGGTATATTCTATATGTTTTTAGTTTAAAACTATAAGATTTAATTTTTTAATAAAAATTGTCTCAAATCAAAATCAAACATAACAAATTATAAAATTAAAACAAAGAGAGTATTATTTACAAAACAATTTTGACTAATACTTAATATTTTCTTGAGCTAAGAGTCGATCAAAATTAGACTCTTTACCTTATAATGAAAGGTATAACTTGTAAGGTCAACATACATGACATCATCTTCAAAATATCCTATTTATAGAAATACACCGAATATGTTGACAATATTATTGTTGTTCTAACACATTTACCTTTTAAATTTACCTTATTAAATAATTTGAACTCACCAATTAAATATGTAAAATTGATAAGTTATTTATTTTTCAAAAAATAAAATAAAAATTAAAGCAGTTTCCTTGCAATGAGAACGTATAATTAATGCATGCACCTTTATTCCAGTAGAGATTGAAGAATCTCAAGGCTAGCACTATCCCTATGAAATGAAGTGGCATTAAAGGAGCATGTAAAGTTTGAAAAAAAATTAATAGGAAAAAGAAAGTGATAGAATTTTGAGAATAATTCTTTTTGTGATGCATGGTTTATATCTTGCCAGATACATGCTATATCAATCGACATTCTTCTCAAAGAAGTGTATCATTTACTATCTCCGTCCACTTTTAAATGTTATGATTTTCTTTTTTAGACTCAAACTATAAGAACTTTGACTAACATTTCATTATATATTTTTTAATCATATTGATATACAAAAAATTGCAATTTATAGTATTTTTCGTATAGTTTCTGAATATCAAAATTTTTTGTTTAAAATATCGAATTAATGTAATTTAATTTAACTTTAAAATTTAGTCAAATTAACTTTTAAAAAGCTCAACATGACAATCAAAAGTAGATGAAAAGAGTACATATTTTTTCTTACTTTTGGAACACGCAGACAAATATATACCATCGACAAGAATATAATAAAGTATGTGATCAAGTATCACTTTTGTGAGAAATGTTAATATTTCAAGATCGTGTAAAATCTACTAATATTAGGCTAAAAATGCATATATTTAACTGTTACGAAGACCTCCTATATATGTGTTTTTTTACCATCACTTGACCATTATTAAAATCGTTATATGCTTATTAAGTGTGTTTCTTTGTATAGTAAACTTATGTCAAAGCTAATTAATAAGTTTGGAGCGAAAATAGATTTGTAATGGAGCTTTGAAATCTGAGTAGAAGCCCATTGAAATGACAAAGAACGCATTCAATAGTCATTCAACTAAAAGAACTTAGAAAATGAAGAAGAACTTGAGGGTGCAAGAATAGACTGCGTGGAGCGGCTATGCTACCAGGCCCGCTCCGCGCTAGTTGAAAAGAAACCAAGAAACTCATAATTAATACAGTGGCTTCTGGAAAATTGGCCACGCGTGGAGCGGATATGCTATCTGATGAGAATACATAGTCGAATTAGTTATAATTAATGTTAAGAAAGTTAGTTATATTGCAGTTAGTTAGGCATTAGTTTGGTTGTTAGAATTCTTTTATGCAGTTAGGATTAGAATCTTCTAGAATTCCCAAATCATTGATTGTATATAAATGATAACATTGTAATGCTTAGTTCCTTAATTTATTTTCAATAAAATTTTACAGCTTCATGCAATTCTCCTTTCCAGTTTCAGTTCTCTCCATATGAGCTTAGCTTGCATTAATGGAGTTCTTCATTTACTTCACAGTCTGAGTTGCTATTTTTCACATGGTATCAGAGCACAGGAGATTGCTCGCAAGTTTTGCTCTGCATCAAATCCATTTCGTGAGCTCATTTTTCCTCTAGCTGTTCATTTTTTTTGTGCATTTTGAATTCATTTGTTGTTTCTGCCATTTTCGATCTTCCTCCAATCCTTTGATCGATTAGAGTTTTCCTCTTGTTTGATTGGGAAAGATTGGATCCGTAGTTTGTTGTTGTTTGTCTGTTGTTAATTGGGAAAAAATAGATCTGTAGTTTGTTGTTGTTTGTCTGATGTTTACAATCCTTGAAACACCACCATGGTCGACATACAAGCTGATACTACTTCAAGTTCTTCACATCTTCCAGTTGATTCTACATTAGTTCGAATGAATTTCTCTAGCCCTTTCTATCTGCACCCGTCGGAGAGTTCTGGATCCTCTTTGTTACCTGTTGTGTTTGATGGTGGTGGTTATAGATCATGGAGAAAAGTTGTCCTTAGAGCCTTATCAGTGAAAGGCAAGACATGATTCATCAATGGAGCATTGGTGCGACCTGATCCTACTGATCCCAATTTTCTACGGTGGGAAAGGTGTGACGACATGGTAACATCTTGGATCATGAACTCATTGTCCCCTGATTTACATGACAGCCTACAGTATGTGAACAATGCAAAGGAACTTTGGGCAGAGTTGGAAGAAAGGTATGACCAAACGAATGGATACAAGTTGTATCAGCTACAAAAGGAGATAAATGACCTCGTCCAAGGTGCTTTAGATATTACTGGCTATTACACGAAAATGAAGAAGTTGTGGGAAGAGATGAACACTATTGATATTAGTTCCCATTGTACATGTGTGTGCACTTGTGGTGGTAAGACCAAGTTGCACAAAGCTGAATAGGACAGGAGACTAATACATTTTTAATGGGGCTATACGAGATGTATACAACCATTAGAGGCAATATTCTCATGATGAGCACACTTCCCAGCATGGCACAAGCCTTTGCCATTTTATCCCAAGAGGAAAAACAAAGAAAAATGAAGTCTCACAACCACACAGTGTTGGATTCCACCTCACTGAATGCATATGTCCAATCTAACAATGGTACAGGACTAAAAAATCCCAGGACTAATTACAGTTCCACTAGGGGAGGTGGAAATGGGCCTAGTAATCACAACAACAACAACAACACTATGTTTAGAGGCAGTTCTAGCACTAATAGGTCCTCACTATTCAGTGACTACTGTAAAAGATCAGGACACACAAAGGACAGGTGCTACAAACTTCATGGATACCCATCCAACTGAAGGTTTCCAAAGGGAAAAAGTTCAGGTTCTGCAGGAAATGTATGTGCTTCTGAGATGAGTAAGGACCAGAGTGAGGAAGATCCTGAATTGAAGAGGCAAATGCCATTGAATGTCTACGAACCAATATGAACAGTTGCTTAATATCTTGGGAACTCTACAAGTTGGAAATGGAGGCACTAACTCAGATAATTCTGACAACATGATGAATTGAGCTGTGAACTTGGCAGGTATACTTGCTTGCTACTCTTCTATAAATAAAATAGGTGATCTATCTTGTAAGTGTGTTAAATTAGTTGCTGACTCTTGGATCATAGATTCGAGAGCATCTTATCGTATGACTTATAATAAAACCACACTCACAAACATCAGACCACTCCCATATCCTTTCTTAATTTCTCTACCTAATGGTTACAAAGTTAAAGTGATTGAAATTGGTGATATTAGTCTAAGTTCAACACTGACTCTTAAAAAAGTATTGTTTGTACCAAGTTTCAAGTTTAATTTAATCTCAGTTCACTGTTTGGCATTACAACTTCATGGTGTAGTTAGTTTTAACAGTGTTTCTTGTTTGCTGCAGGACCCTTCTCTAAAGAGCCCTCTGGAACTTGGTAGAGCCAAGAATGGTATATACTTCCTATGTCCCAAATGTCACAATTGTTGCCCATCTCCTGCTGAGATCAACTCATCTTATGTGAAATGCCATCTTGTTCCTTCTGTAGTCAATATTAACAAGGATTTTGATCCTAATAAATGTTCTGTAAAACATTCTAATTCTATCAATACAAATGGTTGTTCTACTGTCAGTTCTCTTGTTTGTCCTACTGATAATTGTTCTTCTTTTGCTATTACTTTCAATCACACTCATGATGATGAACTCTTATGGCATGCTAGACTAGGACATGTACCTTTTGTGAAAATGAAAAATATTTTCACCATACCTGTCAATTTTTCTCCCAAACAACCTTTCAATTGTACCATATGCCCAATGGCTAGGCAGACCAGACTTTCATTCCTTGAAAGTACCATCACCACTATTAAGGTGTTTGATTTGCTACACATTGATCTATGGGGACCATACCACACTCTCACCCATGATGGTTACCATTATTTCCTAACCATGGTGGATGACTATAATAGGTCCACCTGGACACAATTGCTTAGATGCAAAAGTAATGCCCTGCAAACTATCAAAGCTTTTACATCTTTCATAGAAAATCAATTCCAAACTAAGTTGAAAGCCATAAGATCTGGCAATGGTTTAGAGTTCACATCAGCAGAAGCTACCTGTTTCTTTCAAACAAAAGGAATAATACACTAAAAATCTTGTCCCTACACACCTCAACAAATGGTGTGGTAGAAAGGAAACATAAGTATCTCCTTGAAACAACAAGGGCACTTCTCTTTCAATCACAGTTGCCTATGAGGTACTGGGGAGAATGTGTTTTGACAACCACATATCTCATCAATAGATTACCTACTCAAATACTTCATAATAAGACCCCATATGAGCTATTATATCACAAACAACCCACTTATTTCGACCTTAAGAGTTTTGGTTGCCTCTGTTTTCCAACTGTTTTAAAGACTCACAAGGATAAATTTGAACCTAGAACTATGCCCCATATTTTTGTTGGATATCCTTTCAACACAAAAGGATACAAAGTCCTAAATTTGGCTACCAAAAGAGTTCACATATCCAGAGATGTTGTCTTCCATGAAAAGGTTTTCCTTTTTGTCATTGCTCCTGATGGTTCTAGTTTCAATTCAATTTTAAAATTGCTTGATCATTCTACTAATTCAACTTGTGTACCTGGTCCAATAAATACTTAGGTTGATGATGATTTGTTGAACAATGCTACATCACATGAGGTCACTAATAATTTGGTAACCACAAACACACATTAGCACACACCTTCACCTGTAGCCTCAACTGAACATACCAGTGTAGAAAATCCCACTACTCCAAGTATTCATGTGACCAATGATGATGAACCAGCACCTAGAAAAACAACTAGGACCATTCACACCCCTAACTACCTACATGACTACACTTACATACTACCCAATCTACATTCTTCCACACCTGCACATATCACCTCTGCTCCACATCACTCTATCACCTCATTTTTGTCTCACCATGGCCATGTTTGTTTCACCACTCTTTGTTTTGATAGTCAACGGTTGGTAAATACCATCTCACTTGATTATGAACCTAATTCATATGAAGAAGCTGTGTTGCATCTTGCCTGGCTACACGCCATGACACAAGAATTTGAAGACTTGTATGCAAATGACACTTGGGACCTGGTCCCATTACCTAGAGGGAAAAATGTTATTGTTGACAATGGGTGTACAAAGTCAAACATAAGGCAGATTGTAGTGTGGAAAGATTCAAGGCTAGATTGGTAGTAAAAGGGTACACACAGTAGGCTGGAGTAGACTATACTGAAACATTTTCACCTGTGGTTAAAATGACTATTGTTAGGACACTTATTTCGTTGGCTGTTAAGAAGTGTTGGAGTATGTACCAACTAGATGTCAATAATGCCTTTTTACATGGTGACTTAAATGAAGAAGTGTACATGACACCTCTACAAGGTCTTGAAGTAGGTTGCAATACCATGGTGTGCAAATTGAAAAAGTCCTTATATGGATTGAAACAAGTCAGCAGGCAGTGGTATGATAAGCTTGCCAGCAGTCTTCGCTCAAAAGGATACAAACACTCAGATAGTGACTATTCACTGTTTTGTAGGAGAAAAGACAGCTCCTTGGTTTTTGTTGCAATTTATGTTGATGACATAATCCTCACTGGCACTGATGTAAGTGAGATAAACTCCCTAAAGTCTTTCCTTCATGACCAGTTCAAGATAAAGGATTTAGGGAAACTACATTACTTCTTGGGGCTAGAAATACTGTACAGGCATGATGGTGCTCTTATTTCACAGAGAAAGTTTACTTTTGATCTTTTAAAAGAGTTTGTTGTCTTGAATTGCAAAGCCACTACTTCACCACTTAATTACACTGAAAAGTTGAAGGCTACAGATGGGAAACTACTGTCAGATCCTACTTACTACAGAAAGTTAGTTGGCAAACTAAATTTTCTCACAAACACAAGGATGGACATAGCCTACAGTGTACAACACTTCAATCAATTCATGCAAACACCTAGAGAACCACACTTGAAAGTAGCTTACCATGTTCTCAGATATTTGAAGCAAGACCCTACACTGGGAATTTTCATCTCAAACAAGTCTGACCTCACTGTCAATGCTTATTGTGATTCAGATTGGGCAGCTTGCCCTGATTCAAGGAAGTCTATCAGTGGGTACCTGGTCCTTATGGGGGATAGTCCTATTAGCTGGAAGTCCAAGAAGCAAGCCACTGTGTCTTTATCCTCTGCAGAAGCTGAATATAGAGCTATGAGACAAGTGGTAGGAGAGTTAGTGTAGATGGAAAGACTACTTGATGAGTTGACAGTAAAGTGCTCATTGCCTATACATGTTCATTGTGACAGTCAAGCAGCAGTACACATTGCCAAGAATCCAGTTTTTCATAAAAGGACAAAGTACATTGAAATTGATTGTCACTTTGTTAGGAGTAAACTTCAACAAGGCTTGATCACACTTCACCACATATCCACTAATTCATAGCTGGCAAATATCTTCACCAAAGCCTTGACTGGGGTCAAACATACTACACTCTTGAGCAAGTTCTCTGTTCTCACCTCCAACTTGAGGGGGGCTGATGAGAATACACAGTCAAATTAGTTATAATTAATGTTAAGAAAGTTAGTTATAGTGCAGTTAGTTAGGCATCAGTTTAGTTGTTAGAATTTTGTTATGCAATTAGGATTAGAATCTTCTAGAATTCCCAAATCATTGATTGATTATAAAGGATCACATTGTAATGCTTAGTTCTTTAATTCATTTTCAATAAAATTTTACAGCTTCATGCAATTCTCCTTTCCAGTTTCAGTTCTCTCCATGTGAGCTTAGCTTGCATTAATGGAGTTCTTCATTTACTTCACAGAGTTGTTGTTTTTCACATGGCCCGCTTAGCATACGACCAGTCTAGGTTAATACATTATTTATACCGCACATATTTAAGGAATGTGTGGACAAAAATGGGGTTACACAACTTTTGGGAGGAAGAATAAGGAGAAGAACCGACACATTGGAATTTGTCTTACAGTTTCATTCTCTTCTACTCTTTTACTTGTTCGTTATGCAAATCTATGCTAAGTTCTTAAACTCTATTATGAGTACTTAGATTATTTTCTAGAGTTTTGATTGAACCTTTTGTTGGATGAATTCTTGTTACATTTTTATATAATTGAGTCATTCTTTTATCTCTAATTGTTCAACTACGTAATGATTGTAATTGGTTAGCAATTAACAGTGTCTTTATATCTTGTTTTTCTCGGAGAGATTATGATATTAAGTTTTAGTTGAACAATGTCACTACGAAGCATTAAAAGATCAAGACTGAGATTTAAAAGTGGAGGTTAGAAATAACAAAGCTTTGACAAAATTTAAGTAAATAGATTAATCAATTCGCTAAGGTTCATTCGAGAAAATAACACTAGGAAATTACTACACTTGATCGAGCAATATTTATAGTGAAAGAAGATTCATGATTGGTATGAATTAGTTAGGTGATATCATATCAAACGTAGCGAGAATTAAGGAATCCGACAATTAGAGAAATCATAACTCTAGGCGTCCTTAATCTTGAAGTCAACCTATATTCTTTTTAGTTGATTTTTTTTATTGCTTTAATATTTGTTAGAATAAGAATCTTTCATTTAAAATTAAATAATTGTTCAAATTTATTTTCTTAGTGATATTTAATAATTATAACTAAATTTTAATTCTCTTGAGATTCGACTCCGGACTTAGAAACCAAATTATATTTACAGTGACCACGTATCTTTTTTAGGACGGGTTTTGGACATGATCATCTATCAATCATGTTGAATTTTTCAACTAATCTAACTAATTAATTTATTTAAGTTACCTAAATTAATTTTACTCATGGGAATCTTTAGATTTCCTACTCGCCTGTATTAAACTTAATCTCAATCTTGTATGCCTGCTATGGAATGAGGATTAATAAGAAGGCATTCATAATGTTTGTATAATGATATATTAAGCAAGGCAAATAGGTAATCCTATCAAACCGCTAATCACCTAATCACAAGTCCTTGTGGATCACGTTGGATGTAACAAGTTTTTAACGTTATTGACGACAGAGACTTAGTAATTAACTATTTTAAGAAGTTAATTGTTATTATTTCTTTATTTAACTATTAATAATTCCATCTTGTTTCATTTGTTGTTGTTTAAGGTACTAATTAATCTACACATCACATTTTCATAACATCGAGAATATGATAAAGAAAACTAAATAAATACTTAAATCAAATGAACCTTAGCTTACACCCCATTTGATATCAACTTTTGTCCAATATTAATAAACCCTAATATTCAAAAGTATTATCAAATATGAAAACCATAACATAAGAAGAAGAAAGCTAAGGTGGAAACCAAAGTAATTGCTTCAAAAATAGAGACAATCTTGAATAAAAATGAGTCAACAAACCAATAGTGCAATTTGTATAGACTCTTCTTGAATCTCCACCTCAATGATGATGTTTTAGTACCACAATTATTTTCATCTCTTCTTATTATTTCCCCTTGAGAAGCACTAGCATTGCTAAGACTTTTAGATGCACCAATACTGTTTCCATTATTGTTCTTGTTCAACCTCTTGAACGATAACAAGTAGCCGTTCACTTTCATGTCTAAATAATTTGAACGCAACAAGAATTCAGATTATAACGATAATTTTCACAAATTTAAGATATTTGATTGCTCTTTGAAATTGAATCTGACGTCGTATGAATTCTCAAATCAATTGGTTTCTTGACTTGGTTTGTTTTTTTTTTTTTTTTTTTTGAGATAATATAGATGATGAATTTGATGAGCTAATGAGGGGTTTTGGTAACTATATATATAAGGTTGTGGAATAAAGGTATTTATAGAAAGTGTATGAATAACTTCACGTGATTGTGTGTTAATAAATAATCGTGCATTTATCTTTTTATTCTCATCTTATACTAGGAACAAATAGCCAAATCTTCTAGTTCATATTAACCGATGCTATTATCTTTTTATTCTTATCTAAAATAAATGATGTTTCACGTGAAATTTAAAAAATTAATTAGAAATTACGTAAAAGATGTGTATGTATTTGTCAATATTATTTTAGATTGTCGAATTGAAGCAAACACTTCCTTCTTCTTTCAGGGTTTACACCCTTCTTTTGAACTTAATCGAACACAATAATTTTTTCTTAAATAATGTATTTATGATAATAAATTCATTAAATATGTAGAAATATTAAATTTATTACTAACCCAACCATTATTGCTTGACCTAATTATCTTAAATTTCAAAATCCGTAAAGTTGAAATTCTACTTTTGCCTCTACGACACTACATAAGTGAGGCCTTTCATACCTTTTTATTATGATCTAAAATAAATAATGTTTCATATGATTAAAATGGTATTGATTATTTCTTCCAAAAATTTTCTTATTTAGATTTTATGTAATTAAGAGTTTATATTTAAGTAAAAGTGATTTAGTACAAACAGGAATTTACTTTCTAAAAATAAGTTGGTTTTTAAGGAGTATATCGAACTAAAAGCATCACTTAATACATATGGACCGAAAAGAATAACATTTCATGTTAATTATTTTAAATTAATAATTTTTATATATTGATAAAAATAGATTTTAAGATAAATATTATGCTTAGCCTAAACTGTTGATGATAACCTACAGTATCAACTATATTAGCTCCACACTTGCATCGATATTTTGAGATTGTGTAAATTAATGATATTAGTCTTCTATTTGTTGGTCAAATGGAAAAGATAATATTTGCTAACTAATCAGAGTTTTTAACTAATTACTATTTAATAAATGTGAATGATTTTAAGCAAATATACAATGTTGTTAACAGGTATGTTTAAGATCATTCACATTTCAGTGAGGTTCATGAAAAAAATTTCTGGACTTCATCTATATTTTTTGTTTTTTCGTTTATTTTTATTTGTTTACTTTGAATTTTACATACTTTTTGAATCAATGATTAATATGAGTATTTCATTACTATTTTATAGATATTCAACTTGTATGTTATATGCTCGATTGCCAAAATATACTATCTACAAAACAATTTTGATTGAAAATATTTTCTAGAAGTTCTATCGAAAATAATTTTTTTATTCTATGAAGACAGAGATAAGGTCCGTACACACATCACCTTTCTCAATCCTTTATATATTGATTATGTTGTTATTACTATAACATATTTGTATTTTGAATTTACTTTATTATCGAACAATTTTAAAACTCACCAATTAAATTCTAGAAAGTAAAAATTGATTAATTTGATCATAAAAGTTTAAAAAAATAAAATAAATTGAAGTAGATTCTTTTACCAATAATTGACTTGATATCTTTCAAAATTGTTAAAGCTTTTAGCGACACTAATTTTATAAAGTTTTAATTCTAAATACTCATACAAAAAGAAAAATTATATTATTATCGCTAAATAATTACCACATAATCATTTATTTGTTGCAGTGTGCATACACCTTTATTCCCAAGAGCAAGATAAAACTCCCAAGTCCCAATATTCAAGCTGTACCATAAAAGGAGCATGTAAAGTTTGAAAAAAAAAAGGAAAAAGAAAGAGATAAAAAGATTCTTCTATAGTCGACAATTTTTCATAAAAGTGTATCACTTACATGATTGTTGTTAGTTGTTACTCTCACAACATATAAATAAAATAAACACGATTCCAAGTAATAAAGTGATAAGATTAAATATTGAGAATTTGTGATTAACTATTTATAAAATTTACCTTATCTAGTCAAGAAACATGTTTAAGATGATATTTTATATTATCGGTAAATTTGTAACTACTAAAGATTCCATGGGATATCTACCTGTTGTGTTTGAATTTTTCAACTAGTTTGACTAATTAATTTATTTGAGTTAGTACTCGATATATATGGTTAATTTTATTCTATTGGAACATGGTTTACTTTATCATACTCCCTCTCTGTCCACTTTTAATTGTCATATTACGCTTTTCGAAAGTCAGGTTGACTAATTTTCCAAGCTAAATTAAATTACATTAATTCGATATTTTAAGAAAAAAAATATAGATATTAAAAACTATACGAAAAGTACTATAAGTTGCATATCAATACGATGAAAAATGCATCGTAAAATAGTAATCAAAGTTTCTATAATTTAACTCTAAAAAAGAAAACTACTACAATTAAAAATGGACAAAGAAAATAGTTCTCAAGAAAAGGTAAAATTCATAGACAAAAAATATTTTTGTTTATTGCGTGATATAAATGTCAAATTCTGCTTTTAAATAAAGTTAGAATTACTCGGAAATATAGATGCCGCTCCTTTCTTTGTAAATGACAAAAGACTTGCTTAATATAAAATACAAATCCTTATATAGAGGAACTTTCGCAAATAGTCATTATAATAAATTTAATTATGTTCCATAGCTATAGTTTGCATATTTACAGGTTGTAGCTATAGTTTAAGCTGCCTCGCTTATATAATTCGCGGATTTGTATAATTCACAGGTTTATATAATTCACGATACATTTGTATAATTCAGTTATTTTTGTACAAACCCGAAATAACGAATTTATACAACTACAAACATCAGAAATGTAAACAGTTATACAAACTTTATTATACAAATTCTGCATTATACAAAAGTTATACAAATTATATTGTACAAATTCCGAATTATACAAAAATGTGAATTATACAAAACTAAAAAGCTAAGCAGCGTAATTATAGCTAAAAGTAGGTCACAAATTGTAATTAAGGCAAACTATATCTATGTTAAGTAATTAACTAGTATATGTTTGCTTATACGCGTAATTTTCCCTTATATTTATATATATAAAAGAAAAAATTACCTAAATACACATTTTATTTTATCATAATCTCTAAAATTCCCTACAATTTAAAAAAATTCAAAAATCTCCTCTCAGATATATTACTCTCCTCTCTCGCTATACATTCTAATCCCCTTCTCTGATACATCTCTCTTATCTAGTCTAAAGCAATCAAACAAGTTGTGGAACATTGCATCATCCAGATAGGTGACAGGGTGTTGTTAAAAGCACAGATCATCAACCAATAAAATAAAATAAAAAGAACACAAACAAAGTATACAAACAAAGAGAGAGTAAAATAAGCAATTAGTTCGTTAATCTTAAAGCCTACAACTTTATATGAGTTGGTCAATCTTCCAAAATAATTTATTCAGATCCAGTCTTTATATATATGAGAAAATGACAGAAATGGTCCCTTCTGTTTGAGGTCATAGATTCAAAATATATTTTTTAAACTTTCTCAAAGATTAATACTTTTTATTTCTGCTAAATATATATATCGAACTTTGTTTGTTAAATTTAACAAGAATAGTAAAAAAAAAATATCCTAAATATCAAGAAAATCTCATCAAATTTTAAAAGGGAAAAGAACACGTGTCCCCAAAAAGAAAACTATTTATAAATGGTTGTTTTACTGCTTGATACCATCAAAGTATATATGTACTCTGGTCGTATCAAAGAGGAAGAAGGGTGTTTCAGTGAAAACATTACTCAATTATTGTTTGATACCATCAGAGAGTATATATACTCCGATAATATCAAGGATGAAGAAACAATGGTTCAATGAATAGAACAAGGGACAGTCGAATAAATAGTTTGAGTCGTGGATCCAATCAAAGTAAATATTTTGGGTTGAGTTCAATTTAAATAAGTAATTTGCCTAATGAGTCCAATATGTGTAGTTATCAGCTCCCACCAATTTCTTCTTCTACTTCTTCATGATTTCCCGCAAATCTAACAAATCAAGTTTGATAAAAATTTGATTAGAACTAAAAGTATTTAACTTTTCTTGAAGTTAAAAGATCCAAATTGTGAGATTATTTTAAAGTTACCCACGAGCAACAAAGACATTTTTTGTCATTTTCTCATCTTGATATCAACCTAATAAATATATATTAGGTGTGATATTACATAAGCTTATTCTTCTTATATTATTTTTAGTTATATAATCACTGATAGTGAATTATTGCATATCTGTTATTTTTTCCATGTGCAAAAATCTTTGTTCTACAAGACTTTGATACCAATCCAATTATCGTATTGTCAACCCTTTTGTCTTAAGTAGCTTTAAATAATCTATGAGTTGGACATAAATTATTTGCTGTTTTATTCAACTATCAAGTGTTTATTGGTTGTCTACTAGTATATGATTCTACTTAATTAGTTGTCCTAAACTTTTATGTTTAATAATGTAAGCTTACCAGCAAGTTGTTGTGTGGTCATTTTCGGATCTTACAAACACAGAATGCTTTTGTGTATCAACTTCTTATAAGTGAACCACTAAAAAAAAATGAAATTGATGATAAATTCCATCGCTAATCTATCGTTCAGTTACTTCTAGATCTATTCAAAAACATTTCAATAATATGTTGCAAATTCGTTGCTAGATAAAATTGATACATGTCTGAGCAAAATGTCACATTCTAAATAGCATCTTTGTTGGTGAAGATTCAATTTCCACTTACAATTTCTTACCCCGTCAATCGAAGCAAGAGATAATATACCTTGATATTATTGAGTTTGATTTGAAGCATTGTTCCATCTCAATTGAAAAGGCAACAACATCTCAATGTAGGATACTTGTCCGAGCAAAATATCACATTGTATTTACTAAAGACTATAATTATTGTAGTTTGGTGAATGATCCAGCTAAAATGTTTGACAGATGAGCTTTTTCTTTTCGAGAATTCATAAGTTTTAAAATGACAGAGGGTGTGTTTGGTATAAACGGGAAAATGTTTTTCTTATAAACCAAGTGGATTTCTAACTTATTTTTTCATATTTGGTTGGTGAATAGAAAATATTTTTAATGTTTAGTTGATGAATGGAAAATATCTTTTATTTTTGGCTTGAGACTAGAAAATACTCTTTAGAAAAATAATTTTACCCGACCATCAAACCCAAACTAGGACAAGACACCGATCACCAAAATTCGATCCTGAGATCTAACCCATGACCTGACCTAGACTTTTGACTCAGGACATGACCCAGGAAATTATTTTTCAAAAACAATTTTTTTAAGGAAAAAAAAAATTGACGGAGGGGGCGGGGGGGGTGCAGAGGGTCAGGGTGTGGGGTGGAGTAGGAGGTAAAAAAAAACTTAAAATTTGAAATATTTTTCTAAAGTAATTTTTAATTTTTTGTTTGGTGGAGCGGGGGGAGGCATATTTGAGGGTAGAGGATAGGGGTTAAAATATATTTGAAACTTAAAATATAAGAAAACTTAAAAATTTTAATTTTTTGTTTTGACAGGGAGGTCAGGTTCGGGGTATGGGGTAGGGTAAGAAAAATATTGAAGGATGAAGTAAATTTTCGAAAAATGTTTTTCTTAACTTTTGAAGGGAAGTCATTTTCCTTAATAAAATGAGTTGATTTGAAAAACATTTAAACCTGGAAAAAATTTAAAAACAATATCCATAAAATATTTTCCTTCGTACCAAACATATGTATCTTCCTGTAAAGGATAGTACAACTATAAAATATGAAATGAATACAAATAAAATAAAAAAAATGGAGAAGGGGGTTACTGATAATAAAACATACAAAAATTGTACGTATATCTCGAACAGCTTTAAATTTTGAACAAAGTTGTTCGATATAGGAATAAGGTGAGATATTCCAAGATTAAGTTTATAATTAATTTACTTTTTATTTGGTATTGTTAAATTATTCACAAGTCATGACTGGTTAATATGATTTATCTATGTTGTTAAACAAAATGTTCTTTAAGTTTGCAGCTCCAATTATGATCAAACCAAATCAAAACTAACCACCCCATAAAATTTACTGGAAGACTTGTACAGTTACTCACTATAAAGCTCAAGCCTCGAGCAGTAATATTCGAATCATACTCTTAAATACTCGAAGCATCAAACTATGGGTGGGGAGTGGAGAGAGAAGGGAAATTCAACGATATACAGAACTTGCCCCGGAAAAAAGTATCACTATATAAGTTGGATATAAAAGACAACTATGCTTGCGCGAAGCAATGCCAAATACCAATTTAAATGAAATTAATACCTCACTGAAAGAACACTATCCTTCATTGCCCTGTTCATCATGATCAGGCTGATCATGGCCTGAACCGTAGTTCATCCATGGTAACATAGACTCGAGCAAGACAGCAATTGCATTTCGATCTGTCAGATCTTGGAGACGGTGGTTTGCAGGCTGTGCATCATTTGGCACTTCTCCCCTCGGGTCAACCATGAAATTTTGCAAGTTATCAGGAGGCAAAGTCTGAACTGAATCAGAGAAATCTGATACCAGCAAGTGAGAATACCTGGCAATAGTAGAAAGACAAATTTTAAGCCCCACATGCATGAAAGGTATGTGTAGACAGACAGTTAATGAGTAGTGAACTGAAGAAATACTGCAACATGGGGAATACAAGCAACACCAAAAAAAAAGTTTCATTGATGAGAAGGGCAGGGTGATAGGTAGTACTCACTCATTTTTCTCAGATGAAAACGCTTCTTTTCTCACACATGTCCAGTCTCTGGCATAAGTCCCATCATTCTGCAATGTCTCAATCACCGAAAGTGCGGCATCCCTAAGAAACTTCTGGAGGTCAGGAAGCCTCCATATAATGTAGCTCCTTTCGACATATATATTGATCAAGTGGTCTAAGGAGGGTGTCCCTGTTTGATCAGAGCTAAAGAAATTGTGCTTGATTATGCTAGTCCAGGCTTTATCCTTTAAAGGTACCTTCGACACCAACTTTTTCAAGACTGAAGGATGTAGCATCAATGCCTGCTTCATAAGATCTGCTGAAGAAGCTTTTAAATCTTCTGCCTTTATCTCTTTAGCATGTTCATCATTTTCGACATAGTATCGGCACACAGCAAGAGAATAGGAGAAATTTGGAAATAACCACAAAGAATTATCACTCTTATATTGCTCAGAGAACTGTTCAAGCCATGTATACTCCTCCGCTCTTAAAGAATAGTAGTCAATGCAGAACAAGACACCCATTGGATCGTCTGGATCTAGTAGAAGCAACAATTTGCAGAGCTCAAGGGCAGACCGATGGCAACCACGTCTATCCATGTTTTTCATGTGGGAGAAAAGCACAGAGAACAACGGTTTGTTGATTTCACAACTAAACTTAAGTTGACAGTTGCCCATTAAAGGAGTGAACATTGGATGCCAAGCACATTCCAATGCATACAGACATCTTGCAGTACAATCAGCCGACATTTGCTGTTCACCACTGAATTTGTAATATTCAGCTAATGTAATAAGTGAATCAACATGATACGGATGATGCAACAGAATGTTCACGATACCATTAAAATCATGAACTGCCTTGGCACTTTCAAATGCTTTCTGGGCTTGGCTATAGGATGATGTATGTACATACCTAGGAACACAATATGAATCCAGTTAGTTTACACTTTTACACAATAAATCCATCTTCCAAGACAAGAAGCAGTATCATCAAATGAAATAAAGATATAGGGCTGAAGCTTCAACTCTTAAAGTTTTTAGTTTCATGGGTCAAAGTAAGTTGAGCAATTTAGCCTGAATTAAACAATAATCAAAAAACTTAATTAATCATAACGCGAAGGAATCAAGATGCTGAAATCCATTTATTTCAATCGGCCACTCATATATAGGCTCTCTTTCCAGTTGTTGGAATATACTAAAAGCAAAAAGTGGCGAACTTTCATGCAGTACACAGTTTTGCACGAGTTAAAGCCATTCAGTAATCTGTAGGCAGGATATTATTTTGAGAGCATGAAAATATATTTTAAAAAATAATAAGGTAAGATAATACATTAAAATCTATTTCAAGAACAGTATTTCAGATGATAAGATAAATAGAAACACTAGGCATGTAGCTCAAATTAGTACTCAGTGTTGTTTTAATAGTCTTTAAAGCTTTAACTTATAAGTCAACGATAATACATTAAAATCTATTTCAAGAACAGTATTTCAGATGATAAGATAAATAGAAACACTAGGCATGTAGCTCAATTTAGTACTCAAGTTGTTTTAATAGTCTTTAAAGCTTTAACTTATAAGTTGTTGACGTCAAAATCAATTCCACTACAGTTGATTGGTGGATGCTATAGGATCATGAAGTTCCAAACTTGCAACAATTTTCTATTAGAGTTCCAACGTTAACTTGTAGCTCATTCGGATGCGAAAGAATTTGGAGTGTGTATGAACATATGAGAAGCTATATTACATTATTACAAAAGTAAACTGTATCTCGATTATCCTAAGTACTCCTATTAATTACTTTCTACAACTTATGTGCAGATTAATACTAAAAAGAGGAATATGCTCGCAATACCATTCCAATTTGTTTGGATAATATTGATGAAGCAAATGAATGGTTAACTAGAGCCCCTCAACATCATAAAGAAGGAGAAGTGTATGAAGGAGAAGATCTCACTTATTTACCATGTTGCTATGGCAAGTGGTGTTAAGGAGGGTTCAGGGGGGAGTACTTTAAGGAGCGAGGGAAGAGTAGCTACAAGTTCAAGAACCCTAGTTGATGAAGCCTATGATGATGAAGAAGATGATGACCAATATAATAACATGATGACACTTGAATAGTTTGGAGTTCTTGTTGAAGAATAGGATGTTGCTCCATTGCTTAATATGTTATGACTCATGAGGATTATTGAATTTCTAGTTCTACATCTATTATTTATTTTAATTTAAGAGCTGAGAGATTTGCTAAATATGTTATTTCTATTGAGTTCTTGGCTATTCATCTATCAAAATTAAATATTTTAAATTTTTGTATTAAATTGCACTTCAGTTGAAAAAAACATGTACTCCCTCTGTCCCTAATTACTTGTCCACTTTTGAATTGACACACATATTAAGAAAACAATTAATGACATAGTGAGTTTACCATTTTACCCTTATTAATTATGATGAAGTGGATGAAAAGTTCTACATTTTTCAAAGTAATTAGTTATTTAATTGAGGGTATAATAGGTAAAAAAAAATTGTTCTTTCTTGATTTGTCAAAATGGACTAGTAATTAGGGACAACTATAAAAGGAAAAGTGGACAAGTAATTAGGGACAGAGGGAGTATTTCTCTTCATGCTTCTCGATTCGAGGAAGCGAGCCCTTGTTGCCTTTTTTCACTTCTCTCTCTCCAAAACACTGGGTAGTCCAATAAAAAATTACAGAACTGTTTAAAATTTGTTAACCCAACCCGATACCGATAAACCAATACAATTTTGTCAATCTGATTTATCAACTAAACCAGGTTTTGCACACCCCTAGCTGATACCAGTATTATTATTATTACTCTCCTACTATCTTATGCTTCAATTTTATCATTATTTATTGTTTCCTTTTGCTTCAATTATCGTACTATTTGTTGTTGCTACTATTTCTTATCTCCATCATTTTCACTATTTTATCTATTATATTTCCTTTCCAACTGATTTTGATATGCTTTACTTGATTCGAGATTCTATCGGAAATAATCCCTCTAACTTCACAAGGCAGGAGTAAGTTGCGTACAGACTACCCTCACATTGCACATGTTGTTGTTGGTATTCAATTTAAACCCCTTTTCATTTGATGTTCAACGGAGGCAAGGTCATAACTATTCTACTAGCTTATACTAAGCAATGCATAATCAGACTCAGAAAAACTCAGAATGGCAGCATATAAATGCAAAGAGATCATATTTATGGAAGTTATAGACAAAGAAAAAAAGTAAATAATGATATATGCATTAACATACATTTAGATTATGCAGCTTTGATTTCTTACACAAAATTATTGTGATTGTTTAGGAAATACAAATAGACTAAGCTACTCCATTATGCAAATTATTTGCATAAGATTTTGTGGTGGAATTTACTATAGAAGACAACATCCATTTTTTTGGTTTTGCCTTGCTTTTTATTTTGCCCATCTTCTAAAAAAAGTTGCATCCATTTTTTAAGATAAGACAAAATATCAACCAAAAGAAAATTACAAGGAACACAGGTAGCAAGTCAACTTTAAAGGTTAACATATTTCCTAGAATTTGCTAAACTAATACTACTTAATATGTTATCATAAACCATCCAGAGACAAATTACAAAAAGAACATGTTGTTAATGGTGAAAACTTTTAGTTTTCTTTACTCTAAAATATGGTCTAAATGTTTCTAATAGTGTTTTATCTAGCACAATAAATTGGAAGTCCAAGGCTATGCCTCATCCTGCATTAATACCCCTATTCCACTAGCAAAAGCATATAAAATTGACATGTCAATACTATCAAGAAAAGCAATGACATTTACCTAAAATCAGATATCCCATCTCTGGTTTCCACAAGTTCCATCGACAGTGATCCATCCCACTTTGGCCAATGTTCTAAAGGACAAACAAGAATAGTCTTTCGATGGTTCTGACTCCCACGTCTTCCACCTCTTGACTGTCTAGAACTTCCAGTTTGATGACCTTTTTCGAATGAATTCACCACTTTAGAACCAAATATCCTTCGAAGTTCATTTTCTGCATTAAGAAATTTTGGGTCCACTTGTAAGACAGAAGATGTACACTGCTTGACCACTTTTCCTCTGCCATTTAAATTTCTCAGATTATATTTTCCAGTATCAGGAGCAACATGCTCCAGATGACAAGAATCGTCTTCAATTGATAACTGTTCTAATGACTCATTCCAAGAGTTCCCTTTATCCTTAGCTCCTGGTTGTGACTTCTCCTTGTTTTTCTTCTTTTTCTTTTTCTTAAATTTGCTATCTGACAACACAAATGCTTCAGGAGTGGTTTTTTTGGTGGACGATTGCTTCTCATTGCCGTTCTCAATTGAGGATCCGTCATTGATATCTGCATTGTTTTCCTGCAGCATAAATCCATCATTAGGCACAACTACTGTCAACTAAGTATAACTGCACAAGGATTTATTTATTTATTTGCAAGAAATTTTCATGTAAAAAAGGTCATTTTACAGATTACAAAGTCAACTTAAAATATTTGTACGGCAAAAAATTAAACGAATTTAGTGAAGGGAAATCATAGCACTAGAGTTTCAGCAGAAAAAGAAGCTACATATTAATGTTCTAAAGAGAGCAAAGGAATTTCAAAGCCAAGGGGAATCCTTCTTTTCAAGAAAATGAAGAGGTTGGCACCTCGTTCCCGTGCTAGAGAACGCAACCAAGAAGAATTCATGAAGAAAAAAAAAATAGGAAGAGAATTCAAAAAGGCTAGCTTCTGTCTATAATTTTGATAGATTTGATTTTTAAATAGTCAAATTGGGATGGGAGCAGAGTTTGGAAAACTAGGGTTACTAAAATTAAGAGCATACCCAGTTGTACCAAATCTATAGTCCTTATGTCTACAGTGAAGACCAGACGATTATTATCTCCACTCCGTGCCTACACATAACACCAACTTACCATGGTATCCCCCCCTCAATTTATGCACCCTAAACCACACACCAAAAGTAAGAACAGTTACACATCTCACAGAGCGAGCAGCGAAAGAATGGCATGATGCAGAAGGATGCAACAATCAAGCAAAACATACATCTTCAAATCTTATTTCTCTTCTGGGAATATAAATATCAGTTTCCTGTAACTGGTAACTTATTTTGTTGTCATTTTTTCTTGCAATCCTTCTATGACTAACTTCCCTTCTAAGTTGAGGGTCCATTGGAAACATCCTATCTACCCCACAAAAGTAGGGATAAGGTTTGTACACATCTTACTTTTCTCAGATCCCACTTGTTGGATTACACTGCATACATTGTTGTTGTTGTAAATAAAAGATAAATGAACTCAAACTCAATGATCTACATTTTCTTATGTACGACATGGATTTATCCTTTTTACTTATTCAACAAAAGTGTGGAAGGAGGAAAGAGCAGAGTAGTGAGATTACTTGGTTTTGATGACAAGGGAGCAATGAAAAAAGAATGAAAAAGAACCCTTCGGGGTGGCCCTGTTGGAGGTCTCAAGTTCGAAACCCCTTGCCAGCAAAAGCATGGGGTTTGCCTTCTGGGTCGAGCTCGTCGCACTTGGCTTGCCTAGTGCGGGTTACCTCTCCTATGTTGTTTGCGAGCTATTGCATATGAGCGGGGTTTTTAACCTGTGCGCACCCAAAGGGTAGCGGTTGCAGGTTTCCCTTGTCATCAAAAAAAAAAAAGGATGAAAAAGCACGAAAGCCATTTGAACCGGAGAAATAATTCAAGGATAAATTGAGCAAGTATTTCCTTTTGAATACCTTTTTTGAGGAATAGGGATGGAAACAAACGAAGAAGTCATCCTTAAACATCAAGTTGGAGACAAAAGATATGTTTGAGTAATGCATGCTACACAACTCAAATTATACACAATTCTCCATCAAACTTGACCATCAAGACATCACGGTAGTCTCTACATCAACAATAACATACCTAGTGCAATCCCACAAGTAGGGGACTGTGGAGGGTGACATGTACGCAGACCTAGCCTTTACATCATGATAGTTTCTATTCCACCAAATATACAAGTGAAACTCAAAAGTTCTTTTAAAGCTTTCTACACCATTCTCAGTACATGCAAAGATGCTTAATATGTCATAGTTGACACTTGGACATTAAATCCAACATTCGATTGTAACTTGTCACTTTCAAGGTGTTTGACATTCATCTCAATGTCCCTAAATTTTAATCCCCATCCTCCAGTATGCCAAGACAGAAAGCAAAAGCTTATCTTCATGTCAGGACATTTACATAAGCCACACCACTTCATCTAAAGCCCAACTTAAGGTATCAGGAAAAAACTAATGCATATGCACCAATTTAGAATTGTCAACTGATCACTTTAAGGCTATTCTCTATTGTTCCCATATGAATCCTACCGACATAATTGACCCTATAATCAAGGTTGGACTGTCTCTAAATTTTTGTACATACATACTATGCTCGAAATTGCACCGACTACTAATATGATGAATTAGCATCTACATTCACACACTTATTTTGGTACTAGCAGTTACTTTTGCTTGATGTAGTAAAAAAAGTGGCACTAGGGCAAAGGCAATAGTCGGAAGCAATTCAATTAAATATCAAGAAAGGAATTATGGTGGCGAATAAAAATCAATAGATTGTGAAAAAAGTTCTATGAAACAAATCAAGAATGGAACTTACAAGGCTCACAAATCAAAACCTTTTTTATCCTAAAACTCATACACAAACCCCGTCAACAACTTCATGTTATACATATGTTCTTATATATCCATCTTCCTCACTTCAATAGGAATCTTATACCCAAAACAACTAACTATTAAGTACCATGAATTGTCAAACAACCTTTTTAGGTTATTCCCTGTTCTTTACATGTTCATATTCCTTATTTGAATTGCAATCTTAAGCATCATAATTCCTAGCATCATGGGATGGCCCATCAAATTCATTTCAACACATAGAATTCAGGAAGTTATTCACATCCCTTTGTTTTCTACCCTAATTTCATTGATTTCTCACTAACAAGATTCGAAGTCTAAAACTTACGTATCTCATACGAGAGGGAAAGGCCCAAGGGCATGGAGAGTGGCCCCCTTAGCAAGCATGTGGGTTATTTTGGAAAGAGAGAAATAGGAGGGATTTTGAAGGAGTGGAGCAAGCTTTTTAAAATTTGCGAAGTAGTTTTTTGTCTCTAGTTTCCTTTGGGTGTACTTCGAGGTCCCTATGTGTTTAGAGGATTGGACCTCTTTTGCTGAGAACCATATTATGGCGTAGATACTCTTTTTGGTATATGGCTAATGGCTTGGCTTGTAGGCGAGGTTACCACAATTGTTAATAACATTCAAAAAAATTACATATTGCCCTACTTAACCATAAATCTAGGGTTGGGTTATATTTACTCGCACACTTATTCTTGGCACTTGCAACTTTATATTTGTGGTTAACACGGTCACAAAAAATGGGTATATTCTTTTTTTGGTCGAAAGTAACATTTTAATTCAACCAAGTGTGTAATTACAAAACTGTAGTTCTTTAAACTCCAGAACTAATCCTCAAAGCTTACCTCTTCCTATACTAGGCTAGATTACAAAATTATATGGGTAGGATAACTACTCAATGGGCCCAATATGTCTGCATCTCAAACAGGACGCTCTCTATGAGATGTAATCTTCCACTGTATGATGGGAATTTTGTTGTCCAATTCTTGATTCTCGCTATCATCTTTTCTATAATATGCATGCACTGCTGAATAACTAGCTTCTTGGAAGAGAGGGGTACCCCCAAATATTGATAAGGCATTTCCCCTTTTGAGAATAGCATATCACTGATGATTTGATCCTTGAAGCTCCGAGAAACTCCTGCCAGATATATTGAACTTTTTTCTAGATTTTCTTGTAGTCCAGATACTTGGGAGAAGTGTTGAAAAGCTTGTATAATTAGCTGTATAGATTTTTTATCGACTCAGCAACACATTAAAAGATCATCAGCAAAATAGATATACACTATTTGAAGTCTCTCACGCCTGGGATAATAGATGAAATTTGGGTTGTGTCTAAGTTGCTTCAAGGATCTGTTCAAGTACACCATGGCTAGGACAAAGATGTAGGGAAACATTGGGCCACCCGCCCGTTTGGATTCTCTTAAAAAAAAGTAGCTTTTAAGTCAAAAATAAAAAATCAAACTTAAATGACTTAAGTCAAAAAATAAAAAGTAGGGGGAGGCCTACTTTTGGTTTTTAAGTTATTTTCAACCTTGCCAAACACTTCCTAATTTATTTTAAGTCATTTTTGACTTATTTTAAGTTATTTTTTATATTTACCAAACACTTTAAGAAGTAAAAAACTGACCTAAAAGTAGGTTTGACCAACTTTTAAACCAATCCAAACACCCTCTTAGTCCCTTTTTGCTTGGAACTTAGGAGCCATCCCAGCATTGATAATCAATGCATACTGGACAATAGTTACACATTCCATTATCTATTTCACAAATTTACCAGGGAAGCCAAATTCAATCAACACCATTCTCAGAAATCCCGAGTCCACAGAGTCATAAGCTTTCCTTATATCCACTTTTACTATACATCTTGGAGAGACTCCCTTTCTAGAGTAACCTTTGACTAGTTCATGAGCTATAATCACATTGTCAAGTATACTCCTCCCCTCAATAAATGTAGATCGTGAGGACCCTACCAGATAATCTACCACTATTTTGAGTCTGGAGATAAGGACCCTAGCTATCAATTTATAGACAGTCATACAACATGCTATGGGTCAGAACTCTTTAACATAAGTGGGGTATGGTACTTTGGGAACGAGAGTCACTGTGGTACAATTCATAGCAGACAACAATTTTCCATTTTCAAAGGATTGCTTATAGCACCTCCTCACCTATTGTCCCCAGGATGTTTTAAAGAATTCAGCTAGAAACCCATCAATGCCTGGGACTTTGTCCAAGGGTAGCTTTTTAAGAGCTAATAATACCTCCTCCCTGGTGATCTCCTTCATTAGTTTCATTTGTTGATCTTGTGTAAGGCATGGTCCATCTCCGGCAATGTTGATATCGAGACTGGCCATTTCAGCTGCTTGTATTCCCAACAGGTTCTTGAAGAACAGTAGGAACTCTTGTTGTATCTGTGTCTGTTCAGTTAGTAGGTCCCCAGCTTCAGTGCTAATACTGGCCACCTTCTTTCTAGCTTGTCTTGCCTTCATGAACGCATGAAAAACTGTGTTTGAATCTCCATTGGATATTCAAGGATCTCTAGATCTCTGTCATAAAACCCTTTACCTGAATAATTGACCATTCTTAAAGTTTTACTAACAATGTTCTCTCCTTGCTAATTAGCTCAAGGTTGAATAGATCATTCTGTAATTGTGCCTAAACTATTGCAAGTTGGTCGTGCAATGTTTCAACCTTCCTGTCCAGCTGAGTCATTTCCCTGTTCATGTCTGGCTTGTTGTTCAATTAACTTCAATTTACTCCAGACACTATACATGGTGTGACCATTTATGGATTGGTTCCAGCTATTTTGCACTATCTCCTTGAAGTCCTTTTTATGCAATAGCTCATTATATAATCTGAATGGCCTTGGTAATATTTGTAGAGTGACCTCAGAGTAGATCACAATCGGAAATGGGTATATTCATCTATTCATCTTCTTTACCTAAATAGGGTTCTTATATATCAAAAACAACTAATGTGAATACACCATTTAGAATTGTCAAACAACATTTTAAGGGCATAACCATTCAAATATATTCATCTTCCTCACTTGAATCACAATCTTAAGCAACTTAATTCCATCTTCATGGAGTGGCGCTCCGAATCCATTTTTCAACACACATAATTCAGGAATCCAATCACATCCATTTGCTCACCTAGTTTGTTCACATCTAGATAACAAATTCGAAGTGGTCTATAGCTTAATGCCTTAACCATATATCTAAGGTTGGATTCTGTTCATCGCAAACTTTTTCTTGGTGCTTTCAGCTTTATATTTGTGATATATGTGGTCACAAAAAACAAGGGAGAAAAAGGAAGGAATAGTCACTTGAAGCAATTCTATAAAATCAATCAAGAATAGAATTGCATGGCTGATCAAATCAAAAGCCCTTTTTTTTCTAAAGCTAATCCACAAACTTCAGAAGCATCTTCAGGTTATACCATGTTCTTGTTTATTCACCCTCCTTACTGAAAAGGAATCTTATACATCAAAAACTACTAATGTGTATACACCAATTAGAATTGTCAAACAACCTTTTTAAGGGTAAATACCCAATTCTCACACATTCATTCTCTCTTCTTTTTTTTTTTAATAATGTTGGTTGTTCACATCACCTGTTACCCTCCTACCAACATATGTATTGGATAACTCTATCCTTGGGCAGAAGAAAAAAAACACCTAGAATTTTTTTTCGTGTGCTAGGATTTAACATGATCTCCAAAGTTTTCAGCCACTTCATCAACCGCCAGGCCCTGGCTGCTACTCGATTTGAATCCGAATTTCAAGCAGTTGCCCCAATCTTCACTGAACTGGAACACCCCTTTGCAGTCATCTCCCAACACAGATTTCACGAATTTGTTCAATTTGATTAAAGCTGTTCGCTTTACACCTTTTCAAGTATTCATGTTCCATCATATTCCAAGAATGACATTTGAAGTGATCTGTAGTTAACTTACTACCTTAATCTACCCTAAAATTATCAGGGTTTTGTTCATTCGCAAACTGAAATCAATTTTCTAGGAAATAAAATCAAACAATATGATTTAACCAAAATGACATAACTATCAAATAAAAAGCTTCTTTTTTTCGATAGTAACAACACAAACCTGGTCAACACCACCATCATCATCATCTTCGTCGTCAAGCAGATCGAAGGGATTACGGAAAGTACCGGAAGAAGGAGGAGGAGATTCAGATTCATCTTCGCTATTGATTAGTTGTTGAGTCTCAGGTGGTTCTTGTTCCTTCAAGATTTTCTTCATCAAACGAACCGACATTTTTTCAAGATTTATCAAGTTTCCCCAAATTCAATCTTTGTTTCTCCTTTCTTCTTCTTCTGTGTTTTAGCTGCCGAACAATTCCACCCTTCAATCTAATCCAAGGTTTAAATACAGATACTAATGCCAATTTTATTTTTATTTTTTATTTTTTATTTTATAAAAGAATTGATGCAAGTCGGCTAGTTTTTTTTTTCTTTTAAAAATCATTTTTCAACTTAAATTTTTTTTCTTTTGGGTTGTTATTGTTTTTCAAATTTTTGAAAATTCTAAAATTCAAGTGAAGTTAAATTTTGAATTTTGTTACCAAACTTGTTTTGTGGAATTGACACCGAAAATAGGTGAAAAGTATTGTCAAATGCTTCCGAACATTCGATATATGATTCAATATTTCTAAAATAGACATTATGCACTGAATTTTTAAAGTTCATCTGATACATAAATAAACTTTAATAGGATATATTTTGATATGAAAATTCAATAATTACGTATTAAAAAAAAGATATTGTAACAAAATATGTCCATAAGGGAAAAGGCATAGAATTCATCCTAAATTTGTCCCCAAAAATCAAATAACTTAAATACTCAAATTATTATGCCAATTTATTACATACATAATCTTGTTTAAGGTAATATTAATATTATCTTGGAAGTTGACATGGCAAATAAAGTGTCTTCACTTACTTTTAAGCGTGTAAGAAGAAGAAAAAAAATACTCCCTCCGTCCCATTTTATGTGGCACAATTTCCTTTTTGGTTAGTTAAAAAAAATGTCATATTTCCTTATATTGTAAGTATTTAAAGGTACAATTCCTCTTTTACCCTTGTTGGTCCCACTTAATTTTAAAGATAGTATTCCAATACATTTATGAAGAGAGAGAAAAGTGAGTCTATTTTTTAATATGACTATTTTTGAAGGGGCAATTTAGTAAACATTTCAAAGTCTTCATTTATTTCTTAAACTCCGTGCCCGATCAAATGTAGCCACATAAAATGGGACGGAGGGAGTAATAAAATTATAAACCTGACACTATTTTATTGATCATTAAATAATTAGGTATTTTTAGTATAAATAATTTTTAATATATTAATTATGCTAATTCTCTTTCTTATTTTTTAATAAGTTATGGACTCCACTTTTTTTTGAAACTTCTTTTATTATTCTTCTTTCTGTGTTCTTTTTCATCAATTCATTATCATCATTGATTATTTTCAGCAAATTCATTTGAGAATCTACTTGAAGAAAATCATTCGAAAAATCATGAGGTATATGATGACTTCGATTGAAAATACTATGATATATATGCATAAAAATTATGATTATTTTCTTAAAACTTATCGAAAATTCATCTAGAAAAATGATTACTTCTCTTTGTTTTCTCTATTTTGTCGTAGAAACATCTCAACCATCACAATATCATTTCAGTCTCAAGTCATCAATAATATATTTGATTATTCATTACACACAAAGTATATCAAATAAATTATTGAGTGGCATCCATAATTATCAGAAAAAGTTTGAAGAATTTTAGTAATTTTACAGATCTAGAAGTATTCGTTTGCTTTACCAACACTAATGATATAATCATCGTCTATCAACACTCCACAACCAACATCTTTATAATTCATAATTATCTTACTATTCCTTGTTTTTCTCTTCAGATTTATCTTTTCTCCTTCAATTTGATTTATTAATGATGGAACAAAGAAAAAAGTGGTTTAAAAGAGTGAGAGATAAGTTACGGTAGAAGAGGAAGAATCCAAGAGGAGAAAAAGTGTTTTGGTGAAGAAGATCTCTACTCGGGTGGATGGGAGGAAGGAGGGCAGAGAGGGATTCTATGACTTTTTCATGTTCATAATTGATTTAGTATTTGACATGTTAATTTTTAAAGAAACCTCAGTATAGGTTAGATCTCCACTTTCAAGCCATAACATTATAAATTTGGTGTCATAGATCAATTAAGACATCCAAATGACTCGTTGATGTTACTCATATATATGGTAAATAATTCATTAGAGATGAAAGTTTGATATTTCTAAAATTTAATTTTGATAATTCGATAATCAATAATTAAAAATAGACATTAAATACTCTTTTGAAAATCGTTCTATATACAATACATTTTAATGGTATTTCTGTGCATGAAAACATAGTAATGAAAAAGGTAATAGTCAAAATATGATTCATTTTGACTAAGCGCCCCAATCAACTTCTGATACAATAATTCAATTTTCACTGCCTGACATTAAAAATTGAACCTATATATTGTGTAGAAATTTGTGATGTTTCATTGAATATTAAATTTTAACAATAAAGAAATATTAATTTTTTATAATGTTAAATGTAATATAATATTTTTGTTATTATAAGCACATATCATCAAGAAAAAATAGAAAATTTAAAATAATAGTATTTTTAAAATATATAAAATATCATTTAAATTAAAAAATGGCCACATAAATAATAATTACAATTAACAATAACGATAGATTGATAGATAAAAATAATTAAAATTTACCAATCACACCAATAACTATGAAAAATAAGAATAGCCTTTTCTGTAAAGCAAGATACAGATGCTAGAATGTTAGTTATCTTATTTCAGAATATTTAAGATGAATTTTCTCTTTTTACTATTATTTTATTTTTAAAATATCATCCCAATTTTTCATTTTTATATATAAAAAAGTACCCATTATTTTATCCACCAACCAAATTTTAAAAATACCAACTACAGACATTCAAGAAATGATCCCTCGTCTTTTTAGGTAGCTAATCAAAAACTAAATGTTTGACGAGAAGAAATTGTTCCCTCAATACGAAATTTTTTATTAAAGAATATTTATTTACTAGATTTATTTAATTTATTCACTAATAAATCTTTGTAATATGCTATTTATACATAGCAAGTATGTTGAATAGTGAAAATTGTAGTTTATTGGTTATGTTATAAGAAACGAAAACATGACTGCTTGTGGTTATTTTCAATGTTTAATTGTAATGTTATTTACTTTTGTATTATAGTTGAGTTGTAAAAGTTATGTTGGTTAATTTTGCTACTTTTTAGAAATTGAGGATCGATATAAACTATATTTATAAAATAGCACATCCAATTTTTATTTTTTTTAAATAATCAAATACTATGGTCATCACCATCTTTATGGAATGAGAAACAACGGACACTAAGATAATTTATATGATTGTTTGGTATGACAGTAATTTTTTCGTCTGGCAATCCTACTGCGACATTTAAGACATTTATATTGATCATGAACAAGAACAATATTGTTGTTGAGGTGATAGTTGCTATAATTGTAGTTTCTTCCATGGTATATCTTACTTCTCTCTTTCTTTTTCCTCCAAATATCCTTTTGAAATATCAAAATGTAAAAGAATGATTAGGAGAAATTATTAAGGAAAATTAACACTTTTTGGCAAGTGTTTAATAAATTTCTTAAATTATAGAGATAATATATAACATTTTTTCTCTAGTTATTGGTATAATTTGATTTCAATCCTTTTAATTAATATATGATTCATTACACTTAATCTTAAATTAACCATAAAACATAATTATTTTTGTCCCTTTTACGTACAAACATGTTATTAGATATAGGTTTTAGAACTATATTACCAGTAAATTTGACGTAACAACACAATTTTAACATAATATAGGTAACATTGGTTTTATATAATTGCAAATATTTATCCAAGAAAGATGTAGAAAAACTTGTTGAAAGCGTTTGAATAAATAGAAAAAATATAGGTTTACGTCATCGACGACCCCTTAAACTTGTTTGCATAATTCACTTAGACACCTCAACGAGGAATAGTACTAATTGAACACCTAAAATATTTAAAATATATACCTATTAAGCACAAAATGCAGATGTGGCAAAAAATATGGATCTCACGAATATTAAGCGCGTGACTAGATCCAAATAACTATTTTTTATTTTTCTTATTAAAAATCTTGTACCTTTTTTTCTTTTATTGACATTTGGCATTGAATAATAACTATTTTTTGTATTTAAAAAAAATTCTTAACTAGCAAAAGAAAGTCATTTAGTCAGTCTTTTTCCCCATTTTTTTTTGTTCATACTTCTGCACTTCTTTTCTCCATCTTCATCCTCCATTTTCAGTTCTCAATCTTTTGTATTATTTTTTTGTTTTGTTTTCATTCATTATATTAAAAAAATCGAATCTACTGGGCAAAATTTGTAAGAAGAAAGAAGATTTCGATTTGGAGTTAAAAAGTTGACCGACGTCCGTCAGTTTCTATTTTCGATCATTTCGATCAAACATCACCACTCAAATTAAAATGTAAACCCATTGAATTTATTAAAATGATATTCGAGAATTCTAATAGAATTTACTTGAGTACTCTCAATTTCTCTTCGCCATCGTTCAAGGACATCGATTTATTTTCAACAAATATCTCAATAGTCGTTCCGCTAAGCTATACATATGTCACAACTTATTTCACTATTTATATTTATCTTAATCCCATAGTTTATAATAAGGAAAAAATGAATCTTGTCGGAGGAGTCGATAACATGGGTGATAGTCGTGAGCCAGGGAAAGAAGAAGAAAGACCAAAGGGTTAATCTTTTAGTTGATTAACATTTTGAATTATTAATTGTTGAAAATTAATTTTTTTCATCTTTTTAAATTTTAAATTTATTTTTAATGATTAGATTGGACCCACATGCCACATGTCGTAGTTCTATTTGTGACTTTTTCAAGACACAACGTGTGAATTACACGCACATTATTTTTTTAGCTAGTTGTCATTTTGTGTTCAATACATACATATTTATTAATATTAGAGTGTCTAATAGGTACTAGTCCTAGTTAAGGTGTCTAAATGAATAACGCAGACAACTTTAAGTAGTCGTAGATGAAAATGTACCATATATTTTTTCTGTGAAGAGTTTTGGAAAGGATTTTCAAACTTAAATAAGAATTCTTCTTCTTTTTTTCCTCTCCTTGCTTTGTTGAATGATTAAACTTTTCCATGATTGCTATAAATTTATAAAATAAAAATAAAAAGACAAACAAGAGGGATAAAGTTATTGTAGGAGGTTTTAATTAAATCTTTTATACTATCTTAAAGATTTTTACTATTTTTAATTATTTAACCTTATAAAGAATATAAAAGGAATATATCTCAATTTAGATACACAAACTTATAATTTCTCTTATTTGTAGCAACACCAAATATAATTATGCCATAATCCTAGGGATTTAAAAGGGTATTACAATCTTTTTTATGTAGTGCTGATGAACTAATTTATTTGATAATGCGGTACATTTTATGATTAGAATACCCTTTAGCTTAAAGTTTACTAAATGCTGACCTTTTGGGAATCTCATAAAGATTATGACCTGGATCCGATCGATTTTTTTTTGAATCTCTATACATGCAATTTCCTTGACACAGAGGACGTTCTCATATTCTTTCGTACATCAATATTTGGTATTTTGAGAATATAGTCTTTGTTTGACCTATTGTTTGGATGTTTAGTTGTTCTCTACTGTAGGTGTGTATTATGTGTGCATAAGTATATATTTAAACTTGCATAAAGTTGAACAAGTAGACACATATTTTGCTCGCTTTCCAATGTGTAAACTTATTGTCAATTTACACACTACTTTTGCTTGCTTTCCAATTGGTTGACTTTTCTTTTGGTAGACTTTTGATTTTACTGTAATACATTTTGATACAACCTCATTTAAGTTCTCATTCTATCGTAACAATCTACCTTGCAGCTTAAAGTTTATGAGTGCACAGTATGAATCGTAGAAATTTACGGTTCGTAGTCTGTACTCGTAGACTCCAGGTATGTTTATGAAATTTTGCTAGGTGTAAAGTCAAATGATGAATGCCTTCTACGAATCATAGTAAAACATATGGTCCATAGATGGGCTTTCGTCGAACCTGAAAACTTAATTTAAAGACCCGACCCGCGACCCTTTTTAATAAAACCCTTTTAAAATTCATCCCCCATTTACCTTCACCCTCCAACTATTGCAAACCATTTTCCCCATATTAAAACTCCATTGATCTATCATCATCTCCAATTCTCATTCCTCCTTTCTTCTCCAAAGTCAAACTCCCCTACGAAATCCAAATCCTACCAAATTGTGCAATGGTCGTGGCCAGTCGAAATCAAAAGAAAAAAAGTAGAACCACTCACTCACACAACTTAAATTAACTCATAAAGGTATGGATCTGTGATTACCAATGTTTGTTGAAATTTAGGTTGTAACTTTACTTAGGGTTGAAATTTTGTATGAACTATTGTGTTAAAATCAAACCTAGGTATGATTTTTTTTGTGGGTTGTGATGCTCCCCCCCTTATGAACATTCGCCCGCGAATGGATCTAGACAATTCCTTGGTTGTGTTTTCTTTTTTCTCATAGGACTTTATTTGCGAGTCTATATTTTTTACAGTCGCAAACCTGAAGTCAAATTCTGAAAATTTTAACTACTAAGCTTTGCATAGCTATCTTGTAAGAAGACATATAAATTGGACCTTCAAGCTACTTAAAATCTAATTAAGTCGTTGTGAAGAAATAATTTCCAATTATCGAAATGTGACTCACCTTAAGTCGTAAATAGTTAGGGATACTCCTTCCTCATTTCCTCTTCCGCTTCACAAGTCATTTCCTCGACGTTGTTATTTCTCCGTAACACTTTAACAGAAGCTACATCTTTAGTTTGGAGCTTTCTTACTTGCCGATCTAAAATTGCTATTGGTACCTTTGCATAAGATAAATCTTCAGCGATACAAATATTTTCAATGGGCTTAATACGTGAAGGATCTCCAATGCACTTCCGCAACATAGAAACATGAAATACAGGATGGACTGCTTCCAATTCTGAAGGCAAATCAAGCTCGTATGCCACCATACCGATCTTCAGAATAATATTATACGATCCAACATACCTAGGACTGAGCTTTCCTTTCTTTTCGAATCACATGATGCCCTTCATTGGAGATACTTTCAGGAAAACCCAATCTTCTACATCAAACTCTAAGTTTCGTTAGCGAACATCTGCATAAAACTTATGCCGACACTGTGCTATATGAAGGCTATCTCTAATAAGCTTAACCTTTTCAATCGCCTGTTGGACTAGATTGGCAGAGGCGTATCCAGGATCTCAAGAACATGGGGGCACCATTATCTTCAAAATAGACAATTAATTCAATTATATAAATTTTACGGTGAGAACAAGTTGACGAGCAAGTAGGTAGTAGCAATCTTTATATAGTAATATATTAGCAAAAAACATCATTCACTTACAATTGTCCTCGACGAGTTTTCATATTTTGAAAACGGTCAATAATGGCATCATTACTTACATTTTTAAATATACTACGCTCTATATAGCAAACTAAACAACCATTCAAAAGATCTTCATCCATCCTATTACGCAAATCATTCTTTATGTACTTCATTGATGAGAATGCTCTTTCCACACTTGCGGTAGCAACATGAATAATCAAAGTTAACTTCACAAGTAGATACACAAGTGACCAAGTTTGATCTAGTTTTGTCTCTATCATCACTTTTGCAAGATTCTTGATTCCCTTCAAGTTGAGAAACTTGCTATCACACTTTTGAGCATAGACAATAAAATTATCAAGTTGAAAATTGAGTTCCCGAAGCTCTTTATCACCAAACTCACTTAGGTAGTACTCAACTAGTTTCATTATCCTATCCTTGTGAAAATTAGCAAATGAATCAACCGGACTCAAACTAGCCATATCGAGGAGCAATTCACTAGTCACCACATCAAAACGATTATTGAGTTCTTGAAGTGCCAAATGAATGACGGCATAAAATACTTCCACACGAAAGTGATGTAAATATGAAATATTGGACCTCTTACGCTTCGACTTCCCATTAGAGTAGTCTTCATTCATTTTGGGAATTGAAATTTCATGTTTACCACAAAATAAGCTAACCTCATCCATCATAGAGTCCCATTCATCCTATCTCATCATTTGCAATCGTTTCTTTGAAAGGTCAAGCAATCCCATAGCATTAACGATATCTTGATCTTTCTTTTGTAAAATTTTATTCAACTCATTCGTCAATAGCAACACCTTAAACATCAAGTGCAACATAAAGACAAATTCAAATTCATGAATCTTGCTCAAAAGATTTTCCGCTGCAAATCTATCAAGATGATATGGACAATTACGTTTCATATCCTTACGCATATTAACAATTGAAGAAAAAAGAATCAGGAAATTGTCCAAGGTTTTAAAATGAGACCCCCAATGAGTATCACCCGGTCGTTGGAGGCCACGTTCTTGATTCAAACCTTGCCCTGTATGAACTTCTCCAAATTTAAGCAACTCCTCCAACTTATCTTCTTGATGTTGTCGAAGTGAATCTCTGCGTTTAAATGAAGCTCCAATAGTATTCAAAATATTAGTGAGAACATAAAAAAAATTATCCACATCCGAATTCTTTTTGGAAAGACCTACAAGTGCCAATTGCAATTGGTGAGCAAAACAGTGAATATAATATGTAGATGACGTATCTTGTAAAATCAAAGACTTGAGACCATTTATTTCCCCTTGCATACTACTAGCCCCATCATAACCTTGACCACGTATTTTGGATGTACATAATGAGTGATCCAAAAACAAAGAATAAATTGCCCTTTTAATGATTGAGAAGATGTATCATTTACGTGGACAATACCCAAGAATCGCTCTATCACCATTCCACTTTTGTTGACATATCTCAAAATTAGAGCCATTTGCTCCTTATGAGAAACATCCTTTGATTCATCAACTAATATTTCAAAATAATCACCGTCCAAGTCTTCAATGATAGCCTTAGTTGTTTCTTTAGCACAAGCCTCCACAATATCTTTTTGAATTGTCGGACAAATCATCATATCATTTTGTGGAGCATTACCTAATATTACTCTTCCCACATCAAAACTTCTATCCCCATACCATTTCAAAAGTTCAAGAAAAGCACCCTTATATTCGGAACCTTCACTTTCATCATGTCCACGAAATGGAAATCCCGATGTCAAGAGAAATCTTGCTACATCAATTGAGGCATTTAAACACATCCGCTAATCACTTCTTGCCTTTTCACTTTGCTTGTCAAAAGAAGATTGGATCGATTGTCGTTGGTTTTTCAAATCTTGCATCCTATTGAAACATTTATGATGGATACTATTTACCTTACCAACATGTTTTTTTTAATCTTTCTAAAGCTTTGTTCCAACACCTAAAACCATCTCTTGTAAATGAATCTCCGGCATTTCCACAACTTTCAAGTTCATTCTTGAACAAATAACAACACAAACAAAATGTCGCGTCTGCTTTAATGCTATATTCCAACCATTGAGATCTTCTCTTAAATCAAGTTGGTCGAAATTGACGCATTTTTTTTCCAAACTTAGTTTTAGGGAAGATATGAACAACAGGCTGACATGACTTTTTTTTAATGTAATACCTCCTTACCGCATCTCGAATATCAGGACCATAAGATGAAATAGGCATTCGATCTTTGGGATTTGCTTCAAGAGATTTAAAATCAAGCATATTATCCATATTTGAAAGTGGAAAAGAATTTGTATGTCTTTGAACTTCCGGAGCAACGTGTGAACTCACAAATGGTTGATTAGAGCTAGAACTTGGTTGGCCATCTTTTGGCTTTGGTAACTTGATGAGAAACTTATCCATTTGTGATTTGATGAATTGATTGTAAGAATTATTTTACCTACAAAATTAAATATTCACACTTCTATTCAATCTTATAAAAACAAAATAATTTTAAAAAAATATTAGCACAAATAGCAAGTTTACTAATAAAAGAATCACAATTATTAGATAACTATTTAGAAATCAAGAAATTCTTATAAATTTAAATATTCAAGCAATCAAATAATGGAACCACTTCATAAATCAAGAAAAACATATAAAACAAATGAAGTACATTAATAAATATATTTTTTTAGATAACATACCTTGTTACGTGTTCTCAAATCTCACTTCTACTTCACCATGAACAACAAAGTGAAAATGTGGAATGAAGCCAAAAGAATAACAATATGATGTCTTTACTCCTTTTGACCTTTTAGTTTAGGGCTTTGAAAAGTCAAAAGAAAAAGTTTAAAAAAATAAATAAGAAAAACGTCTAAATAAAGAAGGAAAGGAGAAAAAGAAAGTAAAAAATATAATTTGACTTTATTGACACTTCTAGCTTAAGGTCTAGACATAGCTAATGCAACCTAAAAATATGGGTAATTGAACCTCTTTTTATTTATAAATTATTAAATTTTTTTATGAAAAGTGGCACATTTTGTTATATTAATTAAAAATTAAAAATGTTAATGTGGATAGAAAAATTTGAACCACAAATTTATAAGTTATGCACCCCTATTTGTACTTACTTATCAATATACTAGAGTATTCTTTTTAACCTTGGGTTCACCAATACAAATTTAAAAAGAAAATTAGAAAAATAATAGTATTATATAGGGATTAGGAAGGGGATGATGGGTGCATGTGAACCCCCTCCCCTTCATATACATACGCCTCTGTAGATTGGGACCTAGCAAATCTGCTTCCCCGAGCTCAAACCAACTAATCGAGGACCTACACTTCCGCCCATATAGTGCTTCGTAAGGGGCCATCTGAATACTAGCTTGAAAGTTGTTATTATAAGCGAACTCGATAAGAGGTAGATGTTGATCCCAACTTCCTTTAAAATCCAGCACATAAGCACGTAACATATCCTCAACCGTCTGACTAGTACGTTATACTTGTCCATCAGTTTGTGGATGAAAAGTGGTGCTAAGGTTTACCTGAGTGCCTAGACCTTTCTGAAACGATCTCCAAAAATGTGATGTAAATTGAGCTCATCGATCTGAGATAATAGATAATGGAACTCCATGAAGGCGAACAATCTCCTAAATGTAAAGCTTGGCATAATCTTTAGCTGAATATGTCATCCTAACTGGTAAGAAATGAGCAGATTTTGTCAGCTTATCGATAATTACACAAATGGAATCAAACCTTCGTGGAGTGCGAGGCAAACCACTGATGAAGTCCATATTTATCATATCCCATTTCCATAATGGAAGCTCAATATACTGGGTTAGGCCTCCAAGCCTCTGATGCTCTACTTTAACTTGTTGACAGTTGGGACATTCAGCTACGATCTCCGCTATATCTTTTTTGATGCCCTTCCACAAATAGATCTACCAAAGGTCCTGATACATCTTCATTACTCCAGGGTGAGCTACATATCTAGAACAATGGGCCTCTGAAAGAATCTTTGTACGGAGCTATCCAATTGCCGGTACGCATAAGCAACCCTGGTATCTAAGGACTCCATCTCCAGTTAGCTTAAATAAATGTTGTTGCTTCTGTGGAATCTTTTCCCTCAATTTCCTAAGCTTAAGATCTTCATGTTGCTGCCTTTTCACTTCAGTCACAAAGGAAAATTCTACCATATTCTTAACGACAACACCTCCGCCTCCCGCATCTACCAAACATACTTGCAAATTAACTAGCTGGCATAGGTCTTTTGTAATTCTAGCCTTATCAACTTCAACATGACTTAGACTACCCATGGACTTTCGGCTGAGCGCATCAGCAACAACATTAGCTTTGTCGGGATGATATAAAATGTCAACATCGTAGTCCTTTAATAATTCTAGCCATCTCCTTTGTCGTAGGTTTAACTCTCTGTGCTTAAGTAAGTACTGAAGGCTCTGGTGATCAGTGAAAATATCTATATGAACCCCGTATAGATAATGCCGCCAAATTTTTAGGGCAAAGACAACTGCAGCCAACTCAAGATCGTGTATATGATAATTCTGGTCATACTTCCGCAATTGTCTAGAGGTGTATGCAATAACCTTACCATGTTGCATAAGAACACAACCTAGGACAATTCTTGAGGCATCACAATAAACAACATGCCCCTCATTACCATCTGGAAGAGTTATGATAGATGCGGTCATAAGCCTTTTTCTTTAGTTCTTGAAAGCTCTGTTTGTATGCCTCGGTCCACTGAAACTTAGTTGCCTTATGTGTCAATTTTGTTAGTGGTGTAGAGATAGAAGAGAATCCCTCCACAAACCTTCGGTAATACCCTGCCAAGCCTAAAAAGTTGTGAACCTCCGTTGGATTCAAGGGCCTCGACCAAGTCATCACTGCTTCAATATTTTGTCCATCAACCTTAATACCCTCACCTCTATTAACATGACCAAGAAAAGCTATTGAAGTAAGCCAAAAGACACATTTAGAGAATTTAGCATATAACCTGCAATCTTGGAGAGTATGCAATACAACTCGCAAGTGGTCTGCATGTTTAGCTTCTGACCGTGAATATATAAGAATGTCATCAATAAACACAATCACAAATTCATCCAAGAATGGTTAGAAGACCCGATTCATAAGATCAATAAAGGCTGTTGTGGCATTTGTAAGCCCAAAAGACATGACAAGGAATTCAAAATGGCTATACCTCGTCCTAAATGTTGTTTTTGGGATATCAACTTCCCTGACTCGCAGCTGATGGTTACCAGACCGCAAGTCAATCTAGGAAAAGCATTTGGCACCTTGTAACTGGTCGAATAAGTCATCAATCCGTGGAAGAGGATATTTATTATTTATAGTGACTTTATTTAGTTGTCTATAGTCAATATACATCCGTAAGGATCCATTTTTATTTCGAAAAAAGAGCACTGGGGCACCCCATGGGGAAGTACTTTGCCTGATAAAGCCTTTATCGAGCAAGTCCTTCAGTTGTTCCTTCAATTCTCTTAGCTCTGCAGGTGCCATTCTATAGGAAGGAATCAATATAGGTTGCGTATTAGGAAGCAAGTTTATAGAGAAATCAATTTCCCTTTCTAGGGGAATTCCTGGAAGATCATCAGGGAATACCATTGGAAATTCATTCACGATAGAAATTGACTGAAGAGTCATGGGCTCCTTATCAGTATCCTATACATGAACCATATGGTATATACAACCTTTAGCAATAAAATTTCGAGCCCTAAGGTATGAAATATACTTACCCTTAGGTGTGGCTGCATTACCCTTCCTCTCAAGGACTGACTCACTTGGAAAGTAAAATTTGACTATCTTTGCACGGTAATCAATATTAGCATAGCAAGCTGCCAACCAATCCATACCCATGATAACATCAAAATATAGCATAATCAACTCAACTAAATCAGAGGGGGTTGGATGATCATTAATTAACATCGTGCAACCTCGATAGACACGAGTAGCTTAAATAGAGTCACCAACCGCTGTAGAAACCTCAACTGGTTGTGGCAACAATTCTGATTTCATGTCAATCTTTCTAGAAATAAATGGAGTAATATATGAAAATGTAGATCCAGGGTCTATCAATGCGTAAACAGCTTAAGCAAATATCTTCAATATACCTGTAACAACATTAGGGGATACCTCTGAATCCTGTCATCCTATGAGTGCATAAAAGCGGTTCTGGCCACTGCTCGAACCTGTATCTCCTTCACCTCTCCCTCTACCATGACCCAGAGTAGGATGTGGTCCTGGTCATGGTGCACGGACTGAGGGTGAAGATGTTGTTGTGGATCTTAAAGGCTGAGCTAAATCACCTATGTTCAACCTCAGGCACCGACTAATAAAATGTCCTGTTTGCCCACAATGATAACATGAAACTGAACCCTGTCTACATTGCCTAGAGTGTGGCTTACCATACTGTGTACGTAAAGGAGTGGGATGTTTTATCTGTACATAACGATCCTGTTGACGCTCAGGCTAGCCTGAGCTATGACCTAGTCCTGATTGACTATAACATCAAACCGCGGTCCCTGCACCTATGATGAGACACTACCCGCTGGTCGAGGTGGATATCAATGGAGTGGAGGCCTAAAATCACCAGGTGGATCCCTATAAGACCCCATAGTATGGGTCCTCTTACTCTACTTCCTATCCCTATGGGTATCACGAATCCGTTTAGAAAGGTCCTCTATAGTCTGAGCAAAAGCCTGTATACGGGAAATATCTACATCATCTGATAAGGATGCTACCCTACAATCTTTGATCAGATGATCAGCCAAACCATCAACATAATAATGAAATCTGACTCTCATGGTATGTACAAAATTTGGTGCATATCTTGCCAAAGAATTAAACATGTGGCTATAATTCCTCACACTCATGGTTCCTTACTTTCGATTGATAAATTGGTCAAGACGGGCCTATCGAACTTCCTGTGGAAAATAATGGGCAAGGAAGGCCTAAAAAAAGTCCTCCCACTCTACTGGCGGAGCATCAGGTCCTCTAGATCTTTCCCAGGCCTCATACCAAAGGATGTCTACATCACGTAGCCGAAAAGATGCCAACTCCACTGCCTTTGTGACGGAGGCATGCATCACCCTTAATACTCTATATATATGGTCTATAAAGTCCTGGGGATCTTCAGTAGGACTAGATCCTGTAAATAACTGAGAGGGCAAATGAAGAAACTCTCGTACCTTCGAACTTTCTGGCCGGTCTCTCTGAGTATCTACTCCTGACTCCAGTTGTTTCTCATAAATAGAAACCATCATACTCAACAACTAAACTGCCTCCCTCATCCCCTGCTCCCAATCTCTGGTGGAGGAACAATAGGTACTGGAGGTCCTGTGTCCCTAGCTTCCTCAGGTACCAATGGAACTGGTGAGGCTGGGGGTACTGCATCTCTTCGGGCTTCAACAGGTGCCGGGGAGGCTGGTACTAGGGGTACTAGAGATTCACCCTATGCCTCCAAGGGAATTCTATCCCTTTGACCCGGTGGGGAACGACTAGTACCTTCCTTAGATCCATATCTATCTCTCGATTTGCCATATCCATAGCGAGTGTAGCCTGTTAGATAAGAAACATAAAGCACAATTTAGATTTCAAATGTTCTTATACTTTTGCACTATAGCACCATCTATTAGTTTAATGAAATGTAACCATTTTTAAATTCCCTGTAGCCTCTTGATTATAGGTGTGGTGCACAACACACCCATAAACAAGACTCTACTTGACACGCTTGTGGAGCCCCCGAGATACGATCTACTCTGATACCAAGTTTCTCACACCCCTAAATAGGGGGAGTAACTGACACTCAATACCCTATAAGATCGAGTTACCTACTAAAACATAATAGCAAACCAAAGTGAGAGACAACAAAATTGGACAACACAACCTCTAAAAAGTGAAGACTGGACCCTGAAGGTCATAACCTAATGAGAATAAACCATACAAATAATGGTAGACCAGCCTAAAAAAAATAAAGATGTACTATCTAGCCGACGAGGCCACAACCGAAGACATACCTACCTACACACATATATATACATGCCAAGACTATGGGTTGGAGATTGAAACATACAAAAGAAAACCCAGAATAATGTGTCCATAATAGCCTCTATGAGTGATATAAGCACTTTCGGGACAAGGCCCCAAGTATAGCCAAACTGTACGACAAAAGTAAACATCCTCTGATTGCCCTAGGATAAGATGGAGCTTACCAATACACAACTGAACCTGAATCTTAGTGGGTGGGTCGATTAGAGTCCCTATCTGTACCTGCTCGCACGAAACAAAAAGCAACGTCCCATGCAAAGAGACGTCAGTACGAATAAAAATGTACTGGTATGTGGTATGTAAAGCAGAAAGTAGAATTATAAATATTTACTATAAAAGGGTAATAGAGATACCACTTGAAACTGAAACTCAAATAATCTCCATGGCTGAAGTTTGACCCCATACTATTTAAATATACATGGTATGCTCGTATAATCGTATGTCTTGAATACATATATATATAGATTCAAATGCATGACATACCCAACCAAATGCTAGCAATGATGGTGCTTCCCGTTAGCTAACCAACATCATATATGCCAACTTATGGCCATCGGTGTCTCATACGTATAAATATAGGCAATAGGCCCCATACCCCTCGATTATAGCTCGAGAGTAGAATGCATAGCATGTCATGGATTTATAACACCTATATGTTACTGTTGTCATGTTGCCAATCTTGACCCGTTTGTAGTCTTGTTCTCATAACCTCATAATCACTTTCGTATAACATGAAACCATTCATGGAACCTCATATGTTCTTCCAAATAAGCTTGAAAAGTTAACTCAAATTTTAGAAAGATAACATAACCTTGCAGATATTCATAACAAGTTTAAGGTGATTTACTTAGTTCCTAACTTGGTTCCTAGATAATTTATAAAAGAAGTATTTCAAAAACCAAGTGTTCTAATAGTTTAAACATTTAAGTTATATTAGAGAGTTTTGAAAATCGTGAGTTACTTTAAAGATTTTTCATAATGACTTTAGTGGTGAAAGAGGGCTGGTTACAAGTAATAAGGGTATCTCGTGATATTTTAAGTCACATCACCTAAAAAAGAATAATAATTCATACATGCAGACATATAATCAAGGAAACTGATAAAATGACATGTAAATGTCGAATACTCTATTTATTCGAATAAGTGGACTATCAAAATAATAGAATCATGAAAATAATTCAGCTGAGATCTCAATGCCTTTCACTGAAGGACTTTCTAGCAATAGAATAGCAAAATATCACATTCGGCGTTTTAGGAACTTCCCAAGAGTGGTGCTAAAATGAGGGACGGAGCTTAGCCTTTATATACCTTTCCAATGAACGCTCGAATAGCCGTAGCTTCTTCACGAGAGTTGTTCCTTATGTCCTAAGCTTCGCAAAAACTATATATACACAACTGGTACACACCTATAAACAGTTCATAATTGATCTTAAATCGACAGATTTTCCATATGGCTCCAACTTGACGAAACTTCCATAGAACTTCATAAAAACAATCATAAAAGAGTCCCGAGATGATTACCTTAGTTAACCAAGTGTAAACCTTGAAGAAACACCAATAACTACAAATTTATATCTTCAAAAACTAGCTCCAAATGCAGCTAATAGAAGGGGAAAATGATTGCCACGTGTAGAAATCACATTTCTAGGCACGGGGGCAACCTTTAATGGTTGAAATCGTCAAAAACTAATCTTTATCATGCAAGAACTTTATTAGAACCATCTCTTAAGCTTTATTTTTGTTAGGGAGTGAAAAGAAATGTTTTTGTGGCTTTAAATGTTGAGTAAGCCGACATACCACATTATTGACCCGACCCGAATTTTTCCTAAGCAGTCCGCAGCAAAACCTTCATAACTTCTTACTCCGATGTTGGTTGGATACAGGGTTTTATGCATTGCAAACTAGACACGTAGGCCTTCGATTTGATGGGTCATAGGCCTTTTAACTCTTTATATATTGGGAGAAAACATCCAAGATATTCGACCCAAAGTTAAGAAAATATTATTAGTGAAATTTCGAGAACTTTTGCCGACCTTAGTTTCGCTAATTTTCTTGACTTCAAAACTTAACATACGACCCTTATGCTATTATAGTACCTTATTACACACTATTCTTAGCATGTTGTACACTCATAGTCCTATCCACAAGGTATGTGACAATTTAAACCTTTCAAACGGGCAAAGTTCTACCCGAGCCATTTCTTTAATCATGAACTTTGTTTGAGGGGTCCCTCTGACCTAAAACTTTAGTTTAGTTCCTTTATATTGCCACCTATTTGCAATCTTAATCTCCAATGTACGATACAAAGTCATAAACACCTCATATAACCATGCCATACTACACCACATCTATTATGCAAGAATAGAGAAAAAGTACAGGATCTTACAACGATGATGTGTTAAATACTTGTTTAGAGATAGGTTGGGTTGTTAATCGGAACAAAATTTGAATATGGGTGTAAAATTGGCACACTCGTCTAGCATTTTGTGACCTACGAGGGTATCCTACAGATCGTATAAATTTCTACGATTCGTATTTTCCTCTTGTGGAAAGACTTGAATGATCAGTGTTTCCATGCTGCACATATGTTTGTATGTATTATATCTTGGAGTCATAGGATCTTCTATAGTTCGTAGATAGGCATCGTACACTGACATATGTAAGGATATAATTTGAAAATCACAGGGACTATCTACGATTCGTACAAATGCTTACGACTCGTAGATTAGTCTCGTAGTCCTAAAAGGCACAAACAAGTATCCTAAGTTAGGAACTAAGGGTTGACATACGGTTTGTAGAAATATTGACAGGCTGTACTGTCAAACCATAGTTCCAACTTTAGAAGCTTAAAAATTGACTTTCTTTCCTACGATTGGAACCTACGACCCGTAGAAACTTCTACGGTCCGTAGGAACCCAACCGTAAGACCAAAACAATATGATTCCTGCACATTTTGTTTTGGTTTCTTGGTTTTATTTTCAATTCTCTTGTTTTCTTTTAGTCTTTCTATGGTATTATCAAGTCTTCCACATGTATTATGCTGACAAAAGGTACTTTATAGAAAGGGGGAAAGTCCATCGCACCTTCTTCCTGGGCTCGAACTACTTCTACATATCAGTTGCGAGACAAAACCACAGATGATGAAGAAAGTGGTTGGGAATACAATCCGAACGTGAAAAAGGACTCACCTAGGGTACTCAGACCACCAGAAATTTCCCAAACCTAATTGATATGGATGCGCCCCCACAAAGGTCAGTTCCTCAGTATAAAGACGGAGTTGTAACCTCTAGCTTGGAGGCTACTTCACAAGGAGGGTCGACATCTAGCTTGCAGTCCGAGTCCAGCTCTGGATTGCAATTCGATTCTGAGTCTAATTCTGGCGCATCCCAGTCTAGAGAAGCATCTGATACACCAATCACTAGACTTTCTGAGCCGGTATGAGTTGATGGTGAGCGACATCCGTGGTGTGTCTGGGGTATGTTTGATATCTATTCTGAGGCCATATGCCAAAATTCTTAGTACAAGAATATCGACCTATTAAGGAGGAGCAACGGGTTATTATTGGGAGTATTCACATTGTCCCAGCCATACATGAATTATTCAAGAGGCACAGGTGTGACTGGACGACTGACTCATAGGGAATGTATAATGCTATCATGTTTTGAGAGTTTTATGCCTCCTATGCGGCTATAGTGAAAAATGCCTTACCTCCGAAGGCCAAAGAGTCGGATCAGCCCCACTCCTGACCATATTAGTACATGACATTTCATAACACACAGTTCGTTGTTTTATTTACGAGCCATCACATGAGCAGTCTATCACTACGGTTGAGTTCGATTACCGGATGTAGTTAGTCCGGAGTTGATCAGCCATGAGGGATACGACTCAGAAAAAAGGCTTGTTGAGATCGGTAGTTTGATATATAACTGAGAAGGGTGTCGACACCGAGTAGTTTCGTGATTTTTTGACCGCTATAAAGAAGACTTCACTCAATTTTGCTGTGAAATTTTACTGGTCCATTGTCCGTGCCAGACTATCTCCTACTATGGCAGACAATCATTTGACATTGGATCGATTGTGATGGTTGCATGCTTGATGGAAGGTCATGAGATTGACTTTGCCCGCAATCTTGATAACTAAGATCCACGAGAGAGCTTTTTGGAAGTCTACTACCCTTCCGTTCCCATGCCTGATCTTCCAGCTGTGTAGAGATGTTATTGTTCCGCTGATTCAGGTTGATGCTTTGATTGAGGTTACCAAGGCCGTGGACGTCAGTCTAATTTGCAATGAGGACAACTTGGGTGCACTGAGACGCGGTATCCATTTTGATATGCCGGCTATGAGTGAGGCACCCACCCAGGTGTAGCCTGATGAGGGAGATACTACTGAGACTTCTGTGAGTGCTCCTCCATCTACTTTCGCCCCAGCTAATAGCACACCACGTGCTTTCACTACATTGGGTTTCTCTACTTTTCCCATAGGCAGACTTCTGCGGCTAGAAACTTAGATGGATCAGCTGCTACAGCACCTTCGACCCTGGATGCAGACAATTGTTGAGGAGTCAGACATGAGGATGAAAGTTGTGGTTACTGTAACAGCCCAAATTTTTTTATGCTAATGCCCGAACCATTCTTTATTTGCATGTAAAATTGAATCAGGTGATTCTTAAATTAATCATATGTGTAAATGTCATTTCTTTTGTGTTCTAATGGATTTGGTTATGACTTAAGATCATAAGAGCCTCCTAACACAAAGTTGAGTTGAAAGCTTCATTATCGATTTAGTTTTGACATAAGATTCTACTTAGGTAAACTTCAAACGATAATATCTCCCAGCACATAATGAATTATGTGGCCTATGACCTACCAAATTAAAGTTCTTTAAGTCCTCTTTCCAACGCTACCAAGTTTGACTCATTTCATGTTCGGAGTAAAAAGTTATGGCCATTTTACTAGAAACTTCCATATCAGAGTTTTCTAAGTTTGCGAACGATGGCTCCAACCGACGAGCTGTAAGTTGAACGACGACCCATCCAGTCAAGTCATTTGTAGAGTATTGGGAGTCAACTTTTGGGACCCAAATCCTACGGATCCAACCGATGAGTCGTAAGAATTACTACTGGCTATCATTTGGAACCCATAAATGGACTTTTGAGCCTTAAAAGTTCAATATCAATTCCATGGATGGGATCTACGGTCCGTAGATCAAACCACGAACCATAGATAGTCCCGTGGATAGTTTTTGTCAACTTTAAAGAGGGGTAGTTCAGTATCCCTCCCTTGTATGCTTAAACCACAACCCTCTTTCACCAAATTAAGGGTCTAAATAGTGTTAAAATATTATATTACTTTTTTTGACACTTCAAAGACTTAGAGCAAGGATTCAAGACGAGAAAAGATAGGGTTTTCAAGAGTTCTTCAAATTTCATCTATTTTGCCTAAACTTTGTTCTTCCCGGTATGTAAGGTTATCATAGTGTTGTACTAGTTCGTCCTCATGCCCTAAATCTACTTTCAAATCAACAAAAGAGTAATCTAGGGTTCTATCCTTAGATTTTAGTATTTGTGAGATGAGTTGATATTGAGTTTAGAATTCTTGAGTTGTTGATTATTGAATTCCTATTCCTTATCATTGAATTGTCCTACAATATGAACTGTGATTGTTGAATTGATTGTTCATAACAATTTTTCAACATGAACCCTATTTTGAGTATTCTTTGAATTCTTATTGAAAATCTTTTAAAACAAAACATTATTGTTTGAATTGAGTTTTGAGGAAGTAAATAAAAGTTGTGAAAGAGTATAAAAGAACTAAGTATTTCCTAAATGTTCATTTTTACATGAAGAAAAAGATGTAGACTTTTTGAGAAAAGTTAAAAGTGTTTTTAGAAAGATTAAGTACAGAGCAATTACTTCTTAAAGACCCCCCCCCCCCCAAGCCTTTTGAGTAATTATCTCAACCCATAATATATTTTTACATTATGTAAAGAGAAGCCTTGTTTTCTAAATTAACTATGAGTTCTAAAGACAGTTTAGAGTAGTTACCTCTTTTAAGAGGATAGTTATAGCAATTATCTCAAACCAGAGAAAAATTAATGTTTTTATACATTTGAGCAACAATATGTATATAGGGAGTAGTATTGAGCATCGATATGAGGGAGAGTTCAGACAACTCACAACCCCCGTAAACCATGTCTTGCCGTGGGTACAAGATCATACTTTTTAAATGAATCCTTAGCGACTTCGGGCAGAGCTTCGTGGATCCACTTAGTTGAGGTGTTCTATATCCTGGCATGATATAGGACAGTTCTTGCAGAGTGGACAAGACGGTGTATCATCAGTTAGCTCATAGTGATGGTTGTCGGTAAGAGAAACTCCTAATAGAGTTAAAGTATATTTTTAAATATTACATATTATGTTAAAGTTCATAGAATGAGAAAGTATTTTGTAAAGTTAAATAGTTTCATTCCTTTAATTCTTTACATTCAGTTGAGTTTATGTTATACCTATTGCAGTCCTTCTTTTTAGTTATTTTGCTTCGGCTATATTACATACTCGTGCATTCAATATACTGATGTTATTCGACCTGCATTTTTTATGATGCATATATAGGTGTTGAGGATTATCAAAAGGTGTTTCGTTGAGATCACTTTGCACTTCAGACAGTTTTGGTGAGCCTCTTTGCTTTTCGGAGGATTTCACAATTTACTTTCATGTTATTGTTGAGTTGTCATGGGTCTTGTCCCGACTTCTATTTTAGTAGAGGCTTCATAAATAGTTAGAGTTGAAGAGTATCTTAATATTTCCCTTTTGTTTGAGATGCTTTGAGATTGTATTGCAAAGTATTATTATTATTATTGCAATTAAGTATTTTCAGACAGTTTGAGTTAAGTATTTGCTTGAGTTTGAGTTTTCTAAATTCTATTTCTAAGCTTGTTATCTCTTGAGTAAATCTTCCGCTAAGTAGTCAGCCAGGCCAAGGGTTCGCTTAGGGATAAGAAATGGTTCTCGGGTGTTGGCCACGTCTAGGGTGTAGGCTCGGGGTGTGATAGTTATAGAGAAGACTGAGGCCACATAGAGGAGGATTGATGCCTTCGAGTTTCGGATGCTAGATCGACCCCTGACTACACCAAGTGTAGATCATTCCAGATTTAGTTGGCTAGACTCCATGCTGATGTTGATGCGTTGGCTACTAGAACTTTTTCTACACCTAATCCTACACCTACGGAGGCTGGAGATGAGGTTCTTATGGCATTGTTTGGTGATGTAGACCCTCCTCGTACAGCTGGAAAGTGCTCATAGACTGAGGTTGGTATTTATAAGGATGTTGAGTAGCATGCACGAAAGAGAGAGCATCATGAAAATGAGGCAGCTCTACGATAGTCTAGAGTTGATAAAGATTTGAGATTGGAGAGACTATGACAGCAGGCAGCCGAAGCATCGACTACGGGGGAGCTAGTGATAGTGATCCTTAGATTATTTCAAAAGACATTAATGATGGCATCCCACAGACTAATACACATATGCACATTTTTGCACCGGGGTCCCCACAACCAGACCCATATGCCTCTATCTAATTCTTTGGCTCTTTGGTACCACATTTTTTTCTTCACCTTCGAATCTTTATTTTTTTGTGCATTAAGGACATTACACATTCTTTTTTGTGGGGGTGGGGTGAATTTGTTAAGAGTGTGAAGGGTGAAGTTTGAATAAACATAAGACTCTAACTATGCCTTGGGGTTTTCTTACATGTGTTCTTTTTCCCTAAGGACTATTTAATTTCTGTTGAACCGACATGTTAGGATGTCAATTGTAAAAGTAGACTAGATACAAAAGCATGATGATAGTAATGAAATTGATATCCCTCCAAATTTTTGTGTTTGTGTTGTATCTGTGTGATTGATAAGTCAACTGTGTAGGATCTTTTTAGGAATCGATAGGACAACATGACTTAAATTGAAGCATTAACTAGATACACTGATAATTTGATAGTGAAATGATGTGCCATGTGTGTGTGAGATTATTTGCTCATTCGTACAATATATGCCAATCTAGAACTTTCCCCGTTAGTCTTGCTAAGATGATTTAACTGTTAATTAGGAAAGGATCATAGGCCACTATTGAAACTAACTCGACTAAGCCAAAAAACAACCAACCAAATTAAAATGCTCCCTTCGATCCAAGTAGATCCTAAAATAAACCATTCTTTCGATTTAACCAATTCACCTTTCCTGTGATAATTGTTAACCTTTGTTTTTGCCCTGATCTTTCTTTGGACATCGTGCACCTCAACTCAGGCTAAAAGCCTAAGTAGAGGGTGACTACTATAAAGGAAAACAAGAAAAGATAAGGGGTATGAAAAGAGTTATGTATTGAGAAAAGAGAAGAAAAAAAGATGGTGTGGCAGACTAAAGAAAATAAAAAGGTAAAAAAATGAAAATTTTAAGAAAAGTTTGAAATGAAAAACAAAAGCAAGTCAAAAGTCACACCCAAGTTTTAATGAAAAATGAGGAGAAAAGAAAATTAAGGAGAAACTCGATTTGGTTGTAAAAGAGGAAAATAGCCAATGTAATGTCAAGGAGGGAAACAAAGTCACTTAAAACCTAAATACACCACACCTAACCCTAAGCCTACATTATAAGCTACGAAATTCCTATGGTGATCCTAATCTAACGGTTTGAGAGTCTAAGTTTAGAAAATAAGGGCAAACCTATGGTATTGTGCATGTATTTTATTGAATTCAATTGTGAGAGTGAGCGTATATTGGGTCTGTGGAATTGAACTATATATCAATATTTGTGTGAACAAAGGGATTTTTTCGTGGTAAGGGAACATTTTACATTGTCAAAAAGTTGGTATCTTGGTGATTATTATTTATGTATGTAAGTATATCTATTAGGTATGTCAATGTCATGAATTGATCTACATGTGATGACTTGTTTGAACGCAAAAATTGCAGTGTGTTAAAAAAAGTGAAATGGAGGATAGATGGTTGAAGATACTGCCATGTGATTGCTGGAGTTCTAGGTTACTGTTTGCATTGTGTCGTTTTGTGTTAGTAGTGGCACTCAAGGACAAGAAACAATTTTAAGTTGAGGGTGTTGATGTACCGCAAATTTATGGTACGTATAATGCTTTAAACTTGGAGTTTTGCATGTGTCTTAAGTATTTGTTAGTAGATTTGGTGGGTTTTTACTTGTATTTTGCAGGAAAATAGGTTTTGGGCAAGTCGGGATGAGAGAAAGGTGAAACATCAGTTTTAGAGTTTTACCGACTCATCCTACGAGCCATAGGAATGTGTCGTAGACTGAAGCACTGAAATTTGGAGCTAAGTATAAAACGATGAGACCATATTATGAGCTGTAGGAACTTCTACGAGTCATAGGTATGATTCATAGGAAAGATAGAGATTTTGAGCTCCAGTACTTGAACTACGAAAGAGCAAGACAGGTCATGCAAAATTCTACGGGTCGTAGAACATACCTGTAGAAAAGTCCAGAAGTTAGAAGTAAAGGTGTTATTTGACGGAAGGTCTCTACAAATCGTAGGAATTCCTATGATTTATAGGACCAAATCATGGAAGTGACTGTCGAAGCCAAAATTTTCTATGTTTCCTTTGTTGACTTTGTTAAGGATTAAATGTATATAAATGGTCATTTTATTCTCGTTTGTTTTATAGTTAGACAATTTGATATTTAGTTTTTGGTTTTGAGAATTATTTTGGTGAACATTTTTTCCATTTAATTCTTGAAGTATCAGTTTGAAACAATCTTTTGTTCGTTAATTCAAGATTCCAGAGTTTATCTACTCTCATTGTCAGTTCATGATTTGTTTTAACAAACTTATTATGAATTGTGATTACTCAAACATGAGTAGCTAAATCTACAACTAGGTTTGTGGTAATCATGAGTAATTAATAATTTAGACTTAATAATTAGTCATTCTTGAATAATATTTATGCATGTATTGTTGATCTCTTCACTTTGATTGCATTTTAACGGTGCGCAATGTTTCAAACTGCCTTATTCCTACTTTTCCGACCAAGAAGTAACAAATAGAAAAAGAGATTAAACAAAGAAGATTGAGCGAGTTAATGCATTATCTAATAGCTTGAACCATATCTGTGAAGGCTAATCTTGGTCAAGGGTAAGGGTTAGTAAAGCACACACTCGTAGACCGATCAAATTGCTTGATGAAATTCCTTATTTGGACGACCAATCACTTTGGAGATACATAACTTACCAACTTTGTATGTTAAAAACTAGATAGGATCACTACTATAAGGTTTACTGCGTTAAAGACTTGTGGGTAACACATGCACCCTAGTTTCATCTTCTTTTGACTTAACAAAACATTCGATCATGTTTACTTGGTTACTTATTATTCAACTAAATCAATATATCTTTTTTTTTTTTACAAAACCCCCATTTTACGGAAATAATCTTACTAAAAGTACAATCTACTGTTAATTAGCCTAAGTCTAGACCCTCGTGTTATCAACCCTAACCTCTGTTATGTTCTTTATTTGACCAACGACCACTTATACTTCTTTAGGGAGGTGTAATTTGGGCGTATCAAGTTATTTGATACTCACTCGTTGCTTCTACTTTTGTGTAGGCTACGAGCCCGAATTTGTGTGATTATCCTTTTTCTCTACTTCGTCTGAGGCTTTTCTGTGGATACTTGAGAGGCAGTTTCTTGTCATTTCAGTGGGACCACTTGTTCCATATTGTGTTCTTGTTCTACTGTAGAAACAGACATTTGAGACTTGTAATTTCTTTCAATTCAGTTGTAATACTTTAGTGGTTTGTTGTAACACCCCAAAAATTTATAAGCTAACGCCTGGACCATTCTTTATTTACATGTAAGGTTGTATCGAATGATTCTTAAATTGCTCATATGTGTAAAGATCAATTCCTTAGTGTGGGAATGAATTTGGATATGAATTGAGGTCATTAGAATCTCCTAGCACAAAGTCGAGTTGAAAGCTTCCTTACCGAATAAGTTTTGATGTAAGATTTTAGTTAGGTCAACTTCAAACAATCATATCTCCTAGCACGTAATGAACTAGGTGGCCATACCTACCAAATTGAAGGTCTTTCATTTCTCTTTCTAATGCCACCAAGTTTGCATCTTTTCGAGTTTGGAGTAAAAAGTTATGGTCCTTTTACTAGAGACTATCGCCAAAAAGTTTCCTGAGTTAGTTCCTACGACTCCTTTCTACGGGCCGTCAAAATTTCAATGACTCGTACTGTCTAGTCGTCTAAAACGGCAGAGAATCTAATTTTTGGAGTCCAATTCCTACGAATCCATTATGTGGGCCGAAGGAACTTTGATGGGCCGTAGTTTGGACCCGTAGAATAGACTTTAAGCCTAAAAATTGTATAAAGTCAATAGATTGGATCTACGATTCGTAGAAACTTCTATGGGTCGTAGATTGGACCTGTAGAATGAAAATTTGAGCATTAAAGTTCAATATAAATTTCACGGATGGGATCTACAATCTATCAGTTTTAAGAGGGGTAGTTTAGTCTTTCCTCAATCCTTCTAAGACTAAACCCTAACTTTTTTACACCTAGTTAAGGGTTTAGAAAGTGTTAATTAGTTATTTTGTGTTCATTAACACTTCAAGTCTTTAGAGCAAGGTTCTAAGAGGAGAAAAAGCTAGGGTTTTGAGTGTTCTCTGAACTTCGTTGATTTTGCCAAAAACTTTGTTCTTGCAGACATATAAGGCTATCATAGTGTTGGACTAGTTCTTCCTTACACCCTATATCTATTTTATATCAGTAAAAGAGTAATCTAGGGTTATATCATTAGTTTTGAGTATTCTTGAGATGAGTTTGATGTTGAGTTCTGAGTTCTTAAATTTCTAATTTTGAGTTTCTATTCCTAATTATTGAGTTTTTGTATATTGTGCATTGAGATTTTTGAGTTGATTTTTCATGTCTATTTTTCAGCATGAACCCTGTCCCTGAGTATTCATTGAGTTCTTACTGAGTATCTTTCAAATAAACATAATCGTTTTAAATTGATTTTTTGAGAAAGCAAAGAGGAGTTTTGAGAAAGAATTTTTTACATGATTTGAGTTGGAGTATAAGGGAACTAAGTATTCCCAAATGTAACACCTTTTACATTGACAAATGAGAAACCTTGTTTTCTAAATGAATAATGAGTTTAGAGATACTTCAGAGTATTACCTCTTTTAAGAGGATATTTTGAGCAATTACCCAAAACCAGAGAAAGGGTATGTTTTATACATTTGAGCATGAGTATACATTATTGGGAGTAGTATTGAGCACTAATATGGGGACGAGTTTAGACAACTCAACATCCTCATAAACCATGTCGCCAATATGGGTAAAAAGGGTCATACTTTTTAGATGATTCCATATTGCTTAGTGGATCCACTTAGTTGAGAGGTTTTATAACCCGACATGGTATAGGACAGTTCTGGAAGCATGGGTGAGACGTTGTATCATCACGTAGCTCATAGTGATGGTTATCGGGTAGAGAATTTCCCAATTAGAGTTAAAATGTATTTTTATATATCACTTACTATATTGAGTTCAGAGATAAGTATTTGTAAAGTTATAAATGATTTAACTTTTTATATCTTTAGATTCAGCTTAAGTATATTTTATCTCTTGTAGTCCCTTTTATCAGTTATTTTCTTCGGCTATATTACATACTCGTACATTCCATGAACTGATGTCATTCTACCTTCATCTTTCTATGATTCAGATACAAGTTCTCGAGATCATCAATAGGCGCTTCGTTGAGATCACTTTGCACTTCAGATAGCTTTTGGTGAGCCTCATTGCGTTCTGTAGGACTTCACATTTACTTTCAATTTAGTATCTTTGAGATGCCGTGGTTATTGTCCCAACACCTATCTTACTATGTCACAACCCAGATTGTCATGATTGGCACCCACACTAACCATCCGGTGGGAGAACCATTAATACTAATTAGCTAACCAAAGTACTAAACAACTTAATCAAAACTAAGGCATTTAAAGATACAAAAGCAAGTTTAAATGCAAGAGTCAAGTAGAGTTCCCATAAACTCCAAAAGATCTAACAAAACATTGCAGAAATTATTCCCTAGAACCTGAAAGTCAATGTACCAAAACTCTAACAAAGAACCATAGTCTAAAGAAATGGGTACAACCCAAATTAAACAGGAGAATTATCTAAAGAACTAGTCAAGTCCGAAGAAATGGACTAAACAAAAGGAGAACTCAAGGCAGCCCGGAAGAACTGACTCACCCTTGAATTCGATGACGATCACTGATCTTCTAAACGAGGTATGTCAGTTGCCGCTTAAAGATGCCCTGTACTCAACAAAGAAAGAGCAAGTGTAGTATCAGTACACAACCACAGTGTACTGGTAAGATCACGCGGCTATCCCACTAAGTGCAATATAAGCAAGTAATTACAACATTATAAACATGCATACACCGAACATATACAATATCATTTCAAGATCAATGCACAATTCCATATTCTCAACAGTAAGTGTATGCATAACAAGTCATTGGTCCTCTCACGGAACACATATCCAAACAGTTAGTGTACCGGTACGTGGTACCCGATCCTAGTTAGTGTGTCGCACGTGACACCCGATCCCATGTATGTACCAGAACGTGTACCCGATCCAAGTTAGTGTGTCGGAACATAACACCCGATCCATTCAACAAGCCACAATCACAATAACGATGTATATTCTCATAATCATACAATCAAGTCATGATTCATGGCATACAATTATTTAATCATCCTCATTTACTATTAGTGTGATCAATAATGCAATATTCGCATACATACATGCATTATAATGAAGAAAGTACAAACATATATCACACAACATGAAATCACAACCATCACCTACCTCGAACAAAGCTTGAATCCCCTAAGAAACTTGATTCTTCCCTTTTCAGATTCTTTTCGCTTGTTCTTGGTTTACAAACAATCAATATAATGCTAGGATCAATAAACAAGACTTAATTACTCGAATATAATCAGTACTATCAACCTTAGATCAAACTCATGATCCCAATATCCAAATTAGGGATTTTTCCACCATAATTCCCAGATCAAAACTTCCCCCCAACAATAATTACCCAAGAAACTACGTTCTACGGAACGAAAAATAGATTCGGGGAGTAAAAACCCTACCTTTAGCTTCAAGAATGGTGAAAAACTGTCAAGAAGTCTCCTTGGTTCGTTTCCTAACTTTCAAGAACAAAAATTGCAGAATAAAAAGACATTTTGGGGTTTATTTCCGACTTAAGTCGTGACTGTCCCACTATGGCGGCCCCCATCCCGCCACAGTAACCCCACCCTGAAGGGGATAATCCTGCCCTGGAGGGAATAATCCCGCCTTGGCGGCTTGCACGGAAACAGCGAGCTAATTTAATAGTTTCAAACTCCCTTCGTGCCATGACACTTTAAAAATACCCGTTCACGCTAAGATCAGTTTCGGGAGTTCTACTCGCCCGAATTCGATTCCGTAAAATCGTACGTGTTCCTTATCATCTTAGCTATCTACTCATGTGATCAAATTCATAATTAGATCTCTAATTCGTTACCAGATTTTCCTTGACCTCATTGACTTCAATTTCGTCCAAAACTGGACTAGGTTAAGAATTTCCAAGTTACTACCAAAAAGTTTTCTGACCCCAATTCTTTCTCCATTGGCTTTTCCCTAACGAATGAATCAGGTCGTTACAATAGATACCAATTTACCTATCACTCGTCCCTGAGCGATCAACTAGGAAAGACTAGATATGTAAGGGTAGAGTAGTATTTGAATCATCGAATTACTGGAATACTTGTCTCGCATGTCCTTAGCTTCTGGAGATCGCGATCAAGAATTGCAATCGGTTCTTCTTCATACTGAAGATCTTTGTTTAACAAAACTGAGTCTCACTTTATGATGTAATCCTTGTCCCCATGATACTTCTTCAACATGGACACATGAAATACTGGATGAACTCTAGATAAGTTTGGAGGTAAAGCCAATCTATAGGCTACTGTCCCTACACAGTCAAGAATCTCAAATGGCCCCCATGTATCGAGGACTAAGCTTTGCCTTCTCGTCAAATTTCATCACCAAATCAACCCCCAAAGGTTTCACATTTTCAGCCTCGAACCAACCAATTGAATACCTACACATCCTCCCATAGCCTCAATGAAGTCATCACAATACTCGAGTGATAAGTATTGTTGTATGTAAACTTAACTAACAACAAAGTTATTCCCAATAACCACCAAAGTTGATCGTACTCACGTCTACCACATGTTATCAAGGACCTTGACACAATCATGAGGACGAATCCTTTCTCGCATAAGTATGATAAAATTCTAAATCAATACTCGCTATAATTAGAAGTGAACCTGAACCAACCAACACACACTCATACTACCCAAACAATCATAGTTCTTATCACCATCTCCATCTCACAACATAAATTTCCATGAGCTTAAGTTATAAAAAATTGATCTTTAGACATCAGATACTCATCGAGGGATATGTCAAAGCATACAAACCCTCCAACAAAACTATCGAAATGCTAGATTTAGTAATTGTAGATTACCTCTTACGAACAGTAGAATTGGACCCAATGATCCCCACATTCAACCACACATAATCGATACATGACCTCGACGAATAGACGAATATTAAGATTGTCGGACAACCATAGATATGCATGGCAACTCTTCTATAAATTCTCATAAGCAAGGTGGTACATGTAGAACCACTAAAATACTTTACTAACTCCAAGACAACACCAATATGTCATTTGAAATAACCAAATCTTCCCAATCATCCCACTTAACCAAGAGAACATCGCATGATCAGTACACCTGATCCACCACTAGGGATCCACCCACAAAAGTGAAAACACACGTGAGCATAGCTAGTGAATCATACTCACAATCATCATGAACAATCTAACCATTTACTTACTCTAAACCAACACTTTTAAAATGAAAACCTTTCTTAGATACCTTAACAATCAAAAGTAATAAACTTTATGACTCAAACTAGTGCAAGTCCTTTTAAATGCTCAATATCTGATGCAATTGACCATTTCTCACCTTACAAATTCATACCTTGACAAAATCTATCACCATGAATGTAGACTTAAAATGAAAAATTTGAAATGTAAATTCAACTGTATAACACAATCCCCTTATCTATCAACATTAGCTTATCCCTTGAAGATTTTTATGAATTCATGGATCTTTGCTTATCGATCTTACAATATCTTTCGCTAACAATTCAATTGTACTCATTACTAAACTCAAAGACAAAACAAAGCACTTATCATCACACTCGAGCTAGTGCCTGTACACTCTTTTCTCAAGTCTTTTTCAATAGTTTTCAACCAATTTGACTGACTTGTGAAACTATTACCACAACCACAATAAAACGAATAAAATCACGGTCTTTGAACCCAATTATCTACCCTTCTGAAGATATCTCTTTAGCCTTTGCAATTAAATAAAATATTCTTGCTCTTGCCTCTCTATAAAGGTTGTACTACATCCCACTATATTTCCTTTAATTATAACTCTAGCTCTTTAAAATTCTATTTGAGTGGTGTCCCACCATCTCTTAAAAAATTCTATACAACCACGTTATTCACCAAATATTAGAAAACCACAACCTTAGATACTCGCAAGTCGTAATTACTATACCAAAATTCGTTTAACCAACAATTTTATTATATAGTTGCATCTCGTCACAATCCATCACAAACTTTTATTATCATTACGCTCAGTCAGCCTTAACTATCACTACGAAATCAACCTTTTCATCAACATGACACCTCCAAATTAGGTATACTCATCAAATTCAAAGGACCAACCCAATTCTTATACGCACTTTCTTACTAAAATCTTCAATTTCCTTCACCCAAGTATACTCAATGGAATTTTCTTTATCCATAAGCTTGTCATTCCGGTATTGATCCACTCATTTATGGCTTAAGATACTAGTCCTCATACTAACATCTTCTTTCTTAACAAACAAGAAAGGAGCACCCCACGGGGAAGCAATATGATGGATGAAACCTTTATCAAGAAGCTCCTGGTTTGAGCCTTAAGCTCTCTCAATTCTACCGGAGCCACGCGATAAGAAAGAATGGGGATGGAGCAAGTGCCAATTTCCAAGTCAATGCATAATCTATATCTCGATCCGGAGGCATACCAGGCAAGTTAGTAGGAAACACTTCTCTAAATTCTAACACCACGGGAATAGACTCAATAGAGGGAGACTCAAACTCAATATCCCAAATATGATCTAAATAAGCCAAACAACCCTGCCCCACCAGTTTCCAAGCCCACGCGAAAGATATGATCTTAACTAGCTTAGGCTTGTACATCTCTTCCCAGTCTAACCTTTCCCTAACCGGGATCTCTAGAGTTACCGACATAGTATTACAATTATGCCTGGTATAATAGGGGTACAACCAAGTCATACCTAAGATTGTATCAAGTTAGTCATATCCAGCATAACCAAATCAACTCAAGTCTGAAAATCCATAAACACACAGGACAAACACGATACACATGGGTGATTATGACAGACTCTCCAACTGGGGTGAAAACATGGATGGGGGCATCAAGTACATCACAAACCGCATTAAATCCCAAGGTAAACTGTACTAACACATATGAACATGTAGAACCCGGATTCAAACAAACAGTAGCCATTGGGTCACATATAAGAATAGTACATGTGATCACTGTATCTGATGCCTCAACCTCGGTATTGTACGAAAAGGCATAAAATTGAGCCATGTCATCTCGATAGGCAATCTCCTTGCCTGGCTGCACTACTCTTCTATCTGCATTACCATTTCCCCGACCTCCATGACCTTGCTGATTTCCTCCTCATATGCCCAGGTTCTCCACAATTGTAACACACTTAATAACTTAACTAAGTAAGCATTGTTGCTATTGTAGTAGTCGTATCATGAATCTCTTTGATATATAGAATTAATCCAAGAAATCATAGAATAGCTTCTAACCTCAATTGACATAATTTAATTTCATCATTCGCTAAATAACCCATACATGTTATGACAACCATACTAAATGCATTTTCCAAAGTAATGGTGTTCATTATCTAGTCGTCCCTTATAAAACTTCTTGAATGTTGTCACCTATAAACTTGAATCTACAAAACTGACCTTAATCCCTTCACAAGCGATGATAGTAGCTAGAAAGCCCCATAAAACTCTTAATTTTAGTCACAAAACTAGGTCGGACCTAATTCCTGACTGCTTCACTCTTTTGGGGATCTATCATTACCTCTTCCCTTGAAACTACATTCCCCATAAAGGCAATTAAAGTAAACCAAAATTCACACTTAGAAAATTTTGCATTCAACTTTTGTTTTCCCAAGAACACCCAGAATAATACGAAGATAGTCGGCATGCTCTTTCTCACTTTTCGAATAAACCAAAATGTCATCAATAAATACTATAAAAAATGAATCAAGAAATGTTTTGAACACACCATTCATCAAACTCACGATAGTTGCAGACTCATTTATCAACCCAAAAGACAAAGCTAAAAACTCATAGTGCCCATAGCCAGTCTGATGAGTCCGAGATTTGGACTCATTTAGGGCTTTATTTTTATAGGTTTAGTGTCCTTAAATGCTTATTTTGTGCGAATAACTGATGTAAAATCCTTAATTTTTAGGATTATGGATTAAGGAACAAAGCAAGGACAGTAAGTTGCAAAAAGGAACAAAGACAACTGAAAGAAGGAAGAAAAGAGTGCTTGGTGATGGCCAAGTCCATTTGGCGAGTTGCCGAGTGGCCATTTGACCGCCTAAAGTTCTAGTGTGCCAAACCCTGAAAGAAAGAACCAAGCTAGCGAGAGAAAGGATCACGCGGCGGATTGCCGAGTGGTTTCGCGATACAGTGTTGGATCGCCCAAAGTTACAAACTTGGAGGATGCTAAAGGCCAAGGAAGAAAGGCGATGAAATTGACCAAAGGGCGGATCGCCGAGTGGATCGGCGAGCTCGACTTACTTCACCTAGTGGCTCTTCGCAACACATTTTTGGTGACTATAAATGAATTTTTAAATATAATCTGGGAATCGTTATTCATTCTCAATAGTTCCTGTGTTCATAATTTTCTGAGTTTTGAACTGTGAGACAAGTTTTCCTTAGCTTTGAAGAATTTATGTTTTTCACTTTTGAGAAATTGGAAGTGGGTCTTTGAGATTCTTTGATTTGGACCTTTGTAAAGACTATATTAATCATACCCAGTTGATGGAAACTCAATTTGGTAACGATTTTTATCTTTTTATGATGTCTAGCTAAAACCCCAATTCTTGGGGTGTGATTATGATTATGGGCTGATTTAGCTTATGGGTATTGCTAATTGTTAGTTTAAATGTTGTTTAGAAGTGAGTTCAATCATTAATTGTAGTTTAATTTAAGAATTGTAGTTGCAAATGCAGTTTTACCCTTGTGTTTTTGGCTTACTCGAGAGAGAAGTTTTAAAAATAAGATTATTGAATGATAGTCTGTGGGTATTGGGTTGTCATGGTTCAGCTCAAGAGACTGAATCCTAAACCCTTTTCCACACATTCAGCTCGAGAGAGTGAATGGACTAAGATATAGGCTGGTCTTATTTTGCATGGTGTCACCCCCTGATTTGAATGATGTCTTTATTCAAAAACTTTTATTCCTATGACTTATTTAAGCATATTCGTACTTTACTATTGAATCTTAAACACGTACCACTCCCTATGGGATTCGACCCCAACTCATTTAGTTGTGTTTTATACTGACTAGCGATCGTTGACACTTAGAATTGGATGAAGTGTCCTTGAAACGTTAATCAAAATGGCGCCTCTATCGGGGAGTGGTGTTGGTTAAGATTCTTTGGTGACATTGAATTTTGTTGTTTTTAGTTATAGTTGAATCTACTTATTTTTAGTTTTGGTTTGTGTGTTGCTATTTTAAACAGAGGAAATGAGTGTCAACGGAAGCAATGGTAGCCAAGTGGGCTACCAAGATGACATCGGCAACCTCAACGATGTAAATGAGCTGATTGTTAATGACCCTCATCTAATGGGTGGAATTGGTGCCATTTTTTTGCCTTCGGCTGAAGGGAACATTGTGTTCCATATTACAGGCACCATGTTGCAGCTCTTGCAATTGAAAGGGTTGTTTGGTGGGTTGGCTCATAAAGATCCGCATGAGCATATAAGAAACTTTGTTGATGTTTGCGGGCCGTTCTCCTTCAAGAACATATCCCAAGAGTCGGTCCTTTTGAGGTTGTTCCCATTTTCTTTAATGGGAGAAGCATGTAAGTGGTTGGCTGAATTCACAAGAGACTCCATCAGTTCATGGGAAGAGCTTGTCACCGCATTTCAAGTGTGATTTTTCCCTCCTTCGAAGATGATGACACTTCGGGACAGCATCCAAAGCTTCAACCGTTTGGAGGGTGAGCCAATTCATGAGACTTGGCTAAGATTCAAGAAGTTGGTGATGCAATGCCCAACTCATGGTTTGCCCGACAACGTTTTGCTGCAATATTTTTACCGAAGCCTTGATACAGTGAACAAGGATAAAGCTGACCAACTTTCTCTGGGAGGTTTAATGCAAAAACCTTACATTATAGCAGCCCAACTTTAGGATGGTATGAGAACAATTAATTGGGCTTGGTACACCCGCGAAGATCAGGTCTCCCCTCTCACTTTTAAATTGACCAAGGAGCAGCTTGATAAAGATCAAGAGAGGGACCAAAACATGGCAAAAATCATGACCTAACTTGACAGTTTTTCCAAAAATGTCATGGGAGCTGGTGCTAGAAGTGTCAATGCTGTGGGTGTTGAGTGTGTAAACCTCGATGAGGCCAAGTTTGAAGAGTTGTACAACGAAGATGTGAACTTCCTAGGCGGTGGTTATCGTGCAAACTACCCAAGGCAGGGTGGTAACCCAAGTTGGAAAAGGGATGAAGGTTGGAGAGACCGTGATAGAGAGTGGAGGGATCATAATCCCGTTTGGAAGGAAAGAGATGGGGACAAGGATAGGTATGTTCCTCCTCACGAGCGTCAAAAGCCCAAAGAGCCTGAGAGTGGCCATTCTGAGGATATGCTCTCTCGTATTATCAACAAGGTTGAGGGGTCCAATAAAATTTTGAAAGAAATGAAGGAAGATGTACCAACTATTAGCCAGACGGTTACTTCTCATTCTGTCTCTATCAAATAGTTGGAGACCCAAATGGGTCAGATTTTGTCTCATTTAAACCCAAGACAACAATGGGGGGTTTCCTAGTGATACTATGGCAAACCCCAAAATTGATGTTTGAGCTAGGACTTGTTTTTGGAATAATCGTGTGTTGATTGTGCAGGTGAAAAAGTGGAATGTGTTTGAAAAGTGCAGATGGCGAGCAAAATATCCAGTCGGCGACTCGCCAAATAAGTCGGCGAGCCCAACCTGGACCGTCGTTGGGCTAAAAAATTTATGAAGATGGAGTCTGTAAAATTCGGTGGGCCCATGGACAAGTCGGCGGATCACCGAACTGGTCGGCGAGCCCGACCTTGTCCGCCGTTTGGACCCCCACATTAACTGGAGATCTTGTAAAACTCGGTGAGGTAAGTAACCACTCGGCGTGTCGCCGAGTGGTTTGGTGAGGTCGACTAATATCACCAAATGGGTGAGAACTGGACAGTTTCTTAAAGGCCAAAGGTTTAAAATTTCAAACTCTTTCGCATTCCCTCACTTTTTAGCTTCACAAGATCACACCCGCATGCTATAGTTCCTATTTTTCCCACATTTGCTTGCTTTATTGTCGTTGATCTAAGTTCGGAGTTGGATACTTTGCCACCTAGCTTTTCAAATCATATATTTGGCATTAAAGGTTGGTTTTCAAACCTCGAACGCGTATTTAATAGTGATTAACGTATCAAGACACTTCATCCAATATTAAGTGTCAACGATCGTTCAATAATAATATAACCCAACTAAGTGAGTTGGAGTCGAGTCCGAAAGGAGTAGTTGTTCCTTTAAATTCGAAGGTGAAGTTGTGACAACAATCTCTTCAAAGAAACACTTGTTACGCCTTTATGGTTTGAGTTTCAATTGTCAAATTTCACTCCAATTTCACGAATCAACACAAAATAAACAAATAGTAAAGTAGAACTTGGGGAATTAACCAGCCAATTGTTGAATTTTACTTTAGAGAGTAAATATTGATGCTCACAATAGGGTAATTTGTTGTGGGTAGGTCATGCCATATAAAAGATAACTTTCTTTCGAACAATTACCTTTTCTATGCTGAATTCTCTCAAACTTCAACACAAATCGGAAGATTCCCAACCCTTTGTCCTCATCAAATCCGCTCTCTCGAGCTAGATACAAAGGATAGATTTCGTATTTCACTCTCTCGAGCTGAAATCCCGATAACCCACTACTAAGGATGCTAAGTTTGCTACCTTGGTTCTGTGCCTCTCTCCCTCAAGCAAGCTCAGAAAACTAAACTTGTTACACTAAATATGCAAAACAACTTCAAAATGCAACAACAACTCAGACCCACTTCAAATTAACCCCATTGTTTGCAATTCAACAATACCCACTTTGCAAAACTCAACAATTGGCTTCATAGTAAAACCCCAAGAGAAGGGTTTTAGCCACTCATATCGAAAATAGAAAAAATCAAAATCCATCCTCACTCCCATAATTGAGTACAAAATAAGAATTATATGAGGAAATCAACTAAAAATCTTCTCTATTACAAAATCTCTAAGAAAATCTTGCTAAAATCACTAGGAAAAGCCTTTGGTAGTGTTTTCTCTCTAAGTAATTTCTTCCTCACGTTTCTGAAAGAATTTTCTCTCTCTAGCCAAAACTAATTTTAAACAAGTCTGATATGTCACTGTTTAAGATCACTTGGCGAGGTAAGTCGGGTGTCGCCGACAGATCGGTGACTTGCCGATTGTTCTTCATCTCGTCTTCATTTTTTTCTTGGTCTGGCTACTGTGACTTTAGGCAATCCAGGTCGGGATAGCCGAATAACTCCGCGATGTGCCCTTTTTCCTTCTATCTCGCCCATCAGCACTTGCTTGAATCTTCTTCAGCACTTTTGGCGACCTGATTGTCCTTCACCGAATAGATTGGCGACACGTCGAATGGAATTGCTGCTCGCTGAATTCACCCCCATTTTAGCTCTAGCATTTTGTAATTTTAGGCGGTATCTTGGCAATTTGGTGATTTGCCAAATGACATCGGCAATCATCAGGTCTTCATTTCTTCATTCCTTTAGCTTGCTTTGTTCCTTTCTTGCTCAATAGTGTCCATGCATCGTTCCTAAATCCAAATACCTGAAATTCAAGGAATTACATCATTCATTGGCACAAAACATGCATTTGAGGATACTAAATCTATTAAAATAAATCCCTAAATGAGTCCAAATCGTGGACTCATCAACACCCCCAACTTAAACTTTTGTTGTCCTCAAGTAAAACTCAAGTTCAGCATTTCATAAAGGGATGTCTCAAACAGTGCTACACAAAATTCAATTATGAATGCACACAAAAAGACTCAATTTACTCATGTAAGGATCAATTGTCCACTCAAAGATTCAAGTTATGACTTACCACTATCAACGATTCTCAAGTTTGCAATACTTGCTTCAAATGCAAGTTCAAGCTCAACAAAGGTACTCAAATGCCCTCACACAAAGAATGATTCCATATTCACACACAATGGTTCACAATTTAAAGCTCTAGAACCAAATGCAACGCTCACACTCACAAAAATGAACACAATGCATGATTTCACCCATAGGTTTACTCGTATTTTCCAATCAACACTTGCTTCAGCTCACTTAAGATCAAAAAGGTCTTTTCAAGGCTCGTAATGGGGCTGAGTGCAAAGGTATGGTCATTTAGGCTCAATAGCTAGAATCCTCATGAAATGTGGTGTGAACAACGCTTCCTTTCCTTTTCTTCACCATTTTCATTCGTGCTCACAAGTCATCCCATTATTCACTTTCAATAGACTGTTGGAAACCCCATTTTCTTTATATTTTCACAACTTTATTCCACAATTTGTTCATTCTTTTTCTTTTTCATTCTTTTCTTCTTTTTCTCTCCCTTTTTTTTTGTATGGATGAGTTCCATTTTTCTCAAAACCATGGGTCAAAGGGGACTTTCTTTCACTTCTTGATTTAACTTTTCTTTTCACTACACCCCCAAACTTATTTGGCCTAAGTTGGCTATTCAAACAAACCACAAATCAAGAGGAATATGGGTAATGGATTAAGAAAGGTCACAATGTTATCAAGTTTCTTCTAAGAAAAGGTTAAGGCTCAAAGGGTGTTCAAAAGGGGTTCACACACTCACAAGGTAGGCCACAAAAGAGGTATCATATCAAATTGTTTCACACGGACTAAGAGATTGCCTTACTTAGTCAACCAGACCAACGGAGCAAATTCTAGGTGTCATCACACATGGTTCACGGTAAGCTCATCACACAAAGCATAGACACCAATGTCAAAACAATACTCGACACTTTAACTAGTGTGCAATGCTCATCATAAGAGACTCAATTCGATACTTGGCTAGTCACAACGAGAGAGTTCACATATTGTCTATGCAACTTTATTTGGCCACATCGTAGCCACATATTCATTTTTGTTTGATTATGAGCACTATTTGAGTCATCGGTATTGATCAAAACTGATACTCAAATTTGCAAGAGAACAACCACATTCACAAACATGAGAGGTGGCATAAAGAGGAGGAGGTTCATTAAGGACACTGGCCAATTTCCACACCCCCCACCAAAAGCATTCAACATTGTCCTCAAAGTGGGTAGAGAATGGACATTACCGCAAATAAAACAACATAAGAATAATAAAGAAAGACTAACAAGAAATGAAAACATTCTAATGTGTAAAAAAGTAGAGCAGGGTAACGAGGAATCTTCACTAAACACCCAGTTGGCGAGAGGGTAAACCAGTCGCTGAATGCTTTGGCAATGTGCCTAATGTTCTTTAGATCATCCTTAGTTCCAGTGGACTATAGTCCCAGAGAAGGGCAGATCGGCGAAAATGTAAGAGGTCACCAAACAGTTCAGCGACTCATAGAATGGACTCAGATTATTGCCGACCGATCCTTGAGGGACGTAATCAACGTCGAAGGCAAAAGGGTGAGGACAGTCAGGTCGCCTAAGCACATCGGTGACTTGCCAATAGCACTTTTGTCTCTCTAATGATCCAGCTCCTGTAAAATCAACACACACATTATTTAAAAACCCTAACACTTGGGTTGCCTCCAAGAAGCACCTTATTTAACGCCGCAGAATGACGTGGAAATTCTCTCAGGCATCTTTCAGATACACCACCTCAATCAAAGAGATCTTATGGCACTCTCCAAAGTATAACTTTAAGCGTTGCCCATTCATCTTAAATGCAGGTCCTTCTTGACCCTCAACTTCTATGGCGCCATTGGTGAATACTATTGTCACTCTACATGGTCCTGACCATTTGGACTAGAGTTTTCTAGGAAAGAGTCTAAGTCGGAAGTTGTATAGTAACACCCAATCTCCCATCTTGAACTGTCTCTTAAGTATCTTTGCATCATGCCACTTCTTCATCCTTTCCTTGTAGAGAGCTGAACTTTCGTAAGCTTTAAACCTAAATTCGTCCAACTCGTTTAACTGTTCTACTATCTCTTTTGAGGTTTTTATCCAGTCCAAATTCAGAGCTTTCAATGCCCACATTGCTTTGTGTTCTATCTCGACTGGTAGATGGTAAGACTTCGCAAAAACTAACTGATACGGAGACATACCGATTGGAGTTTTGTATGTGGTGCGATATGCCCATAGTGCGTCATCAAACTTTTGAGACCAATCAATCCTATTAGCATTCAGTGTCTTAGCCAAGATGCTCTTGATCTCCCGATTTGACACTTCAACTTGACCGCTTGTTTGGGGATGATATGGAGTCGCTACCTTATGTTTCACCCCATACTTACTCAATGCAGCTGAGAACCATTTATTACAAAAGTGGGATCCACCATCACTAATACTAGCTAGAGGAGTACCAAATCTAGCAAAGTTGTAGCGTTTCAGAAATTGAATTGTTTGGAAGTGCAACAACTTCCACCCATTTAGAAACATAATCTACTGCCACAAAGATATACTTATTACCAAAGGAACTCACAAATAAGCCAATAAAATTGATTCCCCGAACATTAAATAGCTCAACTTTTAAAATGAGAGTAAGGGGTAACTTATATCTTTTAGACACTCCACCTTGCTTCTGACATTGAGCGCATTTCTTTACAAATTCATGTGCATCATTGTAGAGGGATGGCCAGTAATATCCACTTTAGAGAACTTTAGCAGCTGTACGCACACCGCTATGATGGCCCCTAACCGAGGAAGCATGACAAGCATGGAGAATTTCTACCGCATCTTTTTCCGGAACACACCGTCTAATGATATGATCTACACACTCTCGAAACAAGTATGGTTCATTCCAAAAGTACTTTTTAACGTCGAACATGAACCTCTTTTGTTTGTAAAAGTTCAGCTCATCCGACATTAATCCGTACACTATGTAATTGGAGAAATTTGCATACCATGGAGTTTGTTTGAGAGTTATTGCAAACATTTGTTCATCGGGGAAGGAATCGTCTATGTCAACCTCAGGCTCGTCATTCTGCTTGCCCTCTAACCTTGATAAGTGGTCAGCCACCTAATTTTCGCAACCTCTTCTATCTTTAACCTCAAAGTCAAATTCTTGCAATAGTAGCACCCACCTTATCAACCTCGGTTTTGTATCCTTCTTTGCCATTAGGTAACGGAGTGCGGCATGATCAATGTGAACAATTACTTTAGTGCCTAACAAGTATGCCCAGAATTTCTCAAATGCATAGACTATCGCAAGAAACTCTTGTTCAGTAACGGTATAGTTACGTTGAGCACTGTTTAGAGTCTTGCTTGCGTAATAAATTGGATGAAAAATTTGGTTGCGTTTCTTCCCCAGTACAACACCCAATGCCGTTCCACTTGCATCACACATTACTTTGAAAAATTCTGACCAATCAGGACTAATAATGACCGGGGTAGATACTATTTTTTTCTTCAAGCACTGGAAAGCCACCATACAAGCATCATCAAATTGGAATTTCACCTCTTACTCTAAGAGTTTGTATAAAGGAAGTGCAATCTTTGAGAAGTCTTTGATGAACCTCCGATAGAAACCGACATATCCTAAGAAACTACGAACCTCCTTTTATCGAAATTGGTAATTTCTTAATCACTTCAATCTTCGCTTTATCAAGTACTATTCCTTTTTAACCATGAAGTGACATTTTTCCCAGTTGAGGACCAAGTTCGTCTCCACACATCTTTGGAGAACTTTTCCTAAGTGTTCTAACCACGTCTCAAAAGTATTACCCACAACTAAGAAGTCATCCATAATACCTCCATTGAATCTTCTACCATGTCGGCAAAAATCGATAGCATGCAACGTTGGAAGGTTGTTGGGGCATTGCATAATTTGAATGGCATCCTTTTACAGGAAAGTCCCATAGGGGCATGTGAATGTGGTTTTCTCTTGGTCTTTCGGTGCAATGGAGATTTGGTTGTAATCGGAATACCCATCCAAAAAGCAATACCAACCTCTTTTCGAGAGTCGGTCAAGCATTTGATCCATGAAGGGCATGAGGTAGTAATCTTTTTCAGTCCATGGGTTCAACTTTCGGTAATCCATACATACCGTCCATCCGATCACCGGCCTCATACACAAGTTGCCCTTCTCATTTAGGACCACTGTGATACCCCCTTTTTTTGGCACTAATTGCATTGGGCTCACCCATTTGCTATCAATAATAAGGTAGATCACACCTGCGTCTAACCACTTTATTATCTCCCTTTTCACTACTTCTTGCATTGGTGGGTTCAATCTCCATTGATGTTCAACACTCAGTTTACACTCACTATCAAGTTGAATTTTGTAAGTACATATACCAGGAGGAATGCCCAATATATCAGCTATGGTCCAACCTATAACTTTGATATGCCTTCGTAACACATCAAGAATAAATTTCACCTGCTATTCAAGCGAGTCAGCTGCAATAATCACCGGTAGAGTGTTATTTACCCCCAAGAAAACATACTGGAGATGGGGGGAAGTGCTTTTAATTCCAGATGTGGTGCTTCTTCTGTTGATGGCTTTGCGAGAGGACTCTCTCTATTTTTCAAATCAATGTCCAATTTCAATGGAGTCTTTGAATACCCTCCCAAGCCTGAAAGAGAAGCTACTACATCTTCATAACCTTGAATTTCAAATTCATCATAGTTAGCAAGCACGGCTTCAAGAGGTTCGCTCATGCACATCAAATGGCTCACGCTAGCCACCGCCTCATCTATAACATCAACAGTAGACACCACATGAATATCACTTGGGTGTTTCATTTACTTACAAACATTGAAGGTTACTTCATCTTCATTCACCTGAAACTTCAACATCCACCTGGTTGCTAAGAATGGTCTTCCCAAAATAATGGGAATTTAAGCATCTATTTCACAATCAAGAATGACAAAATTGGCTGGGAAAATGAATCGATCAACCTTCACCAAGATGTCGTAAAGTATCCTCACGGGCTATTTGATTGAACGGTCAGTCATTAAGAGCCTCATGTGGTTGTTTTTGGTTCACCCAACCCAAGTTGTTTGTATATCGCATAGGGCATCAAGTTGATGCTTGCCCCTAAATCGCATAAAGCTTTAGCGAATTGGAGCATGACAATGGTGCAAGGGATTGTGAATTCCCGGGGATCCTCTCTCTTTTTGATTAACTCATTTGTCATAATTGCACTACAACTATGGGAAACTTCAATTGTCTCAAAATCCAAGCTCATTTTCTTTGTGAATAACTCTATCATGAACTTGGCATATTCTGAAATTTCTAACAATGCCTCTACAAGGGGGAGATTAATTGACAATGTATTAAACACCGATAAGAACTTCTTGAACTTCTCATCTTCATTCTTCTTCTTCACACGTTTGGGAAATGGGGGAGGTATTTTGGGCAGAGGTTGCATGACTTTTGGAATTTGAACGTCTTGTTCCACTCCCTTTTTTTGTTCTTTGGCAATGTTTTAACGGCTAAGTAACTCTTGTTCCTCCATGCCTTTATCTTCTTCATGCTTTTGAGTATTTTCATTTCCTATCACATTACCTATTACCACTTTTCCGCTACGAGTAATTACAGCCAACCTTCTAGCATCGTCTCCCATCGTCATCTGTGGTTTCAATTGAGCTGATATTAAACTCAATTGTCCTTCAAGTATCTTGATGGCATTGGCATGAGAGTTCACTTCACTGTTAAATGATGAAAAGTCATATTTCATCCCTTTCAACAAATCATCCGAACCTTCAACTTTATCAAGTATGCGTGACAACAAGTCATTCACCCGGGGACTACTTGCACTCCCTTTTGATTTTGGGCTTTCACTCGAGTGAGTATGGTTATCATCATGATCATCTTCCCTTCTCTAATAATCATTTTGCTCAGCCCAATCTTGATAGGATCTCCTTTGTTCTTCTCCCTTGTGATAGTTCAACCTTGATTTCCGCCTCGCTGTAGATGGCATGGGTGGAAACCCTCCTCATATCTCTTGGAGCTCCAACCATGATTCTCCCATGGCCTTGAGTAATCGGAAGAAGAACCCTCCTCAACTCTAAACACTCAACAACTCCCCTTCATGTGCTCTTGTAGAACTTCCATTTGGGTCAACATATTCTTGATGTTTTCATCACTTTCTCTCTCTCTTTATCAAGTTATTCTTGCGTTAGTCTAAAACAAAATGGAGAGACTTAATCCTCTTGGGTGTACCACGCTTGGTTTATTCTAGTGATGTCATCAAGAAGAATCGAAGCTACCTCAATTGATTGTAACATTATTCCACCTCGTATCAATTGATCAGCCACTCATTTATTAACCAAATCAAGACTTTGGTAAAAGAATTGAAGTAACAAATCGTTTGGTAACCCATGAGTTGGGCATTTAAGTAGGAGTTTCTTAAACCTCACACACGTTTCATGGATAGGTTCTCCCTCCCGTCGCTTGAAACCTTGAATTTCTTCTCTACGTTTCATCATCCTTGATAGAGGAAAGAACCTTGTGTTAAATGCTATAATCAGCTCCTCCCATGATGTGATGGAATTGTTTGGTAACTCGGCTAATCACTTATTAGTTTCTCCCGTTAAGGACAGTGGGAATAACCGCATCCGAATTGATTCTTGCGACACATTTTTGAATGAAAAAGGGTTGCAAACCTCTGTAAAAATTCTCATGTGCTCATGCGGGTCTTCGTGATCTAGCCTTCCATATAGTCCCATCATTTGGAGTAAGTGAAGAGTGGTGCTAGTGACTTCAAACATCGCATTCTTGAGGGATGCAAATTGCACCCATTCCACTTGATTGAGCTGGGTTGTAGACACTATTGATATCGTCTATACCATCTCGATGACCTGCTTGGCTATCATTCATCTCTTCGTCACTCATGTTCACTCTTACGTAGTCCAACCAACTCTTACGCAAAGCAGCCAAAGTTAATTCAACTACAGCCAACAAATTTGAGAGTATCAAATCTTCAATCAAAGAATTCTAAATAACGATACTCTCCGGCAACGGCGCCATTTTGATTAACGTATTAAGACACTTCATCCAATACTAAGTGTCAACGATCATTCAATAGTAATATAACCCAACTAAGTGAGTTGGAGTTGAGTCCCAAGGGAGTAGTTTTTCCTTTAAATTCAAAGGTGAAGTTGCGAAACAATCTCTTCAAAGAAACACTTGTTACGCCTTTATGGTTTGAGTTTCAATTGTCAAATTTCACGAATCAACACGATATAAGGTAACTTTCTTTCTAACAATTACCTTTTCTATGCTGAATTCTCTCGAACTTCAACACAAATCAAAAGATGCCCACCCCTTTGTCCTCATCAAATCCACTCGCTCGAGCTGGATACAAAGGACAGATTTCGTATTTCACTCTCTCAAGCTGAAATTCCGGTAACCCACTACTAAGGGTGCTAAGTTTGCTACCTTGGTTCTGTACCTCTTTCTCGAGCAAGCTCACAACACTAAACTTGTTACACTAAATATGCAAAACAACTTCAAAATGCAACAACAACTCAGACCCACTTCAAATGAACCCCATTATTTGCAATTCAACAATACCTACTTAGCAAAACTCAACAATTGGCTTCATAGTCAAAATCCCAAGAAAAAGGTTTTAGCCACTCATATCGAAAATAGAAATATCAACATCCATCCTCACTCCCATAGTTGAGTACAAAATAAAAATTATATGAGGAAATCAACTAAAAATCTTCTCTATTACAAAATTTCTAAGAAAATCTTGCTAAAATCACTAGGAAAAGCCTTTGGTAGTGTTTTCTCTCTAAGTAATTTCTTCCTTGCGTTTATGAATGAATTTTCTCTCTCTAGCTAGAACTAATTTCAAACAAGTCTGATGTGTCACTGTTTAAGAATACTCGACGAGGTAAGTCGAGTGTCACCGACAGATCGGCGACTCGCCGATTGTTCTTCATCTCGCCTTCATTTTTTTCTTGGTCTGGCAACTATAACTTTAGGCGATCTAGGTCGGATCGCTGAATAACTCTGCGATGCCCCCTTTTTCCTTTTATCTCTCCTATCAGTAGTTGCTTGAATCTTCTTCAGCACTTTTGGTGACCTGATTGTCCTTCGCCGAATAGATCGGTGACATGCCGAATGGAATTGCTGCTCGCTGAATTCACCCCCATTTTAGCTCCAGCATTCTGTAATTTAGGTCGTATCTTGGCAATTTGGTGATTCGCCGAATGACATCGATGATCATCAGGTTTTCATTTCTTCATTCCTTTATCTTGTTGTTCCTTTCTTGCTCAATATTGTCCATGCATCATTCCTAAATCCAAAGACCTTAAATTCAAGGATTTACGTCATTCATTGGCAACATGCATTTGAGGACACTAAATCTATTAAAATAAAGCCTGAAATGAGTCAAAATCGTGGACTCATCAAGCGGTTTTACTCATTTGCAATTTTTTGATCTTACTGATGTGTGCTGGGCCTCTCTGAATTCATATTTGTGTGCTTGCCTACCTTTTTTTAAAATTTAATATCCTGCCTTAATTGCCTAAGTTGTTGATTTCCTGAAATTTTGTGCTTTAAAATTGATCTAAATTTTTGGGTTATGCTTAAATCTTGTTGGGTCTAGTCGAGTGAAGTCTGAGTAACCCATAATTGTGTTAAATGACATGATTTTCCCGATGATGGAACGTTTGACGTCATTCTTAAGGGCGTAAGTCGCCCAATGGACAAATTTGGCCAAAATGGGGAAAGTCTGAGTACCCCGGTAGCATGGGTCTTATGGGTCTAAGCTTAATTCAATGAGTGCATGCTTTGATTTTGTTTTTGGGGCTGTGAGGTTTATTTTGGAAGTCGGCACGTTGGGAAGTTTGGTGAGCTGGGTCAGCTCACCAAACCACTCACTTGTTCGCTGAACCCCCCTTGATCGCCTTTAATTTAATAGTTTTTGATGTTTTTGGTTCTGTAACTTTCGGCGAGAAGTGTGAGTTCGCCAAGTGCACTCGGTGACTCGTCGATGGTCTTCTTTGATCACCCTTTCTGCACCCCTAACCCCTAAAATATACTATAACTTTTGGCGGGCCAGTCGTTGCTCGCCGAATGCTGTCGGCGATTCACCAAAAGGCCCCTCCCATCGACGACATGGCATTTTTCTTAAATTTTTTGAGCCAATCCTTTTGGCGAGCCCGATCTAGTTTGCCTAAGTGATTCGGTGACTCGCCGATCGGTTCGGCGAGTCTGTCTGCAATGTGATTTCTGTGATTTTTCTTGAGATGTTTCTAACTTTCAGTGATGTTTTTGCAGCTATGGATAGACCAAATGTGGCAGGTAGAGACATGCCGCCCTGCAAGAGGGCCAAGAGAATCAAAATTAATGAGGACGACAATGCATCCAAGGCAAAGGCTACCAAACTTCCTACCACAAGTGGGAAGACACATGGGAAAGGCAAGGCACTGACTCCTGCGTCATTGGAGGTCAACTTCGACAGTGACAAAATTTATGCCACTCACCTCACCATTTCTAATAGTGAGGGTGAGCACCAGGACTATCAGGCTGCAACTTCTAAGCTTGAAGATGAGTACTATCAACCTAGAGAGCGGAGCTGCGATCCAAGAGGTTGAATGATTCGTCTAGGATCAGGACTCCCCAGGCCACCACTACTCCTTCTGCTCCAGCACATGTTGTGGTTCCTGCACCACCTGCACAGGGTCCTCCTCCCCAGTCTATGAACAGACTGAAGACTAAGGGATTGAGGACCATTTTAGAGGAGAAGAGGCTATCTATTGACAGGGTAATAGACAGACCCGGAGAATATGAGTTGCTTTAGGTCTCACAAGTTTTAGATCTTTATTAGACGACGTGGCCCTTATATTTCAAACTGGATCCGGGAATTCTACACTGCCTACGGAGCGCTAGTGCAACAAAAGAAGAAGATGCCCACTAACTTCAAGGCGGTTGACTAAGTAATTGTCAGGGGAAAGAATGTGCTATTTGACAGTACTAACATAAATGTTGTCTTGGAATACACCGACAACATTGTAGACGACTACCAATACAAGATCAAGACTAAGTCCTTGGAGAATATGAAAAGCTAGTTGGATCCCCTCATATCTGATGGTACTCCTAGGTGGTTGGAGGCTAGAGCTCTGATCGAAAAGAAGGACCTTAATGTAGCAATGTGGTACTAGTTTGGCTTTATTAGCAGCACTATCATGCCATCCCAAAATGAATCCATCCTCCGACACACAAAGGTGGCTTGTCTTGGATCGATCATTGCATGAAAGCATATAAATTTGGGTATGATCATTGAGCAGGAGATGGCCATGAGGGCTAAGCAGGGACAAACTTCTCTCCCCTTTCTAGTATTGATCACCGAATTGTGCAGACGAGCTTGGGTGCCTCGAGATGAGAATAAAGATGTGGAAGTGATTCCTACCTCATGTACCGACATCCGAAGGATTGAGGTGTAATACTTGAAAGACGAGGCTGAGAAGAAGAAGGCAACCCCGGTGGACTTTCCCCGGTTGTTGATACTCAAACACTACCTGCAGAGGCAGTATTGCCTACTCTAGCCCCTGGGCCTTCAGGTACATCTAGTGTTGTCCCTTCTGTTACTCCAAGTTCCTCCACTACTCTCTTGCCTCCTAGATCTGGTACTGCTGTTGCTGCCCAACCCTCGCTCACCCAGGCCACATTACTATGGATGGGGCAGCTAGCCCATTCTGTTAATAGTCGCACCTCTAGGCTTGAGGCCACCATTCCAGGCATGATCGAGACGGCCCTTGTGAATGTTGTGACACCCTTGAGGTAACTATTGATGCCTTTACAATGTGAATAGTGGTGTGTGAGCGAGACCAAGGGGCCACTGATGAGGTGACGGCCCTAAAGGCCACGATTGCTGAGCTGAGGAAGGACGTGAACCAGCTGAAGTCTACGAATATGTCCATGATATTCGAGACTATGTAGATCCACGATATGCCTGCTGATACAGATGTCCCTTCGGCTACCACCAAAGATGAGGTTCGAGTTAGGGAGGTAGATGTTGTAAAGTCTGAGGTAGAGACCGATGAAAAACATCTTGGTATTGATGAAGAGCCTTCTTATGAGGGCCTTACAGAGATTGAGAAGGCCATGGTAGATTCAGTTGTGCAGATATATTTGACAGACACACCCATGGCTGATCCTAGTGGTGTTAGCAGTGTTGATGTGACACGGGGCATTGATGCCCCGATAGATGGAGAGATTGTGTAGACAAGACTTTTCTTTACCTCTCTTTCTGTCATTTTTATTCACTTTTGGATATTTTTGTTGCATTTGAGGACAAATTGCTTTTTATTTGTGTTGGGGTGAGGCATTTTCATACCTACCCCTCGTGATTATTTTTTTTGTATATATTGGGCTTTTGTGTTTGAATTTTGTTTTGACACTATGTTGTGGATGTTGGAACTTCCGGCTCCTCGTTTTAAATGCAAATGGTTTTTGACCCTTCTGAAAAATTTGCTACTTCTTGATTGTGTTTAATTGTGGTTGTTTTTGTGCAAATTTGAGTGTCGGTCATGATCAATACCGATGACTTGAATAGTTCTCTTAATCGAACAAAAATGAATGTGCGGCTACGATGAGGCCAAATGAAGTTGCATAGATAATATGTGAACTTTTTGCATCTCGTTGTGACTAGCCGGTTATCGAATGAGTCTCTTGTGATGAACATTACACACTAGCGAAAGTGTGGAGTCTTGTTTGATATTGGTGCCAATGCCTTGTGTGATGAGCTTACCGTGAACTTTGTGTGATGACACCTAGAATTTACCCCGTTGGTCCAGTTGACTAAGTGATGTAAGCTCTTGAAATGATCTTTAAAAAAAATTGAAGAGTGAAACAACTTGACATTATACCTCTTTTGTGGCCTACCTTGTGAGTGTGTGAACCTTGCTTGAACCTCTTTTGTGCCTTGCCCTTTTCTTAGAAGAAACTTGAGTAAATAAGACCTCTCTTTATCCATTCACCCATAATCCTCATGAAATGTGGTGTGTTTGAATAGCCAACTTAGGTCAAAAGCCTAAGTTGGGGGTGTGGTGAAAAGAGAAGGAAAATCAAAAAGTGTGAAGAAGTCCCCCTTGATCCATAGACTTGAAAAAGATGGAACCCCTCCATACAAAAAGAAGAGAGAACGAAAAGAAGAAAGAAAAAGAAAAAGAATGAAAAAGTTGTGAAATAAAGTAGTGAAAGTTGCAATAGAAATGGGGTGTCCGATAGTCCATGATAAGTGAATAATGGGGTGAAATTTGAGCACGAATGAAAATGTTGAAGAAAAGGAACGAAAATTGTTCATACCATATTTCATAACGATAGCAACCATTGAGCCTAAATGACCATACCTTTACACTTAGCCCCGTTACAAGCCTTGAAAAGACCTTTTTGATCTTGAGTGAGCTGAAGAAAATGTTGGCTGGACAATAAGGGCAAACCTATGGGTGAAGTCATGCATGTGTTCATCTTTTAGAGTGTGAGAGTTGTTGTGATTCCGAAGCTATAAATTGTTGAATAATTGTGTGTGAATATGGAATCATCTTTGTGTGAGGGCATTTGAGTACCTTTGTTTAGCTTGAACTTGCATTTGAAGCAAGTATTGTGAACTTGAGAATCTTAGATAATGGTGAGTCATAACTTGAATCTTTTAGTACACAATTGATCCTTGCATGAGTAAGTTGAGTCTTGTTATGTGCATTCATAATTGAGTCTTTGTAGCACTGTTTGAGACATCCTTTTTGAACTGTTGAACTTGAGTTTTACTTGAGTACAAGCAAAAGTTTAAGTTGGGGGTGTTGATGAGTCCGAGATTTGGACTCATTTAGGGATTTATTTGTATAGGTTTAGTATCCTCAAATGTTTATTTTGTGCCAATAACTGATGTAAAATCCTTGATTTTCAGGATTATGGATTAAGGAACAAAGCAAGGACACTAAGGTGCAAAAAGGAACAAAGCCAGCTGAAAGAAGGAAGAAAAGAGAGCCTGGTGATCGCCAAGTCCATTTGGCGAGTTGCCGAGTGGCCATTTGACCGCTTAAAGTTCCAGTGTACCAAGCCCTGAAGGAAAGAACCAAGTTGGCAAGAGAAAGGAGCACTCGACGAATCGCCGAGTGGTTCCGCGATACAGTGTTGGATCACCTAAAGTTATAGACCTGGAGGATGCTAAAGGCCAAGGCAGAAAGGCGATGGAACTGACCAAAGGGCGGATTGCCGAGTAGATCGGCGAGCCCGACTTACTTCGCCGAGTGGCTCTTCACAACACATTTTTGGCGACTACAAATACATTTTTAAACATAATTTGGGAATCATTATTCATTCTCAATAGTGCTTGTGTTCATAATTTTTTGAGTTTTGAACTGTGAGACAAGTTTTCCTTAGCTTTGAAGAATTGTTGTTTTTCACTTTTGAGAAATTGGAAGTGGGTCTTTGAGATTCTTCGATTTGGACCTTTGTAAAGATAAAATCAATCTTACCCAGTTGATGGAAACTCAATTTGGTAACGATTTTTATCTTTTTATGATGTCTAGCTAAAACCTCAATTCTTGGGGTGTGATTGTGTGATTATGGGCTGATTTAGTTTATGGGTATTGCTAATTGTTAGTTTAAATGTTGTTTAGAAGTGAGTTCAATCATTAATTGTAGTTTAATTTAAGAATTGTAGTTGCAAATGTAGTTCTACTCTTGTGTTTTTGGCTTGCTCGAGAGAGATGTTTTAAAACTAAGATTATTGATTGATGGTCTATGGGAATCCTAAACCCTTTTCCACACATTCAGCTCGAGAGAGTGAATGGACTAAGGTGTAGGCTGGTCTTATTTTGCATGGTTGTCGATATTCGAGAGAAATCTACTTGATTTGGGGTAAACTGTTCGAGAGAAAGTTTACATCCTCTATAGTCTAGCTTACTCACTAATATCTAGCTATTTTCTAATAATTGTAATTACCCATTTGTCTATAATAGCCTATGATTGAATCACATCCCAAGAACCCATCTCACTATTGTTATTTCGTATTATATGTTGTTATTTGTAGTTGATAATTTCAAACCAAAACCCCCCCATTTGGCATTCGTGTCACCCCTAATTTGAATGATGTCTTTTTCGAAAACTTCTATTCCTATGACTGATTTGAGCATATTTGTACTTTACTATTGAATCTTAAACACGAATCGCTCCCCATGGGATTCGACCCCAACTCATTTAGTTGGGTTTTATACTGACTAGCGATCGCTGACACTTCGAATTGGATGAAGTGTCCTTGAAACGTTAATCGGGTCCTAAATGTCGTTTTTAGTATATCCTCAGGCCTAATCTGTAAATGATGATAACCAGACCTTAGATCAATCTTAGAGAAAAATGATACACCTTGCAACTAGTCAAAAAAATCATCTATACGAGGCAGCGGATACTTGTTCCGAATAGCGACCTATTTAACTATCGGTAGTCTATACACATCCTCTCTTGCTAGCGATGGTGTTACCAATTTTTTTGCTCTAGTTCGGACCATAGAGTGAAGGAGAAAAGATGCTAATTTGTATCACTCAGATACCAATTGGATTCAAGTAATAGCACGAAGAAGTAGAAAGAAGTGAGTTTTTCCTAAAGTCCTATAGCCTCTCGAAGAAAAGTACTGACGTCTTCGTACCGTTCCGCAAGACTCTACTAGACTCATTTTGGTCCAATGATATCAACAAACATAGGGCTTTGATACCAACTTTGTCACGACCCAGACCATCTTGATTGGCACCCACACTAACCCTCCGGTGGGAGAACCATTAATACTAATTAGCTAACCAAAGAACTAAACAACTTAATCAAAACTAAGGCATTTAAAGATACGGAAGCAGGTTTAAATGCAAGGGTCAAGTAGAGTTCCCATAAACTCCAAAAGATCTAACAAAACATTGCAGAAATTATTCGGTAGAACCTTAACGTCAATGTACCAAAACTCTAACAAAGAACCACAGTCTAAAGAAATGGATACAACTCAAACTAAACATGAGAATTATCTAAAGAACTAGTCTAAGTCTGAAGAAATGGACTAAACAAAAGGAGAACTCAAGGCATCCCAAAAGAACTGGCTTACCCTTGAATTCGATGGCGATCACTGATCTTCTAAACGAGATCTATTAGTAGCTGCTTGAAGATGCCATGTACTCAACAAAGAAAGAGCAAGTGCAGTATCAATACACGACCACAATGTACTGGTAGGATCACGCGGCTATCCCACTAAGTACAATATAAGCAAGTAATTAAAACATCATAAACATGCATACACCGAGCATATACAATATCAATATCATTTCAAGATCAATGCACAATTCCATATTCTCAACAATAAGTGTATGCATAACAAGTCATTGGTCCTCTCAAGAAACCCATACCCAAACAGTTGGTGTACCGGTACGTGGTACCCGATCCAAGTTAGTGTGTGACACCCGATCCCATGTATGCGCCAGAACATGGCACCTGATCCAAGTTATTATGTCAGAACGTAACACCCGATCCATTCAACAAGCCACAATCACAATCACAATGTACATTGTCATAATCATACAATCAAGTCATGATTCATGGCATACAATTATTCAATCATCCTCATTTACGATTAGTGTGATCAATAATGCAACATTCACATACATATATGCATTATAATGAAGCAAATACAAGTATATCTCACACAACATGAAATCACAACCATCACCAACCTCGAACAAAGCTTGAATCCCCTAAGAAACTTGATTCTTCCCTTTTCGAATTCTTTACATTTGTTCTTGGTCTACAAACAATCAATATAATGCTAGGATCAATAAAAAAGACTTAATTACTCGGAATATAATCAGTACTATCAACCCTAGATCAAACCTATGATCCCAATATCCAAATTTGGGCTATTCCCACCATAATTCCCAGATCAAAACCTTCCCCCAACAATAATTACCCAAGAAACTACGTTCTGCGGATAAAAAAATGGATTCGAGAAGTAAAAACCTTACCTTTAGCTTCAAGAATGGTGAAAAACTATCAAGAACTCGCCCTGGTTTGTCTACTAACTTTCAAGAACGAAAATTGTAGAATAAAGACGTTTTGGGAATTATTTCTGACTTAAGTCGCGATTGTCCCGATATGGCGGCCCCAATCCTGCCACAGCGACCCTGCCCTGGCGGGAATAATCCCGCCTTGGCGGCTTGCACAGAAACAATGAGCTAATTTAAGAGTTTCAAACTCCTATTTCACAACACACCTTGTCCCATGACACTTTGAAAATACCCGTTCACGCTAAGATCAGTTTTGGGAGTTCTACTTGTTCGAATTTGATTTTGTAAAATTGTACGGGTTCCTTATCGTCTTAGCTATCTACTCATATGATCAAATTCATAATTAGATCTCTCATTCGTTACCAGATTTTCCTGGACCTCACTGACTCCGATTTCTTCCAAAACTGGACTAGGTTAGGAAATACCAAGTTACTACCAAAAAGTTTTTTGACCCCAATTCTTTCCTTATTGGCTTTTTCCTAATGATGAAATCAGGTTGTTACATACTATTGGAGGCTTCATAGATAGTTAGATTTGAGATGTCCGCAGAGTTCGTGTTAAACTATTTTACAACTATTATGTTTATTACATTGATTATTTTCATACGTTTGAGTTGAGTATTGACTTTGAGTTTAAATGATCGAATTTTATTTTAAGCTGCTTGAGTAAGTCTTCCGCTAAAGAGTCAGAAAAGTCAAGGGTCCACTGGGGATTAACAATGGTTCTTGAGTGTTGTCCACGTCCTGGGTGTAGGCTCGGGGCGTGACACTTGTACACGTGACACCCAAGTTTTGAGGGTATTTACGAGTTGACTAAGTTATCTGCATTTATGTTGTCGATATTTTAATTTCTACATTTCTATCATTATTATTTCTGAGTTTTAGCCTGACTTGTCTTGGTAGGATAAGACGAGTGTCCTATTTTTGGGTCGTGTCACATTCCATGTACTGATGTCTCTCAATATTGCAACATTTATAATTCAGATACAGGTGCTCGGATCATAAACATGTGCTTCATTGAGTTCACTACCTCGTCAGCCTTTGGTGAGACCTCCTTGCTTTCAGGGGACTCCATTCATTATGTTTATTAATAGTAGTAGTAGTAGTAGTCAATTAGTAACTTTGAGGAAGTTGTGGGTCTTGTCTCGGCACCTAACTTTATTTTAGTAGAGGCTTCATGGACAAAGTTAGAGAGATAGTTCAGTATTTTCTTTAAGATGTTTTGAACATTTTCATTACCTATATTTAGTATTTTCAGACAATGCATGAGATGTAGCTTAGTGTTTTCAAATGCTCATTGTTAAAGTTTCCACATGTATGTGTGTAGACTTCCGCTATGTAGTCAGTAACGCCAAGGGTTCATTTGGGATCAACAGTGGTTTCCGAGTGTCGGTCATGCCTAAGGTGTAGAATTAGGGCGTGACAATGTGAATATATGATGGTCACGTAGGAAACTCGCAAAAAAAAAGTTACTTCAAGTGTTTTTTTTTTATCATTATCTCTTAATTTGGTTTTTAAAATTATAAATTAATTCTTTTAACTGTTCGTGTGGAGTGCCCAATGACACTATTTTTAAATAAAAAGGAGCATACCCGCACTGTTAGATAATAGTTGGGATGTGTTTCAATAAATAGTTGGTAATAATTCATGTAAGAAACAACAACACATGATAGTTCAAATATGAAACTCGCAAAAAAAGTGATACTTAATTCAAGTGTATGTTTTACTATTATTTCTTATATATCCTGTAATTTTTAACAAAAAGATTCAAATGAACTCCTTGCACCATTGTGGCACCGTCATGTATCCTATCAATAACTTATTTGATTGTTGTATTTTAAACCTTAAAAAGTATCAGATTTGAAGTCAAAAACACATCTAAAGTATCCCATTTTTTGAGTTTCATACTTGAATTATCAGATGTGCAAATTAACTACCTGAACTATCACCAACTATTTTTTAAAACACATCTTAACTATCATGTGTGCGAGTTTTCTACCAAATGACATCTTTTCTTTTAGGTTCATCCCATAAAAATGTTGCCTTTTCATAATTGAAAATAATTTAACTTTAAAATGATTGTTTTTACCATTAATGAAATAATTTATAGCTATAGAAATAGTCAAAAATATTTTAAACCAAAAATGATGACCAAAAATTTGAGACAAAGAGAGTAATAACTAAGTTAACATATTTTTGGTTGGATAATACCCTTTTAAATCCCTAGGATTATGGCATAATTATATTTGGTGTTGCTACAAACAAGAGGAACCACAAGTTTGTGAATCTAAATTAATATACGTTCTTTTTATTCTTTGGAAGGTTAACTAATCAAAAATAGTAAAAGCATAAAAATACTTTAAAAGATTTAAAACCTCCTACAAGAACTCTGTCCCTCTTGTTTGATTTTTTTAATTAATTATATAGCAATCATGGAAAAGTTTGATCATTCAACAAAGCAAAGAGAGAGAGAAAAAAAAGAAGAAAAATTTAGTGGAATTTGAAAAATCCTTCCCAAAAACCCTTCACAGGAAAAATATAAGGTATATTTTCTCTATTTTACTTGGACGCTTTTAACGAAATTTTCTACATTTTTCTTGAATAAACATTCATAAAATTAATGTTACCTATATTATATTAAAATTGTGTTGTTACATCAAATTTAACAGTAATATAGTTCTAAAATCCAAATCTAACATATATTTTACATAATGGGGACGAAAAAACTTATCATGTTATAGTTAATTTAAGGTCAAATGTAATGAATTGCATATTAATTAAAACGATCAAACTGAAATTATACCAAAAACTAAGGAATGAAAAGTGTTATATATTATCTCTATATTAAGAGAATTATTAAACACCAGCCAACAAGTTTTAATTTTCTTTAATAATTTTTCCTAATATTTCTTTTATTTTTTGATATTTTAGGAGGAAAAAGGAGCATACACCATGGAAGAATATAAAATAATAGCAACTATCACCTCGAGAACAATATTGTTCTTGATCATGATTAATTTAAATGTCTCAAATGTTGCAACAGGATTACCAGATGAAAAAATTGTTGTCATAACCAACAACCATACAAATTACCTTAGTGTTCGTTGCTTTTCCTTCGATGATGATGGTGAAGTTAAGCACCTCAATACTATGGGCAACTTCAACATCACCGTTAAAATAAAAAAATTCCTCCCCACTTCAACAATGTTCAATTGCTCCACAAACATGGGAACATTCGTGGCATTTAATTCCCACTATGAGTGTGTTAGCCATTCGGGGCCTTGTGAATGGAGATTTGATGAGAACTTCACGTATCGCTATAGTCCCAAGGAGAAAGAGTGGGTTGCTCGCGAGTACAATCCAAATTATGAGTCACTTACTAGAGGAGGAGTCATCAAAGGGTATTATGTTAACTAAATGGAATTATAAATATCTATTATTACTGAAGATCCAGATAGTTGACTCCAACTTGGTAGGACTATCAAAATGCTTTGTCAAAAAATAGTAGTATGAAATGTAATTTCGAAAAGTAGAATATTTTGTATGAGATCTTAGAAAAATATTTCAAGCTGAGGTCCTTACATAGATACTCAAAAGCTTCGTAGATAGTTTTAGTTTTCTTCCTCCTCATATCTCAAAGACTACTCAAATAGCGATTTGGTAAGCGAGCTATGTTGTGTATGGTAATAGTTGTATCACAATATGTACTCATCAAGTTATGTATTAATGGATTTAGGTTATGCATATATTTGATGGCATCAAGATACATTTTATTGAATTTAATTCAAATAATGAATCTTTTACTAGAGGAGTCATCAAATGGAATTATGTAAACTAAACTGTAATAACACATTTCAAACAATGAAGATTCAAATATAAAATGACAATGATGAGAACGTGACAAGGGATTTTTTGGCGATCGAAGCAAAAAAAAAAAAAAAAGAACTTTCACAAAAGTAAGTATGAGTCATGTGATTCTATCTGAACATACAAAATTAAAAGAAGTGTTCTCGTACGCCTATAATATCCGTTTATCCTCCATTTAAGACTCACTAGCACATTATATTCGTACATGGCAAATTCTAATGGTTAAGTAGTTCTTAGGATACACATAAATTGTAATCACCTGGAAGGTCATTTTTATAAATTTTTATAAAATTACCATTTTACCCCTCCTGATACTGACCCGAGTCTTTTATGTTTGAGTTAGATATTGGTTTTGGACTTTGAGTAAAGAGTTGTGATTTATGTAAGTTTTTGGTTTCAAAAGGCTAAAGTTATTACAAAAGGTTTTCGGTGTCTTTTGGAGTTTCAAGTGCTAGAATGAAATTCCATCGTTTCCATTGGTTTTGGAATGTGTAAATTGGTCTACGAGAGTTGTCGGTTTCAAATTTGGAGTCTTTTTGAGGATTTGAAGTCCTAAGTTGGAACTTTGTGAAATTCTAGCCTATTAATTGACTTTGGTCAACATTCGAGGTTTGCATGCTAGGATCGGAAATTGGAGAGTTCCATTATATTCAGGGGATGATTTTAGACCTAAGTGGGCTCTTGATTGAATTTTTAGAGGTCTCAAGCTTGATTTAGCCTTTTACACGTTATGTTCGTTTCTTGTAACTTTCACGAGTTTCGGGTCAAGGAGAATTCAGATTTGTGTTTCGATAGTTCAATTGAGTCTAGAATGTTGAGTTTAGTCAAATTTCGTATGTGGTTTTTGTGTACAGGATTCAAGTCATATCCCGAGGGTTCATTCGATAATTTGAACTTGGTTGCTTTTCTGGTACTGGTGCACCTCATTTTCGCGAGGCCTGGCTCGCTTTCGTTATGGCCACATTAGTGAAGTTTGAATCACTTAAGAGAAGGCTACCTCTTTTACGGGATTCTCTTTAGTGATCAGGTGGCCTCTTTTGCGATGTTCACGAAAGCGAATCAATGTTCGCAAAAGCGAAATTAAAGACCCTTTTTGTTTGAAAATTTTGGGGTTTTACCATTTTTCATTTTGGAAAACCCTTGGAGGAAATTTTTAAGTGATTTTTATGGTGAATCATTTGGGTAAGCCTTTGTAACTCTGAAACTTCATTTTCCTTTTATCATTCATGGATTTTAACATCAAAACTTGAGATTTTGATTGGCAAATGGCAAGGTTTTCCAAGAACTTGAGTTCTAAAGTAAAATGGTGATTGCAAACTTATTTTAATTTCTTTGTCAAAATGATTTTCACCAATGAGTTCAAAATGCCTTGGTAACATTTTCAAGTAAAGATTTTCGAATTCAAACCTCATTTTCAGAATTGGGTGTTTGAGTTGATTTGACCCATTCTTCAAAAGGTATGAATTAGGAGTAGTTATTTTTGGAATCTTATTGTCATTACTTTATTAAACTACATTGTGTGGCTTTGGATATTGTTTGAAAGGGTAAGACTCGATTCTTGGATTGACTTTGATTGAATTGAGGCAATTGATTTCTAAACTTTACTTGTAGAATTCTTGTATTTTCCTTCATTGTGTGTGTTAGGGAGTAATGAGAATTAGGTGATGGGTTCATTTATTCCACTCGATTGATCTTAATGAACAAAAAGGGGATTTAATGATAAAACAAGGTGTTGATCATAATCATTTGTTAATTGCTTTGTTGTGGACCCAAATTTGTTGATTGTCGAAAAGCCTTGATGGCGTTGTTGTGGCCTTGAATTGCGTGAATTAATGTCTCTTCCTTATGGTATGAAATTGCTTATTTGTATTGATTGTTGTGCACGCGATGAGACATGTGATGTTTATGTCGAAGGGAAATGGTTCAGAAAATTGATATGATATTGTGCGAAGGAAAATGGTTCTGGCTAGTGATATTGTGCCAAAGGGAAATGGTTCCAGCAAGTGATATGATATAAAGCCGGAGGAAAATGATTCCGTCTAGTAATATGATATAAAGCCGAAGGAAATAGTTCCGGCTAGTGATACTGTGCCTAAGGGAAATGGTTCTGGCAAGTGATATGATATGAAGCCAAAGGGAAATGGTTCTGGCTAGTGATATGAAATAAAGCCGAAGAAAAATAGTTCCGGCTAGTGAAATTGTGTCGAAGGGAAATAATTTCGGCAAGTGATATGATATAAAGCCGAAGGTAAATGGTTCTGGCTAGTGATGTGATATTGTGTCAATAGGAAATAATTTTGGCTAGTGATATTGTGCCGCTAGAAAACCAATTTCGGCATATTATCTACTATAACCCAAATTGAATCATGTTGTTGCCAAGTGCGACGTAACCCAACAATGAAGACCATATTCAAATCTTTCTACTTCCAAGGAATGCTAATATCTTGAGATAATTCTCCCGGCTTTTGATGCTCAACTTTTACTTGTTGACAATTAGGAATTAACCATAAATTCCGCAATATCCTTATTCATCCCATTCCACCAATAGACCTCCCACAAATCACGATACATCTTGGTGGCTCCCGGGTGAATGGAATATCTAGAACTATGGGCTTCTGACAAGATCTGCTATCTCAAGTCATCTACATTAGGAACACACAAACGACCTTGATATCAAAGCACACCATCTCTCCCTTGAGAGAAAGCCTCTACGAACTTTTAAGCACCGCTTTCTTCAACTCAACCAAAGTCGAATCAAGACCTTGCTTGGCTTTAACATCTGCCACAAAAAGGGATTCTGAACTATTCTGAACCATAACACTACCTTTGGTAGAATCAACTAACCGAACACCCAACCGGGCAAATCTATAAACATCTCAAACTAATTCCTTCTTATCATCCTCAATATGAGCAACACTACCCATCGATAATCGACTAAGAGCATCTGCCACCACATTCATTTTATCGGGTTGATAGGGAACACTCATGTCATAATCCTTTAATCACTCAAGACACCTTCTTTGATGAAGACTTAGATCTTTCTGATTGAACACATAATTCAAACTCTTGTGGTTGGTAAAGACATCTACATGAACACCGTACAAGTAATGCCTCCAAATCTTTAAGGCAAACACAACCGCCACTAGTTCAACATCATGGGTAGGGTAATTTTTCTCATGAATCTTAAGTTGCCTTGAGGCATAGGCAATAACTTTCCCATTTTGCATAATGACACATCCTAACCCAATTCGTGAAACATCACAGTAAACAACAAAACCATCAGTTCCATCTGGTAAAGTCAACACCAGAGCGAAAGTAAGTCTATCTTTTAATGCTTGGATATTCTTCTCGCATGCTTCCGACCATATGAACTTAGCCTTTTTTGGGTCAATACCGTCAATGGAGAGGCAATTGAAGATAATCCTTCCACAAACCGTCTATAGTAACCGTCTAAACCCAAGAAACTTCTAATATTTGAAGGGGATAGAGGTCTAGGCCAAGTTTTAACTGCATCTGTCTTCTTAGGATCTACCTCAATACCCTTACCGGAAACAATGTGAAGCTGTGGACCTTAACCAAAACTCGCATTTTCTAAACTTTGCAAAGAATTGTTGGTCCTTGAGGTATTGAAACACAATCCTCAAATAATCAGTATGCTCATCTTCACTCCTTGAATAGATCAATATATCATTTATGAACACAGTCACAAACATATTGAGGTCTTGTCTAAGCACCCTATTCATCAAATCCATAAATGTCGTCGGAGCATTAGTCAAACCAAACGACATTACCAAAAACTCATAATGATCATATCGAGTTTGGAAAGCCATTTTCTGAATGTCATCTTCCTTTACCCTCAATTGGTGATAACCCGACCAAAGGTCAATCTTAGAGAAGTAACTTGCTCCCTGTAGTTGATCAAGCACATTATCTATCCTTGGAAGGGGATACTTGTTCTTAACGGTAACCCTGTTCAATTGTCGGTAGTCAATACGCATACGAAGCGAACTATATTTATTTCAAACAAATAAAACTGGAGGACCCCATGGAGAGATGCTCAGTTGGATGAAACACTTATCCAACAAATCTTTCATTTGCTCATTTAATTCCTTAAGTTCTACTGGAGCCATACGATAAGGAGGAATTGAGATAGGTTGCTTATATGGGAAAATGTCAATATCGAAGTCTATTTCCTTTTCGGGAGGAACAATGGGTAAATCATCGAGAAACACTTCCGAAAACTCGTTAACTACGGGGACCGACTCAAGAGTGGTTCGAAATCCATATCCCTAACTCCAACAATATGGTATATGCAACCTTTAGAAATCATCTTTCTAGCTTTAAGACAAGAAACAAACTAACCCTTAGGCATAGAGTTTTCCCCTTTCCACTCTAGGATGGGTTCAATTGGAGATTGAAACTTGACTACTCAAGTTCTACAATCAATAGAAATATAACATTAATGCATTCAATACATACCAATGATAACATAAAAATCTATCATATCAAGCTCTACAAGATCAACGTGAGTGCCTCTATGGGACAAGGAGACGACACTTTCTATAGACCCTCTTAGCCATAATAAAATAACCAACTGGGTAGAGACAGAAAAAGGATCTAACAACACATCCAAAAGAATACCAAATCACATGGCCACATATGGCATCAGAAAAGACAACGTAGCACCGGGGTCAAGTAAAGCATAAACATCAAGTTGGAAGACTTTCAACATATCAGTTACCGCATTGGCAGAACTCTCTTACTCATGACTAGTCTGAAGTGCATATAATCAGTTTTGCTTTAGAGAATTTGAACATAAACCACTAGGCGGATCTTGCTTACCTTCTCTTCCTTTAGCCGTAAGCGATGGATAATCCTTTATTTTTTGACCACTTTTACCACAACCGTAGAAACCATCCATGCCGGCTAAGCACTTACCCTCATGCTTCCATCCACACCTAGCACAAATAGACAATGAAGATCCACCGTCATTCCCTCATTGAGGCTTAGGGTTAGACATCATATCTTTGTTGAACTTAGGAGGAGCATTGGAGGAACCTTGACCGAAAAACCTTTGTCGAAATTTTGAACGACCGTGTCCATCGGACTTTCAATGTGAGAAGTTACCATCACCGGCTCTTGCCTTCTTTGTCTCCCTAGATCTTCCCCTAAGTTTCTCCGCTTCTATTTGTTGAGCATGAACCATAAGACGAGAAATGTCCATATCATTGATAAGTATACCAGTACGACATTTCTTAACTACTATTTTGGACACACCTGAAACAAACTTACTCATTCTTTCCCTGGCATCGGCAATCATAGTAGAAGCTTCGTTGATGCCACTTGCAGTTCCAGTCAGCTTTGGTGATCTTTCTTATATTCTGGAGGATTTCACCTTTACCTTAGAGTTAGTAGTTTTGAGATGTCATGGTTCTTGTCTCAATATCTTTCTGTAATAGTAAAGGCTTCATAGATAGACAAAGTTGAGTAGTTTCAGTATGTATCTTATTTGAGTTGTTTTTAAAACTCTGAGTTCATCTATTGAGTATTGTTCAGATTATTTTAAAGTTGAGTATTTAAGTTTATTGAATTTATTTCAGTTATAAGCTTTTGTATGCTTGAGTTAGTCTTCCGCTTATAGTTGGCCAGGATGAGGGTTCACTTGGGGACCAACAATGGTTCTTGAGTATCGGCTACGTCCAGGGTGTAGACTCGGGTCGTGACACGTAACATGGCATATAGGACCCCGAGAGGCCCAACATAGGCCATTTAGCATACATCATACAAGATAATATAAAATTAAGAGATTTTAAAAGACAATTTAAAAAAATATGAGTTTATAAAACGTTGAGGAAGTCTAACATAGTCTCAAAATCATCTAGTATAACAAGAGTGATCGGGACGTAACCCATACATCACATACAATACTGAAAAGAAGTAAAGACAATATGAAATAAAGGCTCGATCCTCGGAACATGAGGACTAACCAATCTTCAACTCTATTATAGTTTACTCTAGCCACGGGGATGCGAACTTGAAGCGTCGAACCCTACATTTTAATAATAATGTAGGCAAGAGTATGCATTAGTACAGGAATGTACCAAGTATGATAGCAATGCATAAAAGTATGAAATCGTGCTAAAATGACCTTTTCATGACATGTAATGATCAATCTAAATCATGAGGTAAAAGGGTTAGAAAACACAAGTCATAAAACATGGTCAATACAAGCTAACATATTTAAAACATTCATGAGATACTTTTACAAGTAACCTTAATTCATTATTGTGGGAGATTTACCTTTAACCAACATTAAGACCATGTGAGCTATTAACATGGAATCTAGTGTCTACCCCACATAGAAAAAGGTATCCTACTTGCCAAGGTAAGACCATGAACTTCTAGCTTATGTTGATCCACTAGCTAATGCATATTTAAGACAATCATCCTATGGGGGCACATATGTATGGGATAAGGAGATTTCTACTAGAAATCCGAACTCAAGCTACGAAAGTGTTTCCATCTCAATATCCTCTCGGTGCTAAGTGTAAATCCCACATAATAGTCATTAATCTTAACTTGTCTCATTATCCATGCAAAGGCACAATTAAGTAACCAATCCAAGCAAAACTCACACTATCATCCAAGAAAAGATATAATTAAGCAACAAATCCAAGCTAGAGACATCATTAGAATAACTCCTAAATCTTGATTCAAAGCTTAGTTGAAAAACCTTTCAACTCTAAGAATCCTTTATGTGAGAAAACCCTTTCATAATCATGTTTCATGTGTATGTGAGAAATCCTTTCACAACAACAAGAATCACATTGATACTTCACTCTCAAAGCATCCTTAAAATATTTACATCATTTTCATAAAGAACATGCATATCTTCATAAACTTATCTTTCATGATTCAAAAGCTTCATCATATGATCAATTCTAGAAAACATGAATTTCACATAGGTACATGGGGATTCAACTTAGAAACATGCAATTTCTTCAATTCATGCATAAAAAGACATAAATCAATCAATAATATCATAATTGAAAAGAACCCATGTCAATTGAATAAAACCATAACTCAATTGGGGGAATCTAACTTTATAAAATTGGAGAATTTAGGAACCTTATGGAGGAAAGGACTCCATAGGTGAATACTATCTGAAATCTATGGTGAAATTGGAGACTTGACTTGAAACCCTAGCCTTCTTCTTCAATTTTTAGAGAGAGAAATATTTGGGAGGATGAACTTTGTCAATCTTTTGGAATTTTGAGAGAATGAATTGAATTGAGTGATTTTGGGGGTAAAATCATTATATAGGGCTTTGGTAGAAGGTAAAAGACGTAGTTTTGAGTTAAAACAATTGGGAAAGACCCAAAAGCCCCTGACTTAAAAGCTGACGAAATGACTTCAAGGAGGCCTAAACGGCCCGTCTAACGGGTCGTGAAGAAACTCTGTCTGACAGGGCTTTACTATTTTGGACATAACAGTTTACTCTGAGCTAGGAATTAGGCGAACTCGGTGGCATTGGAAAGAGCACTTAATTATATTTAATTTGATAGGTCATGGGGCACCTAATTCATTTTGTTCTAAAAGATATGATCGTTTGAAGTTGACCCTAAACTCTGATAAACCCCCTTCACGGATGACTTCACGGTCCGTGTGAAGCTTCACGGGCCATTTAGACATTTGTGGTCCTTAACCACTGACTAGGGGAGAACCCCCTCTGATTTGACCCATCTGACGACCCCTTTGATGACCCGTCAACATCACCACAAGCCGTCTGGGCATCCCTCAAGGTGAAGCCTACTTGGGGAAGGTTTTGGAAGACCTCACGATCAGCCAAACAGATCGTGGTCCCTTACACGGCCCGTCTAGGGCTCCGTGGAGGGTTTCATGGTCAACTTTTGGGTTCTTGATCAACCCACTTAACCCCTTTATAGCCTTTCTCTAATTTGAGGTGTTATATGTGTCTTCCTTTTACAATGAGTCTCTGAATCAACAAAATCTAAAAAATTATAGAATCCCAATAAGAAATCAAGAATAGTGACACCCATATTGATAGTTTTGGAAATCGGGTCCAAGTCAACTCAAAAAGTTAACTACGATGGTTAGGGATAAATCTGGATTTTTCTTATAAATCATGATACCCAAAGCTTTTGGAACTCACAGGTGAAAATCAATTCGAAAAAGAGTTGAAATCGAGATTTAAAATCCCATTTGTGTCTAAAATCCAAGTTTCTTGAGAAACCCACAATGTTTGAAGTCAAAATCAATGATTAAATGTTAAAATCGTCAAATAAGTAATGGGTAATGAAGGTTTCGAGTCAAAATCGCTTACCCAATTAATGAATCTTGAAAGTCACCTTGAAATCACCTAAATCGTGCTATTAGGGTTCAAATATGGTGAAATGGAGAAGAAATCCCGACTTTTGGAATGTCATTAATTGCCAGGTTTTTTCTTTCCACAAACATGAACCCTACCCAGTGAATGTGGGAGCTACTCTGCAAAAGTGAATGTCTGCACCCAGATACTTCGTGATCCCGACCAAAACCCCGCGAACGTGGAGGCCACACCAGCATACCATTTGCAAACGTGAAGGACAAATCACAAGGCCCTTTGAGAACATGGATAGGATCCATGAACGCTAAGGAGACACTAGACATCAGCAATTACAACAAAACCCCTAGGCACAAGAGTTCGTTGAAAGAACCCTTCGGATGTTCAAAATCCCGTACACATAAATCATATATGCTACTCAACTAAACTCGACGTTCCGAGCATAATGGAACCATCGAAATATGGATTCGAGGTCACCTTGACCCGAAACCCGTCAAAGTCGCAATAACTAACTTTCACTCAAAAAAATACTAAACTGCTCTCGGAGCCTTTGAAAATTCAGTCAAGACCTCACCTAGGCCTAAAGTCATCCTACGAACCCAAGGAAATCATTGGAAATCCAATCCGAACGTCCAAATTGTGAATGTTGACCAAAGTCAACCATTGGCCTAATTATACTTAAACATCCAACACAAGCGCTCAAATCCACGACATAACTCTGAAACTGAAAATGACAACACTCCTAGACCAGATTCCACATTTTTTGAGTTGATGGAACTAACGAAATTCCATATTCGTAGCTCCGGTTGTTGACTAAACCCACTTAATTCAACTTATAAATTTCCAAAATATCCAAAAAATCACTATTTGTTTTATTAAATTTCAAAACTAATCCCAAGAATTGATCAGATATGACTCGGAGAAACTATTAGGAGGGGTAAAATGATAATTTTCTAAAAAATTCCAAAAATGACCTTCAGTGCCATTACATCCAACTTCTTCAATTCTTCATAAAACCTCAAATTTTGGCCACATCAGTAACTTTTATGTTTTAAAAAACAAAAATTCTAAAATCATTTGTGGGGTTAAAAAAGCCCACTCGTATTATAAAAGTTATTCAAAAAGAAATGAAAATCAATCCCAAAATTTTGAAAATATGCTTTGATTCGTATTTTTATTGTTGTTTTTTATACTAGATCTTTGTTCCATAGTGTAGTTTATGTTCAAAATTTCAAGTGATTTGGAGTTGGAGAAAATTCAACCATTAAATGATGTTGAAGTTTTGAAACTTTGAAGAAAATTCAAGTGAGACTTGTTAAGTTAGGTTGAATTTGAAATCCAAAAATATTGAGTTTTGGTATCTAGTTCGGAGGAAAACTACTCTTGGAATTTGAGGAAATTTCGTGAAGATTTGAAGAAGTTGGAAATTTGAGAGTTCTTGGTGTTTTTCATGTTTTCTTGAGGAAGAAGAAGCAAAAAAAATAAATATACTTGATCCAAAATTCCTATTGAAAAGTGTTAAAAGTTGTTTGGGGTCTTGTTGAGGTAAAAAATAATTTTGCAAATCCGAAATTAAAAATAATGGCATGGATGAGAATTTTTTAACGGATGGCATAAATGAGCCTTTTCTCAAAATTCGATGACATATTTGAGTTTTTTTCCTTTAAAGTACATAACCTAATTTTAATTTTTTTTTAATGTTTAATCATGTATTAATACTTATTGGACTTATTTTATCATGATTTAGTACTTTAAAATTATGGTCATTTTCATTATGACTAATTAATTTGCAATATTTATTTCATACGATTTCATTATTATTTTTTTGTTGAATACTTTAGTGTCATCAATTATCTCATATTTTCTATTATTTTCTTAAGAAACACCTTAGATAATTGTATTTTGGTAGGACTAAAGAAATATTTGAAGCACAAGTTAATTATATGTTTATATGAATACTTTACTGAAAAAACCTAAAAAAAACTCGAAAACCAGAGAAACCCAAAAAAATCTGGAAACCCCCGAAAAACCCTAAGGTTGAAAAGCTCAAGTTTTTATCAGTTTGGTTTGGTTTATAAATTTAAAAATCCAACACAAATGGTTTAGTTTGATATTTTGAAAATCCGAACCATCCCGGTCATGTACACCCTAATCACGAGTACTTGAAAAGGGGATTTTTGTTCTAAACCAAAAAAAACTCTCACAAGAGTAAGTGTGGGTTTTGTTTAAATGCACAAAGTAAAAAAGAGTGTTCTTGTATGCTTATAATAGTCCTTTATCCTTCACTTGAGACTCATCAGCACATTGTGTTTGTACAAAACAAATCATAATGGTAGAGTAGCCCCTAGGATACGCATAAAAGAAGCATTTGTAACAACCCGTTCCGGTTGATATGAGTAGGTCAATAGTGGAAGATATTGGGTTAGAAAACTTTTTGGGTAGTGACTTAAAAAATTCTAGGCCAGTCTCAGATGAAATCTGAGCGAGGTGAGGGCTAGGGAAATCTGGGAATGGGTTGGGGGATATGCCTAGGCTTGGTTTATGTTTTCTAATAGCTAAGACATTAAAAAATTCATAGGGCTTTTCGGAATCGAATTCGGGTAAGTAAAACTTCCAAAATCAATTTTGGCGTGAATAGATTGGTATAGGTTGTTAAGGTAGAAGATATATTACGAAACGGGGGATTTTTGGGAGGTTTCGAGTCTTTGATTCCATGAAAGTCGCTATAGCATGCAGTATGCTGCTATAGTAGGATGCATGTGTAGGCGCTATAGAGATGGAAGCCTCTATAGTGGGTCGGGCTACTATAGTGTGGTAAGTCAGGGCTTTATGTATAAAAAAAGTCTCAAAACCTCTTATTTTCTGCAACTTCATTCTTGAGAGAAGGGAAGGCAATTTGGGGTAGTTTGCAGTTGTTTTCCCACCAAATTCTTCGGTAAAGGTGAATCTTAGACCTTAGAATCTAGGGTATTACTCTTGGGAGAGGGTTTTGACTTATTTTAATGGTGTTATGGACCCTTGTTGGGTATAATGATCATGAATTAGTCTGGGGTTATTAGGATTTGGTTTTGGGTATCCTTAGGCTATTATTGATTGATTGTTGTATTTTCATTATTGTTTAGACAAAAAACAAGCCAAGGCACTTCAAAAATGGAAAACTCGGGTTCTTTAGGGTTTTCAATGATTCGAGGTAGTTTATGGTTTGTTGTTTTCCAAAGATTGTAATATGTGCATGTTAACTACTTTATATTGCTATTGTGCAATGCATATGGGGGGAAATTGGAAGGTTAATGTGAAATGATCTTGTGTAGTTATCTCGTGCAACAAACGTGTTTATTTACTTGCAATTTCAAGTGGGTTGATCAAGGTGATTGTGATTGTGCATGTTGTTTGTGATTGATGGTTAGCTCGGGTACCACGCTGATACAGGAATACGAACGGTTGGCTCGGGTACCACGTCTGATATGGATATTAACACTAGTTGGCTCGAGTACCGCGCATGTACATTAAGGGGTCGTTTGGTGTGAGGGATAAAAATAAATAGTGATGGAATAAGAAAATAGTGATGGGATAACGTTTTTGTATCTTGTTTGGTTGTCATGTTTGGGATAAATTATCCCATCATTATATCAGAGTGATGGGATAAGTTATCCCATATACATGGTGGGATAAGTTATTCCAGGATAGCTTGTTCCCAACAAAACAACCCCTAATAGTTTGTGTATGGGTTCTATAAGAGGACCAAGTATTGATACGCCCAAATTTACACCACAATTAAGAAACATAAAGCGGTCGTCATCAAATATAGAATCCAACTAGTTTGGGGTTCAATCTAACATGGGATAAGGCGAGAACTAAGTCGTATGCAGTTATCTACTTCTAGTTACTTATTTCTAAAAAAAATGAGAAATATGGAAATTTTGGATTTTGGTTTAAGATTCACTTTTCGACTAGTAACAATTAACAATATCACTTAATTTAGAATCAATCAGAGAGAATTACCCAAGATTATGTTCACCAAGACTGTATGACTATTTTCGGGTTAATTTTATAACTCAACTTGCGTTGTTAGTATATCATTTTATCAAACTTATGTTACATATACTTGTTTCTCAACAAATTTAAATGTATATCACTTTTATTTTTTTGAACTAAAAGTGTTCACCGTCATTTCGACAGATAGATACTTAAGTTGGTTAATCTTGTTACAGCAATAACCATTAGATGAGTCCAGATCCTCAAATTTATGTTATTAACTCTTTTTCCAAGTTTTAGCATTTTTACTCAAACAAGCTTAACTTCAGGCAGGTTCTAATAATGTTTGCAAACATTAAAAGTCAATTAAGATGAAAGAGATAATAAGGTATACATATACAACACATGAGTCATTCCGTAAAAACCTTATTTTTAGGTCAAGTCGTCATGGATTTCACAACCCTTGGTTGTGGGTTTTATCCACTCATGATAATTGAAACAAGGTATAGAATTGCATTCACTCAAGAAGTAATTACTTACAAGAGTTAAACACAATCAACACTTTGATTTCAATATACCAATGTAATTCTTGTTCAAATTTCGTTCAAGCAGTATTGTTTTCTTCTCTAAAAAAAAGATAATAAAATAAAACCCTAAAAATACTTTATATAGTTCCAGGAAATTTGAAATTTGAAAATAAAAAGCAGAAATCTCGAGACTCGTCTGAAGCTGCGTTGTGCAGACATTGTGCCAATGATTTGGTGTTCTAGGAAAACGTCATGAGAGTTAACAATTGCTTAGAAATTAACGACCACCTATGTTGACTGTGATATAATTAGTTGTATCATACTTTGTTGTTTCCAGTGTGCAAAATAGCTTACATATACTAAGCATTTGTTGTAAACTCGTGATCTATCCTTTTTGAGTGCCAACGTTGTGCAACTCTATTCATTAACAAATCTTGTATAAATCTCTTAAGATTACTTAGCAAGAGAGATTGCTGCTATAACTTCTCTGATGGGAACAATGCACCTTCTTTCACAATCCAGGAGGGTAACAAATGAAGTAGAATCACAAGTATTGCTGATGATGGAGAAGAATGAACATATTCGAACAGAGGCGAAAGCGAGGCTTCTTATGATCTTGCAACAAACTATACCACACATTGATTATGTGAAGGAAGATCTCAGCAAGCAGAGGAAGAATAACAAGCTGCAAGCTGGAAATGGTTCGATTGGTGGTTCTAGTTCACCACGATCGGATGTTTCAAACATTGAGAACAACGTTGTGGGGTACAACATTGAACAAGAGCTCATGCTGCGTCAACTTACCGGACACTCGTCTCAAATGGAAGTCATCTCTATTGTTGGGATGGGTGGGATAGGCAAGTCAACTTTCGCCAAAAGAATGTTTTCTGATTCCTCAATTGTGAGCTTCTTCGAGATCATCAATGGGTTTCAGTTCATTATTCAGATTATGGAATACTGAAGTCCAATATTCTTGAATTAGGAGTAGACTATTTCAAACCACTTAAGAGTATTAAACTTGTAAAGTGTTTCTGGGTTGCATCCTTCTTGTTGCACAAAAGAAATGTTCCAAGGGATTAAGAAAGTGAAACAATTGGGAATTTGTAACTTACATTTGAGGTTTACTAGTGATCCCAAATGCCTAGATAATCTAATATATTTACATGGGCTCAAGGCACTAAGTATTGTATCATACTCGTTACCTCGTGGGCTTCCATGTCCGGCTTCCTTCCCATCAAATCTCAAGAAGTTGACACTCTGCAACACCTTTCTACTGTGGGAGAACATGGCGATTATTAGCAAGTTGCCTAAACTCGAGGTACTCCAATTGAAGGCTCAGGCCTTTGAATGTACTGAAGATGTTGGAGAAACAGTCTGGGAAGTCACAGATATTCTTCCTTCTTGAGTGGTTAGATCTTGATTATTGAACGCATAACTATCAGAAATTGCCACAAGTTGAAAGAGATTCCACAAGTACTTGAGCAAATTGAGTTACGGGGATGTTCTTCTTCCCTCGTGACTTTTGCTACGAAGTACCAAGAAAATCATGAGGATTTGGGAAACAACAGACTTAAAGTTGATGCCTTTGACACAATAAGAGGTAATAAGTAGAACGATTCTTCAACATCCACTATATGTTTTACTAGTAATTGACCTGATGACTTTGGTTGAAAATTTTACGTACATAACTGCAGTATATCGTTTGATTGTAATACGATAGGTAAAACTGAATGTTTCATATGTATAGGCTCTGTGAAATCTGTTGGAAACGAAGACACTTTTGAAAGAGTGGCATGCCAATTGTTCCAAAGAAACCAAAAATATGCCCTTACATCTATGAAAAGCGTAACGTGATCAGACATGACATGACATAGTTTCAGTTTACTGAGGATTTGACCTTAAATGGAAAGATGTGGGAGGTTATTGATTAGGGTAGAAGGTTAGTAGGTAGTGGAGTGTTCTTTTGCTTTCCGAAGGGTTTAGGCTTAGTGGTGTGTGTCTGTCGTAGTATTAGTTTTATTCTTGTAGTGTGTTGCTATTGCATTCTATTACCGTGTGTTTTTTTATGATGTTTTGGTTATTGTATTATTTTGTTCTTGTTAATGTTTTCTTCCATATTGGCTGCTTCACTGTCATTTTCCTATTTTATACATACTTTGATTTGTTGTGGAGGCAGAGAGACTGTTTCATTTCAGCTTGCCATGAGTTGCTTACAAATTGCGATTAGAACACCTGTCTTGCATCTATTAATTTGATGTGAACACAAGTGCACTAAAAAAATAAAAATTGTAGCCTTCTCTGGCAGGACCTTGATTGGGCTATCCTTACAGAAAAATTGAAGTCCAAATGTCATGATTCCATATGAATACATGGATATCACCCTTGGTTCCTCTCTTCCTTCCCAGGCATTGGAGTGTCACTTGTTTTTGCCCTTCCATTCAGAGGAAGATAAAAGAGGAGGACAAAAAGGTTGGATTGTAACTCACTTGGTAATGAGTAATGAGTTTCCTTCAGTCATCTTAAACAAAATAGCTTTAGGGATGTGCTTGCTTTTAATATATACATGACCATCAGTAGATTAAAAAAAATACTATTGCCATATATATATATGTACACATATATTTAAGAACAAATACAGAGAAAGTATTCCTCTTAGTCAAAAAGATCTCGATAAGTCTCACACCAATACCTTCTGTTAGAGATTGAATCAAGATTGTAACTCGAACTAATTGGGAGCATGATCATCATGTGTTTTTCTCCAGCACAGAGAGTGCTGGTGTCAAATAGTTGTTTGCTTTGTCAGGCAAATGTGCAACCTGCAATTTTTATAGGAAACTGAATGAGAAACAGCAATGAAGTAAAAATTTAGCTACTATTGCTGCCAAAAGCAATTCATCCAGAAAGTGAAGGAAATGGCTGTACAATAGTTCGCCTTTGATCATTCAATTGATAAAATTTGTTAAGTAATGGACTTACCAACTCGTACAACTCCTTCCCAGGCTCAGCGACATATTCATAACATACCTAGTCAGAGAATAGGGTCAATTAGTTCATTTGTCAAACTCTGCCATCAAAACAAGTAGAGTATTACTCACATCAAAGCTCTTGTTTCTGGCTGTCGAATCATGCAATGCCTTCACACAAATGTCAGCCACATCAGCACAACTGATTCCCTGCATTTACCGTTACGAAGGTGAGCTCAATTGGAAGTGAAGCAAGACTCTCATGAGTACAGTAGATCTCTTACCTGAGAGATACGATTTCCTTGATCAAATATGAGCGCACGTTGCCCACCTGGTTCTTCCTGCAGAAAGTAATTATATCTTCAGATTTTGCTAAAATCTAATATTTTGGGTGGTAGGTCTCTTATTATTTCCAATAATATGTGAATCAATTTATGGTACAGCTGCTAAATCATGCTTCCTTTAGGCATTTGATTAGTGGAAAACCACATTATTGCAGCTGCTAAGCAGAACTTTCCATAGAAATACATCCGTGCCACCACTGCTGTTAACTAATTCCGTCCTACTCTGACTAACTTTAACCACTTAAAAGGTTCCCTTCTTATAAATCCACTTGAGTCCTTACCGCCCAACATATGGTTCCAAGGATAGTCCATTTGCATCTAATTTAACATCCAGCTAACTTTAGAGCATTGTTCTTAAGCATAATTAACACTTGTTCTGACAAATATTGGGGGAGGGGGGGGGGAGGGGGGGAGGGGGGGGACACACACTTCTTGCTCTCCCACTCAAAGTCCAAATACAACCTATCACAAAGCATGCTGATTTACAATTATATTTGCCTATAGGAATACCTAATTCTAAGCAAAGCAAAAGCTGCCTCGAATCGGACTTATTGCTCGAGGTCAGTCCTAAAGTTAACCAGAAGTTAACTATACTCAATATTTCCAGCTGAAAGACCAACATATGAGCAATGGAATGGAAAACATATTTACCATCAAGGGTCCTGGGCGAATAATTGTGTATCCAAGGCCGGACCTTCTTAATGAATCTTCACCAGCCTACAAAAATTAAAATAATCAGGGATTCAGTTTTAATCCAAGAAGAATACGTGAAGGAAGAGTCTGAAGAAGAGCTCACCCTCTTGGCTCGCAAAACTTGCTCCCGTCTGGTAGGCTCTATTCCTGACCCCGTACATGATACCAAGACAAAGTCAGTTTCTTGTCCAGTCTGCAAAATTTACAATAATCTGGCAATAAGTATATTATCCAACATAATTCTTTTATCAAACTATTTTCAACCAAATCATCATTTTAAAGATGACTGATGAAAAGAAGTAATAGCATCGACCATAAACACGACTATTTTCTGTATAAGTTCACTTTTTTTCTGAACAGCACAGAGATATATAAGTTGCATTCGACCAAAAGTCGCCTAAAATTTGCAGTCAGTATTTCAATACACAAACGCCTAAAACCATGCTGATTTACAACCTATCACAATCTGCCTATCTAATGAAACCAGTCATAAGAAAAACACTGATTGGTCTTTCAGTTAGAATTGGAGTGAATAGGTTTTGTTTGATGTTCATTGATTTGGCACAGTTGTGGTCTTAAGATTCAAATAGAAAAAGAGTAGAACTGTACATTACATTTATGCTTACATTACGAGGAAAAACAAAAAGCACCCATAGGAACAATAAATATAACTATATGAACAAGAAAGCTGCCTTTATCTTCCAAATCACATATTAGATTCTACTAGACGTGAGTCATCTTTCTCTAGGATTTACCAATGACACTAGTCTCAGAAACACAGCACATCATGAAACATGTATAAGCTATAAAGAAAAAGTAGTCAATTTTCATGTGAAGGAGGGTTGCAGGAATTGAACTCTTCCTTTCTTGCTTACTCTATCAATCTACCTATGTTTATGCTATCCTTTGCATCAACTGTCTGCAATGGTTCAGCAGGACCTTAAGTTGAGAAGAATGAACATTGGGCCTAATTCAACCCCGAAATCTAGCTCATTAATTGAAGATTGATCAAAAATATATAAGGAGATAACGAGTACTCACACAACCAATTTAGGACATTCTAACCACATTCTTGGATAAAATTACTTGCATTTAATTTTATCAAAGAACTAGCACATTTTACAGGTTGAACCAAATTGACGGAACTTCAAACTTTTGCGGCCAACAGATATTAATATATATAAAATAAATCTGAAAGTAGAAAGGAGTTCTACCAGGAACACTCTAGACTATAATTATCTTGAAGATTCTAAACAATTACCAGTCAAATTCCTGACTTCTCATAGATTATGACTATTATATGCAGAGCACAAGCAAAAACATGAAGAAACAAAAGTCTCACATAATGCTGTTGCACAAACAGGCAACTGAACTTACAGGCAAAGCCTTAATATATTCCATAATTAGCTGAAAGCTTCTCAGATCTTGGTTCGTCCCCGTAGGTCCTTCAATTGGCCTCTGTAGCAATTAGCAAATGACCATGTCAAGTATCAGCAACTAGCACAGAAAAACAGTTGTATTCTACTTTGAAATGTTTCAAGGATTCATGTCATATCCTATAATAGGGATTTTGCAGGTAGGACTATTAATTTTGTTATGAGTCTTGGATCTTCTAGTGGAAATAGCTCTTCTTTCATAGCATAATTGGTCAAATACTTCAAATAAGAAAATAGTTTGTTTACTTTGTGGCTGGTGGAGGTTTTGGTTGGGGGTTGAAAGCAGAAAGAAACAATCTGCCGACAGATTGTCCATTCTTGGCCAGTATATAGTGGAAATGAAGTAGTTGAGTTGTAAGGTAATATGTTTAGTTCGTATAGATAGGAGAAAAAAGAGGAAATATGAAGTGCAAACACTAACAATAAAAACAGTATGTTTCCCACATATGCAAAAAAGAATTAAGAAAATGACTCCTCAATTATCGGTGTGTATTCACCAAGCCTGGTCCACTCAATCTATTATTTCATTTCAAGATTTTGCTCCTGAATCTGTACTTAAATAATGTGAACTAGACGCAAGTGTATGAGCAATTGATTTATATATAAATCAACTTTTGGCGTTCCAAAAATATGGTAACTCAAGTATAACAGTAGAAGAAATAGTTTTAAAGTTTTAAAGAAGTGAAATGGCAACAATGAGGAAGGGAATGCTTCGGTCAAAGGAAGACCTGTCTTCTAGGCTCAAAGCGTATGGTCAAGGTATGCACAAGGAATGGATCCAATGGGGGATCATCTGGCTTCACCGGCCGAAATGAAGAAAATGGAACTCTCACCTGTGAAAACAAGTGCATATGCAAAGACATTAAATAAAAATATGAAGTATCTAATAGTATTCAGAATGGAGGCATTACTTGATCAATAATTTTCCTTCACGTTGTAAATCCAAACTCACCCTGCAAAATCCTGCTTTTGTGCTAATTCTGGAAAAATACAATTTGCTTTGTGTTGTATCTGCTGAAGGACCAGCTTCAAGAATTACAACATAAGATCTTCCATTTCCACCAACAGAGAATACTAGACCCTCATACCTAAGTATAAAAAAGTCAATAGTGACACAAGTATATGGAGTGAGGATAAATCAACAACTGGAAAAATAGCATCATGTATGAGCAAAGAATAAAAGGAAAAATTGAAATTTACAGTAAATACCTGTCAAGAGTGTAACCCAAAGGGAGTGAGAGTTTTCGTGACAAGTCAACATAGCCTCCTCTTGTGAAGACATACCCTTACATGAGCCAAAAGAAGGAACACATAGAAACAGGGATCAAAATATTGCATCTTTGAAATTCAGTATTTCACAACTATCCTTAGACTTGTCTTAGTTAGCACCATTAGTGGGACTACAGGTCCCTAAATATGTTCACAAACAACGTGTACATGCTTTCAAGACCTGGGATCAACTTCCGCAGTTACCTGAAAAAACAGCCTCTCCGCTTTCAGTAAACTCAAACTTGGCATCCATTCCTCCATCATACTTAGAAACAACCACATCCTGGAAATATGTCCCCTGACGGACTTCCCACCCGTTCAATGAATCTTCAGACTTGAATTTTGCAATTAAAAGCTTGCTTTTGCTACTCTTTCCAGCTCGTTGCTGTGCTAGTTTATTGTTGTAGTCCTACATGTTTTGAAACAGAATGCATACAGATTACACACTGATCAGATCAACAAGGGACAGAATTTGGAAATGCACAGATAAGAGTTGCCTGAGATGGTAGTCCTATACATTTTCTTAAATGCAGGAATTTAAAGCATTTCTGAAAAATGTTTTTACTAATAGCCCAGTTAACTAAGAAACAGACAATTATCACCTCTAACAAAGAAAAGCTGCTATCTAAAATTTAAACTCTTGTCATAATACAAATGTTGTTCTTCTTGCTGAAAGTTAAAAATTGTAATACATAATTTAGCACCAAGTTCTTTATTAGATTTGATTAATTCAACATGGATATTAATATTACCAGATATAAATATACTTTAGTTAAGATGTGTGAAATCAACTATAGTATATGATGAGTTGCCCTTTTCTGATATCACGTTGATACTCCAATACTAGTTTCTTGCCTAAATTTTGTCAAATTAAAGGACAAATATCTTATTTGGTGGCAGCCTACCTATCCACCGGATCGAAATATATATTTCAATACAAAAAAAAATCGCATCTTATGACAAGAAACTATGTTAACCAACTGATGCTTGAGTAGTGCTAGCAGTATTTGCACAAGCATCTTATGCAGCATTTTGAGAGGAAGATTTTGTCATCCAAACTACTGTCAGACATCAAACCCAACCCTTGGGATTTCTGTTTCTTTATTCCTTTTCCATTCCCACTAATTGGTATAACCTTGCCACTAATGTACCAAAACAAGATAGTGGAAGAAAACGAATACCTGCAAGGCTTTGGTGAGATTGTAAACCCCTTGATGATCAACTCTGATGAGATCCCCAGTGATTGAAGACCGAGCAGTGGCACAATAGATGATTTTGTTGCAACCTTGCACTGCATTTTTAAGACTGGAAGGATCACCAACATCGCCTGTCACTAGCTCCACAGACCTTGGTAGCATGTCAACCACTTCCGGTTCAGCTTTCCTTACTAGAGCCTGTGCAGGAATGTAAGACAAATTGTAAGTGATGAGTAGCATCTCAGTTGGATATCAAGTAAATATATTCAACCAAAGAAAAAAGAAATATATAGTTAACGGGAAGGAAGCACTCAAACTCTCAGAACTTGATTTAGGATTCAAACATTGTTGATTCCTTATATATATTTACAACTAACACTACATCTTAATCCCAAACTAGATAGGGTCAGCGATATGAATTATCTATATTCTCATCTATATTCTTTCCAATCCATTTGACCCTTTTCGCTAACTGTTCCAATATTCTCCGAAACTAGAGATTCTCTAAATCTCACACATATCCCTAAGCTGCCATACAATCTCTTTCAAAATTTAAAAGCTCGTGTCAATAAGTGTTTCAACTCTCAATTTGAAACCTTATAATAAAACTTTCTATGCACACACAAATGCAACAACGACAATTACAAAACTACACAACATTCTCAAACTTTATAATAGAACTTTCTATATGCACAAAAATGCAACAACGACGACAATAACAAAACTACACAACATTCTCAAACAAGTTGGGGCCAACGATATAAATGCTCACTAATCATGTTTTAGCATACTACATAAACAAATACTCAAACTTGGCCTCAGCAAGCAAGTAAACATTCTAACTTTGAGAGTGCACATCTAGACACCTCAAATGGCAACTAAACACTCCAACTCCTCCTCAATATGCCTCATGGACACCACGTGACACATAAATTCTGGAGGTGTTCAAATGATCATTTTGTATGTTAAAGAGTGTTCAACTAACACAATGTGGAGATAAGTTGAGGTGTCTAAATGTGCACTCTCAAAGTTAGAGTGCTTATTTAAGTTTGAATGTCCGTTTATGTATAATCCAGAATCCACAATATATGCAATTACTAAAGAAAACGGAAATTAAAGTAGAGCAACAGGCAAAAAGTAATCGAGAAATGGACCTTGACAGTGTAACCCCTAAGCATGAGTTTGCGCACAACAATTCTACCAACACGACTAGTGGCACCAACAACAAGCACAGTAGTATTCTGAGCACCAGGAATAGCGAATTCACACATGGGTCCACCTTCTCTAATAAGCAAAGTACTCTCATCATCAGAACGAATTGTTCTCGAAATTTGCCCTAATCCTGAAAACTTTCGCCACACTTCATCAAACACTTGACGTGAACGCCTTCCTAATCCCACTGGATTTACATCGTCCAATCTCTTTATAACAGAAACTGACGAAGATTGTAACTCTTGCACCTGCTCCCGCTCCTTCTCCTCCACCGTTTCCTGTACTTTTTGCTCCTTATTGTCAATCACTACCTTCTTTTTCTTCCTCTTATTTTTCTTCTCATTATCAGTTTCCGGATTCGAAGAAGAAGTTGCTCTTGTAACAAAAGAAGTGGTGGAGTATTTGCAGTTTGTTGTTGTTGTAGTAGTAGAACTTTTTATTGAATTGGGTTTTCTCCATATTGGATTATTATTGGTAAATGCTACATGAGTGAATGTTGCAGCACTCATTTGGAAAGAATGAAGAATAGAACTCTGGCTTACTGCAATTTTTTTTTAAAAAAATTGACGAAATTGAATTGTCAGAAATCAGAATAGAAATTTTGTGTTTTGAAATTAATAATAATAATAATTCAGAAAGATGATATCCAAGTCATGATTGATGGTGACAGTGTAAAATGTACTCCACACAAATGTGAATGTGAATAAACAAGTGATCTGATCAACCTGCCGCGGAAAAAAATGTTGAAGCTGCTTGTGCCACGTAGAGATACTCCTTTCCTTAGATTCTTATTTTGGCCGGGAGTTTTTTTTTTTATGGTTTTTTTTGGAATCTATTTTTTTTATTAAAAAAAAAGTGTATTTCAAAGAAGTCTATTTTTTTTTTTAAAATCACATTGACTAATAAAAATGTAGCAAATAATTTTGTATCCTTAATCTCATTTTATCAATTAAAATAGAATAATTTTATTTACCTTAAATATCATATAATAAGATCATAATAAATTGAGAAAACACATAAAAAAAAAAACCTGAACTTGATAGGATAACTTACTTTAGCACTTAAACTATACGGGCATTTAAATATCTCCGTAACATCTTTGAAGTGAATTAAATGCAACCCTAAGGAATGATGTGGCAAAGAGAGTGAATTCGCTCACCTAATAGCGTGTGAAGGAGTTAAAAAAGAAAAAAATATATAAAATCATACACATGCCATTTTTTTATAGGTCAATATATAATTATATTTTAAATATTATTTTCTTAATATATTAATTTTTATTAAACTATATGAATTTTCCTATTGGCCCATAAAACTTTTAGTTTTTTTCTCTTCATTTTATGGTCTTCCCCAATAAGCTTCTTATCTATTGAAGCATCCTTTTTTCCTCCATCTTCATCTTCAACTCTATCAACTACCTCAATTTCACCATCTCTTTAGTAATCCACAAAACCCAACACTAACATCTTATTATTGACGTCAATTTCACACCTATAAATTTTGTCGATTTTCATCAGAGCTAAAAAAAAACTTCTTGGTTCACCAAATAAGACGAAGAAAGGAAGAGAAACAGGAGGTGTGGTGGAGCTCATTGAAAAATATGAAGAGGAAAAAAATGAACACTTAAGAGCTAGAAATGGTGAAGAAGAAGGAAGAAGAAAGAAGTGAAGGGGGTGGGTGGGGGCTGGGTATGGGGGGAAATAAAAACGGGGTGGGTGGGGCAGAGTATGGGGAATAAAAATGGATCCCCATCTTAAATTTTAATTTTAGAAAATATATTTGTGATTAATTACTTAGTGTAAATTAATTTTAAAAAGTGTTAAAAGAATTTTTTGTAAAAATAATTAATAAAAAATTTAATTAATGATATGGCGCTGACATGACTATGTTGTGGCACTTACATGGCTACAATGTGGCAAGTGAGAGTGGTATAATAATCTCATAGTGATTTTTAATTCACTTCAAAGATGTTAAGTTTAAGTACTAAAGTAAGTAATCCAACCAAGTTCTGGGGTTTTTTTTATATATTTTCTCTAACAAATTTATTGTTAATTTTTATTTATATAACGATAAAAATCAATTATAATAAAAAAATCAAATTGAAGAGGTATAAGCCTTTGCTAGTTTTTAAAAAAATATTATTAGAAAAAAATGTGTTAAAAATAAAATAGATAATATATTTATTTGGAAAAAGGGCATTTTTGACCCATTAAGTAATAAAAAGGGCATTTTTGGTTCAAAGTATTGACGTAAGGGTATTTTTGGACCAAATTATAAATGGAGGGCGTTTTTTTCATTTCACATAGTTTAAGGACATTTTTTTACCCTTTTCCATTTAAAATATAATTTGTTCCTAAATACGTATCAATTAAGAAAATCAAGAAAGAATTAATTATTTTTCAACTTTACCATTTGTATTAATTATTCTAGAATTAAGAAAAATGTAAATAGATAAAGACTAAATAATGTAATAAAAATATATTAGTCAAATTACACTTTTAATTAATTTTTCTTTAGGGTCGTACAAAATTATATTATAGCAACTAAAAAGGAACGAAAGGAGAAACTACTATATGTTGAAAGATATTTTTAGGTGTCGAAATTGATTTTACAAACAAAGTAATTTGTGTTTGAATAAAAGTGTTGAGTATATATTCTTAAAGTTATTTATGAAAATATAGATTTAAAAGTATTTTTATTTTTACATTAAAAGAAGGGACGAATGATGAAAATGAGATGGAAAGAGAGTTAGAAATTTTGTTTGAGAAAAGATATATATGGACAATTATAAAAAAATATTAGGGATAAAATATTTGATTAAACAAAAGATACTTATAAATTGAAAAATCATAAATTCAATGTGATCATTTTATGGGTTTTAAGTACTTTTGATATTTATCAAAAGGAAAAAGGACAAATATATTCCCGAACTATCGTAAATTTTATGCAAATACCCTCCGTCATACTTTTGGGACATTAGTGCCCCTGCCGTCCAAAAACTAGAGCATATATACCCTTTATACTAACGGACATCCACGTGTCATAATCTTATCCACCGATCTGACATTTATTGACGGATAAGATTGTGCCACGTGTCCCTATTTAGTCTTCCGTTAGAGTGAAGAGCATATATGCTCTAGTTTTTGGTCGGAAGGGGCACCAATGTCTCAAAAGTATGACGGAGGATATCTACATACCATTTATGATAGTTCGGGGGTATATCCTTTTTCCCTTTATCAAATGAATAAATAAGTTGAAAAGTATTTACGATTTGATTTGACCAGCTTATAAATTCAGTCAAACATCTTTCATAATTATTTATATGGAAAAACTATCTAATTATACAAACATTTCTACTATATTTATTAATTTTTCCTTTTAGTTTGAAATAATTGCATATTGTCTCATTAGTTGATAATTTCTTATTAGATTTCAAATCAGATACATGTAGATACATGTATTTTTGCTATCTGATACACTGAAATAGGAGAGGGGCAAGTGAGAGAAGGAGAGAAGCGGCCAAGATAGAATGGAAGTGAGTAAGATAGTCTATGTATCCCAGATACACGTGAATCACACTAGATACATATATCTTGGATACCAAATATATTGTGAAATACAAATATATATGGAGAGAAACGGGTGAGAGAGTCAAATACATATGAATCCACTTAAATATAGTATATTTGGAACAAATTACACATAATTTTGACCTCATGTATTCGAGCCTCATGTATCTGGCGCGTCCAGATGCATGTAGTCAAAGTCCAAATTTTGATAAAATTTGTAATATTAGAAACTCGCATGAAGAGAAGTAATTTGCTCTTAAACTAGTGGGATTTGTATTGTTTGTCTCATTTATATTTATTAAGATAAGAAAGTTCAGGGGAAAAAATTTTGAAAGAAGAGTCTTTTAAAAACCTTTTTGAGGATTAAAAAAAGACTTTCAAAATAGTATTTCCAAGTTTTTTGTTTCAATTTTTTTTGAACATGTTGCAAAAATCAGTACAAACGAGTAGAAATAATTAGTGGTCAAAACATTAGTAACAATATAGCCCTTGTTGACACCAAAGAGTACTTTAGTTTCCTCCTTAGGATTTGGATAACGTGAGATAAGGCCAAATATTTTCTTAGTGGTCTGAAATCCTACAACTAATATTCCTTGTTGTCACAAGGGAGTTCTTTTGTTTTTTTCCCCTTATTAGGATTTGGATAATGTGAAATAAGAAGAGCTAGATGACATCTTAGAAGCTATACAAGTGGTGGAGGTCATGGGATGAGATGGGGAATTGAAGAATTTGGTAAGTGTAAAACATGTCAATTTTCATAAATTGGAAGATTTTCACAAAAAAGGATATTTTTGGGTTGTTATTTAAATATTGTCCCTAGTTTTGACATTTGGTGTCAAAATGACCTTTTTTAACTTTAATGAGAAACTAAAATACCCTTAAGTTTGAATGATATAAATGGTATAACAATGATAACATATGCGTCATCTAAGTCTTATAAAACCGATATCACTTCATGTTATATTCAATTATTGTCTAATTAGATTTTTCGTAAATCATATTGCATCGTCATGATTTCAGAGATACAAGCAAATAATTATAGGAAAAAATACATTTCAAAACTGTGACATCAAATCATAATAGAGCAATACCACTCTTGCTACATTCATGTGGATTACTCACAAATCATATTTGATTGTTATGACTTCAAAATTACAAACAGAGAAGTACGTGTCATACAAGTCATGTCACACATGTTTAACTTCATGATATATTCAGTCTAGTTATATATCCTGATGAATTACTCACAAATCACACTAGATCATCTTGATTTCAAGCTAGACGCAAAAAGAGAAGAAACACTTAGGTTAATGAAATCAATGAGAGAAAATTTCAAGATTATGAATTATCTAACAATCTTATTGCGTATCCACTTGAATTGAATAACTGATTAATTGGGTTGATAATGCTTGTGAGAATTTATCGTCCTTACTCGGCTATTCAAGTTAACATAATGCCTATATTTTTATGGAATTCAAATAAAAAAGAGTGCATTGATAAATTTCATAAAATAATCAAGCGAGACCATTAGGTATATGTCTATTCTAATTGTAAATTGGTAGCCAAATATAAATAATTATGTATTAATCTTTTAACTAATCCATTTGTATTTTGTGGATATGTCCATCTGCATAAATACTTAGCATCCCTTTTCTTTCGTATCATTTTATTTTCTTAAATGACCTAAAGAATATTTTTGCTTTCACATATTAGGTTTGCATTTCATCTAATATTTTTGCTTTATTTGACGCTAATGCATTTTATGATGTCACATATGCTAAAAAAAATATATATATATATGTTCAATCATGGGTGTTTATTACTATATTGTTTATCATACAATCTATCGTCATAATTATGATTTTAATTTATCACCACTTTAATTTACTAATTCTTTTGAACACTTCGATACCCTTAACATATATGTTAATTTCTCTTGTGAGTCCTCCATATATTTTGTGATGTAAAAAGGTTCTCCCTTATTGACATTGTGATCTAGTTATTAGGGTATTTCACGTTGACTTTGATTTTATGTTCATCCTTTATTATAAAAAGAAAGTACTAGGTGTAAGGTATCATCTTGATGAGTGGACCTATTATATTGTACCATAGTAGATAATTGGTTGTAATTTGTTCAAGAAATTTTACCTTTCAATCTATCTCTAATATGTTTGAATTTTTTAAAATTTTATGGGCATGCAGAAGAAAAAATGTTATCCTCATTTGTGTTACATGAATGTCTAATATGTGGAATCCTTTGGAGAAAAGTAAAGAATCCTAGTTGGAGATCAGTGGCGTAGCCAGAAATTTCATTAAGGGTGTCCAATTTTTTAATAGTAATTTTTTTTATAAAAACGACGATTTAAATTACCAAAACAAATAATCAAGTTAAGCAATATTTAATTAAATATAAGAATATTTTTAATAGAATTACAACTGTATAATTCAAAACTAACATAAAGACAAAATAAACTACTATTGAAAACGTAATTTAAATATATTATTGATCTACCTGTTTCTTTATATGGTTGACTTAGAGAAGTCGAACTTTTTTTCGTACTCTATTATAATAATTCCTCATGTCCATTGAAACTTGAAACTAAAATTTTAAGTTGGTTATTTTTGTTATAAAATAAGAGAAAGAGAAGAGAAAATAGAGAGAACTATTGAGATTCTATTCTTAATAATATTGTGATATAATTTGGGTAAATGAGTCTCCCAGAGAAAGAAAACCTTATTCCACAAGGAAAAAATATTAAAATTTAAGGAAATCTTATTCCACAAGGAAAAAGTATTAAAATTTAAGGAAATAATTCAATTTTAATTGGAAAAAAAAATAGTTAGTGGAGGTAAGATTCGAACTTGGATCCCTAAAGCCAATCATGACACTGTTAACCATCAAGCTACTGAACATTTATGTTAAAGTTATGCATGTTTATTACTTAATTAAATTCAAGAAGTCAAAATATTTACAGAAAAATGAAACACTCCTGCGTGGAATCGAACCAGGGCAAAGAGCATGTTCGCGCCGGCTATTGCCAACTACACTACACATTACTTTGTTATTTCAGGGTGTCTAAATTCTATATATATCAACATAAAGTCAAAAAATTATGTGTATATATAGTATAACTTTTTGACGAAGGATGTCCAATTGGACACCGTGGAGCCTACGTGGCTCCGCCCCTGTTGGAGACTAAGTCAGTTTTCCTCTATAAATAAAAGAATCTTCTTGCATTGTAATTCAAATTTATGAGTATACCTCAAACCCTAATATCATTTGAGATGAATAATAAGTCTTCTTTCTTCTCTCTACTACTTTCTTCTTATTGTTTTATATAGTTTCATAATATGTTATCATCACGCGACTCTACCATCTCGAGCAAATACTTTAAAAGGATCAGTATTACAAATTAATGCGGCAGCAAAATGTCACGACCCAAGGGTACCCCCTAGACGTAACATGGCGTACTTGACCCCGAAGGGGTCTCATACAAGCCCTTAGCAAAATCATAACATAAGATACTAGAAAAGTACGGAAAATTTAAAACTTCTTTAAAACCATACAATCGAAAACATTTTCATAAGAAAGCGGAAGTCTTTACTAAATCCTTGTCTCAAACCATCTATTAAACTATTGAGTAAAAGACTTGGGACGCAGCCCATACAATGTCTAAAACATAAAGAAATGACATAAAGGAATAATGGGTTTGTCCTCGAAGCTATGAGGACTCACCAAAATCTTCAAGTCTTCTTGCAACTTCTAGAAAGCTATCCTCCAAAGGAAACTCAAACTCCGAAACCCTACATTTGATTAGAATGTAGGCAATATGTGTTAGTACAAAATGTACCAAGTATGAAAGCTAACACAACAACATAAGAGCATCTTAAAATGGTTAGTCAACATAAGACATAAGCATAAGAGATGATCACATAGTCATAACATAATCTCCAACCTAAGCATCATATAATCAGAAGACAACATAAGACATAATAATTGAGCATAGGAGATAAGCCATATTCATATAAACATAATTGACTCGTAGTCATCTATACCATAATAGCATCATTCTCAAGTAACCTCAAAAGCATACAAGTGCAAAGCATGAATAGCATCCCATAATACCACTCATGCCAAGTACCCATTTTTAGTCATCTTAATCATAGTCTATATACATGGTCAACTCTTAAGCTTCTTTACCATAAGGGTATCATACTCCTAAGTAACCTCAAGGTACGCTTGTGCAATGCATGAAAGGCATCCCATAATATCATTCACACTAAGTATCACCTTGAAGTCAACATAGTCATACTTACCCTCCTTTAGTCTCATTTTTTATCTTACTTCATATAGACAAGGGAACTATCATCCTTAGTCAAACATATCATGGAAGGCAACTATAGCACAACCCTATCTTAAAATATATCACTCATAAGAACTCTTTCTTGAATGACCCTAAGTCATACTTGTGCCATGCATGAATAACATCCCATAATACTACTCATGCTAAGTACTACTTTCAGGTTCTCATACTAATACTTCTTGATTTGAAAGCTAGTTCCTCTCTTTAACTCTAGAACACTATGAGGTACTCTCTTAAGCACATCTTAGTTCGTTATTAGGTCGAACCCTATGAGATACTACTTTCAGCATGTCTAGGTTCATCATCTACATGGATCCTATGAGATACTACTTTAAGCATGTCTAAGTACATTCATACTCTTGAACACTATGAGGTACTTATTTAAGTAAGTCTTAGTTCAATTATGCTTTAGAACACTATGAGATGCTTCTTCAAGCATGTCTTAGTTCATTGGATATGGAGATTTCTACTAGAAATCTTAACTCAACTATGTGAAGGCTTCAATCTCATGAGACCTAACTTTGGGAAAACCCACACTCTACTACGTAAGAGTTCCCCTTTTAACTTGGATAGTCCTCACATCAACTAGGTGTGGTTCTCCTTTCTACTTGGAGCGCGGACTCCATCTTGTATGACACTTCATCTCATTGTCAATATCCACTTGGAGCCAAGTATACACCCCAAGATTTACTTGTTAAGCCTTGCTTAACACTCATATCTCATGGAAGGATGTCCTTGACAACCAATCCATGTTCAATTGATTCTATCACTTCATACTTTCAAGCATTCATAAAGTAGATTAGGTGAGTATAGGCCTTTCACCACAAATCCACCTTTTAGACTTATATTCATCACATTGACTATACTCTCAAAGCCCTAGTGATTCAACATTCATGACTACAAGACTTACTCTCAAAGCTTTACTTCATTCTATCATCATGCATATCTAGATCACAAGACATTCAAGTAATAAGCTTCATCTTAAGAAACGCATCACACTCTTCATTACTAGGTGATTCTTTGTCATAATTCATCATAAAGGCTCAATTCCATCTTTACAAGTCAAGACCCATCATATTCAATAAAGTCTAGTTCAACTAATAATTATATGTTCCTAACCTTGAAAAATTACTACTCATGTCATTGATTTAAGAGAATCACTTTTGAACCTTCAATTTGACCTCTAATGGCATAAACCCATAAATATCACATTCATCAATTTAGACTAGGGATTACCATAGAAATCACATAAATTCATCATAATATCACTAAAGAAAGCTAAATCAATCATAATTAGGTATTATCCACTAGATTGGAATCATACCCACATCCTACCCACAATGTAAGAAGAACCCTAGTTAGAATTGGGTTTCTGATCTACAATTGGGGGTTTACTAAGGGGGCTCTATGGGTGGAAGAACCCATAGATGATAATCTAAACATACCTTAATCAATTCCCTAGCACAAGCCTTCAGCAATGGAGCCTTTGTTCTTGACCTTAGCTTCAAGCCCTAGTTTCTTCTTCGATGAAGGTCTTTCTAGAGAGAGAAATATTTGAGAGATGAGTGATTTGGGTCTTGTGAAAAGTGAATTAAAATTGGGGGCTAATGACTTAAAATACTTTAAATAGGTGAATAAAACTCATATAAAACGACCCCATTAATTAACTAAACGATTTGAAATTTACTAAACTAACCCTCACTAGGCTGCCCCTTGCCAGGGGCCACGCCCAAGTTCACGAGCCATCAAGGGAACCATGGCCCGTGGTGGTGCCCGTGGTCCCTTGACCAGTGGCTCCCCTCAACTCACCAAACTCCCAAAATCCTAAGGCATGACCACGAGCCTCCCACGAGCCGCGGTCATGACCACGGGCAGTGAAGTGGCTCGTGGTCCCTTAGGCAGTAGCTAAGCTTTTGGACCCTGCCTCCCATGAGTCTAAGGGGTCTTCACGGACCGTGGTCAAGACCACTGGCTGTGAAGGTGGTCGTGAACCCTTGGACAGTAGCTTGCCAAGGTTGGGCAGCCTTGGCCCCTTAGCTTAGGCTTGCCCTTTTGCCTTGGCACTTGCCCTTCCCATGCTCAACCAAACTCCAAATGGTCTTCTATGCTACGAGGTCTAACACATACCTTGACGTTCAACCACTAAACCCCTCATTCTAAGCACGTAAAGTCTCATCTACAACTCTAATTCACATACATCAAACCTTAGAACCCTAGCTTAAGGCGCTAGTTTGGTCTACTAGTTTCCGGGGTATTACAAGAAATAACTTATTTGTTTTCGTTGAATAACTAATAAAAAGGTGATAATATTGCACAAGTTATCACATGTCTTTAAATTGCTATTCTACTCCCACTACAGAATAAAAAATGAAACATTGCCGGAGGGGATCTACGTGGACAGGTGGGTGTGCCACGGCACCCAGTGATCTCGGAAAAAATGTTGTATGTATATGTATATATGTATAATAATTCAATCTATATTACTTTTTCCACCCAGTAACTGATATGCGGAACAGCTAAATTGGTGAAGGAGATGGTTTGCTTACACAGCCAACGCGGGTTCAAACCTCGCTGCCAACACCTTTTTTTTGCTTACTCCTTTGCTTCTTTTCTTTTCTTTTTTCTCCCTTTTTTTCTTTTCTTTTATTTTTCGTCTTTTTCATTAGTGTGTAAAGGGCTTAATTTTTTTTCTCTCCATTCATTCTTATTTATTTACTATTCTGTATTAATTCAAATTGACTCCTTTTCATAATTAATTTTTAGTTTTTTTTTTACTTTCTCTTGCACTAAATATTAATCTCTTGATATGAGTGTTACGTGTTTATTTTTTATTAATTAATGAGTACTGAATTATGAACGTCAAATAAATATAATTAAGATTATATTTAAATAGTAGTTTCTAAAAAATATAATTTCTAAAAATGATGAATATTATTATTAAAGTTTTTTTTTTAATTTAAATATTTTTTTGATCTTCACCGACTTTCTTGCTAAGTAAGATGAATATGCTAAAACTACAATTTTTATTCTTTCCCTACTACATATCTCCAACAACACATAAAGTCAATCAAATATGAATATATTATGTCAATACTATTATATGATTTATACAAGCTCAAATTTTAATGTGAAAACTCTTTTTTTTCTCAAAGTTTCAGCGAATAAGACATCTACTTCCAAAAAGGAAATAAAAATTGAATTGTTTAGTTATCTCTAATCTCAGAATATCTAAAAGAAAATATTACTAACATGCATATTCTATCGATTTGTTTATAAAAATAAAAAAGATCAATAACTCGAATTGTAACCCAAAATTAAAGCAACCGATCCTTTTATCTTACTTGAACGATGTGGCATCAGCGACCTCCAAATCCTAGATCCGCCTATGAACATAGCAATATGTGATAATGATCTGTATATGACTAATGTATGTTTTACAACTTTTCATGAGGTCTTGGTGTTAGAAAGTTATGATATGTGGCAAAAGATGAACATGTCGAATACAGATTATGTAATTTGAGCTTTATGCTTATTCTTAATTTAATATTTTTATCAATACTTGCTAAATTACTATGTATACGTATAAGCATCTAGTAACTATTTTGTTGCATTTTATTAGCCTATTATGTTATTGGTTGAGAGTAAGATGATGGATTCATGTTCAATTACATCAAGAAGGTAAGACAGTTGATTCATGTTCAAGCACACCAAGCGGGTAAGATGATAGATTTATATCCAAGAGGATAAGACGATGGATTTGTGTTCAATCGCACCAAGAGGGTAAGACATCAAATTCAAGTCTTGATGCACCTTGATGATAAGATATTGGGTTTAAGGCCCATCTATTTATGGCTTAAAACATCTTTTTATGGATAAGATGTTGGGTTTGAGTCTCAATGCACCATAATCCATATTGATGATATAATGATGACTAAAGCAAATAATATGTTTTTGATAAAAATTAGTCATGAAACTTATTCCATTGAAACCGCTTCATTCCCTAGAGTGAATGTGGTAGCAGTGCATAATATGTATGAAGTGAATAGGGTGTATGCCCACTATGCTAGGTATGGAAAAGGTCACGACGTTGTCGTGGACATAGTATCACCAAGAATGTTGATGAGTCCACAAATTGGACTCATTTAGGGTTATATTTTAATAGAAATTGTGTCCTCAAATGCTTATTTTATCTCAATATCTAATGAAAACCTACGTTTCAGGTGTTTGAAGTTTAAAGGAAAGCATGGACACTACAACGCAAAAAGGAATGAATAGGCTGAAAAGAACAAAGAAATGTATGAGGATCGCCGAGTCAACTTGGCGAGTCACCGAAGGGTCATACTTCGCCTTTTGTTCCAGTGTGCTGAGCCCTAAAGGAAAGGATCAAGTCAGCGAAAAAAGAGAGCAGTCGACGCATCACCGAGAAGTTCAGCGAAGCAGTACCATGTCGCCCAATGACCCAGAGCACGACGATACTGAAGAATGGTGCAAGACGGCAATGAACTACACTAAAAGGCGAATCACCGAGTTGAACGACGATTCCGACTAATGACGCCGAATGATCCGCTGCAGCATAAATCTGTGGAAACTATAAATACTAGTTAGAAGTGTAGTTTTAAGTGTCGAACAATTATTATAATTTTCATATAGAAGAGTACTTTTTGATATTCTTGCTCTAAGTTTGAGAGGGTTTTGAAGACTTAAAGATCCAAAGGGTTCCATCTTCAAGATTTGGATTTGGGTTTCTTGGATTCTTAAATTTTGGCATGTATCAAGACTTAAATCTTCATACCCAGTCGAATGCGAGATCAATTTGGTATTAACTTCTATCTCTTATACATGTGTGGCTAAAAACTCCAATTCTTGGGGTGTGATTTAGCAAATATGGGTTAAGATAATTGTTGGGTCTTGCTTGCTGATAGTTTAATCGTAGTTTGATTGTGATTTCATTTAGTAGTTGTGGATAAATTTAATGAATTTGTAGTTGCAAATACAAGTTTATTTATATGTTTTCGGCTTGCTCAAGGGAGAGGTCGTAAAACTAAAACTATTAAATTTATGGTCGGTAGGAGTGGGTCGACATGAGGTTCAGCTCGAGAGAGCGAATCTTAGTCTCATTCCCACACACTCAGCTCGAGAGAGTGAGTGGGTTAGGGCGTAGGCTGGTCTTCATGAGGCAAGTGGGTGTTCGAGAGGAACACATTTGAAACGGGGTAAGTTGCTCGAGAGAGAGAGCTTATCCCCCTTAAAGTTTAGCCTAGTCACAATTATTCTATGAATCTTTTATCGAAAGCATGTACCCAATAATCTAGATTAACCCGTATTCCCGTCACATCCCAAGGATCCCCTATCATTTCTTAGAAATCCTTGTTTATTTTGTTGGTTTTACTTGCTTGTGACAAAACCCTCCATTGTTAATTGACACTCATGTATCTCCCTTTAATTTACAATGATTTTAATCGTTAATGTCTTTAGCTACGACTAGTTAGAACTAAATTTTATTTTTCTATTAATTCTCAAAACCACTCCCTTGGGAACGATCCCAACCCTTGGTTGAGTTACTACACTATTGTACGATCGTAGACACTTGCATCGGAAGTTTGTGTCTTGATTACACAAACATCAAAATGGCGCCGCTGCCAGGGAGTGGTGTTATTTGGGAATTCGTAGATTAGTAGAATTTTTGTTCTTAATAGTTATAGTTTACTTGCCTAATTTTTAGTTTTGTATTTTTCTTGTTTGAGCTTTGAAACAGAGGAGGTAAGTATGTCAAGCAGTACTCGTTAGCAAATTGAGTTTCCTCCATTAGAAGTAATGATGTTCAGAGATCATATTCTAACTTTCAAACAATTGGAAGATAGATGGATTCATGAGGCATGGGCAAGGTTTAAATCGCTTCTGATTCGATGCCCCACTCATGAAATTCCTGATATAGTCCTCCTGAACTGCTTCTACAGAAGTCTTAGTCCCGAAAACAAAACATTGGCTGACCGATTCATTCCGGGTGGTATTACACATCAGCCTTATGCGATAGCAGCACACCTGCTTGATCACATGACTGAAGCAAACCAAGAAGTAGAGAAAGACTTCATGTTGGCTGCACTAATGACTAAGATGGATGAGTTGGCCAAAAAGATAGTGGAGATTGAAGTCCAATGCAAAAGGAAGGACATATATGTTCCCCCTCATGAGTGAAGAAATCCCAAGGACAATGAGGGTAAACGTGTTGAGGGAATGCTCTCAATCATTCTCAACAAGGTAAGTGAGCATGATAGGGTGCTGGAAGAAGTGAAGGAGAACATCAAATTGATGAAACAGATGATTAGTTCTCATTACAGATCCATTTAGCTGCTCGAGAACCTTACGGGTCATGTGATGCCTCATCTCCATCCGGCACAAAGAAGGGGGTTGCCAAGTGATGTTTATGCTAACCCCAAAAGTGAAGTTTAGGTGTTAACCCGCGTCGTGTCATAACGTTAACTAAGGCGACGTTTGGGAGGCAACCCAAAACCCTTTATTGCTTTATGTTGCTTTGATAAAATAATGGTATGTTAATTGTGGAGGAAGAAGTGTGGGAAACATTTGGAAAGAAAGAGATTGGCAAGGGAAATGTTGGTTGGCGAGTTGTAAAAGTATTAGGCGACCCGACTCACACCGTTGTTTGATCTAACCCATCTTGGGTTTGGGGTTTGTAAAACTCGACGGTCTTGGCGAGTCGCCGATCAGCTTAGCGACCCCGATTTGTATCGTTGTTTGGATCCCTACATTAACTGGGGGATTCTGTAAAACTCAACGAGGAAGGTGATTGCTCGGCGTGACGCCGAATGGTTCGGCGCTCACGACTAATGTCGCTGAGTGGGTAAGAACTAGACGGTTTTTCAAGCCAAAGGTTCAAAAGTTTCAATTTCTTATGCTCTACCTCATTTTCAAACTTTGCAAACTCGTACCTAGTTTTATTCTCAATATCGCTACATCTCTATTTTGATTTGGTTGTTAAATTGTGCTTGGATCTGGATTGCATTGCCGCCTAGCATCTCAGTAGTATCTTAATCAGCAATCAAAGGTTGGTTTCCAAGCCCTACGTTCCTTTTATCAAAAGTTGTGCTCAAATGCGATGACATTACTTTGATGATGTGTGCTAGTCCTCTCTGGTACGATTAAATTTTTTGTTTACTTGCTTTGATTCGATAATATTGACTGTACTGAGTTTAATAGTTAATTCCTGAAAATTGTGCCCTATAGTGGATGAAAAATTGTGGGTTATGCATAAGTTTCGCTGGGTCTGAGCCTAATTTGGCTATTGCATATTTTGATTTTGCTTTCGGGGGTTGCGGGGCTGATTTTAAGAAGTTGAGTTGATAGTAGGCACGACGAGTCATTTTTGCGAGCTGAGACAAGCTCGCCGAACCACTTAGCAGTTCGCCTAGTTGCCCTACCTCGCCTTTGATATCGTGCTTTATGTGTTGAGGTTTCTGTATCTTTCGGCGATAAGCATGAGGTCACCAAAAGCACCTGGCGACTCACCGAAAGTCTTCTTATTCGTCTTTTATCAACACCCCTGACCCTTTTTGCACTGTAACTGTCGGCGGGCATCCTTTTGTTTGCCGAAAGTATTCGGCGATTTGCCGAATGGACTGCTGAGTCAGCCTGCTTTTCTAACTTTATCTCAAGGCTTTACAAACATTGTCCAGACCAAAAGTTGCAGGAAGAAATATGCCACCCTGACATATAAGGGCATAAAAATCCAGAAAAGATGTTGGGACGACAGATCACCCCAAAGCAAGGAGAGAGAACAAGAAAGCCAGTTCCAGTAAGAGGATTCCCATTGACCCTAATGTCCTTGTGTGGGCTCGAGGGTTCATTAACGCAAAACATGCCTTCGGAGCAGCTCACAAGTTGGATAATATAGCTAAGGCTAATATCGCTGCAGCAACTGAGGAAAATGCAGCTAATGAAAACCAGAGTCAAAATGACAACACTCCGGGCACTGATGCCCAGACAGATGGAGCAACTGCGTAGACAGGATCCCCTCTTTACCTACCTCTCTGTCCTTCTTTATTTTAATTCTGGATATTATGTTATTTGCATTTAACAACAATTGCTTTTTAATTGTGGTGGGGTGAGGCTTACCTTTTGTGTGCTATTTGTTACTCGTGCTTTTATGTATATATTTGGGTTGTTCTGTTTAAAATTGTGTTAATACTGCTTTTCTGTGGATGTTTGAGCTTGTGACTCCTTTTATTTTAAATTGCAAAATGATTTTGACCCTTCCGAAAATTTTGACTTTATCGCACATTTTTGCCACCTCTCGTGTGTTGAATGTGGTTGTTCCTTGGCTAATTTGAGTCTCGGTTTCTATCAATATCGATGATTTGAATATTGCTTACAATCGAACAAACATGAATATACGGCTAAGATGAGGCCAAATGAAATTGCATAGACAATATGTGAAGTCTTTGCATCTCGTTGTGATTAGTCATTTATCGAATCGATTCTCTTGTGATGGCCGTTGCACACTAGCAAAAATGTGGAGTCTTATTTGATTTATGTGTCGATGCCTTGTGTGATCAGCTTACCTGAAACCATGCATGACAACACCTAGAAATTGCCTTGTTGGTCCGGTTGACTAAGTAAGACTTTCTTTTGATATGATCTTTGACAACTTCGAAGAGTGTGAACCAATTTGACATATACCTCTTTTGTGACCTACCTTGTGAGCGTGCGATTCTCTCTTGAACACCATTTGATCCTTACCCTTCTTTGAAAGAAACTTAATGAAAACTAGACCTTTCTTAATCCATTACCTATAATCCTTTTGAATTGTGGTTAATTGAATAGCCAACTTAGGCCAAAAGCCTAAGTTGGGGGTGTGGTGAAAAAGAATAGGGAGAGTCAAGAAATGCAACGAAAGTCTCCTTTAACCCATGGTGTTGAGAAAAATGGAACCCTTCCATATATATAAAAAAAAAGAGAAGAAAAGAATATAAAAAAAAGAAAAGAGAAAGTTGTGGAATAAAGTACCAAAGAAATAGGGTTCCAAACAATCCATGGGAAGCGAATAATAGGATGACCTAAGATGCACTAATGAAAATGATAGAAAGAAAAAGAAAGGAAGTGTTGAGAGAACCACATTTCATGAGGATAAAAGTCACTGAGCCTAAATGACCATACCATTGCACTCAGCCCCGTTACAAGCCTTGTTAAAACCTTCGTGATTTTGAGAAAGTCAAAACAAATGTTGATTGGAAAATACGAGCAAACCTATGGGTGAAAGCATGCATTGTGTTCATCTTTGTGAGTGTGAGCGTTATATCTGATTCTTGAACTTTAAATTGATTATACCTTTACGTGTGAAAATGAAATCATCATTTGTGTGAGGGCATTTGAAGGCTTTTGTTGAGCTTGAACTTGCATTTGAAGCAAGTATTGCGAGCTTGAGAATATTTGGTAATGGTGTGTCACAACTTGAATATTTGAGTACACAATTGATCCTTGCATAAGTAAATTGAGTCTTGTTGTGTACATTCATAATTGAGTCTTGCGTAGCACTGTTTGAAACATCCTTGTTGAACTGCTGAACTTGAGTTTTATTTGAGGACAAGCAAAAATTTAAGTTGGGGTGTTGATGAGTCCACAAATTGGACTCATTTAGGGCTATATTTTAATAGAAATTGTGTCCTCAAATGCTTATTTTTTCTCAATATTTGATGAAAACACTTAAGTTTCAAGTATTTGAAGTTTGAAGGAAAGCATGGACACTACATCGCAAAAAGGAATGAAAAGGCTAAAAAGAACAAAGAAATGAAGGCCTAAGGATCGCCGAGTCCACTTGGCGAGTCGCCGAAGGGTCTTACTTCGCCTTTTGTTCCAGTGTGTTGAGCCCTGAAGGAAAGGATCAAGTCTGCAGAAAAAGGGAGCAGTCGGCGCATCGCCGAGAAGTTCCGCGAAGAAGTACCATGTCGTCCAATAACCCAGAGCACGACGATGTTGAAGGCTGGTGCAAGACGGCGATGAACTACACCAAAGGGTGAATCACGGAGTTGATCGGCGATTCCGACTAACGACGCCGAATGATCCGCTGCAGCACAAATCTGTGAAAACTATAAATACTAGTTAGAAATGTAGTTTTAAGTGTCGAACAATTATTATAATTCTAATATAGAATAGTACTTTTTAATATTTTTGCTCTAAGTTTGAGAGGGTTTTGGAAGACTTGAAGATCCAAAGGGTTCTATCTTCAAGATTTGGATTTGGGTCTCTTGGATTCTTAAATTTTGGCATGTATCAAGACTTAAATCTTCATACTCAGTCGAATGCGAGCTCAATTTGGTATTAATTTCTATCTCTTATACATGTGTGGCTAAAAACTCCAATTCTTGGGGTGTGATTTAGCGAATATGATTTAAGATAATTGTTAGTTTAATCGTAGTTTGATTGTGATTTCATTTAGTAGTTGTGGATGAATTTAATGAATTTGTAGTTGCAAATACAAGTTTATTTATGTGTTTTTGGCTTGCTCGAGAGAGATGTCGTAAAACTAAAACTACTAAATTTATGGCCGGTGGGAGTGGGTCGACATGAGGTTCAGCTCGAGAGAGCGAATCTTAGTCCCATTCTCACACACTCAGCTCGAGAGAGTGAGTGGGTTAAGGCGTAGGTTGGTCTTCATGCGGCAAGTGGGTGTCCGAGAGGAACACATTTGAAACGGGGTAAGTTGCTCGAGAGAGAGCTTATCCCCCTTAAAGTTTAGCCTAGTCACAATTATTCTATGAATTTTCTATCGAAAGCATGTAACCAATAATCTAGCTTAACCCGTATTCTCGTCACATCCCAAGGATCCCCTCTCATTTCTTAGAAATCCTAGTTTATTTTGTTGTTTTTACTTACTTGTGACAAAACCCACCATTGTTAATTGACACTCGTGTGTCCCCCTTTAATTTACAATGTGTTTAATCTTTAATGTCTTTAGCTACGACTACTTAGAACTAAATTTTATTTTTCTATTAATTCTCAAAATCACTCCCTTGGGAACGATCTCAACCCTTGGTTGGGTTACTAAACTATTGTATGATCGTAGACACTTGCATTGGAAGTTGTGTCTTGATTACGCAAATATCAAATGTCTCTAGGAAGACATGTATTACTGAAAAGTTTCCTGCTTTATCTTCTAGCTTGTATTGGACAATAATTAGTGCAATTGAGGCACAATCTGTAGTAAATCAGAAGTTTTCTAATTCTTATACTCAGATTCACAAATGATGAGACACATTATCGAAAATTCAAATGGACATCTATTAAAGAACCTATGATTCTTTTAAATAGTGATTTTTTTGTATTGCTTATTATAAAGGCAAGTTAATTATGAAACCATCATCAATAGAAATTGAGATTGAGTCCCCCGAGTTCTTGAAACATATATTTGCATGGGAAATTTGTGGACCTTTTCACCCACCAAGTGGGTTGTTTAGATACTTCATGTCCCTAGTAGATGTTTTTTTTTTCTAAATGGTCTCATGTGTGCCTATTGTCATCTCACAATTTGACGTTTGCATAATTGTTGGCACAAATAATATGATTAAGGGTGTAATTTCTTGATAATCAAATTAAGTCAATTCTCATTGAAAACGTTCCAGAGTTTTCTTCCCAAGCATTTGATTATTATTGTGTATCGATTGAAATTGAATAAACTCAATATTAAAGTGAATGTGATAGTGCAAAATAAATTATCAATACGCATGTGAACTTAATCGTGATGGGATCACTACTCACTTTCAGAAAAAGTAGAGTGAGTGAGAAGAAATAAATCTGAAAATTACTCTCAGAATAGTAAATCTAAATTTTGCTCATATAATAGTAAATAAGAAGTTTGTTATAAGCAAAAGGCACATGTCAGGATAAACTTGTAATTTACTAGTATAAATAATTTTATTAGTTGATATGAATTATTTGGTCAACCCGAAGATGTGCATACTGCATAATAGACATATATTGAAGAACTAGATGATTTTTTAAGAATTCTTTATGTTGTTTGTTCTCATGATAAGTTGATTGGATCAACTAATGTTGGGACTAAATTCCTAAAAAGATGAATATGGATCCGTTCACTTGTCATGTGATATGATAAATAAATGCACCTAAAAGATAATCATATGTGCATTTATTGTCAACGTGCAATTTGACATTCGCAAAACTGTTTGTGCATGATAATTGAGTTAAGAGCACAACTTTCAGAATATGTAATCAAGACAATTCATCTTGATAATATTGATAAATATCCAAATTGATGTGACATTAAATGTCACAGATAAAAAGTTAATCATTGCTTATGAGAACAAAGATTCATGGTCTGAAATATAATTTATTGCATACTAAAGTAATTGTATGCATCAGACCAATAAATTATGATCAGTTTTCCTCTCAATTATATTACGGTTAGGGATCAAATATTTTCCATCTAATAGATTTTGATCGTTGAAGAAGAATCCTGGAAAAGATTGGAAGAATCTTGAATGGAAGTCGTATGTTTTAATTTTCCCTTAGGGTTTCAATGAGAAGAGAATGAGGGATTAAGAGATGAAAATCTGATTGTTTTGGGCCTTTAATTAGTCAAGAAATTTGTTTAGGGTTTTCTTATAGGTAAAATATTAAAAAAAAAAGACCCTTTTTAATGTTTTTCCGTCAACTAATTCGTGAAGGCTACTAAAGTGATCATAACTTTTACTCTTTTTACTCAAAACTATATTGTTGAGAAATTGGTGGCGTTGGAAAGAAGATTCAAATACCTTTAATTTGATAGGGTATGGGCCACATAACTCTTTAAATAATAAGATATATGGTTGTTTGAAGTTGACTCAAGTAGAATCTTACAACAAACTTAATCAGTATGAAAGCTTTCAACTCAACTTTGTGCTAGGGGATTCTAGTGACCTTAATTCATATCTACATTCATTCCCAAACTAAAGATTTAACCTTTACACATATGGGAATTGAAGAATCATTCGGTACGATCTTATTCACAAATGAAAAATAGTTTGAGTCTTAACTTAGAAATTTTTGGGGTGTTACAAAGGAGATAATAAGCAACCAAGAGTTGGATGCTCCTATTGAATGTCCATGAAGGACAGAGTCTACGACATGCATAAAGCATAATAGACCACTCGATTTTATATAAAATAATCCTTGAAAAAAGGAGAGGAGCAAATGATTAAAATGATCATAATGAGAAGGTAATGTGCTCTTGAAGAGCCTATGACATAACACTTCATGGAACCTCATGAGTGGGATAGGTACCTAAAATAATGAAGTGGTGAGATCTGAATAAGTTATGTCGTATTGTAAGCCGATACAAAGTGATATTTCATCGAAGATATCTTTGATACAATATAACGTACTATTGTAAAATATTATTGATGTACCGTGAATGTAAGGTATTTTTTATGCATTAAACTTAGAGTTTTTCATGAGTCTTAGGCAATTTATTAGAAGATGTGATGGTATTTTGATTTGATTTTGCAGGAAATAGGTTTTGGAGTAGTTGGTATTCGAAGAGTTGAAACAACAGGATTTTGGTGACAAACGAAATCACCTACGAGTCATCATTCTTTTGATGAGCTGTAGGTGGAAGGTGTGGTCATAGTGCTGAGAAAATGGAGTTAAGCGTTCAACGACGGAAGGAAATTGACGAGTTGTAGTAATCAATACGAGTCATACATGAGGAGTCATAGATAACTTCAAAGAGGATGAGTTCCAGTATAACGACCGGATTCCATCGTTATAGAAAAGCCAATGGAGAAAAATTTTGAACCAAAAAACTTTTTCATAGTAACTTGAGATTTCCCAACCTAGTCCAAATTTGGATGAAATTGGAGTCTGTGAGGTCTAGAGAAATCTGGTAGCAATTGGGTGATCTAATAATGAATTCGATCATACGAGTAGATAGATAGGTCGTTAAGGAACCCGTACGACTTTATGGAATTGAATTCGGATGAGTAGAACTCCCGAAACTGATCTTGGCGTGAGCGGGTAGTTTCTGAGTATCGTTGGTTAAAGGTGTGTTGTGAAATGGGGGTATTGGAATTATTAAATTAGCTCATTGTTCTGTGCAAGCCGCTACGACGAGGATTTGTGTTACCAGGGCGGGGCCGCTGCAGCGGAGTGGTACCGCTATGGCGGGGCAAACGCGACTTAAAGTCGGAAATAAACCCCAAAACGTCTTTATTCTGCAATTTTTGAACTTAAGGGCTAAGGAGCGAACCCATGGTTTTTCTTGAAAGTTTTCCACCATTCTTGAGGCTAAAGGTAAGATTTTCACTCCCTAAATCCATTTTTTGATCTGAATAACGTAATCTAATGGGTAATTATCGATGGGAAAGAATTTATATTTGAGAATTATGGTGGAAAAGCCCTAATTTGGATATTGGGATCATGGGTTTGATCTAGGGTTGATAGGATTGTTAGTAATCCGGATAATTAGTGATTGTTTATTGAATTTCGTGTTATTTTGATTTTTGTAGACCAAGAACAAGTGAAACGAATCCGGAAAGGGAAGAATCAAGTTTCTTAGAGGATTCAAGCTTGTTTCGAGGTAGGTGATGGTTATGATTCTATGATTGTGTGATGTATGTTTGTTCTTGCTTCATTATGATACATGTATGTATGCGAATATTACATTATTGATCACATTAATTGTAAATGAGGATAGATGAATGATGAATGTCATGAATCATGACTTGATTGTATGATTATGAGAATGTACTTTGTGATTGTGGCTTGTTGAATGGATCGGGTGTTGCGTTTCGACAAACTAACTTCGATCGGTTGTCATGTTCCGGCATAATTATGGGATCGGTTGCCACGTTCTGGCATTATTTGGATCGGGTACCACATTCCAGTATGCTAACAGTTTGGATTTGGGTTCCATGAGAGGACCAATGACTTGATATAACTGTGATATTTGAGAATTGTGAAATTGTTCGTTGTTCGTAAATGCTGATGATATTGTATATATTTGGTGTATGCATGTTATAATTATATTGTATTGACTTAGGTATGTTGCACTTAGTAGGATAGTCGCGTGATCCTACCAGTACATTGTGGTTGTGTACTGATACTACACTTGCTCTTTCTTTGTTAAGTACAGGGCATCTTCAGCCGGCTATTGACAGACCTCGCTTAGAAGATTAGTGATCGTCATTCGAATTCAAGGGTGAGCATGTTCTTTCGGGCTACCATGAGTTTTATTTCTATCTATGTCCACATTTCGGGCTTAGATTTTCTAGTTAGTTGTTAGTACATTAGTTTAGGGTTGTAACCCTTCTTGTTAGACTTATGGATTTTGTTAGATGTTTTGGTACGTTGATTTTCAGGTTCTAGGTGTTACTTCCGCATTTGTTTAGTTGTTAGACTTTTGTTTGGAGTTTATGGGAACTCCCTATTTCTTTCCTTAGCATTTAACTTTCTTCCGTAACTTAAATGCCTTAGTATTTTGATTAAAGTTGGTTAGCTTATTAGTATTAATGGTTCTCCCACCGGAGGGTTAGTGTGGGTGTCAATCACGATGGTATAGGTCATGACATACCGTCCATGAACGACGGTTGAATAGGATGGTATGTGCTTAGACCTACAAGCCGTAGGTCATGCCCGTTGATGGTACCCACTAGAAAATTTACTAACTGTTGAATGATTGAGGCACCTACGAGCCTTCGTTCCTTCGACCAGCCGTACGTGGCCAACCGCAGGTGACAAGGCACAAAACTGTATTTCCTTTGTCTTCATTTTCCTACTTGGTTTAGGACTTGTTTTCTATAAATATTAGTTGTAAATTTCGTTTTTGGGTTGTTAGACTTTTTGAGATACTTTGTTTTAGCTTTGAGAATTATATTGCAAACATTTTTGGCATTTAATTCTTGAAGTTTGGTTATGAAATTTGCTTTTGTTCTTCAATTCAAGATTTTGGATTTCATCTATTCTCATTATAAGTTCATGATTTATACTATTAACCCTAATATGAATTGTGAATTCTTAAGCAAGAATAACTAAATCCACAACTAGGGTTGTGGGAACCATGAGTAATTAATAATTAAATAATTTTGGAATAGTGTTTATGCATGTATTTTTAACGGTGCGCAACGTTAGAACTTGCCTCACTCCTACTTGCCCGACCAAGACAGTAATGAATTAGAAAGAGATTAAACAATGGAGATTTAGCGTAATAATCCGCTATCTAATAGCCTAACCCAAATAAGTGAGGGCTAATCTGGGGTCAAGGGTAAGGGTTAGTAAAGCACACATTTGTAGACCGACCAAGTTGCGTGGTTAAATTCCCTACTTAGACGACCAATCACTTAGGAGATACCTAACTTACCGAGTTTGCATGTTAAACACTAGGAAAGAGTCACTATTATTAGGATTATTGCATTAAGAACTTGTGGGGAACACATGCCCTAGTTTCATCTGATATTGATATTACAAATTGTGAATTTTGCTTACTTGTTACTACAAATCAATCCACAATTACTTTGTTTACAAACACCCCCTGTTTACGGAAGTAATCTAACTAAACGTACAATTAACCATAAATTATCCTAAGTCTAGATCATATTCCTCGTGGGATCGATCCTAACCTCAGTTAGCTTCTTTATTTGACAACGACTGCTCATACTTCTTTAGGAGGTGTAATTGAGGCGTATCAATTATGAGTATCTAAATTTTACCGTCAAGTAAAGCATGTTGGCGTAGAAATATTTATGAAGTGAAAAATGGAATGATGCATTTTAGTAAGCGTAAAGCTTATTTAACTTGTAGCCGAGACACTAGAAGATGTCATGCATTTAATATTGAATGTTGTCACTTGAAAAAAATGATATGAATACATTCAAAATGCATGAAGTATATACAAGTTTTTGAAAAACTTGTTTATAAGCCTCATATGGATTAAATCAATCAAGAATCTTTCGTATTGTTATGCAAGTTAATAACTTGAATTGTAACTCTTGAAGAGTTTTCGAAAGGCAATAGATTATTTGCTTAAAGTAGTTGACATGAGGAACTTGCAAAATTCTTTGATCATGAAAGGAGGATTCATAAAAGGAGATAGAAAGAAGCACATTTCGTCAAATCTTTTCTACACACATGAGCTCCCAAGAATGGTGATATCAACGTGCAACAGATTTGTCCAAGTAATAATATGGTTGATTTATTCACAAAGTCTCTATCAACTATAACTTTCGAGGAGATGGTGCACAAGTTTGGAATGTGTAGATTCATGTCTTTGGATTGATGTTCACATTAGGGGGAGTTAATATGTGATGTACTCTTTTTTCCTCACAATGTTTTGTCCCTTTGGATTGTCCTTGTATGATTTTTAATGAGAAATCCAAAATGTGTGTTATAAGATATGTGTACTCTTTTTTCTTCATTAAATTTCTTTCCACTAGGTTTATCTAGTAAGGTTTTAACGAGGCACATAAGCTATCAAATAGACATTCAAAATGGAGTGATATAAACATATTTATGTTATAGTGAATGTCTATTATATGGAATCCTTTGGAGAAAAGTACGGAATGCTAGTTGGAGACTAAGTCAATTTTCCCCTATAAATAAAGGTGTTTTCCCGAATTGTAATTCAGATCTATGAGTATACCTCAAACCCTGATATCATTCAAGAGGAATAAGAAGTTTTTTCTCTTCTCCCTACTATTTTCTTCTGTATTGTTTTATGTATTTGTGATTATATATCAGTAATAATACAGAAAGGAAGTTGACAACCAGTGGCGGATCTATGAAGGGCTGTGGGGGTGCCACACCACCCCCGAACTTCGATGGAAACTCTATATATACATAGGTATATATATATATATATAATATTTATATAAATATAAAGCGTGCCACCCACAAAACAAAATTGGCTTGTGGTGCCACGGTAGGAGGACAACTTTAGAAGGTTGATGTTACGGTTCAAATCCCATTTGGCACCCACGGACTCTAAATCCTGGATCCGCCACTGTTGACAACATGACTGTGGTGATATTGGGCCTACCGATAATTGGTTTGTCATATGGATACTTTCACTTGGTGACAACTAATTATGTTTTGAATTTCTACCCTATAGGCCAGCCCAAAATGAAAAGTATCATATACAAAAGTTATAAAATGAAAGAGATGTTAAACATATTGCTCCATCAAGCTTATATTTTCAAGTTGTTTTTTCAAATAGAGTAAATATTATATGGTCTGTTTATTGAGTTAATTCACATTAAGCCATTCGAAGAATTCTTCCGGAAAGCATTTGTTTATTGAGTTAATTCACACAATTTTAATGTATATATTTGTATATATGCTAAGAATTATACCCAATATACATAGGTATATAAACTAAAATAACATGTATTGATCCATGTACATATTCATTGTTATGTGTATACAATGTGTTCAATTTGGTAGACCAAAAAGGTGCATTGGGAATATGTGTTTACATGCTTGGTACATACAAACGTGAAATTTGAAAAGGTCAAAAAGATTTAGCTTTCCGAAATTCAATATAAACATATGTTGGCTAGTAAGTGTAAAAAATGATGTGTAATGCTAAATGGCCAGAAAATTTGGTCAGAAAATTAAAAAGTCTATAATATTCTTTTTATTTTAAAATAAACTGATCTTTTTTCCAATTTTTAATTAAAAGATATTAAAGTTAAAAGGGTAAAAATGTTCAAAAAGGTAAAATAAAATAGTGTGAAATATGTTAGTTTACCATTCTGGTCAAATTTTGATCAAATTTTCTGGCCGAAAGAATTTTTTCAAAAATTATTTGGTTGATCGTAAAAAGTAAAAACTTGATTTCATGAGTGGTACATTTGTAAAGTTTCTATCATTCTTGGTGATGAGTATTTTTACAATAATAAATTTAGTAAAAATTACATAAATCTTATAGTGTTAAGAGCTAATTACTTTCTATCTCTATTATTTTTCAAATTACAAAAAAAATTCTTAGAATAATAAAATCTCGGATACATCAGAAAACCTGTTGATACATAGCTCACAGATTGTAAATAATACATAAAAGAGTAGTAGGGTATGCATAATTTTTTACAAGCGGTGTCATCTTTAACACAACTCACAAATACTATTTTATCTTTTCCAAAAATTAAAATAAAAAAATATATTTTTTAACTTTTTTTGGATAAATTTTCATTTTGAAAATAATCTCACTAGAAATAATAGGGCTAAATATTATTTAAAATATAAAATAACAAAAGAAGAAAAGAAAAAACAAAATATATTACTAAACACCTTAAAGCTCATGTATTAAAAAGAAATCAAGTTATCCGAACTTCGAAATCATATCCCTCACGTGGAGCTGATGCACTTAACCAATTGAGTTGCGCACTCCTTTCTATCAAGAGTTACCACTTTATAATAGTATATTAGACACAAGTGTTCATACTAGTACGGGTTCAATATCTGTTATTTTTTATTTCACTTTATGTGAAAAAGAATTTAGAGAGTCAATTAATTTTTAATATGATTTTAAATATTTTAAGTTGTTAATAATTGTTTAGTACTTTTTACGTAATTTTTAAATAATATATATTACTTCTCGTGTCCCAATAGCACAAATAAAATTTCAAGAGTAAATCAAATGTTGTTAATTATTGAAATTTACAATATTTTTTATGTAGTTTCCAAATCAAATAATACATCTTACTTATTTTGTCCCATTTAATGTGACACAGATAGATTAATTTTATGAAAATATTTTTAGTTGTTAATTATCATAATTTATAGTATTTTTTACGCAATTTTTAAATATATAAAAAAAAAACAAAAAAACAAACAAATTAAAATAGAAAAAAAAATTGAATATAGGGGAAGCTGCCAGGCAGGCATGTCGACCATGACCTGTCTGGTTATCCCTACTTATATATCAGTAAGGGATATCTATATTTTATGTCGTCTTTTAATTATATGTACATATTCAACAAATTTTTTCAATGAAGTCGTGTCCTATGACACCCTTTGGGTTGTAACATCTCGCTAAGTCAAAGAATTAGAATTAGAAACAGTCATTTTTGGAAAGAATGAAAAATCTGGAAAATTGGTTAAGTTATGTTAAGTATGGGTTTTTGGTCAATTTCAAACGACCATAACTCCTAGATCAGGTGTGCTACAAGATACCGTAGGAAAGATCTTTGAATTATCTTTCCAACGCCACCAAATTTGCTCAGTTTCGAGTTCGTATGAGGGAGATATGTCCATTTGAAGTTGGGAAGTCTAGATAAGGAAAGTCAAAATCGGATTTTAGAAGGGTATTATGGTCTTTTCTCTACCAATTAAATTATTTCATTTTTGGTAATTACTTAGTAAACTGAATTTGGTCAGTTTACACACTCAAAGATTTCACGCTAGGGTTTTTAGAGAAAGGGCGCAAGAGGAGAAAAGAGGAGAAAAGAGGAGAAAGAGCCAAAGTTCATCGAGGTTTTGCTTGAGGATTTCGCCAAGGGTTGATCCCTACGAGGTATGTGAGATCACATAGTGTTGGGTTAGTTCACTCACAGGCCAATCATGATTTGATTCAGCGTAATTATGTTCTTGAAAGAAAAGTTTATGAGTTCTCGATGAATATTGTTGAAAATTTCGTTTAAATCTTGATTGTTGAAATTGTCGAGAAGTTCTTGAGTTAGATTCATGAAATTAGATGTCTTTTTTAGTAGATTCTTGCATATTTTGATCAAGTAGTCGAATCTAAGTGTTTGGGGAAAGACCCAATTGAATCTAGAGGGCTTAGAGTTGAAAAACGACCAAGAGAATTCGTTAAAAATCTGGGGAAAAGGGGTGGGGCGCCGCTCCACTCAGGGCGCCCAACAAAGTGCTCTGAAGTTTGGCCTCTAGGGAGCCGCGCCAGCCAGAGCGCCCAAGCCAGTGTCTGAAGTTTATGTCTGGCGCCCCGCGCCACTCAGAGCGCCAGGGACGCGAGGTCTTCTACTTTTTCCCACTTCTTTCCATACTAGTTCCCTTGAAACGTACCTATGTTTCCTAGTTGATTTCTATACTCGAAGGTACATCTAAACAACATGAAATCATCAATAGACTAGTTGATTCACTTAGTGTTCAGGCTCTATACCCTCGGTAAGGTATAGGACGACCCTGGCAGCGTGAGGCAAAATGTTGTATCATCACAATAGCACTTAAGTGATAGTTGTCGGTTAGAGAAACTCCCACAGAAGTATTTTATATTATTATATACACAGAGTTATTTGTATTTTCATATACATCCAAAGTTTATATTATATTTTTGCATACATACAGAGTTATTATTGTATTTCTAAATACACAAAGTTGATATCCATGTTTTAAATCTTTTCTTTATAATGCACTTATTTATACTGCTTTATATTGAAATGAGTTCACTTCAGCTGAGTTGAGTTGAGACCAGGTTTGTTCTTTCAGTTCCTTTTAAGCTTATGTCTTGTTTCAGTATTCCCCTCGCATGCTCGTATATTCAATGTACTGCTGCCAGTTGTCCTACATCTTTTTATGATGCAAATGCAGGAAACTAGGATCAACATCCAGTGCATCGTTGATTATAGTTGAGCTACAGAGTTGTTGGTGAGCCTCCTTGCTTTCGAAGGATCCCTTTAATTTTTTCATTATGTTTAGTTCATTAGGATGTCGTGGGTTTTGTCCCGACGTCCATCTCAGTTGTTAGAGGCTTCATAAACAGTCAAGATGTTAGTTCTTTAGTCTTTTCATTTTCATTCTATTATGTTGAGACTTGAGCTGCCACTTTGGCTAGTGAATGTTATTTTAATACATTCTCAATTATCTTTGAGTTTTCAGTTTACTTTTAAAGGTACAGTTATGTTGGGTTAAGTCTTCCGCTGAGTGTAAGCCAGGCCAAGGGTTCGCTTGGGGCAAGCGATGGTTCTCGAGTGCTAGTCCCGCCCAGGAGGTAGGCTTGGGGCGTGACAAACTTGGTATTAGAGCACAAAGTTCAAGAGTCCTAGGGAGTCTATGAAGTCGTGTATGTAGAGTCTTAGTTATTAGTGTGAAGCGCCCCACATCTATAATTAGGAGGCTCCAACATTTAGGAAATGTGTTCACTTCTTTGATACTCATTTCGTGCGATAGAGTAAATCTCTATAAAGTTTCTTTTAACTCGTACTTGCGCTTGTCTTTCAGATCATGCCTCCACGAAGAGCTGTCAGAGGTTGTCCTGCTAGGCATAATGTTGAGGAGCAAGGGGTACCTAATGCACCTGAAGTGCAACCCCAAGGAGAGGTCACTAATGATGAATTATGTGAAGCTATCTGGATGCTAAGTCAAGTTGTGACCAATCAAGTTGGACAGAGAGAGAATCGACAGGAAGGGGCTGACACTTCAAGGATCTGTGAGTTCTTAAGGATGAATCCACCAAGCTTCGCTGGTTCAAGTGTTACTAAGGATCCAGAGAACATTGTTGAGGAGCTTCAGAAGGTTTTTAAGATCATGCATGTTGCTGATGCTGAAAGGGTACAACTAGTTTCATACCAAATGAAGGGTGTCGCTAGGATCTGGGTTGATCAATGGAAGAAGAACCGAGTTGGGGTTGCACCACCTATGAGTTGGACTTGTTTTGAAGAGGCCTTCTTGGGGAGTTTCTTCCCCCGAGAGCTAAGAGAAGCAAAGGTACAAGAGTTTCTCACTCTTCAGCAAGATTCTTTGAGTGTCCATGAGTACAGTCTCAAGTTCACACAACTTTCCCGCTATACTCTGGAGATGGTTGCTGACATGAGAAGAAGGATGAGTTTATTCGTTGTTGGGTTGTCACTCATGTCAAGCAAGGAAGGCAAGGCAGCTATGCTGATAGAGGATATGGACATAGCAAGGCTAATGATCCATGTGCAACAAGTTGAGGAGGACAAGTTGAGGGATAGAGAAGAGTTTAAAAATAAAAGGGCTAAGACATCATGGAATGAGTTAGGGCAACAGAAGAGTAATGCCAACCGGTCATCCTTCCAACAAAAACCAAAGGGACCTACTCTATCATCTACTAGTACTCCTGCACAAAAAAACAAAAGTGAGTACAATAGTCAGAATTTCAGAGCTAAACCTATCTATTCTCAGGGTAGTATGGAAAAAAGGGGTAGTAAGCCTCCTGCGTGTGCTAAGTGTGGTAGGAACCACTCAGGGATGTGTCGTGATGGCTCCACTGGTTTGTTCAAGTGTGGCCAGAACGGTCATTTTATGCGAGAGTGTCCAAAAAATAAGCAGGGTAATAGTAATGTGGCCAATAGAGCCCAGTCTTCTTCAGTTGCTCCACCAGACAGAGACGCATCTAGATGAGCTACTTCAGGGGCAGAAGGAGGAGGAAACCGTCTTTACGCTATCACTAGTCGGCAAGAGGATTCTCCAGATGTTGTCACTTGTATGTTTCAAATCTTTAACTTTGATGTTTATGCGTTGCTAAATCTAGGAGGGAGTTTATCTTTTGTAACTCCTTATGTTGCGATGAATTTTCATATTCTTCCTGAAAAACTTAGTGATCCCTTCCGTGTTTCTACACCTGTTGGTGAGTCTATTCTAGTAGAGAGAATCTATCGTAATTGTCCCATTTCTGTCAATCACAAGAGCACCATGGATGATTTAGTTGAGTTAGACATGGTAGATTTTGATGTCATTATAGGTATGGACTGGCTTCATGCATGTTATGCCTTAGTTGATTGTAGAACTCAAGTTGTCAAGTTCCATCTCCCTAATGAGTCATTTATAGAGTGAAAGAGTAGTTCAGCAGTGCCTAAGGGTCATTTTATTTCGTACCTTAAGGCAAGAAAGTTAGTTTACAAGGGGTGTGTTTATCACTTAGTCCGAGTTAATGACTTTAGCATTGAGATACCTCTTATTTAGCTAGTTCCAGTAGTAAAAAAGTTCCTAGAAGTCTTTCCATATAATCTTCTCGGAGTCCCTCCTGAGAGAGAAATAGACTTCGGTATAAATATTCTTCCAGATACTCGTCCTATATCTATTCTGCTATATAGGATTGCACCAGCACAGTTAAAAGAGTTAAAAGAGCAGTTGAAAGATCTCCTTGAGAAGGGTTTTATTCGACTAAGTGTCTCACCTTGTTAGGGCACTCCGATCTTATTTGTAAGGAAGAAATATGGTTCCCTTAGAACGTGTATAGATTACTATCAGTTGAACATGGTTACCATCAAGAATAAGTATCCTCTTCCGAGAATTGATTATTTTCGATCAACTTCAGGGTGCCACTTGTTTCTCTAAGATAGACCTCAGATCTGGCTACCATCAGTTAAGAGTAATGGAATGTGATATTCCAAAGACAGCTTTCAAGACCCGTTATGGTCATTATGAGCTTCTGGTCATGTCGTTCGGTTTAACTAATGCACCTACAACATTCATGGACCTTATGAATAGAGTATTCAAGCCTTATTTAGATATGCTTGTTATCGTATTCATTGATGACATACTAATCTATTCAAGGAATGAGGAAGATCATGTTAGTCATCTCAGAATAGTTCTCCAAACTCTAAAGGATAGAGAGTTGTATGCCAAGTTCTCTAAGTGTGAGTTTTGGCTTGAGTCTTGGCTTGAGTCTTTGGAATTCTTAGGCCACATTGTTTCCGGTAATGGAATTAAAGTTGACACTCAGAAAATAGAGGCACTACAGAATTGACCTAGACCCACATCTCCAATTGACATTAGGAGTTTCTTGGGGTTGGCTGGATATTATAGAAGGTTCGTGGAAGGGTTCTCATCTCTTTCGTCCCCCTTTGACTAAGTTAACTTAGAAAATAGTGAAGTTTAAATGGTCTGAAGCTTGTGAGAAAAACTTTCAAGAATTGAAAAGAAAGTTAACTATTGCCCAGTATTGACCTTACCAGAAGGTACGCAAGGCTTTGTTGTATATTGTGATGCATCCAAAGTTGGTTTGGGTTGTGTGTTAATGCAGAATAGCAAAGTTGTAGCTTATGCCTCCAGACAGTTGAAAGTCCACGAGAAGAATTATCCAACCCATGATCTAGAGTTAGCTGCCATAGTATTTGCTTCAAAAATATGGCGTCACTATTTGTATAGTGCTCATGTTGATGTATTCACCGATCACAAGAGTTTTCAGTATATGTTTAGTCAGAAAGAGCTTAATCTAAGACAACGAAGGTGGTTAAAACTACTCAAGGATTATGACATGAGTATTCTTTATCACCCAGGTAAGGCTAATGTTGTTACTGATGCCTTGAGTAGATTGTCTATGGGTAATATCACCCATTTTGAGGAAGATAAGAAAGAGTTAGCGAAAGAGGTGTATAGGCTGGCATGATTGGGAGTTCGACTAATAAATTCCACAGAAAGAGGAGTGGTGGTGATGAATAAGGCTGAATCATCATTAGTGTCAAAGGTAAAAAAGAAGCAAGACCAAGATCCTATTTTGCTTGAATTAAAGGCAAATGTTCATTAGCAAAAAGTATTGGCTTTTGAACAAGGAGAGATGGTGTATTGAGGTATCAAGGTAGGTTATGTGTACCAAGGGTGGATGAACTCCAAGAGAGGATCATGGAGGAAGCTCATAGCTCCAGATATTCTATCAATCCAGGGTCCACAAAGATGTATCGAGATTTGATAGAGGTTTATTGGTGGAGTAGTATGAGAAGGGAATTGCTGAGTTCGTTACTAAATCCCCGAATTGTCAACGAGTTAAACTAGAACACCAAAGGTCCGGTGGTATGGCTCAGAATAAAGAACTTCTGGAATGGAAGTGGGAGATGATCAATATGGATTTCATCACATGCTTACCAAGCTCTCGTAGGCAACATGATTCTATTCTGCCCACTTTTTACGGGTAAAAACTACCCATTCAGCAGAAGATTATGCTAAGTTGTATATTCAAGAGGTAGTCAGACTTCATAGGGTTCCGACATCGATTCTTTCAGATAGAGGTGCACAATTTACTGCACAGTTCTGAAAATCTTTTCAGAAAGGTTTGGGTTCAAAGGTGAACTTGAGTACTGCTTTTCATCCTCAGACCGATGGTCAAGCAGAGCGCACTATTCAGACTTTAGAAGATATGTTGAGGGCCTGTGTGATTGATTTCAAGGATAATTGGGATGATCACCTACCTCTCATTGAGTTTGCCTACAACAATAGTTACCATTCTAGCATCCAAATGGCTCTTTATGAAGCTATTTATCGGAGAAGGTGCAGATCTCTAATGTAAGGCCAAAAATATATATTTTAATCATTATTTGCCGCACATTTATTATTTATATTTATCCATTCTGAGCATTAATTTTATGAATTGTGCTAAATTGTGTATTTTATTTGTAGGATTAAATTGGTGGAAAATGAAGAAATTTTAAGCTAAAACAAATTAATGATGGACGATTGAAGAAAGAAATAAACCAGATAGCTTAACGGATTAAATTTAATATTATATTAATATTTCAATATATAAGAATTGTAGCGCAAAGTGAAGAAACCAAAGTATGTTGTTATTTCATTACCACCGGGCAATCTCTAAAGCCACTGGCCAATTGATGCATGGCGGTGCAAATCAAATAATTTGAGGCAGTACTGTTCTACGCAGACAGCTCACGCGGCGAAAAAAAAAAAGAAAATCCAATTCCTTTTGCTTTTGGATTTCTAATTCAATTTGGACTCAGTTATTTTATTTAGGGTTTTCTATATCTATAAATAGTCCATAGAAATAATTATTTAGGGGGAGATCAATGAGAGGAAATACTTTTGAGGGTTCTTTTCTTCTTCTTATTTGGGTTAGACACAATTGTATACTTTTAGTTTTTGGTATTTTCTTGGGAATTAATTTTGCAAAGTTTGGCAATTTGATTTCCTAATTTCGGTTTATAAGATTTTTGCTTTCAATTTCAATTGGAGATTACGGGTTTCTTCTACACATTACGTAAGTTCATGAATTCTTCTTCCAAAAATATGAATTGTGTTCTTGCTAGCATGGGTAACTAAATCCACAACTAGGGTTGTGGGAACCATGAGCGATTAACAAAGTATGAATAGTAACTAAGTAATTCTTTAATAGTGTTGTTGCATGCATTGATAATTTTTTCGTTTAGAAGTCTTTTTAACGGTGGCCAACGTTAGAACTCGCTTTGTTGCTACTTGCCAGACCAATGAGGTAGTTAATAAGAAAAGAATTATCAACAAAGATTTAGTGTGATAATATCTAATAGTCTAATGTCAATTAGTGCGAGGGTGAAAACTAAGTCATACATTGATGTGATGTCTAATCTGAGGTAAAGGTAAGGGCTAGTAAATTATACACACGTAGCCGGACCAAGGTGCGGGGTGAAATTTCCTATTTGGCGTACCAAGCACTTAGGGATACATAACTTACCACTTTGCATGTGATACACTAGGAAATAATTACTATTACTAGGATTACCGCGTTATGAGCATATGAGGAACACATACACCCTAGTTTCTTTCTCTCATTGATAACAACTAAAGTTCGAATCTTGCTCACTTGCTCTCTCTAAACAACAATCAGTTATTTGTTACACAACCCCCCCCCCCATTTACTTACTTGTCTCGGAAATACGTAATGGTAAGTTAAAGCTAAGTCTAAATCATATTCCTCGTGGGATCGACCCCAACCTACAAGATGGGTTTTTTACTTGATAATGATCGCTTATACTTCTTTAAGGAGATGTAATTTGAGCATATCAAATTTTGGCGCCACTGTCAGGGAATAAGGCTTTTAGATTAAGTTTAACTACATAATTGAACTTTAGTCAATTATTTCCTAATTTTACTTTTATTTTTGTTTTTGTTTTCTACAGGTTTCTACTATAGTGTATGCCAAGTACACGGAGTCGAGGCAAAACCATTGACTCAATACGATCCAGAGTTAAGCAGAACTTTGAGAAGGATGAGTAATCAAGGTGTCATATCAACCCAATCAGTGGAAATCTTGATGATGGAGTTGAGTTGCAGCCTCCTGGGTTGTTAATGAGAATGCACATGTTTATGGTGATAATTTACTTGGAGATACATTGAGGGTGCAAAATCCGCCAGAACCAAGGTTGCAAGATAACTACAGGGTCGAGTTTAATGCTGTTGAATCTGAAGGACCCATTGTTCTCCCTCCACTACCTCCGGGGCATACATTCGTGGTGACTAGAAGTCTGATGCAGATGCTTACAGCGAGGGGTTTGTTTTCTGGTATGGCTTTAGAAGATCTGCATGGGCATATGGCCAAGTTGAGGAGTGTTTGTAAGAGTTGTGTGGGGCGACCAGAGTTGGATATGAACTTCATAGGGTTGAGAGTCCTCCCTCTATCATTGACCAGTGATGTTAATGTATGGTTTTCTGAGCTCCCGTACAACTATATTCATACATGGGATCAATTGCACATGGTGTTCATGGCCAAGTACTTCCCATTGTCAAAGAAGCTGAACCACAAAGATAAACTCAACAACTTCGTGGCACTACTTGGAGAGTCTGCGAGTAGTTCGTGGGATAGGTTCACTGCATTCATTAAAAGTGTTCCAAACCACCGCATTGATGATGAGGCACTAAAGGAGTATTTCTACAGAGGTCAAGATGATAATGTAAGGCTTTACTTGATAACGATCGCTTATACTTCTTTAGGGAGGTACAATTTGAGCATATCAATCTCCAATTAGATGGTTTGAGGTTGGTGAAGCTGGGTTGATAGAACCAGACTTAGTTCACCAAGCTATTGAAACGACCCCAAAAATGCCCGAAAATGTGCTTCGGAAACACCTATAATTGTAATTTCCGTATATCTCAAAATCCGTGCATGATTTTGGAAATTCGACTTCATATTCTTATTCAGGGGGGTAAAATTGAGTGGGAAATGGGTCTAACCCGAATTTTAGAGCAACCGTATCAAAATTCAAAAATCGCAAAAAATACGATTTTCAGGGTCAACTTTAAAGGGGCATATCTCTTAGCACACAAGGAACTGGAAGGGCCGCTACCTATTAAATTAAAGCCCTTCGAGTTAGCTTTCCAATGCAATTGGTTTCACCTCATTCTGAGTTAGGATGAAGGAGTTATGATCATTTTCGTAAAACCTGTCGGAGCAGAATTTCAATTTCCAGTAGCTAAAGTTACTGTAGCGGCTGGACGTTTTTCTTTTATAAAAAAGAGGATTGTCCCATACTTAGTTATATTTCTTTCTAGTTTCAAAACACTCTCTAAACCCTCTCCAAAATTCCACCAAGATCTTCAACCAAATTCAAACATCTCAAGTTTTAATTCCGGATTCAAGACTCAATCTCAAGCATCAATTCTCCATTCCAATCCTCATCAAGGATTCTCCAAAGTTGAGGTATGTGGGTTGATTGTGGAAACCTTCCTTTCCACAAGTCCAACCATTTATCCTCTATTTTTACTTCAAGTTTATGGATCCTTATGATCATTTATGAACTCTTGAATTATGGAATTACTACTACACATCCTATTATGGTCTATTTTTGCATATTATCATGAAATGGAATTATTATGTAATGTTTATGGTTTTCATGCTTCCATGATCAAATTATGAAGGTTGATATATATACTTGTATGTTGTTGGTGGGCTGATTTATATGAATGTTGGAATTGGTTGGACTTAGTACTCTTGAAAGACATGATTTTATCTACATGAACAATAGCCCACCATGTGTTTGATAAAATGTCATTTATAGAATTCTTAGGAAATGGAAGGTCCAATGTACATCCTATGAGTCGGATGATTATATAATTATTGAAATGATGATGAAAGGGATACATGTATATGATTTTCTCTATAAAAGTGTTGTGAGTCGACCAAGCCTAGTACGGGGGGTAGTAGGCCCGTATAACCGTATCAAGGGGTTGGTACCTTGGTTGCCTAGTACGGGGGGTAGTAGGCCCGTATAACCATATCGAGGGGTTTGTACCTTGGTCCCTAGCTCGGGGGTGGTAGGCCCAGGTAACCACATTGAGGGGTTTGTACCTCTTTCTCCTCTCCAAGGGGGTGGTAGGCCTTGGAAATACTATATTGATGGTCACTCACCACACATGTACTACGTCCCACTAAATATGATTCTTATGTAAGCGTCATTATATGTATCATTTCTTTAATATGCTATCTATCGGGTATGATTATGCATTTTTCCTATGATGTCCATCTATTGTAGCATTGCATTGCATCCCATATACTTAGTACATTCAAACGTACTAACGCATACTCTATGCCTACATGATGTCACCATGTAGGGACCGGAGCACCGCTTGACCCTCCTCCTCCGCGTGGCTAATACGATTTCCTATCAAGGTTATTGGTGAGTCCTCCATTCCGAGGACGTTGCTCATGATCTTTTGCTATGTATAAGACTTTTCTTTTTAGTTATGTTTTGACTATGAGGGTGAGCCCGGTAGTTTGTCTTGGCCCCCGCTAAGTACTCATGTTTAGAGGTGGTGTTGGACAAGTTGTGTATTATGCTTGAGTTTGACTCATCTATGATATTTATGTATCATTTCTTCTTTTTTTCTCTTGCTCCCTTAGTCCCGATTTCCCCCTTGATTATGCTTGTCGCTTATGGTCATTTTAATTGCTTCCGCGACCAAAGATGTGTAATGATATGCTATGAGGCTTGTTTGGGGTTTCTTCGGGTTCCCCATTCGTCGGTCACGTCTAGGCCCTAGGCTTGGGTCGTGACAGCTATGGAGAAGGTGAAAGTCATTAAAGAGAGGTTGAAAACAGCGCAGAGTTGTTAGAAATCTTACACTGATGTTAGGAAAAGGAGATAGAGTTTGAAGTAGATGATTGGGTATACTTGAAAGTTTCACCCATGAAGGGTGTTATGAGATTTGAAAAGAATGGGAAGCTTAGTCCCCGATATATTGGCCCTTACAGGATATCCAAAAGGGTTGGTAATATAGCTTATGAGTTAGAGCTACCCCAAGAGTTGGCAACGGTTCATTCGGTATTTCATGTTCCCATGTTGAAGAAGTGCATGGGAGATCCTTAACTTATCATACCTACTGAAGATATTTGTATCAAGGATAGTTTGTCTTATGAGAAGATCCTTGTTCAGATTCTAGACCATTAGGTTCGCAAGTTAAGGACCAAGGAAGTAGCATCAATCATAGTTCTTTAGAGAAATTAGTTTGTTAAGGAAGCTACTTGGGAAGCTGAGAAGGGTATGAAGAAGAGATATCCACATCTCTTTGAGCCGGAGAAATTCCAGATCAAGGTACTAATCCTCTTTTTAGTACTCTTTAATTGATATGCTTAATGTGTTAGATTTGATTGTTGGGTGTTTGAACTAAATATTTGATATTATGCCCTTAACTTACTAAGAGTAATCTCATTCGAGGATGAATGTTTCCAAGGGGGAGATATTGTGACATCTCTCTAAGTGAAAGAGCTAGAATTAGAAAGAGTCAATTTCGGAAAGAATGAAAAATCTGGAAAATTGGTTAAGTTATGTTAAGTATAGGTTTATGGTCAACTTTAAACAACCATAACTCCTAGCTCAGGATGATTTAGGTGTGCTACAAGATACCGTAGGAAAGATCTTTGAATTATATTTCTAACGTCACCAAATTTTCTCAGTTTCGAGTTTTTATAAGAGAGATATGTCCATTTGAAGTTGGTTATCTAGATAAGGAAAGTCAAAACCGAATTTTAGAAGGGTATTATGGTCTTTTATCTATCCAATTAAATTATTTCATTTTTGGTAATTACTTAGGGGTCTAAACTGAATTTGGTCAGTTTACGCACTCAAAGATTTGACACTAGGGTTTTTAGAGAAAGAGCTCAAGAGGAGAAAAGAGGAGAAAGAGCCAAAGTTCATTGTTCTTAAGGTTTTGCTTGAGGATTTTGCCAAGGGTTGATCCCTACGAAGTATGTGAGATCATATAGCTTTGGGTTAGTTCACCCACGTGTCAATCATGATTTGATTCAGTGTAATTATGTTCTTAAAATAAGAGTTTATGAGTTCTTGATGAATATTATTGAAAGTTTCGTTTGAATCTTGATTGTTGAAGTTGTCGAGAAGTTCTTGAGTTAGATTCATGAAATTAGATGTCGTTTTGAGTAGGTTCTTGCATATTTTGATTATGTAGTCGAATCTAAGTGTTTGGGGAAAGACCCAATTAAATCTAGAGGGTTTAGAGTTGAAAAATGATCAAGAGAATTCGTCAAAAATCTGGGGAAAACGGGTGGGGCGCCGCGCCACTCAGAGCGCCCCACAAAGTGCTCTGAAGTTTGGCCTCTGGGGCGCTGCACCAGACAGAGCTCCCCAAGCCAGTGTCTGAAGTTTCGGGTTTGGCTCCACGCGCCACTCAGAATGCCAGGGACGCCAGGTTTTCTACTTTTTCCCACTTTTTTCCGTACTAGTTCCCTTGAAACGTACCTATGTTTCCTAGTTGATTTCTACACTCTAAGGTACGTCTAAATAACATGAGATCATGAACCTTGAATCCATAATTAAATTCAAGGAAAGTTAAGAGTCAAGTCAAGAGAAGTTCATAGAGTTTTCCAAAAGTCTTTTACAAATGTTTTAACATTGTTTTAAGACTTGCGTTTGGAGTTGAGTAAAGAGTAAAGATTGAAGTTCATTTATTCAAAAGAGTATATGGGGACTATGTATTCCCAAAGAGTAAAATATTTTCACATTTAAACAAGAAAGGAAACTTTGATTTCCAAAAGAGCCTTTGACCTAGTTTTTCAGTAAAGAGTAAATGTTTTCACAATTAAGCAAGAGAGGAAACTTTGTTTTCCAAGATAGCCTTTGAGCTAAGTTTTCAGCAATTATCTCAAATCACAGAAAGAAGCTATGTTTTTAAACATAAGAGCTAGTATTATATTTTGGAAGTAGTATTGAGTACCAATATGGGGGAGAGTTCAGAAAACTCCCAGCCCCATAAACTATGTAGCCATCATGGGTAGAAAAGGGTCATACTTTTTAGATGATTCCTTAGTGCTTTTTAGTATAGACTAGTGGATCACTTAGTAGTCAGGTTTTATACCCTCGACAAGGTATAGGACGGCCCTGGCAGCATGAGGTAAAATGTTGTATCATCACAATAGCACTTAAGTGATGGTTTTCGGTTAGAGAAACTCCCACAAAAGTATTTTATATTATTATATACACAGAGTTATTTGTATTTTCATATACATCCAGAGTTATATTGTATCTTTGCATACATACAGAGTTACTATTGTATTTCGAAATACACAGAGTTGACATTCATGTTTTAAAGCTTTTCTTTATCATGCACTTATTTATACTGATTTACATTGAAATGAGTTCAGTTCAGCTGAGTTGAGTTGAGACCAGGTTTGTTCTTTCAGTTCCTTTCAAGCTTATGTCTTGTTTTAGTATTCCCCTCGCATGCTCGTACATTCAATGTACTGATGTCGGTTGTCCTGCATCTTTTTATGATGCAGATATAGGTAACTAGGATCAACATCCAGCACATCGTTGATTCTAGTTGAGCTTCAGAGTTGTTGGTGAGCCTCATTTCTTTCGGAGGATCCCTTTTATTTCTTTCATTATGTTTAGTTCATTAGGATGTCGTAGGTCTTGTCCCGACGTCCATCTCAGTTGTTAGAGGCTTCATAGACAGTCAGGTGTTAGTTCTTTAGTCTTTTCATTTTCATTCTATTATGTTGAGACTTAAGTTGTCACTTTGGCTAGTGAATATTATTTTAATACATTCTGAGTTATCTTTGAGTTTTCAGTTTATTTTTAAAGGTACAGTTATGTTGAGTTAAGTCTTCCACTAAGTAAGTAAGCCAAACCAAGGGTTCACTTGGGGCCAGAAATGGTTCTCGAGTGCCATTCCCGCCCAGGGTGTAGGCTCTGGGTGTGACATGGGTCTAACTAGATTCGCCCCTGAATGAGATGGATGTATTTGAGAAGGAATAAGGATGTATCCGAAATGAGGTTTTTGTAATTTTTTTAACGATATATTTTTTTTAGAAGCTACGATAATATAAGATAGATAATTAGGTGATTTTTCATAACCTTAAGCAGTTCTAATAAGCTCTCAACGCTTACCAATTTTTAAAATTTCCCCAAAGTTTTGTTCGAATGTTTGGTTAGCCCAACTAAATGTTAATGGGCTATATAAAGTGTGGTAAAAAGGGAAAACTGCACAAAATAGATCCAATTGTGAAACTATTTATCCAAATTGGACTCAATCGACCCTTAATGGACCCATAGCTTAAACTATTTATCCGCTTACCCCACTTTCTCTTTTCTTATTTTGCGTATGATGTCAACATCTCTACAATAAATTAATCCTTTATGATACTCTATTGGTATTATATAGTATTGAGCCTAATCAACTATTATACTCCATTAGTATTTTGATGCCCTATCAATATCGTATAGGTTTGGGTTCTTCTTTTAAGAAATAAATAATAAAACAATTAAGAGAAAATTATTAAAGTCACAATCTTATTTATTAAACTCTAAATTAGTAGAAAATATATTTTTTGTGATACTCTATCGGTATATTGATACCATATAGGTATCATATAGGATTGAGCTTAATCCTCTGTGATACTCCATCGGTATATTGATACCATATCAGTATCATATTGGATTGAACTTAATATTCTATGATACTTCGTCGGTACCATATCGATATCATATAGGACTGAGCTTAATCCTCTGTGATACTCCGTCAGTATATTGATACCCTATAAGTATCATATAGGATTACATTTTTTTTTAAGAAATAAATAAGAAACAAGTAAGAGAAAATTATTAAAGTCACAATCTTATTTATTAAACTCTAAATTAGTAGAAAATATATTTTTATTTTTATTTTTCTCTTTTTACAATTTTTAAAAAAATTGTATCTTAACTATAACTCTTTTTAAATTAAAATATTGAAGAAATGAAACATACCTCAATTATACCACAACAATACGTAGATATGCACTAATTGTATCATGGATGATTGAGTAATCTCATTGAAGGACTGAGGAAAACCTTAATGAAAATACTGCTTAGTTACTCATTGATAGGGCTAGGCATAAACACCGAAAAACCAAACCGAACCGAATTATTTCGGTTTTGGTATTTCAGTTTTCGATTCGGTATTCGGTATATGTTTTGTGTATTTTTCAATATTTCAGTTCGGTTTTCGGTAGGTAATTTTTGTGTTATTCGATATTTCAGTTTACCAAAATATATTATATTATAATATATATTAATATTATATTAATTATTAATATTAAATAATAAATATTACTATAGTTTAAAATTAAAAGAAAAAGTTTGTCTTTTCAAACTTTTGTTACTTTTCCACTTTACAGTACCAAAGTTCCCACTTCCCAAAGGCCAAAAGTGACTGACATTCCCACGTTCCCACTTCCGAGTTCCGGCGACCGTTCCCACTTCCGAGTTCCGACGACCGTTCCCACTTCTGAGTTTCGGCGACCGACGTCGACCAGCAGTAGCACTCAGCAGCTGCCAGTCGACCAGCAGGCAGCTGCAGCACTGCAGCGACCGACGTCAACCAGTAGGCAGCAACACGCAGCACATCAGCAACTAGCCGTCAACCGACCTTTTCACTTTCCACATAGCCAGGCGCCACCATAAAAAAACCGAACTAACAAAAACCGAATCGAATCGAATTATTTCAGTTTGGTGTTCGGTACACGTTGTACAAGAATCAAAAATCGAAAAAACAAAAAAAAATAATCAAAATAGAACCGAAATACCGAATGCCCAGCCCTACTTATTGATACCACCAAAGTATATGTCACGACCCGGGAGCACCCCCAAGTCGTAACAAGGCGTATTCGACCCCGAAGGGGTCTTATACAAGCCACATAGTCATTCATTGCATTCAATAATGATAATAGTGCGGAAATAAAAACTTATTTACATCCAAACATTCAAGCTTTATTAAAACAACTTTAAAAACACACAGCGGAAGTCTAAGTCTCACATGGCCATCTTAGACACAATCACAAAACATAAGTAGGGACACAGCCCTTTACAATCAAAAGAAGTATATTAAGTCTATTACAAGAACCTTATCATAAAATTAGAATAGAAAAGTCTTGTCCTCGACATATGAGGACATACCACAAGATCTTGGAAGAACTTCAAGTTCCAAGCTTACTATAGAACCCGCTCACTTTCCGGAACCTACACTAGTAGAAAATAGAGAAATATGGAATTAGCACAATTAAGTACTAAGTATGATGACCATGCAAAACATGCTTTAAAAGGGACATTTTGGCTAGAAACCATGCATTATGCCACTTTTTGAAGTATCATGAACAGTTGCATAAAAGACATACAAGACAAGCATAAACATCAAGTAAGTCATAATATCACCTTTAAACAATATCAACATGAAAACCTTTACCTTGGACCTTCACCTCAAGCAACCCTTATGCTATACCTCATGCAATGTATGGATGGCGTCCCATACCACCATCCATACTAAGGCACCACATTTAGGTCACAATTGTGTCACATACATTAGGATTTAGAGAAACTCACTATGACCCTCTCCAAGCCTACTCATGCAATGTATAGGTAGCATCCCATACTACTACCTACACTTTGTAGAGCCTATCAAGAAACCATAATGAAATCTCACATGATTGGAAGTAAGCATTTAACCGACATAGACCATGAGAGCTTGTCATGGAATCCGGTGTCATAAGTCCCCACACTGTAAAGAGGTGGTCTACTTGCCTAAGGAAGACCAGTATATATAGCTTAATGGATCCACTAGCTACCTATGCGGGCACATAGTTTATGGGATAAGGTAGACGATCATTGAAACTCATGCCTAACCATTGGGGGAGTTTCCATCTAACCAAATCCACTTGATGCTTAGCCTACATTCCCATAGAATAGTTCGTTACCTTGACATTATCACATATGAGAGGTGCCATTGGCCTACCAACTCCAAATTACATTCATTAACACGTGAAAGGGTGCTTTAAGCCTACCGTTTCAAGATTCATTTAGGAAAGCTCATTAACTCCTCTTGAAAGGGTGCCATGGGCCTACCGGTTCAAGTCTCATCATTAACCTTCATGGAAAGGTGTCATAGGCCTACCGACTCCAAGGTTCATTACTATCATTAATGGAAGGGTGCGATAAGCCTACCGATTCCAAGGTTCATTATTATCATGAGTGGAAGGGTGCTACTAGCCTACCGATCCGAGGATTCAACAACCAATAATATAATCATTTAAACAAGAAAATGATGCACAAGCTCTACCAATTCGAGATATGCAATAAATTGGAGAATCCTTCATATTCTATCATCAACATTCATGAGTGTCAAATTGAGAAAAATCCTTTCAATAATAACACATTTACGTTCATAACATGATCACATTAGCTCCATTGAATGTCCATTCATAAAAATGTCATGTAACACTTATATTTCTCATACTATACCTTCAAGGCCATGGTCACAATACATTCCATAATTAAACACCTCCACCATAAGTGGATCAAACCAAGCAAGAACAATTTTTTTATCCATAATATGAGATTAAGCCAACTTACCATCCTCCAAAGCCATAATCAACAACACTCAAGTCCCAACCATTTTTCTTACCACAAGAGAATTCATCCATAACTTGCCCATAAGGCCACAATCCTCAATTCATCCATATACCAACAATTCATCATAAATAGGTATATAAAACCATATAAATCAACAATACAATCCAATCTAAACTCAATTTCATCAACATTAAATCATAGGCATTAAACCCACTTCATTAGCAAATTCTAGGCTTTTAATGAAAACATGGGTTCTTGAAGAAGTCTCATATAAAAATCATCTTAAAATCATAAATAGAACTTCAATTCACCAATATAATGACTTTGAAAATATTTTACCCATGAACCCATACCTAGAATAGAAAATAGAAGTTTTGTTCTTTGAATACTTTTGAAACCCTTTTGAATGGACTCCTTGAAGGAAAGATAATCAAGGATCAAGGGTCACCATACCTTTGTTAAGACTCCCCAAGAAAATTGATGAAGAAACCACCTTCAATCCAAGCCCTAGCTCCAAGTTCTTGACCTTCTTAAAATGGAGGATTGTAGAGAGAAAAGTATTTGAGAGGAGGTGAGTTCTTTTTAATTCTAATTTGAGTGACTTAAAATGGAAGAATTTGGTCTAGAAGGGTTTTATAATTGCTAGGAAAGGCATATAATAAAAGGGGATCAACTTAGGAAAAGAAATAAGGACCCACTTAAAAGTTTCCACCAAACCCGTCTAAGCTCGTCCTTGCTGACAGTGCTTCACTATTTTGGGCATAACGTTTTACTCCGAGATCGGAAAAGGGCAAGCTCGGTGGCGTTGGAAAGAGGACTCAGATACCTTTAATTGGATAGGTAATGGTCCACCTAATTCATTTTGAGCTAAAAGATATGACCATTTAAAGTTGACCCTCACTCCTAACTTAAAACTAAAAACTGTTTTTAGGGGACAGTTTTGAGGGTCTCGGTTCTAAATGATTTCATGACCTAGCTTAAGGTCTTGCTAGCTTATAAAGGTGATTAATCAACTAGTTAATCAACCCCTTAAGCCCTTAAACAACACTCCAAACTTCAACGACAAGACCCTTACAACTTACTAGTTCAAAAGACTAGTTTCCGGACGTCACTGTCATTTCTCATCATTTCATCAAGTTCTCAACTCCAAACTCACATGTGAGGCTCTAGTTTCACTAGTTCGTTTTTTTGGGTCGTTACAGTATATTATAGTTTGATGGTATCAAGGAGGAAGAAATCGTCCTTCAATGAAGACACTACTTAGTTCTCTTTGATACCATTAGAGTATATTCATGTGCAATAATATACTTTGATGATATCAGAGACAGGGAAAAGGGTGAGCGATGATGTCAACATGATGTCGGGCGCGGATAAAAATAGATATATGTCATTTTAAAATAAAAAGGGGTATAAAAGTAAAGGGGCATTGGGTAAATATTTTACTTTTTGAGGGTATAAGAGTTCTTTTCACGGTAGAATATGAAGAGATGTTTTTTGAATCGCATCATATTCAATTTTTATTGTTTTCTTCTTTCACTTTGTTTACTAGTAATGGTTAATAATTTGTATTTCTAAGATACTTATACTAATAATTTTCCAGCATTTCATAAGAAACGATAAAATCTAAAAGCATATTTTTAAAAGCGGAAAGTTAAAACTAATAAGAAAATAGAATCTATAACAAATCAGAAACAACTTTGGAAGAAGAAAAACGAGTCCGCTGAATGCTCAGTGTGTCCTTAAAGAAATTATTCCCTTCAAGTATCCGAGATTAATAGAATATATCCTCCTAGAATAGAACGATTTTTACTCACAAGTGTATTGATACCTAAAATTATGGTGTCAGGGAACCTCCCAACGGGAACAAAATACACTAGAATTTATTCATGCAGAAGAAGAAGTTCAAAAAATTCTTAGTTTGAACTCTGAAGTCTAAGAAATCAAAGGTATTTATAGCCGCAAGAAAATTTGCAACCTCCCAGAATAGTCACTTAGAAAATGATTGTTGCGAAAAGTTTGCAACCTTCCAGGATAGTCAGTTAAGAAACGATTGTTGTGGAAAGTTTGTGACCTTTCAGAACTGTCACTTAATAAATGACAGAAATTTTAGATAAAATTCGGGAAAGAAACTAAGCATGGTCTCACAAATCCAATTTGAGTTGGCTAATTTAATGATTAAATAATTTAATAAATAGTTTGTAAAAAATTGTCCAAAAATAATTTCTCAATTAATTTTCTAAGTCAAAGTCAAAGTCAAAGCCAAGCAATCGACGATGCGATGGGTCCCTCTTTCCAACCCTTTTAACAAGTAGAAGTGTTTCCTTATTTAAACACTTGAATTTTTCTTTCCTATTCACTAAAGCATAGGAAAATATGAACTTTCATATTTCCTTCATTTTCCATTTATTCTTACTATACCAACAATAAGTTTAAAATTTATACTACTTATTAAAAACTAAAATCTTAGTACTTCTGAAGGAGTATACTAATTAAAAGTCAATCGTAGATCTACTCTCAAACTGTATAACACAAAATAAATTTATACCTACTTCGTTATAGAAAAAAAAAACATATACTTATATTAAGTTGAATATATAGTTACCAAATACCACATTAAAGTATAACAAAAAATATACAATGCTGAATATCCTAGGAAAGTATGAAGTATATAGTTAAATCATTTCATTAAGAATAAAAAAGAAATTTTAAATTATTTTTAATTCTAAAATGTGATATTCTTTATAAATAGATTAAAAAAAATATCATGCAAATTAAAACCAAAAAAATATTATATTTAAAATAACAATACAATAAGTCGATAACACAATAAGTAGCCATCATCCAAACAAGTTGTTACATGTCTAAATTAGTGGAATTTGGTGCTAAGACACCTTTTTACTTGAAGCCTTTGTTTCTTACTCAATGTCCTCCTCATTATAAGTTTCATGAAATTTATCTTTGATACTACTGTTAACATCTAGTACTATAAGAATTCACCAAGAGAATAATATAAAATTATTGTTATCTTTGAATTTCACTTTTGGAGTTTTCTTGAAAAAGAGTTTGGTGAGGTTGGAAAATTTGTACTCAATCTCCCCACTAATGGACCTCTCTCCCTTTTTTTCTTTTTCCTTTTAGTTTTTGATTTTGCATCCAATATCTAATACTTGTATTGAAGATCAATCAATTTAAATTCGCGTCGTGTAGCGCTTTATTCGAAGGAAAGCACTCCAAACTTTTTAAAAAATCATATTCAAAACTCGAACTCGAACTCGAAATCTCTGATTTAGAGAGAAAAAGCTCATTCACTACACTATTGGAGGGTGTAATGGACCTCTCCAAAATAAAATAAAATTGAATACTTGAAAATAAAACTGATTTATTAACATCAACAATATGAATGGATGAAAAGTTCAATGCGTCATAAAGTAATTTGTTTTTGAATAATAGAGGAAAACATTTGAAATTTTTCCGTTTATTAATGCACATCAGCATTTCAGTTTTATTACTAGCTATACTAAAATGGGAAATTTACGTAATTGCATACTTCTTCCGTCTCATTTTATACGACACTTTTTGGATTTTGAAATTCAAATAAGTCTATTTTTTACTGTAAATTTTTCATAGATCTTTTAAACATTTTGAATTATCAATTATTGTGACTTAATAGTACTTTTTACATAGTTTACAAATATATAAATTTCATTTAAAAAAATTTGAAGATTTCATGCGCAAATTACCGGTCAAATTTGAATTGTTTGACTCTCGAAAAATGAAAAGTGTCACATAAATCGGAACAAAGAGAGTATTTAAGATAACATAATTTCTAAAAATTCTTACTATTTGAATCAATTACAAAGAATTTCATTTTTCCTTCTTTTATTAACATCTTGATGCATTACTCCACCTCTATCAGATACATTAAAATTTGTTTGTGGAAAGGTACGCGGTACATATGTTATTGTTGATACATAACCCCAATTATTTCAAACATAAATCAGTACGAATTTGGTTTATAGTTATGTATCCGATACATAACTTATATATCGTATACATAACTTATGTACCGTTTGCTATGTATCAAACATAGGAGCATCCATGAGTTTTGAAAAATCCAAAATTATTATAATTTGAATTTTTTTTGAAATAAGACATAATTAACGCCCAAATTATTGAGTTTTATGTAATTTATATCAATAAAGATAGTACTATAATTTAATGTAAATACAAGAATGTCAGATTATTATTTTATTTTAGAAGACAACTGTGTCACAGTTGCAGCACTTTTAGGCTGTTTTCGTAGTATCCAATCATGTCTTCAGAATTTTTAAAATTCCATCATCATGACTCTTCAGAGCCAAGGTACTTCAAACAAAGATCTTTAAAAAAATAAAATTAATCAGATATTTTTATTGTTGGAGTGTTTATTGGGTGGTTCGATTTGATTTTAAATGTTATTAATTTATAAATATGTTAAGTTATTATAAAATTATTAAAATATTAATTATCAATTTATTAATTATTACTCGTTAACTGCTCAATCATAGATTTAATCGTTAAAAAAAATTGTTGGATCTAATAAATCTAAATTACATATGGTCAAATATGCGACCTTCGGAATTTAATATATTATCATGCTACCAAATAAATAGAATAATGTCCACTTTAGCTTCTTTTAACTTCAAATTGTCGAACTTTTTCATTATATAATATTGTACTCATTACAAGAAATATTTTGCAAGTCTTAAAATACACTAAAGTGGACATTGTTCTATTTATTAGGTAGAGTTGTAATTATTTAATAATTATTATTGAATTATCAGTTAATTCACTAAGGAAAAAAAAATTCTAAACCGTATATAATCGATAATCTAGTAAAAAGCCTAAATCATTATCGAATAATTAGATCAATATATCATTATCAATAATTGAATAATATTTTTTCGATTTGATTTTGAACAATTTTCATATTAACCCAAAAACAATTAAATTCAAGGATCACTCCTTAAAATAAAGAAAAAACTACCTAATTAATTAGAGAATACATACATTTATTTTATTAATATGTATGTGTATTTATACAAGAGAGTAAACAACAAATAAGGAAAGAATCAATTAATAAAGTATTGTGATCTTCTCCTAATCATAATAGAAACTAAATTACTAATGATATACTAAGATATGAAAGATCAATCAAGATAAATCCTGATATCAATCGAGATATTAGTGTGCATGGCTGATGTAATGTATTCTGAAGAAACCTTGGAGGGCTAGCTAGCATGTAATTGATGTATCATTTGGATGATGCCTTCTTTTTATTTCTCCTAACTGATATAACTTACATATGTTTACTTTTTGAGGATCTTAGTAACTCAGTTGATTAACTATCTTGACTTTTATTTTATTGGTAAGGATTTAATTATCTACCTTGTAATCCTCTCCCGTTTTCCCTTGTCTACCCCCTATATATATATATATATATATATATATATAAACTTTTAATTTTGTTTATAAAATTAGATTCCAATCACCTAAAACTAGAGATATACATAATATAAAGTCGTCCATATATCACATTGCTTGACATGTAACTAAGTTTATCAAAGTTATCAATGTTATTAGATTCACTATCAACTAATGTGGTGTGACAAATAATGTTGTTCTTCATTTAATTAGAGATCTCAATTTCAAGCTTTGAATATGAAAAAATTCTTGATAAGGAATGCTTCCCTCGAATGAGCCTGTGTGAAATTTTATGATAAATTCATATTAAATTTTGGATTAATCCATAAATTCATGATATATTGACCAAGTCAAATTACTGGTTAGTAAAGTCGGCTTAATATTTAAGTCAAAATCTATGACTTAAATAAAGTCCAAATTACATTTGGGTCAGTCCATTAAGTTGGCAAGACGAGCCAAACTCATGTTCTTCAAGCCTAGGGGCCAAAATTGCTTGGACGAAAATACCCCTAAAATCATAGCTCAAGCCTATATAAAGAGGTCTTCATAAGACCAAAAAGAAAAAGAAAAAAAGACACACAGAAATACATAGAGAATCCTTGCTCTTCAGTGGTGATCTGCAAGTCTTCCGCATACAAAGAAGTCTTTGCTCTAAGTGTTGAGCCGCAAGTATTCCATCAAATCAAGAACATCCGTGAAGAGAAGAATCAGGGGTTTACATATCTTAAAGATTTTATAAAGATTGTAAACTTCGCATAAATTCAACTACAAATACTATTGTTTGCTTGTTATTTTCCTTTCCTGTTTGTTGTATTTCAGGATTGAAACTTTAAACGCATACAAATTGGCACGCCCAGTGGGACAATCTTTACCTCTAATCTCTTCTCTTAAAAAAAACCAAAGTTCAAGAACATTGAGATGACTTTCAAGAAGAATAACTCAAAATCTGCATCTGCATCCAAATTCGGATCCGCATCTGCATTCGCATCTGGATCTGCATTTGTATCCGCAAAAACTGATGGATCCAAATTCTACATTGTTGTGAAAAATATCCTTGATGTTACTGCGGGAAGCATGAGACTTGTCACAAGGAACCAAGCCAAATTGCTAGGACAACAAGCCTCCCGAGTGCCGTTCGAATTTGCTATTGTCTTTGGTTTGTCTCAAAAAAGTGTAAAGTCTCTTGTAAAAGCCGCAAAAGAAGACATTACCGAAATGGTTGAGAGGGTTCTTTCTCAATTGAGCCTATCTACATCTAAAAAACCCTCACTTAAGCCAACAATGATGTCTTAAGCAATGGGTCTACTCTGCACAACATATCTACATCTCATGTCATGGAAAATCAATGTTATTCTCCATCATCTGCAATGGTGATCGAAACTTCCACCATAAAAGAACAACTTGCAATTTTGATGAAAACAGTTGAAGACCTATCAAAGTACATCAAAGGTCAAGATGTTCAGATTATCCAGTTGACAAATATGATGGAGGATATGGAGGAAAGAAAATTCACTCAATTATGTGCAAAGCTTCATGAAACTCAGGAGAAGAGAGAGTCATTCGCAAAATAAGAAATAATCATTAAGGAGTTTCAAGTGTCTGTCGAAGGTCTGATTCATGTTGACAAATTGAAGGACTTCATCAAAGAGGCTATCAAATATAAATCTGAGTCCACGTCCAAGTCTCCTCTCACATATGTAAAGCCGTATTAATCAAAGAATTGATAACCTAAAAATACATGTTGGCTATCAACCTCTTAAGTTGCAGCAATTCGACGGGAACGAAGATCTGAAACAACATGTAGCACACTTTGTCAAAACTTACAATAATGTTGGGACGTATGATGATTATCTTGTTAAGTAGTTTGTTAGATCTCTCACAGGAATTACTTTCGAATGGTGCATAGATCTTGAGTCTAGTTTCATCAATAGTTAGGAGAAGATAGAGCAACGATTCCTTAAGCATTTTTATAGAACAAGGCTTGTTGTGAGCATGATAGAGAGATTGCAAACGCCCATCAAAGAAATGATGAACAAGTTATTGACTTCATAAATCGCTAAAGGAGCTTGAGCCTTAACTGCAAAAATCGACTTAGTGAAACTTCTAAGATCAAAATATGCATCCAAGGTAAGCATTGGGATCTTTGACACATATTGCAAGGCATAAAACCTAAAACATTTGAAGAACTAGTGGCGCGTGCTCATGATATGGAACTAAGTATGACTTCAAATGGAGATCAAGAATTGTCCAACTTTGAACCTTACAAAGAAAATATAATTGACATTGAAGATGAGGACAAGTTTTCATCCAAAATCGAAATTGAAGAGTCTATGTAAGTTGACATGCTCCTTGACTTACGAGTCTAAACTGCAAGTCATAATGCTCCTTGACGTACGAGCCTAAAATGCATGTCGTGAAATTCATCAAATTCAAGCCAAATTTTTCAAGCTCCAAAGCTCCTCAAATTCGAGTTATGACAATGAAATTTTATGATAAATCCATATAAAATTTTGGATTAATCCATAAATTCATGATATATTGACCAAGTCAAATTACTGATTAATAAAGTCGGATTAATATTTAAGTCAAAATGTATGACTTAAATAAAGTCCAAATTACATTTGGGTCAGTCCATTAAATTGACAAGACGAGCCCAACTCATGTTCTTCAAGCCCAGGGGCCAAAATTGCTTGGAAGAAAATACCCCTAAAATCCTAGGTCAAGCCTATATAAAGAGGTTTTCATAAGACCAAAAAGGAAAAAAAGGAGACACATGGAGAATCCTTGCTCTTCAGTGGTGATCTACAAGTCTTCCACATACAAAGAAGTCTTCGCTCTAAGTATTGAGCCGCAAGTATTCCATCAAATCAAGAACATCCGTGAAGAGAAGAATCAGGGGATTAAATATCTTTTCTTAAATATTTTATAAAGATTGTAACTTTCGCATAAATTCAAATATAAATGATTTGTTTGATTGTTATTTTCCTTTCATGTTTGTTGTATTTCAGGATTGAAACTTTAGACGCATACTGAGCCTTATATGCAACGCAAATTCAAATTAGACAAACTCCAATATGAATATCCAATACCGAGTAAAAATATATTAAAATGAAATCATAAAGTATCAAGGTTATCTAAGCTATAGGAGTCATAAAATATATAAGTACTATCGAGGTTATCAAAGTTGTAGGCTACCGTAGGTTGTCATATAGGGTGTGATCCGTACGAAGGAAAATGTTTTCTTCGAAAATAAGTTGATTTTAAACTTATTTCACATATTTGGTTGGTGAGTAGAAAATATTATTCGAAAAATATTTTTTAGTGTTTGATTGGTGAATGAAAAAAACATTCTTCCAGAAAATATCTTTTATTTTTGGTTAGAGAGTAGAAAATATTTTTTAGGAAAATAATTTCTGATTCGAAAACCAATTCAGAAAATCGACCCCTACCCCGACACTCTAACCTAATCGATCCGGAATTCGACCCCGACATTCGACCTAGGACCTAACCCTGACACCCTACCCTGACCCCAACACTGACACCCCAAAAATATTTTTCAAAACAAACTTTTAATTTTTTATTTTTTTTTTGGGGGGGGAGGGAAGTTGGTGAGAGGGACTAGTAGGGGTGGGCAAAAAAGAATGAAAATTTAAAAGAAAAAATCAAATTGAGGGTGTGAGTTTGGTAAGGGGCTAGTAGCAGCGTAAAAGAATGAAATTTTAAATATTTAAAATATTTTTTTAAAAATAAATTTTAAAATATTTGTTTTGGTTGGGGGTGTAGGGGAGGGGATGGTAGGAGGGAAGAGTAGGGGGTGGGGTAAAAAATATTAGATTTTTTTAATTTGATATTTATTAAAAAAAAATTAATAATTTTTTTGTGGGGGTGGGGGTGGAGGTGGTAGGGGTAGGGTGGGGTAGGATGGGATAAAAAAAATGAAACTTTAAAATTTAAATTATTTTTCAAAAATAAATTTCTTTAGTTTGGTGGGTGGATAGGGTGTGGGGCTGGTTTGAAAAATATTTTCCGTTTTTTTTAATAAAGTCATTTTCCTTAAATTTGAGAAAAACTAGTTATTTTGAAAAATATTTTTCAAAACATTTAAGCCAACCAAACATGAGAAAATTTCCTTCGTACCAAACACACCCATGATGTTAAAGTTATCCTTATTTGTAAATGTGTATATAATACTATATATATACCGAAGGCCAAAATAATTACTAGTGTGTATATTATAGTAACTTATAAGTAACATTTGTATATTGTAGTAACTAATAAGTAACATTTTATGCAATCCTTCGCTTGCCTTTAGCTTTGCATAATATTATCCCTTGCTTGAGTTAATTTTCCAAATGGTCACTTAAGTTTTGAAAGTTTGGATCGATTGAATGAGTATATTAGTTAAATAGGTTTATTAAGAAAAATTAAGTGGAACATTTTAGTTTTTTCTAGATTTGTATACATAAACATAGCAGGCTCGTTTGTATCTATGAAAACCTTTTAATTGTTCTAGATTTGTATCCATATACATTACAAGTATCTTTGAAAATTGTGTTTGTATAATTACGTAAATTTGTATATGTATATATTCTCTGTATTCTCCGTCGGTCCTGGCCAAATGGCAAACTAGGTGACACACTAGCTGCGAAATACAATTAATTTAAACTGTAGCTATAGCATTTAAATAGAATTAAATATTGTTATATCATATATTTTCCCAAAAATTAATGTGGCGTCACATGTGAATAAATAGAGAAGGAAGCTTTTGTGGTGTGAAGTATTTTTTAGAAAAATAATAATAATTGAATAATTTTATAATTTTTTTAAAAAGTAATTTGAATTAGTAGGGAATTCTCAAAAAATTAGTGATCATTCATGCAATAAAACATCACTTGTTTTAAGTTGATCGGCTTACTCACTTAAGGATTGTTTGGTAGATTGTATTATAAGAAACAATGCGTTAATTAGTTTTGTGTATAATTAATAGTTTCTTAATTGGTAATTGGTACACTTTTTCAAACCCATGTATAACTAATACTTACATTAGTTATACACTCTATTGTGTATTGAGGTGTAAATTTGCAATACATGAAAATTCATGGTATTAGTAATGTAAGGGCTTTCAATGCATGCATTAGTACGGTTAAAGATACAATTGTCCTTAAAAAAAAAAATTTGCATCTTTTGCACCATATTTATGGATGACATTTTTGTAAATAAATATATTTTTAGAAATTATGCAATGTATGTTTTAATACACCAAATCAAATAATGCACAAAAAATAATATATCCATAACTAATGCAAGCATAACTAATACAAACATTATTAATATACTTTATTTAGCATTATTCAAATACACTCTACCAAACGATTGCTTCATTACTTTGGCTATCTTGGCTATATGCTAGTCTTATGAGTTATGTTGGTGTGTACCTTTTGAGACTATTTTACTTTTAGTAGTAATTTGTCACGATCCCGACTATCTTAAGTGGCACCCACACTAAACCACCTGGTGGGAGAACTAAAGACTAACCTGAAGCCAATCAAACTCCATTTATACATCCCAAGTATATCAAAATAAAGAAGTAAAACAGTTTCAACAACTAAGAATTGAGTCCCCATAAACTCAACCCATAGCCAAAAACATTCAATGCGGAATGTAACTCATATGAACTAAAAGTCACCATACCAAAACTCTAATAATCAAGACTAGGGATGCAACCACAAAAACTAAACATAAAACTAAATTCTAATGCATGTGTCAGAAAAGATGAACAAGAAAAACAGAGGGATCCATGACAACCTAAAAGATGTAGCTCACCTTGGGATTCAGAATCAGCTATCCCCTCAACTGAGGTCTTGGATCAGCCGCTGGAAGATTCTTTGTACTCAATAAAAAAAGAACATGTGCATTATCAGTACACAAACTACAATGCACCGATAGGATTACAAGGCCAGTATAAGATATAAACGTAAACAGTTCACAACAATGCAGTAACACAAAACAATGCATATAACAACATGTATCAAATTGTCACGACCAAAAGTACAGCCTGAACGTGACATGGCGTATAGGACCCTGAGAGGCCCTACACAAACCATTTAACATACATCATACAAGATAATAGAAAATCAAGAGAGTTTAAAAGACAATTTCAAAACATAAGAGTTTATATAAAAATGTAGCGGAAGTCTAACATAGTCTCAAAGTCATCTAGTACATCAAGAGTGATCGGGACATAACCCGTACATCACATATAATATTGAAAAGTAAAGACAATATGAAATAAAGGTTCGGTCCTAGGAACATGAGGAGTCACCAATCTTTGATATCTACTAAGGTGATCTATAGCCACGGGATGCGAAATCAGAGCGTCGGACCCTATATTTTTACAAGAATGTAGGCAAGAGTATGTGTTAGTACAAATATGAACCAAGTATGATAGCAATGCATAAAAGTATGAAATCATGCTAAAAGGACCTTTTCATGACATGCAATGACCAAGCTAAATCATGATAAAAGGGTTAGAAAACATAAATCATAAAACATGGCCAATGCAAGCTAACATCTTTAAAACATTCGCGAGATACTTCTAGAAGTAACCTTAGTTCATTCTTGTGGGAAATTTACCTTTAATCTTAACTCATCTTATCATTATGTGACATGAGTATTCGCCTCTTGTCGTATCATTATAGGACATGAGTAATCGCCTCTTGTCTTATTATTATGGAACATGGGTAATCACCTCTTGTCTTATTCTTATGAAACATGGGTAATCACCTTTTGTCTTATTATTGTCGAATATGGGTAATCGTCTATTGTCTTATTATTATGGAACATGGGTAATTGCCGTTTGTCTTATCATTAGGGGACATGGGTAATCGTCGTTTGTCTTATCATTAAGAGGACATGGGTAATCGCCACTTGCCTTATCATCCATGGAAGGCACATCAAGTAGCCAATCCAAGCTAGGTTTTTATTAGAATAGTCCTGAATCTTGATTCAAAATTTAGTTGAGAAAAACTTTTCAACTCTAAGAATCCTTTATGTGAGAAATCCTTTCACAACAACAAAAACAACACATGTGCTTTAATCTCAAAGCAACTTAAATCATTTTTCATCAATTTCATAAAGAATATGCATATCTTCATAAATTCATCTTTCATAGTTCAAAAACCCACATCATATTATCAAAGCTTAGAAATCATAGGTCATGCATGGGTTCATGGGTAATTCAACTTATATCATGCAATTTCTTCAATTCATGCATAAGAAAACATAAAACAATCAATAGGATCAATATTGAAAGGAACCCATATCAATTGAATAAAACCCTAACTCAATTGGGGGATCTAACTTTACAAAACTGGAGAATTTAGGAACCCTATGGAGGAAAGGACTTCATAGGTAAATACTATCATATCTTGATGCGAAAAGCTTGAAATCAATTGTGAAATTGGAGACTTGACTTGAAACCCTAGCCTTCTTCAAACTTTAGAGAGAGAAATATTTGGGAGGATGAACTTGGTCAACTTTTGAAGTTTTGAGAGAATGAATTGAATTGGGTGATTTTGGGGGTAAAAATCATTATATAGGGCTTTAGGTATAAGGTAAAACAACATAGTATTGAGTTAAAATAACTGGAAAAAGACTAGAACTTAAAACTACCAAAATGACTCGCTAGAAGGTCTTCACGGGCCGTCTAGAGCACCACCGACCGTCAAGTGGGTCATGAAGATGCTCGGTCTTATAGTTCTTCACTATTTTAGGCATAACTTTTTACTCTGAGATTGGAATGAGGTAAACTCGATGGCGTTGGAAAGAGGACTCAATTACCTTTAATTTGATAGGTCCTGTGACACATAATTTATTTTGTGCTAAAATATATGATCGTTGAAGTTGACCCTAAACTATAAGTCTAACAAGTCTTCTTCACGGACGAATTTACAGTCCATGTGAAGCTTCACGGGCCATTTAGACGTCTGTGGCCCTTAACAGTGACTAAGGGAGAAACCTCTTCTATTAGGCCACTTGATGACCCATTTGACGGTCCGTCAACATCACCACGGGACGCCAGTGAGTGACACCTGCCTAGGGCAGGTTCTGAAAACTTACCACGAGCCGTTTAATGGACCGTGGTCCACTTTTGGGTCCTTGAACAACCCGCTTAAACCTGTCACGACCCGAGCCTACACCCTGGACATGGCCGGAACTCGAAGACCATTCCTGGTCCCTAAGCGAACCCTCATCCTAGCTGACTACAAGCGAAAAACTGATTCAAGCATACAAAGCTTAAAAACTGAAATAAAAGTTCATAAAACTTAAATACAGACTTTAAGTCCAAAGAAAACTCTGTATAATAAAATATATACAACTCGCCATAAAAAGGCAACTTTAGTCTTTAAAACATTTAATAAAATAAATGATACAGACTTCTCAACTATACTGACTATCTATGAAGCCTCTAACTGATAAAGATGGAAGTCGGGACAAGACCCACAACGTCCTAACAACTGATATAACTGAAAGGTAAATGAAATCCTCCGAAAGCAAGAAGGCTCACCATAGCTAACTCGAACTCTCGGATGTATCAACGAAGCTCCTGTTGATGATCCTGAATACATGTGTCTGCATCATGAAAAGATGCAGGCCAAATGGCTCAGTACGTGGAATGTACGAGCATGTAAGAGGAATTCTAAAACATAAACATAAGTTTGAAACTTGATAGAAATGAAACATACTTACCTCTTCTCAAACTTACTCAACTCAAGGAATACTCAAGGGTACTCAAAACTACTCAAACTTACTCAACTCAGAAGTACTCAAGGATAAGATACTCAACTCCGAGATTAGATACTCAACTCTGAGATTAGATACTCAACTCAAGGATATGATATTCGACTCAAAGATATGATATTCGACTCTAGATACTCAACTCTGGATACTCAACTTTGAATACTCAACTAAATATGACTGAACTCATTTCAATATAAAGCAATTTAAAACAAGTGCAATATAAAGAAACAAACTGTTTAAAAACATGCTGTCAAATCTGTGTGTATGCAAGGATACAACATAACTCTGAAATGTATATAAAAATACAATAAACTGATGTATATAAAAATACAATAACTTATGTGGGAGTTTCTCTAACCGACAACCATCACATAAGAGCTATAGTGATGATACAGCGATCTACCTCACGCTGCCAGCGCATCCTATACCCGGCCAAAGGTATAGGACCTGAACTACTAATGGATCCACTAGTCTATGTGAAAAAGGGTTCATCTAAAAAGTATGACCCTTTTCTACCCATGATGGCTACATGGTTTATGGGGGCTGTGAGTTGTCTGAACTCTCCCCCATATCGGTGCTCAATACTACTCCCAAAATATACTAGCTCTTATGTTTTAAAAACATACTCTTTTTTTCTGCTGATTTGAGATAATTGCTCAAAAACTTAGCTCAAAGGCTATCTTGGAAATCTCAGTTTCCCTGCTTGCTTCATTTAGAAAGCTATTACTCTTTCTGAAAACTAGCCCGAAAGCCCTTTGGAAATCTCAGTTTCCGTTCTTATTTAAATGTGAAAACATTTATAAACTCTTTGGGAATACTTAGTCCCCATATACTTTTGAAGAAAAGGACTTCAAACTTTACTCTTTACTCTTTACTGAACTCAAAACTTAAGTCTTTAAACAAAGTTAAAACGTTTGTAAAAGACTTCTTAAAATATGGTTCATACCGAATTATGGACATGAACTACTAAATGCAAGGTTTTCAATAACCATAGATAGAACTCAAATACTTGAAACTCAAGAACTTCAATGATACTACTAATTTCAAGAATGCTCAACTCAGAGGGTTCATGCGGAATTATGAGCATGAACGACTCAACTCAAGGACTCAAAGATACTTCTCTTCTCAAGACTGCTCGACTTATAGGATTCATGCGGAATTATGGGCATGAACAATTTAACTCAAAGACTTTATGGGTAACATGTAATAGTCCCATGCTTAGAAATATAATCTCAAAGGGGATTAGGAACTCAATACTCAAGACTTAGAACTTGAAGATACTACTCCTCTCAAAGATACTCAACTTTTGGAGTTCATGCGGAATTTATGGGCATGAACGACTTGACTCGTAAGTCTACATAACATTATGAAACTCATGTATGTGACTCTTCTCATTCTCTGACTTACTTCCTCAAAACTTAGTTCAAATCGATAGTTGATCTCAAAGGATTCACAATTGAACTCAAAGGCTTTCTTGAACTCTACTCTTAACTCTCTCTTGAATTTGAATTATGAATTCAAGAGTTATGATTCATGATATGAAGGATCTCAATAACAATATAGCTATTCGATAATTAGGAATAGAACTTTTAAAAGAAACATGAATTCAAGAACTCAAAATCAACTTAACTCAAGAATACTCAAATCTAGGGAAAGTATCCTAGATTACTCTTTTACTGATCTAAAAGTAGATGTAGGGTGTGAGGACGAACTAGTCCAACATTATGATAGCCTTACATACCTAGAAGAACAAGATTCTTGAAGAATCTTTAAAAATATTGAAGAAGAACTTGATTAGAAGCCTTGAAACCCTAGCTTGAAGGTAAACAATCAAGAAGACCTTTCTTGAGATTCTCGAGTTAGTTTCTTAAAATCTCTATAGCCAAAAATTATGATTTTCATGAGTGAAGATGAAAATCTGATTGTTTTGAGCTTTTTAATTAGTCAAGAAATTCGTTGATGGTTTTCTTGGAGGTAAAGAGACAAAAACGATTATTTTCAATATTTTCCCGTCGGCTAATTCGTAACAGCACTGTATAGGTTACTAAAATAGTCATAACTTCTTACTCAGATATTGGATTGATGTGAAACTGGTGGGGTTGGAAAGTAGATTCAATTACCTTTAATTTGATAGGTTATGGCTCACGTAACTCTTAATATTCTAAGAGATATGGTCGTTTAAAGTTGACTTAAGCAGAATCTTACTTCAAAACTTAATGAAACTTCAAGAACACTTATCAATAACTCATCAAGAACTCTAATCTTTAAATTTCAAGAACGAAATTACGCTGAATAAATCATGATTGACATGTGGGTGAAAGAACCCAACACTATGGAAGCTTACATACCTCTTAGGGATCAAACCCATGGCGAAAATCCGCTACAACACGCAAGAATCTCGACGAACGCTTGATCCTCTCCTCTTTTCTCCTCTTCTCTCTTCTTCTTGAACTCTCAACTAAAACCCTAGGTGTATTTTAGAATTATAAAACTGAACCTAATAGGATTTGACCCTTAAAATATTACTAAAAATGAATTAAATCTGGTTGGGTAAGGAAAAGACCAAAATACCCCTCTTTATTTTCGGCTAACTTTCCTTAACTGGACAGCCTATCTTCAAAAGGTCATATCTCACTCATCCGACCTCGAAACTTAGCAAACTCAGCGGCGTTGGAAAGATAATTCAAATATCTTTCCTACGGTATCTGGTAGAACACCTTACTCATTCTGAGCTAGGAGTTATGGTCGTTTGAAGTCGACCCAAAACTCATACTTAACTTAACTTGCAAAATTCCAATTTAATTCTTTTTGGAACTCAAGGTGCTACATCTAGTGACCTTAACACTTAAGAAATTTTTAATTCCTTGCCAAAATCTCACTCACTATGAAGAAAGGTTCGGGTCTTAGTTCAAAAAAAATTTCTGGGGTGTTACAAAACCTTTATAGTCTTTCTCTAATCTGAGGTGTTACACAAACCACATAGACTCTCAGTCACATATCATGGAAAAACAACATTTTTATGCATGTCCCACATGATCATAAATGCAAATATTCAATTCCCTTATGGAACCACAATTATATACTTGGTCCTCTCACGGAACTTAAATCCAAATTGTTATTGTACCAGCGTGATATTCGAGTCATTCATAGTTAATGTATCAGTGTGGTACCCAAGCCATCCATAGTTAGTGTACTGGCATGGTACCAGAGTCAGCCAACAATCACAAATAATCATGCATAATGAACAATACCACTTGAAAATCACAAGTCACAATAACAAGTTCATTGCATGAGATTACATACATGATGTTGTTTCATATGTCTCCCTACCATGCATTGCACAAATGATACTATAAAGCAGTAGACATGCATACATACATAAATCGGAAACATACAATCACCACCTACCTCGAATCAAGCATCTTGGAAACTCTAAATAACCCGAGTTGTTCCCTTGCGACGTGTCTAGGCTTGTTCTTAGTCAAACAAATAATATAAACGATAATCAATCTCTAATGACCTATAATTTACCCGAATTATCAACAAATCATAATCCTATGACAATATATGATCATCTTTCCCAACTTAGGGATTTTTTCACTATGGAATTATGTCAAAACCTCCACTGCCAAGGGCAATAACCTAGATTCTTAGGCTTAAGATTCAATGCATAAGGTTGGGGAGTCAAATTCTTACCTATACCGATGAATTTCGTGGGGAAAAAACGAGTGCAAAGTAACCAAAATCACCCCTCCCAAAATCTCCCTCCCAACTCCAAAAACACAAAGTGTAGAAAATAGGGGATTTGAGGCTATTTCTGCACTAAAATTTGTTTCACCCCCTATAGAAGGCTAGGTTTCTAAAGTGACGTCGCTATAGCGGAAATTAACCCCATTGTAGCGGTCTAAGCACCGTTATAGTGGAACACCTTTCGTTATAGTGGAATCGATGATACTTCAGAAGCTCAAAATTCAAAAAAGTCCATTTTTATAACACAACCTCTTTCCTTGACATCCTGACATATACCTTCCACACCAAGATCAATTTCGGGAGCTCTACTTACCCGAATTAAATTACTATTTAATATTCTTTTTACCCAAATACTTTCACTATTGGCTTACTCATAACGACTAGATCATGTTGTTACATAATGGAATAGTCATGTATTGAAATCTACAATAACTATATGAGCTCTATTAATATGTAGTATTTTCTCTGTTTCAATATGTTTGTCTGATTTTGATTTGACGTTGAATTTTAAAAAGTAGAGAAGATTTTAAATCTTGTGGTATTAAATTAAAAATATGTTGAATTTAATAAAATATCCTTTAATCTTATGATCTTAAACATGTCGTGTGAAAAGTCAAAACTAACAATTATAAAAAAACATTTTGTAAACACATTAAAAGATAAAGTAAATAAACAAATTGAAATGAAGTAATATTAAGTAACAATAGTATGGGTAGTTATGACTTATGTTGTTATTCAAACCTAAACTTTACGCTTCGTCTATGATTAGTTTACAATATGAACTCGTTATTGGACCATAAAATAAGATTTGCAAACAATGTCTGGTGTATGATTTAATAAAAAAATTATTTAGGCCTTTCGATTGTCAATTAAGTTTTCATTTTGGATTGTGATTATTTATATGATACATATCAATCTTATAAAAATTAAAAATTATCACAAGTCATGAAATAGTTTATACTTTTAAAATATTTAATAAAGACTTAGTCCTACTTGCATTCATGGAAAATGAATCTAAAACAACAATGCAAATTGAAAAATACTTCTAAAAGACTATGAAGCTATTAATATGAAACTTGACAAGTATATTATAATCTACAATCCAAACAAGGTTAATCACAAAGAAGCCTCAATTGTAAATAAGAATATTTTAAATAAATAAGTTTTATTGAGTATTTCAAGGTAGAATGTTGCAAAATGTTACTCCATGTCCTAGGTTAGAATACAAATTTTAACTAAATATTAATGTTTAAAATATTTACGTTATTTTATATGATCTACTAGAACTTTGAGAATTTTAGAAAATTTTAAAACATGTTCTGCAAATTTTTGCTGAGTTTAATCACTGAGCGTCATCAAAGCAAATCTCGATTCTCCATTCAATAAATTATTCAAATTAAATAAAGATATCAATCTAAATAGACAAACTAACTATCAATTAATAAAAAATATAATTATGTATCAATCAAGATTTAAGCTTACGAAATTCAATTAGACACGTCAACTCCTTATATCAAACAATTCGAGCATGATAGAAGAAATATATGTTAGCTTAAAAACTCAATAACCGTAATTGGCGCATGTTACTGATATTAAATATGGTAGTTATTCGATTTAAGTTTTAAGTCTTTATGTATAACTATACAAAATGACAAACATTAATACTATAGATATAACTACATTTGTCAAAATTATGATACATGACGACATTTTGAATTTAATAGAAATACACTAAACTTTAATCATTTTCTTCAACGACCCAAACACCTTCTTCGTTGAACTTTATACTTGCCTCTCTAAAACTCTCCTCATCCAATCATTTTACCTTAAGTATTTGTTTCATTACGAAGATTTCTTTATATGTATGTTACTTCCGATGAAAATTTTGAAAACATGATTGATGAATACGAATATTTGAGTTTATCTTCTAAAATTTCTTTGCTTTGTTTGTTCTGATATTGATGAGACGAATTTTTGACAATGTTTCTACATTATTTGTTGGTTTGTTCATTTCTACTCTATCTTCTAGTGTCATTGTTATTGTGTTTTCGCTAAAATTTTAAATCCATTAATATTTTGTTTTATTTGATTTTCACCATCGCTTATGCTTATTGATGGAAATTTTATCCATCTCATATTGCTCCGGTTTGAGGAGGAAGACCTCAAAAATTGTAAAATATCTCTTTTATTTTTTCTATTGTACGCTTTTTATGATGACATAATTATATCTCATAAAATAAAGTGATTTATAAGTATTTTTTTTATGACAATTAAGGTAATTTATTGTGATGATATAAATGTATTTTGTAAAATAGAAGTGTGATACAGTGAAATAAAATGGAATATAAGTGTATGATATATATAAACAAAATTGATGTTGTATGCATGTAACTTGTATATGTGATATTTTGGAGTGATTGTAAAGTGCATTTGAAATGTATGCATATGTATAAAAGTTGATCTTGTATTCGAATGATTTTAATTAGGCAGGAATATTTGTATTCGTGTAGATATAGTGTATTTTGCTTGCCCACAAAAATAATATATTTTGCTTGGGCACAGATACAATGTGTTTCGCTATAATTTGTCATAAATACACAAATTATCACTATATTTCGTATTTATAAAGAGAAATGTCACTATTTATAAAATATTCTCTATTTTGAATGTCATAAAACAGACTAAAGTTTTTCTCAACTTTTTTTTTATTGTTAAAAGATAAGACACAACAATCAATTTTCTGATTTGCGATTTCTTTTAACCATACAAGTAAGAATTTGAATTTTAAAAGCTTGAACCTCGTTATAGGTTTATGCAAATAAAAAAGCGAGCACAGTGAAATACCTATTAGTTATTATATTTTTTTATACCTCTCTAAGAAATGAATATTAATGACTAAAATTTATGATGAAATGTATAATTTAGACGATGAATAAGAATTTGAGTATGAAAGATTTGAAGGACTAAAACATAGGGTTTATGTTTGAGGTGAATCTTGAAATATGTTATGTTTAATTTAAGGTTCTTAAGAAAGTAGAAGACGAATAGTGATAAGCTAATGTGATTCATATTATTTTTCAAATAATTTATATTTACAATACAAATTGTATCATCCCAATTTTTTACTAAATTCATGCTTAAAATCGTCAACGTTAAATAAACTTTATTATTCATGTAAAATTGGTATAAGATGGATTAAAAATCAAGTAAATGAATGAGAACTAAAATTTGTGATGAATTTGCATTACTTAAGAAAAAATCTTAACTTGAAGCATTAAAATTTTATAATACTTCTGAAAAATAAAACTTTGATAGATTAATCTGACATACTTTCTTAAGTGATGCTAAACAATATAGTATAAACTTAGAAAATAAATTATGAACGAAAATTTTCTTGATAAAATTTTTAAAATTTCTGAAAACAATGTCCCAATAGTCACTCTACAATTTGTGGACAAATACCATATATCGTGATTTGGCTCGAGGCTTCCTGTGTAATTTTTTTTCCTGAATTCACTTCATGGTTTGATATGGATTGATTTATACTCCATGACTCGTGCTGCCAATAGTGATTCAAAGAAAAAAATATCAATTCGTTATTTAAATTTTAATGTATCACATTACAAATCGTGATTCAGTCCATGAGTCGTATTATGCTTTATGAAAACTTGAGAGTTGAGTTGGTATTGAGGTTGGTTCCATTAGTGGTTCTGCAGATGATAGACTTGGTTCACGACTTCTGAATCAATTTATGAAACTCTAAGACTGCAAAATATCAAAGTGATTTTTTAATATTAAGTGTTAAGTATTTATAAGTTCAAAATCTGAGATGTTAGAGAAGGGTATAGCACTTGAAATCCACAAATTTGTAAATTTCTTCTAATTTACGACATTAGAAGAAGGTTCAAATACATTCCTATCGTAGAACTTAACTTTATCTCTACCAAGGATGTATAGATGAAGATCATATATAAAAAAATGAAGAAGTATAGTTTAGGGATAATGGTCTGAAAAATATCCCAACTTTGGTCGAATTTGTTGTTGCGATACTAAACTTTCATGAGGACCTATTACCTCCCTAGACTATTTAATACCGTATTTTTTACCCCCTAAACTATTTAGTAGTGTATTTTAAAGGTATATATGTGCCCACGTGGACACATTACTATTTATAATTTTGCATTATTTTTTATGCCCATGTGGGCAAATATATATGTTTAAAATATGGTATTAAATAGTCTAGGGAGGTAATAGGTCCTCATGAAAGTTTAGTATCGCAACAAAAATTCGACCAAAGTTGGGGTATTTTTCAGACCCTTATCCCTATAGTTTATATTTTGTCAATTAGACCTTCTTTATATTTTAAAGGGAAAATGCATAAGTACCCCCCAACCTATGCCCAAAATCTCTGAGACACACTTAACCTTTACTAAGGTCCTATTACCCCCCCGTACTTATTTTTTAATTAATTTTCTACTCCTTTTTGGACTACGTGGCACTATCCTTGAAAAAATTGTCAACACGCGCTGGGCCCACAAGATAATGCCACGTAGGCCAAAAAGGGGTAGAAAATTATATATAAAATAAGTTCAGGTGGGTAATAGAACCTTAGTAAAGATTAGGTGTGTCTCAGAGATTTTGAGCATAGGCTGGAGGGTACTTATGCATTTTTCCTATTTTAAATTAAGCTAAAAGTAAACATATCAAGAATATATAGTGAACAATAATATAAATTATCACCCTATTTAAATATAGGAATACTCTTAGCCTTAATTTAAAATAAAGTCATGTGTAACGAAATATACTTAACCCTTCTCAAGAAACAAATCCAAATATATACAAGAACTTTTAAATAATACAATTTATGAAAGAAATAAGACACAACTCTCACCATAAGGAAAGATGAAGAGAATCTGTTAGAGATTGTCACTATTTTCACCTATGAACCATCACTAAATCCTGCAATCAGACTTTGTCAATCATAGCAAGAGTAGTATCAGTACAAATAACATGTATTGGTAGACATCATCGATTAATTTGAATTCACCATATAATATCATGTTAATAATCAAAGAAACATGAAACTTAGAGATATAATTAGGACTCTGACCCTTTACGTGGCCAGCACTCGAGAACCATATTGACCCCCAAGCGAACCCTTGTCGTGGCTCATTACTCAGCGAAAGACTTACTCAAGAATATATGAACCTCAAATGTAAACTCAACTCATAAAGATATCATTACTATGATAATTTAACTCAATATATATGAAATACTCAATAAAACATAACTTATCAACTCAAGTCTTTAAAATATCATAAAAGAAATGAAAAAAAGACTCCTCAACTACTACTGTCTATGAAGCCTCTAAAATACTATGATGGAAGTCGGGACAAGACCCACGACATCCTAACAAATTGGAAGTAAATGTGGAACCCTCCAGAAGCAAGAAGGCTCACCAAAGCTTAATGTGACTGCAAGTGGTAGCAACGGAGCGCCTGTTGATGACCCTGAATACCTGTATTTGCATCATGAAAAGATGCAGGCCAAATGATGTCAGTACATTGAAATGTAGGAGCATGTAAGGGGAACTCTGAAGCATAAACATAAGTTTGAACTAATAAAAAAGAAGACACACTCACCTCGTCTCAACTCAACTTGACTCAACTCAAGAATACTCAACTCAATTCAATATGAAAGAAATAATAAAGATGCAATATATATATATATATATATATATATATATAAAGCTTTTAAACAGTAGATAATAACTCAATGTATATAAAAGAACGACAATAAACTCTTTGCTCTTATTTGGGGGATTCTCTAATCGACAACCATCACTATGAGCAATGTGATGATATATCGTCTCGCCCACGCTGCCAGAACTATCCTATATCTTGCCGGAGTATAGGACATCCTCAACTAAATGGACCCACTAAGCTATGCTTAAAATCAATAATGAACCATTTAAAAGGTATGATCATTTACCCATGTTGGCAAACATGGTTTATGAGGATTTTGAGTTCTCTGAACTCATCCACATATCGGTGCTCAGTACTACTCCCAATAATATATATAGCTCATGCCCACATTGCTTAAAAGATTCTCTTAAAAGAGATAATACTCTAAACTCCTCATGAACTCATTTAGAAATCAAGATTTCCTCTCGTTTTAAATGTAAAAGTGTTACATACTTAGGAATACTTAGTCCCCTTATACTCATTTTGAAATATGAAATCTACTCTCCTCATTCTCATACTCATTTACTCAAGTCTAAAAAAAATTATAAATGATTGCAAAAGACTTCTCAAAATGACTCAAAAGGACTCCCTCGAACTTTACTCTTAAGTCTATCTGAATTTGAAATGTGAATTCAAGAGTTATGATTAGGATATATAGGATCCCTTAATGATTAATGAAGACTTAGATAGGAGGTAATAAGAAAAGAGCAAACACACGATTCAAAGGTACACATATAAGATGAATAACAGAGGCGAAAGGGGCCTGACGCCCCTGGCGCAACAGTGGCCCCCCGAGCCTGTAATACCCCGCAACTAGAAAGAACTAGAATTAGAAAGAGTCATTTTTGGAACGGAGAAGGGCCTAAAATGCCCCTCAAGTATTTGAATTGGTACAAAATTACCCTTCATCCACCTATCGGTCCTAAAATACCCCTGACGTCCACCTTTCGGCTTAAAAATACCCTTATGTCTAACAGATCACTCTCATTAGGTGGATGGAGGGTAATTTCGTACCAAATCTCATAGTTTAAGGGCATTTTAGGTCTTTTTCCGTTAAAATAATTTGAAATTACTTAATATATAAGCTCATGTGATTGACTTGATTTTGAATTTCATAGTAAATTTAAAATTATAAAAAGGTTAGGCATCTACTCTCTAAAATACTCCCTCCCTGGCCCTTCACTTCCTATCTCTTCCAAAAAAAATCTATTTGTGTCTTATCCACAATTTTTTTTTAATTCATGACAAACAAAAGATAAAAAAGGGAGGAAAATAATGATGCATTCATATATAAATATTTAGTTCAATAAAAGATGACTTAATTAAGAAAATATGTACAAATATTACATTTTTTTGTGTGTACCCAAAATTAAAAATAAAAGAATAAAAATAATCATTTCTTTTATCCCCACCCTCATCCCATCATGACAATAATACTAAATAAAAGATTATAAATATGTGAGTTCATTTCAAGTTTGAGTCCCGGATATCCTAATTAAGAATAAGAGATTAAAAAAAGGAATAAAATAGAAAATGAACAAGACATTTGGATAATTGAGAGAAAATTTTATATTAATGAAAATCATAATATTTTTAGATGGACAATCAGTCGGGGTAAGTATGAATTTTAGTTGGATTCCCATTTATGAGTTGAGTTATGTTATAATGAATTGGGTTTGATTTAAAATAGGTCAATAGAAAGATATCATGAAATTATTTTTTTCCAATATTATTTTCAAGTGTATCGGGTCAAAATATGAATCATAAGTGGTAGAAAAATAGTATTTTTAAAAATATCATTTTTATCATTTATTTGATAAGGGTTTAAATTTGTACCAATCACATTAAGCAATATAATAAATAAATATTTAATAATTTTACTTTAAGGGAGCTATTAAAAATAAGGGCAAATATGAGTCAAAAGATTAACATTGAGGGTATTTTTGAGTCGAAAGGTGGACGTCAGGGGTATTTTAAGGCCGATAGGTGGATTGAGGGTAGTTTTGTACCAACTCAAATACTTGAGGGACATTTTAGGCCCTTCTCCATTTTTGGAAAGAATGAAAAATCTAGAAAATTGGTTAAGTTATGTTAAGTTTGAGTTTTGGGTAAATTTCAAACGACCATAACTCCTAGCTCAGGATGAGTTAGGTGTACTTCCAAATATCGTACAAAAGATCTTAGAATTATCTTTCCAACGCCTCCGAGTTTACTCAATTCCGAGCTCATATGAGTGAGATATTCCCATTTGAAGTTGGGTTGTTTAGATAAGAAAAGTCTAATACGGATTTTGGAAGGGTAGTTTGGTCTTTTCGTTACAAAATTATTTTATTTCGTTTTTAGGGGTTTGTTTGGGGTCTAATAAGATTTAGATCAGTTTAGTCAATTGTAAATTCACGCTAGGGCTTGGAGAAAAGAGAAAAGAGGAGAAAGGAGAAGAAAGTTCAAGATTCGTCGATTTCTTGGAGAATTGTGTGTGGATTTCTTCAAGGGGTGATCCCTACGAGGTATGTGAGATCACATAGCGTTGGGTTAGTTCACCCACACGCCAATCATGATTCAATTCAGTGAAGTTGTATTATTTTGAAAGCAAATCCTATGAGTTCTTGATGTTAATTCGTTTGAAATCTTGTGGGTTCTTGTTGTTGAAGTTTCTTGAGGTTGATTCACATATTTAGGTGTGATTTTGAGTTGAATATTGCATATATTGAGGGTATAGTCAATCCTAAGTGTTTGGGGAAAGAACTAAGTTGAATTAGGGGTTTAGAGTTGAAAAACGAAGAAGAAAAGTCGGAAGCCAACTGGGCAAGGGCCTGGGGCGCCGCCCCAGCCAGAGCTCCCCAAAAGGGGCTCTGAAGTTTGGGCTCTGGGGCACCCCGCAAGCCAGAGTGCCCCAACCCAGGCTCTGAAATTTAAGGGCTAACGCCCCGCGCCTCTCAGAGCGCCAGGGACGCCAATTCACCCACTTCCCCCCCCATTTTTCCCGTGTTAGTTCTTTAGCAACGTACCTATGTTTCCTAGTTGATTCCAACACTCTAAGGTACGTCTAAACATTATGTAATCATCCATAAACATGAGATCATGAACCTTGAATCCATACTTCAATTCAGGAAAGTTAAGAATCAAGTCAAGGGAAGTTCATAAAGTTTTTCAAAAGTCTTGCACAAACGTTTTAACTTTGTTTTAAGACTTGACCTTTGAGTTGAGTAAAGAGTAAGAGTAAAGTTCATTTCTTCAAAGATTATACGGGAACTAAGTATTCCTAAGAGTTAAAATGTTTTCACATTTGAGTAAGAAAGGAAACACCGATTTTCAAGAGAGATTTTAAGCTAAGTTTTGAGTAATTATCTCAAACCAAAGAAAGAGTTTTTGTTTTAAAAACATATAAGCTTAGTACATTTTGGGAGTAGTATTGAGCACCGATATAGGGACATGAGTACATAATACCTCAAGTCTCCATAAACCATGTATCCATCATGGGTAGAAAATGATCATACTTTTTAGATGATTCCTTAGTGCTTGTTAGCATAGACTAGTGGATCCACTCACTTAAGGCGTTCTCTATGACGACAAAGTATAGGACAGTTCTGGCAGCATGGGCAAGACTCGGCTTATAGTGGTGGTTGTCGGTTAGAGAAACTCCCACAATATTCTATTACTTTACATGTAAACTGAGTTGTTATTACATTTCTTTAACAAATTGAGTTGCTACTACTGTTTTAAATGCTTTGTATAACTGCACCATTATTGTTGTTTTACTTTGCATTTGAGTTGAGTTATTCATGAGTTGAGTAAAGCCAAGGTAAGTGTTCTTTTCAGATTCCTTTCAAGCTTATGTCTTGTTTAATATTCCCCTCGCATACTCGTACATTCAATGTACTGATGTCTTTTGGCCTGCATCGTTTTATGATGTAGACACAAGTAACCAGGATCAACATACAACGCCTCGTTGAGCACCCAGAGTTAGTTGGTGAGCCTCTTTGCTTTCCGGAGGACCCCTTTATCATTTGCTTTAGTACTTTATTTGTAAGGATGATCAGGGGTCTTGTCCCAACATCCCTCCTTGTTTTAGAGGCTTCATAGACAGTTAGTAGTTCAATTGTCTTTACATTGTTATTTCTTATGTTAAGACTTGAGTTGCCTTTATGGCCAGTGAATTTTTCCATTTTACATCTAAGTTTGAGTTATAAAGTTGTCTTTTAAGTCTTCCGCTGAGTAAGTAAGCCAAGCCAAGCCAAAGGTTCGCTTGGGGCCATTATGGTTCTCGAGTGCCAGTCTTACCCAGGGTGTAGGCTCGGGGCGTGATAGAGCCAGCCCTCCATTTACTGGGCTGGTTTGGGGTACACTGCAGGCGTAGGGCACCAACCTCCTTGGCACTACGTGGGGGCGCCCCTCCAGCCTAAACCCAAAATGTTTTAACGAATTTTTCTTCTCGATTTTTTGTCCCAATTCACCTAGAATCGATTGATTTCTTTCAAACTCCCTTAGACTCATAAACCCAACACAAGTAAACGAAAACCTACTTAAAATCCCTCAAGAATAACACTTATTCGTAAGACCCTCACCTCAAGAACTCAACAAGACTTCATTGTTAAAGAATGAAACACAAAACCTCAAGAAATCTCAATATACACAATCTCATGGACGAATTCAATAAGGAAACTCATGATTAGCGTGAAGGTGAACAAACCCATTACTATGAAAACTTACATACCTCGAAAGAACTAAGTTCTTGGTGAAAATCCTCAAATTCTTGAAGAACTCCTTGAAACCCCTTCCTTAAAGAACTAAGTTCTTGGTGAAAATCCTCAAATTCTTGAAGAACTCCTTGAAACCCCTTCCTTTCTCCTCTTGAACTTTTCCCTAACTTTCTTTGTCACGACCCAAGCCTAGGGCCTAGACGTGACCGGCGAATGGGGAACCCGAATGAGCCCCAAACAAGCCTCATAGCGTATCATTACACATCCTTGGTCGCGGAAGCAATTAAAATGACCATAAGCAATAAGCATAATCGAAGGGGGAAATCGGGACTAAGGGAGCAAGAAAAAAAGAAGAAATGATACATAAATACCATAGATGAGTCAAGCTCAAGCATAATACACAACTTGTCCAACACCACCTCTAAACATGAGTACTTAGCGGGGGCCAAGACAAACTACCGGGCTCACCCTCATAGTCAAAACATAACTAAAAAGAAAAGTCTTATACATAGCAAAAAATCATGAGCAACGTCCCCGGAATGGAGGACTCACCAATAACCTTGGTAGGAAATCGTATTAGCCACGCGGAGGAGGATGGTCAAGCGGTGCTCCGGTCCCTACATGGTGACATCATGTAGGCATAGAGTATGCGTTAGTACGTTTGAATGTACTAAGTATATGGGATGCAATGCAATGCTACAATAGATGGACATCATAGGAAAAATGCATATTCATACCCGATAGATAGCACATAAATGAAATGATATATATAATGACGCTTACATAAAAATCATATTTAGTGGGACGTAGTACATGTGTGGTGAGTGACCATCAATATAGTATTTTCAAGGCCTACCACCCCCTTGGAGAGGCGAAAGAGGTACAAACCCCTCAATGTGGTTACCCGGGCCTACCACCCCCGAGCTAGGGACCAAGGTACAAACCCCTTGATATGGTTATACGGGCCTACTACCCCCCGTACTAGGCAACCAAGGTACCAACCCCTTGATACGGTTATACGGGCCTACTACCCCCCGTACTAGGCTTGGTCGACTCACAACACTTTTATAGAGAAAATCATATACATGTATCCCTTTCATCATCATTTCAATAATTATATAATCATCCGACTCATAGGATGTACATTGGACCTTCCATTTCCTATGAATTCTATAAATGACATTTTATCAAACACATGGTGGGCTATTGTTCATGTAGATAAAATCATGTCTTTCAAGAGTACTAAGTCCAACCAATTCTGAAATACATATAAATCAGCCCACCAACAACATACATATATATATATCAACCTTCATAATTTGATCATGGAAGCATGAAAACCATAACATCACATAATAATTCCATTTCATGATAATATGCAAAAATAGACCATAATAGAATGTGTAGTAGTAATTCCATAATTCAAGAGTTCATAAATGATCATAAGGACCCATAAACTTGAAGTAAAATAGAGGATAAATGGTTGGACTTGTGGAAAGGAAGGTTTCCACAATCAACCCACATACCTCAACTTTGGAGAATCCTTGATGAGGATTGGAATGGAGAATTGATGCTTGAGATTGAGTCTTTAATCCGGAATTAAAACTTGAGATGTTTGAATTTGGTTGAAGATCTTGGTGGAATTTTGGAGAGGGATTAGTGAGTGTTTTTGAGTGTTTTGAAGCTGGAAAGAAATATAACTAAGTATGGGACAATCCTCTTTTTTATAAAAGAAAATCGTCCCAGCCACTACAGTAACGTAGCTCATTGGAAATTGCGATTCTGCCCGGACAGGTTTTACGAAAATGATCATAACTCCTTCATCCTAACTCGGAATGAGGTGAAACCAATTGCATTGGAAAGCTAACTCAAAGGGCTTTAATTTAATAGGTAGCGGCCCTTCCAGTTCCTTGTGTGCTAAGAGATATGCCCCCTTTAAAGTTGACCCTAAAAATCGCATTTTTTTTGCGATTTTCGAATTTTGATACGGTTGTTCTAAAATTCGGGTTAGACTCATTTCCCACTCAATTTGACCCCCTGAATAAAAATATGAAGTCGAATTTCCGAAATCATGCACGGATTTTGAGATATATGAAAATTACAATTATAGGTGTTTCCGAAGCACATTTTCGGGCATTTTTGGGGTCGTTTCATTCTTGAAGGTTTTAGAATGAATAAAAATTGACTTAATCTGATTAGACCACTTAACTTAGGTGGGTAAAACGTGTTAGGATAGTAGGGTAAGGAAAAAACCAAAATATTCCTCCTTAAAATGGATGAATTTCCTTAACTAGATAGACTATACTTAAAACGGGTATATCTCCTTCATCAGAACTCAGAATTTAGCAAACTCGGCATGTTGGAAAGATGACTCAACGACCTTCGATTTGACACCTCATGGGCTACCTAAATCATCATGTGCCAAAAGTTATGGTCGTTTGAAGTTGACCCTAAACTCACAATTGAAGAGTAACTTGAACCAATCTCTATTTAGCTCTTTCTAATTTAGTTCTTTCTAAATTTAGCTCTTTTTAAGACCGAGGTGTTACAAATCATTACTCTTACTATAAGTTGTATTACCTTGGAACTTATACGTTCTATTTTGAATCACCTATCTCCTTTCTCTACCAAGTTCACCATTTAGGTCATTTCACCTTTATATCATATCATAACCTAATCCTTTTATCACATAAAGATTTCTCGAACATAAGATCATTACTAACTCTATTACCAATTTACTATTCTCTTTGAAGTTTCCATGCCAACACTCTGATCCTTGTCCAATTTAGTATATCACTTGCAAAACCATCATTAACCACCTTGACTCAACCGCCATCCAAGACATGTTTAAAAACATAACAATCATGCAAATTTGATTCATTGCACCTTTCAGATAAAATCCCTAAAATACTAATACAATATTTAGTATGCAATCTTGATTTACACATGGATCACCTCAGCATTTATATACACCAATGCGGCTACTCAAGGACCGACATGTGCTGAATATAACACAATAAATAAATTCGATTCATTCACGGAACCAATATATAACAATCACGTCATGAAGAAGTAATTTCGATTCTCTCATGGAACCCATAGTCAGTGTATCATGCGTGGTATTGATGCCAACCGTTAGTATGTACTGGCGTAGTACTCTAGCCAACCATATACGAATATTCATGTACAAGACATGGTATTCAATCAAACACTTAGGGGTTGTTTGGTAGAGTGTATTAGGAAAAATAATGCATGCATTAGGTGTGTGTATTAGTAATACCTTGTTTGGTACACTTTTTCATGACATGTATACACTATATTGTGTATTCAGTTGTGTATTACTAATACCAAGAAATTCTAGGTATTAGTAATACATAACATTTTAACACTTGCATTAGATTATATAATTACAAAACTATCCTCAAAAGCCTTTTATAAAAACATTTTCCAAGAATCTCTGCAGCTGGTCTTGTGCTCACCAAGGATACCATTACTCATTAATACATTTCCTTTACAAAGTAGTTGCCTATATTCCCCGGAGGGGGTGGTGTAGAACTAAAGATTTCTCATGGGTGGTAAATAATTTGAATTTGTTCAATTTGACAAGTTGAACTTTATGGTCCTGTAGAGTTTTACGTGTCTTCATCGCTGGACTCTCTCATATTGAATGCTGTTGATATTGCCCTTGCTATTCAATATAGTTTAATAAAAATATTTACTATTGTGACGATTAGTTTGATAAATGATGTTTTAACAAATAAATCTTTTTTGATGTTTTAGCAAAGAACCTTGTTGCAAATGAAGTGTACAAAGAAATAAAGTGTGAAGGATATTTTTGCGAACATACATTTTTCTAATAGAAATTATGCAGATTTGTTATTTCTAATACATCAAACCAAACATTGTATAAGAAATAACTAATGCAAGCATTACTAATGCAAGCACTACTAATGCATGCATTACTAATACACTATATTTTGCATTGTTCTTATATACTCTACCAAACGACCCCTAGTATATACCAAGCATAATACCCTAGCCAATCGTGAGATATTCTCTACTAGGCATAATATCCGAGCCGATTAGCAATCACATATCACATATCACAATCACAATGAATACAAATCACACTTGTACACTAAGTAAACACATCCGTTGCATGCGATCGATAACAATATAATATAAAGCGATCAAACAAACATAACCTATCCAAAAAGATTCATGCCCAAACAATTACCGATCATAATCTGATTACCCACAATTACCTTTCCCAGGATAACACCCAACATTCATCATAAGATCAACATTAACTAAGCAAATTCATCCTCAGCCTAAGCCACAACTAACCACAAATTCAATCATCCAAATTTTGTGCACGAAGACCTACACATGCAATCTCTTGATAACCTACAAAATATTATGTAAATAAAGACATGTCTAACTACTCAGTTAAAAAATAAAATTTAGCCTACCTGGACGCCATGCAATCACTGAAGAACTCAAAGCACAAGTCTCTGCTTCGTGGGATGAATTTTAACGGACGTAGATAGAAAATTTAGGGGTTTTAACCTTTCCTTGCGTACTGAAATTCCTCTCCTCCATTGTTCTCGACCTTAGAGCTGCTTAAGGGATTTTTTAAAAGTAACCCTCATTTATTTTACCACTGAAGAGGAGGAGGAAAATAAAAGAATTCACGTTTTCAAGTTTTGCCCTCGCTGATCCCGCTATAGCAGCGCCGCCATAGGTGAAATATTTCTGCTATGGTGGAATGAAATTCAGCCTGGTCAATTTTTCAAATTCTTAAATTTTTCGTCATGTACCCTAAATTTTAAATCGACTACATATTTCAAAATATATTGAGGTTCTGCACGAGGTGCCTTTAGAATAATGACGGACCAGGTTGTTACACCACTACTTGACTTAAAAATAACAATTATTTTTATTTATACATTTCAGAATCAAGTCAATTACTTTTTGAAGAAATTATACTTATAAATAGCAATTTTATTTTTTTAAAAATGTTTGGAATTGCATTATCTTGCAGTTGGGTCGGCACTATTGCACTCGACTTTCAAATAAATCTCCCCTCCCACCCAAATGAAATTGTTTTAAATGGATGTTTGATCATATTTCATTGTGAACTTTGAAAATATAATTTTGTTTTTAAAGTAAAAAATGATGTATAAAAAAATTGAAGTTATGTTTGACCAAGGATACAAGTTATTTTCAAATTCTTAAAAATTTAATATCCAACTTCAAGTTGAATTTCAAAATTTTATGGACTAACATAACTTTCGAAGTTCAATTTCGTCAAAAATGAAAAAAATTCATTGGCCAAACACACCTCATTAAGAATGATTTTAAAAAAGAAAAGAAAATGAAAAAAGAAAGTCACTACGTATATTTTGAGTTATTAGTTGATTTAGACCAGTGTCGATTTTAATTTGACTATATTTTGACCAACACAAGTCGCCTGAAAGCTCACCCCCTCTCTGCGCTGTGAGCTTTTTCCTCTCCGTCGGCTTTCCTCTTCCGTACTCTCCGCCGGTTACTTACTCCGGCGAAATCGATCTGTAAGTTTTCACATTTTTCTTTCTCCTCCCCTCTCTCCCTTTCTCCAGATTTGCTACTTTCTGTCTCTCAAGGGACAGAAAACCCTAACTCTTTTTGCTAAATGATTGTGCAATGCAAATTGCAAGTCATATTGTCTTTGTTTTTTCCAATGCGCAATGAAAGCTACAGTTTCGATTTGTAAATATCTCTTCGTGATTTTCCCCAAATTGATCTGCTTTGCCTTCAAAGTTGTGTTGGTAAACTGACTACTATAACTCTGAGTATGACTAACCAACTTTTCTGTAACAATTCTCTTAGAAAGGAAGAAAGCAAATTATTGTAGGCTCTTGTCATTTTTAACCGTTAAGGTTAAGGAATTAGCTTTCTTTTGTTTGTTAATGTGTTTAAATTGTTTTTGTAGCATGTTTTTGATATGGCATTACTCTACATTGTTTGAAATGCAAGATTTGTACATCTCCCGAGTAAAACACCCTTGCCTCTTCTTACAGTACTCTGTTTGATATTTTTCACTATGTCTATTCTTTTGCAGTTGATGGAAACTTCATCTAGTGGATATCGATTTCGGAGAATACCACACCATTCCTTCGCTGGTTCCTTGAATTTAGATCCACTGGTGAGTTTGGTATTCAAGCTTTTGGACTTACCAATGCTTCTTTGTATGGACAGAAAGTGACAGATTGGGAGGAAATAATCTTCAGTCTCATTTGTTATTTTCTTAACTCTAGTCTTTTTCATTGTCAATAAAGAATTACAAGGATGAGATATTTAAGCTTAATATTCTTAAGAAATGAGAACTAAGTCAGTAGGGATCCTGTTAGTGCTGCAAGTCTATTATAGCCAAATTACTAAGGAAGGCACTTTGTTTGGTCTATAAAGATGCTAAAAAGACCACTTCTCCCCAAACCGAATTCTTCATGCATTCATCTTCGTAGTCCTTACATTGCTTCCATGCTAGGATTACCATGGAATTGTCATCAAAGTTGCCTCTATAAAGCTTTACCTCCTTCTTTCTGATAAAGCGTGCGTTGATTTAGAGTCTTTTGCTATTTGTACTGGGAGCACCCTTGGAGGCCAACTTGCCTTGTGCTTGGGGTTTCCATCCAACTTATTTCCTTTTCTCTTGGAAGTCTACCAATTATATTGGGAGAGCACTTTTGTGAATTTGTAATGTGATGTAAATACATTTGTAATGTAAGTACAAATGTGATCACTTGTTTTTAAGCCAAAAAGACAAAAATAAGCCTAAAGCAATAAGCCCATCCAAATAGACTCTTATTTACTTGTTGAGTAAGGTATGGAAGTAGTATCAACTTTTCTTTGGATCAAAGATGGTGTGGGGAGAATATGTTGGGGATGTTCTTCCCCAATTTATTTAGAGTTTATAGATAGAAAGAGATAATGGTGTAACAAATTTTTGTTGGTGCAAGAAGGGGAGTTTGTGGGACTTGAGATTCAAAAGGAATTTACAAGAGAGGGGGGGGGGGTGGATTAATTCTTAATGTTGAAACTACTCTACTAAATGAATACCATGCTCACGGGTGAGAACTCGTGGAGGTTGGAGGGGGGAAGACAAGTAAGTAATAATGTATTTTAAGTCAACTTATACTATCATAAACTTTTGTTGTGAGAGTAGTCGAGATTTCCATGTCTTTTTTGATTTTTGGAGCACCTATCAAAGTTTGCTTTTTCACTCGTGGGTAGCAAAAGCGGTCGATTGTAACGACAAAGATCATGAGAAAGAGTAGTAATTTTTTTATGTACATATGTTTAGGAGAAGAAGTTTTATCACTTCTTGGTACGTTGCCAAGGGGCTTCACCCATGTGGTGGTTGAATTGTTTCGTGGTAGTGGGTAATGGAAGGCTAAGTGAAGGATACACACAGTTGTGTCACTAGAAGAAGAAGGAGGTGTTCACGGGTTAGTTATTGGTCAAAACCAAAACCAAAACAAAATCAATTTAATTGATCTTTAAATTATTAAAACCAAATCAAACCAAATATAATATGCAATTATCAGTTTGGTTGTTATCGGTTTTGGTTCAGTTATTAGTCATACGCGAAAATAAAATCAAAAGACAAGGTAAGGAATAGAAAAACAAATAAGTTAGCAAACAAACACTTGCCAACATCATCTGCCATAATTGAGTCTTCACTGACAATGGAGAAAATGAAATCAAGATCAGAAGAGCCAACAATTGGATCATGCCTCCAAATTGATTCCATTAAATCCTCCTTGGTATCGAGGAAGAGCGATATTTTCATCTTGATTGTTACCATTCTTGTTTCCAAATACGCTATTAAGAGCTAGATGTTCACATACTTGACAAAAGAATGCCATTGGCTTTTGTAAATGTTCAAACTATTAGGCCATCTAGGTCTTTGAGCAAGGCGCGAGAAAACAAGGATCATTTCCTTTTTGGTAAGTAAAACAAAAAATATTTAAAGCTTTGAAGTTATAGTGGGTAATATGAATGTGATTAGCCTAGAAATTTTAATTGAGGTCATAAATATAGTAGCTTAGATGAAGGAGAACTCTTGATGTAAAGTAGTTATGACAGATCCGTGTTCTCTCTGTTTGAGCAAGGTCATCAATTCAAAGATAAATCACATTGAGAAGAGTTAGAATGAGTCATCGATATTTTGAGAGTGGTGGGAATACTAGAGAAAACTGATGGGTAGACAAAAGGAATATAGGGATGAAATGCTAATTAGTACTCAAAATTCAAACATAAGATTTTCGTGCTAGAGATTCTTAAGGAAGGAAGCAACAAAACATTTGATTTCGCAGAATGGTTGTTAATGGGGCGACAAGTGTATTTTGACAACTATATCACAAAATTTTTGAACAAGGTTTTAGTTTCATTTGGGTTTATTGTCATACTAAAGGGTAAACAATCAAGCGGGCGGGGTGACCAGTGCTTTCGTGTGTTCACGTAGGGTCCGTGAAAGGGCTGCATCCCAATTGGGTGTGGTGTAGACAGCCTACCCTGACACTTAATTTCATACTTTTTTCTTACAAATTCCTTGGCATACTTCTCAATCTTGAAGCTTGAATCTCCATTAGCATTTCTTAATAGGGCCTTGTTGTAAGTTGAGGTCTAAACCCCTTATTTCTTTGGGGACTTTATCTACTCCTGATGGATTAAGTGGAACTTCCTAGCCGAATCTGTTGAATGTTATTGGAAATTCCTCTTAACGCCTCTACAATTTAATACCTTGTACGTTAACCAAATTGTAAAACAATGAAAATGAAGTATGTAGGGATGTTTGTAAGTGTACTCTTAATTAACACCTTTGTCCCTCTTTTGCCAAGCACCTCTTCTGTCATCCTACTACCCCCGTCTCAACATTTTTAACCACAAAAAAACAAAGCTGACTAGATGGAACTTATGTCTGATAACCAAGCGGTCCTTCACATTGCATCAAGTTCGGTATTTCATGAGATGAGTAAGCACATTGAGATTAAATGTCACTTTGTCGGAGAAAAGATACTCTTAGGAGATATTATTACAAAATTTGTGAAGTGGTGATCCGTCTGTAGATATTTTCAGCACGTCCATCACTGGTAATTACATTTGTAGCAAGCTCAATCCATATGACTTGTATGCACCCACTTGAGGGGGAATGTTAACATAGGAATAGGAGTATGGTTTGTATATAGTATCCTACTTGGAGAAGGAATGTCATGTATGCCTATAAATAGGTCTTAGTGTAATAATGTAGCTACACAATTCAATAATATTTCTCAGAACTTTCATATCCCCATAGCTTATATCATGTCCTCGATAAACTGAAGATGTACCCTGATCTGTCTAATCACCTCTCCCCAATATTTTTTCAGCCTCCCTCTACCCCTCTTTAAATCCATCATTGCCAACCTTTCACACCTCTTACCAGGGCATATGCACATCTCCTTTTCACATGCCTAGCCATTTCAGCTTCACTTCTCTCAATTGGTCCATCACGGATGCCACTTTCATCTTGTCCGGGACATCTTCATTCTTAATCTCATCTCTCCTAGTATGTCCACATATCCATCTTTGCATCCTCATTTCCTCAACGTTCATCTTCTGAACATGAGAGTTCTTGATAGGCCAACTCTCTGCTCCATTCAACATAGTCTGTCTAACTATCACTTTGTAGAACTTACCTTTAAGTTTTTGTGGCACATTCGTATCATACAAGACTCCCGATGTGAGCCTCCATTTCATCCACCAGCACCAATACGATGTGTGACATCATCGTCAATTTTCCCATGGTAGAAAATATGTTTTGTATGGAAATACATCTTATGGTAGGATTTTTCCTTTCAATCTCCCAAATGACAAAAAAAAGTTACATTCATTGTATATTTGGTGCTGAATCTCAGTTTAACTTGGGTAGCATAGCACATATACGTACTAGTGAATTCACCCGCGCTTCGCGCGGTCATGAAAAAACACAAATAATTTACTAAATATTATTTAAATAGAAGAGGTATTGTATATATGTCTTTTTTTATGTATATATTTAATATATGTGAATTTTAGTTGAAATTTTTAAATACTTTTTGAGAGTTTCTTCTTACATAAAAAGAATATAAAATAAAATAATTATATTATACCTTCGTATAAATGTATAGATGTATATTTGGTTCCATAGGAAAAAATATGATTATTTTTTACATGTTATCATCTTCTTTAGAAGTGAAAGAACATTCTTGTAATTTATAACGATTTAAAAATAAATAACATAAATACACTATTTTTCAAAGTAAAAAAACAATAGAAGAAGAAATAAATAAATATACTTTTAAAGAATAGATGATATATATTGGGTTTGTTAATTATAATTAATATACTTTTAATGTAAATAAGTAATGGTTACAATTAAATAGTGAGTAATGTTTTAATCGTGGAACTTCTACGTACTAATTAGCTTTAACGTAGAATAATGATTTTTATAATGTGATAAAATATAATTAACGTTCTTATTCTTAGAAAGTTAGTCAATTAATTGTTATTGTAATTTCCAAACATTATGAGCATGTAAGCCAAAATAAACTTAAACAATGATGACCCAAAATGTCCTCTTCTCGTATTTATTTTAGATTTAGGCTATTTATCTAGATACAATATATATTTGATTAAATATACATACACCATCTTCTTATTTTGAGTATTAGAGATAAATCTAGCACTAATTTATAATCCCCCAGTATAAAACAAACTAATAATTAGTTAATACTTTATATTATTCATTTGTGTTGTTGATTTTGACTTTGTTCATTTCGATCTTTTCCGCCCTCCTCTACCAAATATGAATCGTAATTATGTTTAATGAAGTGAATTATGTAGAAAAACAATAAACAATACAACTTGACCTTATGATGAACAAATAAGTTATGCCCTTTCTTTATAATATCAATAACAATGATTGTGTCTCAATTATTTCAAATAATATAAATGTTTCTTCTTTGTGTATATAAACTTTTTTAGAAATACCTCATCCTCTTTCCCTCCATGTTACTGTATATTTATCTTTTAAAGTTTTCACGTAGGCATATTTCTCGATAGTTTTAAGAACTTACATAACAAACATCAAATAAAGAATATATTTTAATTATTAAAATTTATTTCTTTTAAGCAATCGATTATAAATTTTAAAATTTGATTAGTAATTAGCATCTTTTTCAACATAATTAAGTTACTAATTTGAACCAAGAGAGAATATTTATAAATTCTAAACTTGATTTGTACTTATAGCAAAATTTCAATCATAATTAAGATAAATTTGTGAGGAAGTGGTATTACTTTAGGATCTTACTCTAGTATTTTATAATACTAATTTGAACTAAAAGAAATTATAGACTTACAACAATAAGATGTTCGTATAAAAATTAAACTTAAGAGGCATCATAAAGATACACAAGAAAGAAAGAAAGAAATAATACAATACACATATCATTGCGACTTTAATCATTAAAATAAAAAATAGAAGGAAAAACTAAATCAATATACATAATTGTCTAAGATCTTGTCATATCCTCTTCACAAGCCTATCAATATTCAAGAGTTTTTTTTTTTTTCAAGTCAAACAAAAGCGGAGAGGCATCACTGTTGTTGATATCCACTTCACAAATCTATCACTATTCAAAAGCTTTCTTCGTATAAAAATTAAATTTAAGAGGTATCATAGAGATATATCAGAAAAAAAAGAGAAAAAAGAAATAGAACAATGCACATCATTAAAAATAGAAGGGAAGAGAACTCAATACATAATTATCTAATCTCTTGTCAATATTCACTTCACCAGCCTATCACTATTCAAGAGTTTTCTTCTTCTTTTTCAAGCCAAATAAAAGCATGAACATAATACTATAGTGAAAATGAAGGGTAACTTTGGATAGAATCTCATGAAACAAAAAATATGAATTTATATAGAAAATAATGGAGGAATACCATAAGGTATCTTAACTTTCATATTTGATATTTAAGGGTTATGAATATGAAAAGTTATAAATCATGAGAGTTATAAATATATGCACATTATATCTAATAAAGAAGATATATTGTAGTGGGAGAGGGTTATGAATATGAAAATTTGGAAATTATGAAAGTTATAAATATATGCACATTTTATCTGATAAAGAATATATATTATAGTGGGAGGTGAAAAGTTGAGTAATTGAATATAAAGACTTAATGATATATTTAAAAAAACAAATAAATTAAATGAAGAAAATGGTCAAAAAAAGAAGAAAAAAGATAAATATGAATGGAGGCCATAGAGAGGTGCCACATCACCTTGTCTATGTTCCTCCTTTATATATAAATAGATTCCTTATTAAGTGCTTGAAAGCCATCCTTCATAAACCCTATGCAGAATTTACAATGTACAGTTTGTGCTACTAACTTAATCAAGTATTCTTATTTTTATAGTTGCATCGTGCAATTCATGTATGGTCCTTTTGGATTGTTGATAGAATGTGGAGGCAGATTATGTCTGTACCCACTTTGATATTAAATATTATTTTGACAAGTTATTCAAAAATTATCTGTGCGATAAACCATTTCATTCTTAATCACCACTTGATAAATTCCTTTGTCCTATTATCATGCTCTCATTATTCTTTCCTTTTAATTGCAGCTTGATGAAAATTTGGAGCAGTGGCCACATTTAAATGAACTCGTGCAATGCTACAGAACCGACTGGGTAAAAGATGAGAACAAGTATGGTCACTATGAAAGCGTCAGCCCGACTTCATTTCAGAGTCAAATATATGAGGGTCCTGATACTGATATTGAAACAGGTGAGATACCCTACTGGGACACCTCTTCTCTGTGTATGTGAAGATTAAGGGTTAGGGGTCACTGATATTCTGATGTGTCTTGTGTGTATTCGTGAGTAGATTGTGTTCAACATTTTGTGAAAGGGTGCCGATTTGAACGGAGAAGTTTCACATTTCATGTGCATCTATGCAACTCTTTTTTCCAGCAGGACATCTTCAATGCTCTTCATTCATCCATTCCTAAAGAACCTGACGATTCCATAAATTCTGAAGCTCTTCTTCTCATCTCTTCCAAATTAAACATCTTAATGGTGCAATACATGTAGAATTGTCTGCTAGTCCGTTTGTGCATACTATCTTTAAAATCAAGAAAATAAAGTGTATAGCAAAGTCATAGTAAAATACAACAATTTTTCTGTAGTATATTTCAACAACATACCCAGTGAAATCCACAAGTGAGGTTTGGGGAGGCTAGAATGTACACGGACCTTACCACTACCTCATGGAGATAGAAAAGCTGTTTTCGAAAGACCCTCGGCTCAAGTGAAACAAATTCCGGTATAAAGAAGAAGACAATGAAGAGAAATCGAAACAAGAAACAGTGCAAAAGTAGCTAAAACAACAATAAAATCATGTGATAATCGAAATGCCTTAAACAACATACTAGTGTAGATTATTATTAAAAAACAATAATAAACAATGATAAAAAAAAAAAAAACAAGAACTATAATAATAAAACTAGTACCATCGCAAACACCAACCACCCTAAGCAAGACAACACTACACTATCTACCACCCTTCTACCCTAATACAAGTCCTGCACACCCTCCTATCTAGGGTCATGACCTCGGTAGCCTGAAACAGTGTCATATCCTATCTTATCACCTCTTCCCAATCCTTCTTCGGTGTACCTCTACCTCTCCACGTACCTCTATAACCAACCCCTCACTCTGTCTCACTGGTTAACAAAATATATTAAAAAATTCGAATGCCAAATTTATTTTCCAAATATTAAAATGAAGAAATACTCTATGAATATGGAAATTCCATTAGACCTGCTTAGTCTAGAACAGAATGTGCAATCCTTGAATATCTGAAATTGTCCTTGTTGAAATAGCTTTCGTATCATGTAGTGAGCATCTTGTATTTCATAAAATTATATTCCTCTATTGTCGTCGTATCCAGAATATAAGTAGACACCTAGAAAGCATTTTGATTCTTTCCTGCCATGCAAACTAATGAGTGTTTTACAGCGGAAACAGCTTTCCTGTGGGTTTGGCATTTAAATTTCCTTTCAGCTAATTGCACCCTTTTGATTAGCTGAAAATAAATATTTGAAAATATAGTTACAGCCCAACTGTCCGCTTTGCAATATTATTGCCTTTCTTGGAACTAATGGTTATATGCTGAATTGTCTTCAGAAATGCATCTTGCAAATGCTAGACGGTCTAAGATTGAGGATTCAATTGATGGTGAAATCCCCAGCACTTCCGGGACACAACTCTCTGAAGATAATTTCTCTGACCTCTCAAATGCCAAAGTCTCCAAGGTTGTTTCCTGTTACACAAATGCAGATTGCAGGCCTTTTAAAATGCTCGTTCTCTAAAATTGATTCAAATCATTAACTTGCAGCATTTTGGTGAATCCCCTCTACCGACTTATGAACCAGTTTTTGACTGGGAAAATGAAAGATCATTAATAATTGGGCAAAGGATTCCTGAAGCTCATATGTCCCAGTATACGAGGTTGTAAATCATTTAACATTCCTTTTGTCCTCTCCCTCCTTGTAATGTTTCTTATCACTTAAATGGCTGTGGTTATAGCGGTCTGAAGATTGCTGTGAAAGTCCTATCATTGTCATTTCAAGCTGGACTAGTTGGTGAGTTTATATTGTTGAATACTGGTCTTGATTGTTAAAAAGATGTGTCTGCTTAAGATTTTTCTATTCATTTAAGCCTTTGAAATTTGAGCTGCCAGCACTCCTTATCTGAGTTTCCGAAGTTCTTTTGTAGAGCCGTTTTATGGCACAATTTGTTTATATAATAGGGAGCGAAGAGAAAAACTTTCTGAGGATTTTATTTTCCATGTATTGCCTACCGAAATGCAAGAAGTAAGCTGCTTCAGTTTTGCTTATCTTTTTCTTGGTTTTCATTTTTACTTCTCTCTAGTTTCTTCTGATGCTAGCCTGTTGTAATGTCTGTTTATTTTGGATCCATCTCCAGGCAAGCAGTTCCTATGAAAGGCGTTGCATTTTTCATCTAGATGCTCCATCAGCATCTATTTGTCTGCTAATCCAACTAGAAAAACCTGCCACTGAAGAAGGTGGAGTGTCTCCTTCTGTTTATTCACGAAAGGAACCAGTAAGTTTGATGACCTCCTCTGGGAAGACCTAACTTAATGATTGCTTCATTTTCAATACATTATTTTGTTTAAGTGATTTGTTATGCTGACACAAAGCTTAAATTTGGTCTTCATCTTTTTGTTGGTTACACTTATTTGGCATTTGATACATGGTTGCTGAACATTTAGCAGTTGCAGACTCTTGGAGAAAGGAATATGCTTCCACTTGGAATTCTATATAGGTCATTATTAGCATGAAGAAGTGGAGATATCCTCTCTACGTCCTGCCATTTTGGCCCACTTCTTTTTTTCTTACATTCGGAAAGAAAAGAACTGTACTAGACTTTGGGTGTATGGTATTGGATATGATCTTACTGCAGCCAACTGGATACCTTTTTAAGCCAAAAAACCTGCTAAACTAGAATATTTTTGGTATGCTGGACAGGAAATAAACATGTATCGAAGTTTGTGTAGGTTGTATTTTTAAAGATTTCCTTGCAATTAACAAATCTGCTCTCACCATTTCTATTCACACGTTTTTCATCTTCGTGGTATCAGACCTCTTACTTCTGTTTTTAGTTTAGTTATAGAATGTTATGCTCAAGTTTGATGTTATCCTTTCTATAGCTACACTGTTAGAGCCACATCAGTTTACTGCCATATCTGGACTTTCCCTTTAAAATTATTGAATTGTCAGTCTGGAAGCTTTAATCGTACTTCTAGTCTGTTTGTACTTTCTTCCAGTAGAGGACATACTTTCTTGAGATATCTGATTAATAAAGGAAAGGACTCCATCTGTTTTAGTTTCTGTGAGAAGTAAATCACTAGAAACTTTCTTGCATTTGATTTGTGGTGGTTGTAATTTGTTACTTTGCCAGCTTTTCTATCAAGTACATTCTGAAGATGTGCTTTTCTTGAGGTTAAACTATTGTAGTTTCTTCTCAAGCGCTAAGTTAGAAATGTTGTTTTGCTTTCGCTGAAGTACTCCAGCTTGTTTTTGCACGGATAGGTTTTGTTTATATGCAGTCATTTTGCATGTAATAGGATATGTTTTTTTCTTCTAATTGAATATCTCTACCTGTATGTAGGTTCATCTGACAGAGAGAGAGAAACAGAAACTACAAGTATGGTCGCGGATCATGCCTTACAGGGAGTCCTTTTCCTGGGCCATCATTCCACTCTTTGATAGTAACATAGCTTCTGTGGGTGGCTCTGCTTCTCCCAGCAGCCCTCTTGCTCCCAGCGTCTCTGCTTCAAGTTCACAAGAGGGTATCACTGAGCCACTTTCAAAAATTACAGCAGATGGAAAGCTTGGTTATTCAAATGGAAACTCCATCGTCGTTGAAGTGTCTAACTTAAACAAAGTCAAAGAAGGATACACTGAGGAATCTCTCCAGGTTTGTTTTCATTCATTTGTTATCTTTATGATTTCTATTCACTTATTGGTTTAAGAATAATTTAGAGCCTGTTTGGAATGGCTTATTTTAAGTGTTTTTAAGCCAAAATAGCTTTTAAGCACTTTTTTTGACTGTTTGGGTAAATTAAAAAGTGCCTATAAGCGCTTGATTTAAGGGTAAAATGATAAAAATAAGCCAAAAAAGCAAAAGCTAATCCAAACAGACTCTTAGTGGCCTTTGATGCAATCTAACTTATTTTACCATTACTTTTTTTTTAGTATGTCTTGTATGTTGATCCTTCTCCTTAAACAAAGTCAAAGAAGGACCCACTAGTGTATCCTTCCAAAATAGAGTTCCCTTCCATCCATGATATTGATCCTCAATCTGCCTTTTAGATTCAACCACAACTTCCTGATGGATCTCCATAGGCTGATTCCATAAGGAGTGGTCACAGTTCCTCATAAAGTATGTTCTTCTTTGGTGAACCTCCACAGTTGTTTTGCTTCTTTAAGCTCCTGATTCCCATGCCCCTTTCTTTTTTTTTTTACTTATGGTCAGCTTTTTCCATTTAACCAAATGGAATCCTCTCTTCTATCTATTGCCTTGCCATAGGAAATTGCTCCTTACTACATCCAACCTCTTTTCTGCATTTACCGATATAGGAAATAGTGACATCGTATATGTGGGAAGTGCATCCAGAACTAGTTGATTGGAACCAATCTACCTCTAAAAGATATGCAGTTCGTCTTTGGTAGCATCTTTTCTCACATATTTCTATGATCCAGACCGTATATCTTTGGATTTGCTCTTTTCCCCAAGCGGCATTCCAAGATGCATGGTTGGGGTGCTTCCAATTTCTCCACCCAATGTATCAACCATCTGTTGCATTCTGTCCACTACATTCACTGGAAAAATCTGTCTCTTTCTCTAGTTTATATATAATCCTGAGGTTGCTTAGTAAATTAAGTAATCAGTTGAATCAATCAAAGTAAAGCATAATAAGCAAGTAAATCACGGCATATCACCTAGTACCTGCACAAGCGCTCGTCACCTCGCCTATACGCTCCCCTCATTTACATAGTATATTTCTCATCCTCTAGTTGGGAAAAATCCCCCATTGAAGTCTTAAGTCTTAACTTACTTCGGTTTGACTGTAGCTTTAATCCTCTCAATATCTCTTTTTTTTGGTTTTGGAGAAAACAATAAAACCTCTCAATATCTCTACCGCTTCTTGATGAAAGTGCTTTTCAAAATAAGTTGCCTTTGGTAGCATGGCCAAACAGACTCTTCAGTCTTGTTAGATGACTTCTAATATTGTTATTACAATTATTACAGTTATGTATATATATTTAACTTAGTTTAACTCTTATTTTTATGTGGTGTGATGATGACTTGAGGTAGGCTTAAATGAAATCGTGAGGATTCATATAACTAACCCCAACTTGTTTGGGACTAAGGCATAATTGTTGTGGTCCGTCCACCACCATAAAGCATTGCTATATAGGAATTTAATGTTGCATCTATTCCTGCTTATGAGTTTTTCCTCCCATTACTCGATTGAAGTCAGCACGTTCTTCTGATTTCTTTTGCTTAAGTAACTAATTTACACATTTCAATTCTGCATCCCTTCTGTCAGTTGATATTTGATTTGATTAAATTTCAGGATCCAAAGAGGAAGGTTCATAAACCAGTAAAAGGTGTCTTGAAATTGGAAATCGAAAAACTGCCAGCTAGCTCTACTGAAGTTGAAAATGCTTTGGAGAGTGGTAGTTTGATCTATGATTCTCTTGATCATGGCGACCATTTGAATGATTCAACTTCTATGAAATGCCCTACTAATGGTTCCTTTTCCAAGTCTAAATCATCTGAGATGAAAGAGCTTGTTCGGAATGGTTCAGTTACTCATGAAAATGTGGAAAATACTGCTGATGATGTAAGTGTCGTCTTTCAAATCAATGTTTTTTCCTTTTAAGTTCAACAATTATAACTTTAGAATTGCTTAGTATATAGCTGGCACATTTCAGTGGTATGTTGTTTGAGAGATGTGCTTTTCTGTTCAGCTGCTTTAGTCTAAACTCTCATATATGGAAGCCTCAGCCGTCACCCTGATGATCTGGTACATCTTTGTCTAAAGATGATTCTAAGATCGTCTAAGATAATATACTTAAGTAAATCTTGTGCTCATATAATGTGACCAAAATACTTTTCAGTTTATTGCAAAGGCTTAAATGCAGAGCAACATAATTTTTCCAAATCTTGTGATATAGGTTACGTGGCCTGTTGGTCTTGCACCTGTCAACTTGTTCGATGAGATTTGATTCATTACTAACTGATTCAGAATAAATTATATTTGAGTGTACAGTTTGAAGCTTTTGACTTCCGCACAACGACAAGGAATGAACCGTTCTTGCAGCTCTTTCACTGCTTATATGTCTACCCCTTGACTGTTAGTATGAGTCGGAAACGAAACATGTTTATTCGTGTTGAACTGAGAAGGGACGACACAGATATTCGAAAACCATCTCTAGAGGTCTGTATTTGTGTTTTCAGAGCAGTTTATTTTGTAGATTTCATGTGGTTGGATTCCTATATAACTCTCTATCATTAGGCTATGCATCCAAAGGAACCAGGTGTACCACTTCAGAAATGGTCTCACACACAAGTTGCTGTGGGGGCAAGGGTGGCCAGCTACCATGATGAAATCAAAGTTTCTTTGCCTGTTATTTGGACACCATCACATCACCTTTTGTTTACTTTCTATCATGTTGATCTTCAGACAAAACTTGAAGCACCAAAGCCGGTAAGTTTGATGTTAATTGGCTTTTGAGGATCGTGTCAATTAAACTGACAGTTTGAGCGTTCCTCTCTTCACCCTGCATGTGTTGGAATGTGTGTGTTTTCCACATGTTAGAGTTGGTACACTGGTTGATGGCAGACTCTTTATAAGTTGCTCTTTTCTTTGTTTACTTCTGCCAGGTGGTAATTGGATATGCTTCACTTCCATTATCGACACATGCACAGTATGTTTTTCTATTCTTTGACTAAAGTGTCTTTTATATTTCCCCTTCACTTTAATATCGATGTTTTTCAATATCTAGCTGGATTTTTCCTCTGTTAGTACCTTTATTTCGGGCACACATCTCATTTAATTGAGGGAGCAGCTTTGGGCCATCGGCTGCCCAGTAGAAAGAGGGAAACTCCTTTTCAAGAATGGGCCAGATTTTTCAAGTCAAGTCATTTTTAATGACATAACTTGTTAAAGCCCAATACCACTTAACAGTGGTAATTTTCCAGAACTCCCAGAGCTGCAATACAATCAAGATACAGAAAGAATAGCCACTCAGAACTCGAATCCAATTGCCTAGGTGGAGGAGGAGATGGTTAACATGGTCGGAGAATCAATTATAGAATCTCAACACCTATTAATGAGTTAATATCTCAAAATGTCATTGAACTATGAGAATTTAACTAGCAAAGTCATTGAACTTTGTTTTGTTTCAATAGAATCACTCAACTTAACACTTTTATCTTCAAAAATCACTCAACTACATTTATCATTAAAATAAATTTGACATAAAAAATAAATTCTTTTTTATTTCATATAATCATAGACTCCACAAATAAACAATTTTTTTTTTTAAAAAACTAAAAATGGTGCGGATTTTGACCTTTTCTTGAAAAAAAATGTTGCAAAATAAAAAATAATGTAAAAAATGGTGACTTTTAGATTTGTTATTTCTCTGTGGATTGTTCCTGTTCAGTGAGTCCACCAGAGGTTCACACTTTCTTTTTTTGATAAGGTAACTTTATATTCACATCAAAACTCATCAGCAAAGCCTGATGAGGTGGGATTTACAGCCCCCAGGGGGTAATTTCAAAAGCCAAAAACTGGCCAAAACTTTACAATTGAGCTTTAAAATCCACTAAGCTATCTACCTCCCCCACCAAATCCTGTTTACACCAAAAATACAGCAGGCTCAAGCTATTCATCTTGATTTTCTGAGTGCTGTTAAGTTTCCCATCATGTGATCTTTCATTTCTTTCCTTCCACAATGTCCACCAGATGCAGGCTGGGATGCATTTCCACCAGTCCTCTTTGGATCTTCTTCTTCTGCCCACTCCTTCCCATTGTCTCAACAACTCTAAAGTAGTCTTGGGCATTACCCAGTTAACTCCAAGTATACATAAGAACATGTTCCATAGATTTGCAGCTGTTCTGCAGTGTAAGAATAAGTGACTATTAACTTCTGCCTCTTCCCCACACATGAAACACCTTGAGCAAATTTGTATACCTCTTCTTTGTAACACTTAATGAGTTAGACATGCTTCCCTAATTGCCAACCAAATAAAACCTGAGTCCTTGTGAGGAACCTTGATTTTCCAGATTAGTTTCCAAGGCCATTCCATTTCCATAGCCTGATTAGAGTTTAAGCTCCAGTAACAAGACTTCACAGAAAAAATCCCTTTCTTGTGCATCCCCACCAAAAAATCGCTGTTTGCGTGTTTTCCCTCCCATCATTCCCCCATTTAGTGCTTCTTAGCATATTCGCATAGGAAATGTTGTTGTCAACCAGTCTATGCTTCTCTAAGTTCCCCCCACGTTTGGACTAATGAATCTCCCAACTTTCTCTGCAATTCCTGTCCAGCCTGAGTTAAAATTTAGCTTCGGTATAATGATGACTGCCCTTCTTCTACCTCTGACGTTTATCAAGCTTATATATCTGCCAAACTTGTTAAAATTCTTGGCGCAATAGATTTCTGAAAAGGCATCTTTTTTCTTCCATCTTCTAACTGAGTTCCCCTTCGATTTGGAAGCTTCTCGCAAGGTCCAAGAAATCCATTCCATATCTTTGCCATTGAATGTTGTTCTCGTCACAAACTTCCTGTTTCTTTCTGTGCAGTCATACCAATCTCCTGTTGTACCTGAGGTTCTTGCAATATCGTATGATTTGAATCCCACCGCGAAGTAAATGATGTCGTCCATCAAATGCTTGGCTGAGGATGAAAGAGAATGGAAAGAAAGAGAGAGAAAGAGAAAGAGAAAAGAGAGAGAAAGAAGAAGCGAAAAGGTGTTCCAATGATCGGAAGGGATCACCGGATATAGAGGAAGGAGAGTTAGGAAGGCAGTTCTCCGGCGACCTACCGAAAAGAGGGTTCTCTCTCTCCTAGGAAGTAGGAGAGAGAGTTTTTGGGAAAAGTGCCTCCACTTTCTTTCTAGTTTCTTGGTGTAAAAATTATATTTTGAGAAAAATGGGAATTGTTCGAAGAAATTTAAAATTATTCAAAATGTATTAGAAATAACACTTCAACGGGAGAAAGTGCCTGGAAATGGTGCAGATTCAATTTTTTTCAAAAAGTAAAATAAAAAATAATGTGGGAAATTTTAAATTTTTATTTATTTGTGGGATTCTTGTTTATATGGTATAAAAACAACTTATTTTGCCATGTCAATTTGATTTTAAAGATAAATGTATTTGAGTGATTTTTGAAGATTAAAGTGATAAGTTGAGTGATTTTATTGATACAAAATAAAATTTAATGACTTTGTTGATTAAATTCTTATAGTTCAATGACCTTTTGAGATATTAACTCCCTATTAATAGAGATAGATGATAATTGTGAGAAATATTGGAGAAAAAATATTATTGAATTGTTGTCTCTACATTATTACATAGACCGTACAATACAATCCTTGACCAAGTAGGAAACTACATTCTATTCCTATTCCTATCTCTATTGTAAGTAGGATTGTATATACCTATTCCTACCAGTGGCGGACCTACCTTGTGCATAATGGGTGCTTAAGCACCCACTGCCTTTTGTGACAAACTTTACTATTTATGTATCAAATTTAGTATTTCATTGAAATGTATTAATTGAGCAACCATTCTATGTAGTAATTTTCGAGTTAAAAAAAATTGAGCACCCATAATATAAAATTTTTGGATCCGCCACTGTATTTCCTACTCTAACGATAATGAAGTAAGGGGGGGAGATGTCAGAAAGGAGGACAATGGAGCTTTAGAAACAGGATTGGGTAAAGTTTTGGGTGTTGATTTCCAGGGCCATGGAGAGGAGGCCTTGGAATTATTACTTCAAGTGGACAATTCAAGACATGCCAGGAGAATGGAAGTAGAGGGTGTGCAAGAAAACAAGATTCAGAGGTTCCCAAGATTTAAAAAGTCTAGTAACTTTGATGTGAAATTGAAAAATAGTGGAAACAGGGGTACGTGGAGAAACTTGCTCAAAATCTTTCTCTCTCCTAATCTAGGAGAGCAGAATTCCCCTCCGGTGACCGAATGTCACCAAAATCCTCTCCTCTTTTCTTTCTTTCTTTCAAACTGGCATAATCTTCTTTTTCTTCTAACCTATTTTCCTTTTCTTCTAATCAATATAAAGATATGATTTTCTTCGCAATGGGATTCAAGTCTTATGACATAGCTAGAGATGAATCACGAGCGGAGATGTGGTATGACTGGACTGAGAGAAGAAGGATCATGATTAGTAGAGCTAGCTTTAGTCAGAAATCGATGGAATGGATCTGTTCGATCCTTAAGGAAACGTCAAAGGTGAAAGGAAACACAGTTAGAAGATGGAGAAGACAGGAGCATGTTTCACACTTATTCTGTGCAAGAAACTTTAACAACAAAGGAAGATATATAAGCATTATCAGCATTCAAGGAAAGAGCAAAGCAGTATTAATAGTCCCAGAAATCTCATTCAGTGTTGGTTGGTGGGATCTGGCCACCAAAATTGAAAAGTTCATTTATTACAAAGCTAATAAGAGACAGTCAATCAGAATTATAAAATAGTGGATAAAGAGATTCCATATGCAGAGTCGGTGAGGAGGAGCAGATGGTCGTCCAGAGAGATCAATAGTGCAGTCATAAAGGAGAGAGGGGACACCATCCTCAATCAACCTTGAAATGAGCTCTTAGGCAAGAGCCTTGTTGGTAGCTTTCCAACAATTGGATCTGAGATGGCCACCCTGTCGGAAGTTCGTAGATGGGCAAACAAAAATTGGAACCAAGCCCACGGCCTTAACGTTTACGAGATGGGAAACAACTGCTTTCTCTTCGAGTTTACGTCCATAAATGCGGCCGAGCATGTTCTTAGAGGAAGATGGTTGTGGAAGAATCAAGGAATTCGGCTGCAATGGTGGTCGCTGACTGTTGGTGCAATTCAATCTAGGGTTGCCATAAGCCAGTTGTGGATCAGTGGGCCTCCCTTTACATTTGTGGTTTCAGAATGTATTTAAAGCAGTGGGGGACTTCTGCCGTGGCTGGGTGAAGACAGAGGAGGAAACAAATCTTCGCAATCACCTAAAGTGGGCAAGAATACTAGTCAAAGCCAACGGAAATTCCATTCCGAAGGAGGTGAAGATAGCTTTTGAAGGTATTGAGTATATCATACAAGTATGGGATGAAACACCGACAAGGTTTTTCGCCGGAGAGAGTGCCTACGATATCGGAGGAGATAGGAGGACTCAGTCTTCAAACCAATGGTTATTGCAGAAGGGTGAAACTTTGAAATCCACTCCTCTGCCTGCCAGCTGGTGACATGAACTTTCACGTGGGAAGCACAAAAGATTTGAATCTATTAATAGGGCACGTGATACTAAGCAGCTGAAAGGAAAAGAGTTAGGCTTGGACCCACTGGCCCAACAAGCTTTATTTATCCTGTGAATGAAGTACCACAGATCAGCCTCCTGGCAAACATTTTAGGTGGCAAGATAGGGGAACTTCCCACCACCTATCTTGGCATGCCTTTGGGAGCTAAGAGTAAATCTTTGAGCATCTGGAACTCTGTGGTAGAAAAATGTGAAAGGAAGTTGGTTAACTGGAAAAGTCCATACTTATCCTCGGGTGGTAGAGTCACACTTATCAACAGTGTTCTTGATGCCATGCCAACCTATATGATGTCCCTTTTTCCTATGCCTGGGAAGATCATTCAGAGGCTGGACACAATCAGAAGAAATTTTGTTTGGCAAGGTAATAGGGAAGGGGTTAAGAAATTTCACTTGGTTAATGGGATGCTGTTATTTCCAACAAAAAAGAGAGAGGTCTGCGAATTAAGAATTTGAAAGCCCACAATAAGAGCCTTCTGCTAAAATGGCTCTGGAGGCTAGCAACAGATGATCAGAGCTTATGGAAGGACACTATCTTTGCAAGATATGGAAAGGAAGGATCATGGACTACTAAGGAGGTTAATACTCCTTATGGTGTGGGTCTATGGAGAACTATTAGAAATCAGTGGCCTGGAATTTGGAGCAACTCTGTGATTAATGTGGGAAATGGGAGGAAAACCTTGTTCTGGAATGATATATGGATGGGACAAACACCTTTGAGACAACAGTTCCCAGACATTTATATTCTCAATCAGCAGAAAATGGCTGCAATTGTAGAAGTAAAAAATGAACAAGGATGGAACCTGATTTTTAGAAGGTTCCTCAATGACTTGGAAATGGAGAGATTGACTCAGTTCTATAATACCTTGGAACAAGCCAAGAACCTCACTTGTGAGGAAGACAAATTGACATGGAAGCTGGAGAAAGATGGCAAGTTCAAGGTGAAATCAGCCTACAAACTACTATACATTTCAACAGAAACCAAGGAGTTGTGGCCTTGGAAGATGATCTGGAAAGGGAAGATACCACATAAGGTGGCTTACTTCACATGGCTTGTTGCAAGACAATCTGTTCTGACTTAGGATAACTTAATGAAAAGAGGAAAGGACTTATACTCCAGATGTTTTTTTGTGAATCTGAGACGGACAATAAACCATCTTTTTTTGCATTGTAAAGTGACTGAGAAACTATGGAAGTATTTCATTAACCTAAGAGGTATCACATGGACCATGCCTAGAAATACTGTAGAAGTCCTAGCATGTTGGAATAGAGATGGAAATCAGTCAGGACACAAGGAGAGATGGAAGATTGTCCCTGCCTGCATCTGGTGGACAATATGGAGTGAGAGAAATCAAAGATGTTTTGAGAACAAGAGCATCCCTTTCCAAAGCATTAAAATGAATTGTTTAGTGACCTTTTACTTTTGGTGTATCCATTCAATTCCCAAGGATCCGGGGAACATCACCCTATTCTTAGATAGTTTATGAGGGAGATAGGTGTTTTGATTCTTTTTGGTAAACCCTCTATACTTTTGATGTAATTACTACAGGAGTTCACTATTGGTGTACTTCTATGTTTATAATACCAGTTAACTTTCTCAAAAAAAAAAAAAGTGATAGATGAAATTTAAATTGGTTTAATGGAATGTAAGGGACTAAATAACAGGGATAAGAGAAGATTAATCAAAATAATTTGGGGGGATGGAATGCAGACATCATTTGTTTGCAAGAAACTAAGTTAGAAGGGGATGTGATAGAGGATGTTAGGCAGATTTAGGGAGGGAGATAGATTTGGAAGCTAGTGGGACTAGATGGGGAATTCTAATGTTATGGGATTGCGTGGAAGGGGGATATTCTTGAGATTGACATCTACTCTGTAACCTGCGAATTTGAAGCTCAACTTCAAAATTTCACTTGTCACATTACAAGGGCTTATGCCCCCAATTGCTATATGGAAAGGAGGCTTGGCTGGGAGGAAATAAGGGGGCTATAAGGGGTTTAATAGAAGGACCTTGGGCTTTGTGTGGAGATTTCAATGCGGTGAGGTTCATCTCAAAGAAGAGAAACTGTTTGAGAAGGAAAAAAGGCATGAGAGAATTTGTAGATTTCATAGAAGATCTGAAGTAGATTGACATTCAACTAGAGGATGACCCATATACTTGGTTCAAAGGAGATAATCAAGACATCACCTCCAGAATTGATAGGCTTCTGTTATCAGAAGAACGGGATGATAGCTTCAACAACATCAAATAGATTGCTTTGCAGTGGCTCAGATTAGACCACACTCCTATGGCATTGCAGGGGGGGGGGTGTGTGGAACCAAAACAAAAATTATTTCAGGTTTGAAAACTAATAGTAAGACACAGGGGTTCACAAACAGAATTAAGGAATGGTGGGACACTTCCAACTTCTCCGGGAGACCAAATTTCATACTTGCTTCAAACTTAAGGCATTAAAAGGAAAAGCTTAAGGTTTGCAGCATGAGTGATCAAGGGAATTGGGGAGCCAAAATGATGATCTTACTCAAAGAACTGGTTGTTTTTTTATGAAGTTAGTAAGGGTAGATCACTAACTGAGGTAACAAGGTACAATTTTGGATTATGAGGAATTGGTCAAATATGAAGAAATTTCACCGAGACAACGAGACAAGATCACTGTGGTTAAAGGAGGGGAACAAGAACACTAATTTCTTCCAAAGATTGGCCAATGCACACAAGAGTACAACAACATTGATCAACTAGTAATCCAAGGAGAACAAACCCAAGATCCTGCCAGAATTAAAGGGGAGATAGTAGATTTCTACAAGAAGCTATATACAAAGACTATTGATTGAATTAAAGGGGAGATAGTAGAATCCAACAATTGTATGTCTGTTTTTCTAGTTTTTATATGATTTTTTGCTTATATATTCTGTCTCTATTTATTTTGGTCTTTTTTCTTTTAAATTGTGCTTCACTTCAATGACATGAGCGCTTTGCTTCTTGCTTAGCTTAAAGCGTGAAGCGGGACCTTGTCACTTTTTACCGCTTTGCGCTCCCCTAAACACTGATAGGAACAAACAAAAGAATATAAAAGAAAAACTCTGATGGATTTAGTTGTTTTTTAGTTTTATTTCCTGCATTTGCATTGTTCAAATGTAGCATTCAAGTGGTCCAAGGTGGCAGACTTAATATCTAGTTGTCATGAGTGGCTTGGGCTCGAAACCCTCCTGTCATTATACTCTTTTAACTGCACCAACTGATATGGGATTGATGCATAGTTGAATGTTTTTACTGCTTAAATGTATTGGTTTAATTTGGCAGCTCTGGGTTAGTTTTTGTAACAACAGAATTTCTTTTGTGTAGATGCATGACCATCCAACAGAACATGAATTAGGGTACTACTTATTGTAATTTGTCACTGTAACTTGTTTATTTTCCTTTCTGGGAAAACTTTAAGACCTGCTACTTGTTGTAATTTATTTTCTGACAATTACTTATTCACTCTCCTGTGGGGTGCGTGTGTGTGTGTGTGTTCTGTATTAGTTGTTCTGTACTTCTCCTATGGGATCGGTAATTAAAGCTCTATCTTGCCTTGGCAATGTATATTCTCTTGAGAAATGTGAGATTTTAACATGCTGGAGTTTCATCCAGGTTCAGATCTGAGATATCCTTGCCAATCATGAAAGAATTGGTTCCTCATTATCTTCAAGAAAGTGGCAAGGTTTGTTTCCTATCATGTTTGCTATTGTTAACCTTCCATCACTCTTTATGTTCTGGTTGTGTTTTATGTATGAACTGTTATTTTATGTTTAATTTGGGAGTTTTGTTTCATTTTTTAACTTCTCATCTCATTTCTTTTTCTGGGAGTTCAATTTCTTGCCCTTCTAGACTGATGATTATAGCTGCAGTACAGGGCTAGGGTAGCTCTTTCTTTACTTTTCAGGATTGAAATCTTCTCTATTTGAATATTCCTAGTTATTTTGCCTTTTTGTGGAAAAGTTCCACACGGCTTTTTCATGAAGATAATTTTTTGGGTATGATAAGAAAAGCCCTGCATTCAAGGTGTTCACAAAAAAAAGTAAAGAGCCCTACTGAAATATGATAATTTACTTAGAACATCCAATCATCTTTGCTGATTGGAAAGTATATATAATCGAAATATTGAAAAAACTATGAAGGTTCTGCTAATATCTACTTAATCATTTTCAGTTTCTTCATACCTCATCCATTTCGTTTGTTCCAAATTGCCACATGAGTGCCAAAAGTGCTACTTGCTGTGTTCTTCTTCGCTCCTCCTTTCGAACTTCCACTATAGTAACATCTCTGTGATTGTTCATTGTTCATGGCAGTACACCCTCAATGTCAATCCCAAACATTCATTGCATCAATACCTGTATGCCACCTTAATCTTGCCATGAAGATGCGAATGCCAAATGCTGTGGATTGTCCCACTTTTCCTTTTAAGCCACGTATAGTGGTCGATGCAATTTGTTCTTGGTGTGATTACTTTTTGACAAAGGTGTTGTCTATATTCTACAGTTTTAGAACACCTCTTACCAGCTCTCAAGTAACCTACTCAACCTATCTATTCTTAATTGAGACGTATTCAGCCTATGTGCTCTTAATTGACTCCTTAACTGCTCTAGAAGAATCTTAGAACTGTCAGAATCTGTATGCTCTTTTGTTTACTCATTGTGATATTTAGTCGTAGACCCAACAAGCCTACTATAGCCCGTAATCTTTGGACTTGATAGTTTTGAATTATCTGATAGGTGTTATGAGCCTTTTGAATTTTCAAAGCCATACCTTCTCTTCCCTGTTGTTCTCGTCCTGCACATGAGATCCTAAGATCTCCTTTCTATCTGTCTCTTTCCTAATTCCCCTTTCCCATTTTTTTTAACCTGGTGTACCAACTGCATCACAGAGCTCTTCAACAATGAGTTATTTTCCAATTTCCTGCCTCTATGTTTTGAAGATCTTCTGTCAGATCATTGTGATGGTGAGCCATACACAGCCTGGATTTTTCTTTAGTTTTCTTTCTTAACTTTTAAAGTAGATTCCTTATCTTGAATCACTGTTTTTTCCGCCAAGATAATATCTGGAACAGCTATATTACTCCTTTCTGTTCCCAGCCATGGATAATTGCTTTTTTCTTAGGCAGCTTCTACCTGATGATTAGTTTTCATGCTACCTTAGCCATCTGTCCAAGTCCCACTGGATTTCCCTCTTTTAGTTATACTCGTTTTGTTGTGGACAGGTGACAGGCATGATAGTCCTGATGACATCATAATTTCTTTATGTTTTCTTTCTTGTAGGAAAGGCTGGATTACTTGGAAGATGGAAAGAATATCTTCAAGCTTCGTTTACGACTATGTTCATCATTATACCCAGTTAGTGAGCGCATTAGGGATTTTTTCCTCGAGTATGATAGGCATACTCTACGGACAAGCCCCCCTTGGGGATCTGAACTTCTTGAGGTACCATAACTAGAGTTGTCATTGACCATTAGCTGTTATTCCCTGTGCTGTAGTTATCACATTCTAAAGGTACTGTGCAAAAGTCGGGACTTTGTTTTCCCTTTTTTTGTTTGTTAATTTGTTTGAAAAGTTAACTGTAAAGGACTGAATATTACTGGAGCTTACAAATCAACGGAAATATAAAAATAGGTAGTAGGGAACCTATCTTGGTAATGAGATACTTTTGAAATTTGTGGTCTAAAATAAGTCATATATTTGTGTGGCTAAAAATTATTTCATTAAGGGCTCGTTTGGTAGGGAGTATTTGGAGAAATAATCCATGTATTATGTATGGTATTATTTAGTACTATGTTTGGTAGGAATTTTAGGCCTATGTTTAACTAGTCCATGGATTAGTTATACACCCTACATGGTATTATAGGATGTATAACTACTACCTTCAATTGATGGTATTAGTAATACATATGATTTAATACCATGTGATTAATCTATGTAAAGACAAAAAATACCCCTCAAATCCTTTTAATCATTTTATTTATTTTCTTGATTTTATGTTTTATATTTGTACTAATAAATTTATTTAAATAAATCAGCTTACATATTTTATTATTTAGAAACTGTTGTTGTTTGTTGCTAAATAAATCCAATGCAAATCAATATAATATTTGAAATGAGAGTTGTTTAACATTTACTAATTGAAAAGGCAAGTATATGACCACATGATGTTTGTGATCTTAATTGAATGTATTATTTGTTGATATATATGTGATTTTCTAATTATTTGTATTTTTGAACAATTTATAAAGTTGCATACATATTAAATCTACAACTTTAATTTGCAATTTTTATGTGTAAAGCAAATGGTTTATGTGATTTTACTATTGTTTATCGTCTTTTGGTTTTAAAAGTAGATGATCTATCTTTTTTAAATTGAAATCTGATATTTTGTGAGTGATCAATTTATTAAGATGACAATTATTTACCCTCAAATAATTCAAGTGGGAAAATAACAAATATGGCGACAAGATAGTTCATCTCCTAGCTAGTTAGAAAGGGACAAAAAAAAAAATATTGTCTGGAGTTATCTACCTTGACCCAATTACATAAAATAGAAAATCCCATAATAATCATATATATATTTTTTTTTTTGATAAAGGTAACATTTGTATATCAATCATTAGCTCAAAGCTGGTATCCAAAAATTTACATCATATCCTCCCTCCATACATGTGTGTCGGGCATAAACAAAAGATAAAGAAAAAATAGAAGAAAAAAGAGAACTATCCCTAGATCCTCCTTTCACCTTTATAAGGACCCTAGAATGTCTACAATAGCCACAAGGTCATCTATATACTCTGAACTACACCAATAGCAAAAAGTGATAATGCAGTTCATTTTAATCTTGTGCAGAGGGCTGCTCTTGTTATCAAAATTCCTAGAATTCCTTTCTTTCCATATGGTCCACCAAATAACAGCTGGGACAATTTTCCATCTACTCTTGTCTGTGCTGCCACTGCCCTCCATATTCCAGCTTTCTAGAGCCTGTCCTGTTCTCCCTGGAACAGTCCAACTTATACCTATGAAGCTAGTAAACAAATTCCATAGCTGGCGAACCACTTTACAATGTAAGAAAAGATGATTAATTGTCTTTGCAACCTGCTCACAAAAACAGTAGCTTGGGCACATTTGTATTCCCCTCTTCATAAGATTCTCTTGTGTAAGTACAACCTCTTTCACCACCAACCAAGTAAAAACTACCACTTTATATGGTATTTTAACCTTCCATCATATATATATATATATATATATATATATATATATAAAAGAGAACCTTATGCCCGCCTATGTGGCGCCACCACAAACCAGAATTTACTTTTAATTTATTTATTTCCAAAACTAACCTTCCCCTTTCATGAGAAGTTGTGAATTTTATGAAAAATTGTGACTTTTATGAAAAATTGCGACTTTAATGAAGAGTTGCGACTTTAATGAAGAGTTGTGACTTTTATAAATTATGACTTTTATGAAAAATTGTGACTTTTATGAAAATGTGCGACTTTAATAAAAAGTTGTGACTTTTATGAAAGGTTGTGACCTTTCGGAAGGGTTGCAACTTTCCAAATAGTTGCAACCTTTCCGATAAGTCACAATAAACATTTGTTCACACTACCATTTGCTGTCTATAAATAGAGGGATTTCCTCTCATTTTAAAACAATGAAAATTCTGAACCTCTTCTTCTTCTTCTTCACAATTAAATATTTGTGTACTTTACTCATGTTGAGTGGCTCAGTGACGCCATTGCTTATGTTACAGAGGATATGTAATTTTACAGTCATTAATTTATGCTTATGCTGTTAAGGATAAATGATAAGATGCAATAATTTTTATTTTTCTTTACATTATTAATCTTTTATGTAAGATAATATAGTATTTTAGTTATAGTTACTGATAGGTTTTAAGTATTATTTTATATATTCCGTGATACTAAATTCCCGTGCGAAGCGCGGGTAATTTTACTAGTTCAAGGGTATAATTGAAAAGAACTTTTTTGTTGAGTTTTAATTCAAACACAAGATTAGGTGGAAAGCAATGAACCAAACACTTGATAAAAAAGATCTCTGCATTACTAATTCTTGCATTACTAATCCTTGCATTACTAATTCCTGCATTATTAATCTTTGTACCAAATGAACCCGAAGGGTAAAATGAGTATTTTAAAGTTAAATTGTTACTAAGGGTGTGTTTGGTATGAAGGAAAATGTTTTCCTAGAAAATGTTTTCCTGGAAAACAAGTTGATTTTTGACTTCTTTTCTCATGTTTGGTTGGTGAGTAGAAAATATTTTCCGGAAAAGATTTTGTGTTTGATTTATGAATGATTTTTTTTTTTTGAGAAATATCTTTTATTTTTACTAGGGTAGAAAATAATTTTGAAATTGAAAATATTTTTTTTTTCTTGGGGTGGCGTGGGGTGGGGGTGGGGGGAGGGTAGGGGGTGGGTTGAGGGTAGGGGTGAAAAATTGAAATTTTGAAGTTGAAAATATTTTTTAAAAACAAACTTAATTTTTTTTGGGGGGATGGGGGTTGGTAGGGGGTGGGTGGGGTGCGGGGGCTGGTAGGAGGTGGGTGGGGGGTCGAGGGTTGGGGTGAAAAAATAAAATTTTGAAGTTGAAAATATTTTTTAAAAACAAACTTAAATTTTTTTTTAGGGTAGGGGTGGCGAGTAGGGGGTGGGTGGGTTGGAGGGGGGGGGATCGAGTGTAGGGGTGAAAAAATAAAAAATTGAAATTAAAAATATTTCTTAAAAACAATAAAAAAAAATTGATAGGGGGGGCGAGGGTAGTGGGTGGGGGTAAAAAATAAAAAATTGAAATTAGAAATATCTTATAAAAATAATCTTTAATATTTTTTTGGGAGAGGGTGGGGGTAGGGGTAGAGGTAGGGGTAAGGGTGGGTAAAAACATTGAATCTAAAAACAAGTTTTTAATTTTTTTTTTTTTTTGGGGGGGGGGGGTTGGTTGGGTGGCTGGTTTGAGGGTAGGGACAAAATAAATTGATTTTTTCAACAAAAAAGTAATTGTAGTTTGAAGTTGGAAGAGAGGTTTGGAAAATGTTTTCCTTAAGTTTTGAAGGGAAGTCATTTTCCTTAAATTTGAGGAAAATGAGTTGATTTGGAAAACATTTAACCCAACCAAACATGATCATACCAAACACACCCTAAATGTAGAAATGTGTCATTCTTTTTGGGACTGACTAAAAATGATAGTAAGTCATATAAATTGGGACAAAGAGAGTATTATTTTATAGAGGTATTATTTAATTGATAAATTAATATTTATAATTTAAAGAGTGTTTTAGAGATTCAATGAAGGTTAATTTTGATTACATAGTTGGGGATGAAGCCTCAAGGAATTTAAATGAATCCTCTTGTGAAAACGACATTCATGAATTTGAAGTCATGATTAATAATCTCGGTTACCGGATAAGATGGATGTCATTAGTCGGTTAGATTACCCAGGTGAAAAATGATGAGGTTCAAAGCTTAGAAAAAATTGTGGATACCATCGGAGAAAACAATGTTAATGATGAAGTTGAATACAATACAATACCTTTGGAACCAATTACGTATAAGGAAGCAGTTATCGTGTTTAGGACTCTTCAACATTTTTTTGGTGCAGTTCAAGAAGACAACATCAAAACTTTTGAATGCAATAAGAAAAGTAGAGATGAGTTTCAACTAGATTTAAATTTTAACAAAAATTTAAAACACTATAATCATATAACACTATAATCATATTTCACTAAATTGTCTAGATATTTTTATAATTTCAAAGAATTATTAATTGATAATATTAATGGGACCATATTTTTATAATGGGTCTTCCAAAAATATATTATCTTATCAAAGTCTGTGATTTTTTATACTAGCCCAAGTCGGGACCGGAGAAAAATATTAACTTAGAGAGTTTATTAATCTATCGAGTATTAATTTAGAGAGGTTCTACTGTAATTTAACTTGAAAATTTTCCTTTTACCCTTAATGAAATGATTTACAACCACACAAATATCTAAGATTGTTTAGACCACAAGTTTAAAAAATCTTCAGTTTTTTCTTAAACACCGTGCCAAATCAAACAATGTTTAAATGGGACAGAAGTTGTACTATACATTTAAACATGTTTCACTGATTTGTTGCTCTCCATATTCTTCTCTCTTTATTTGAGTGGACCTGCATTATGTGAAAAAAATGGAGTCTGTGAAAATGATATCTGAGGAGTCTTAAGTGCCAGTGTTTAGAGAAAATAACATGTACTTATTTGTTTAATGTTCATGTTTTTTGAAAATAACAGTAACTAAGTACTATTCTTATCTATTCCCCATAACTATTCTGGCTTCATCTCACTAATTTTCTGCGTCCATCTATGGTGTTCTTCATCACTCAACTCGGTTTTGATTCATTTCGTCAAGTTGCAAAAAAAGGTTATAACTTATAACCTTGTCCTTTATGTCTTCCATACATACAACCTGAAGTTTCAACTCCTTCCCTGTGGCAGTCCTATGTGCCTCATGCCCATGGATTATTTTGGCAGTCACTACTCGAACTCTGAGTATTCATGAATCTTGTATGATAACTTATCAAGCTAGCTGTTTGCATCAGTTGATTTGTCTGGTCAATGTGTATTTTAGTTGGTGAAATGTCATCCTCAGATCATCGGCCAGTTGGCACTGTGGTCAAACTGGTAGCATACATGTCCTTATCAACCGTCCTTCATTGATTAACTGTCGCACCACAGCCAAGTCAATCTCCTGGAAATGCTAAGTCAGTTTTGTCTCAGAGCAGTTCTAAGCTAGTTTTATTTCTGACCTCATATTCTAGTTTTAATATACAAATTGAAGTTGTTTCATCAGCTTGAGTTTGAGGGGTTATGTTAAAATAAAGAGAGCAAGATTCTTAATGGTCATGTCATTGATGAAAGTCAAGAGAATAACTAAGATTAAAATATTCTAATCATGATGTATAAAAATTAGGAATCCGAAGAACTTGGAGACTTAACTTGTTTCATGTAACTTGAAACTCCTGCATAAGGAGCTCTCTTGTTAGTTGTTAATGACCAATTCAGTAGAAGTTCTCTCTCTCACTTTCCAAAACTGTCTTGCTGTCTAATTCGGCTTTAAGGGTTAAAAGTGTCATCTTCTGTCCCTGTTAATGTTCTGCTTGGTAGCTGCTGAAAAGACGTGGAAACATTGAACTTGTTACTTTTCAACTATGCCATGTGATGAAATGGTAATTAAAGTTATCCAACTTTTGCAGGCAATCAATAGCTTGAAGAATGTTGATTCCACTGCGTTGCTTCAATTTCTTTATCCAATCTTAAACATGCTTCTCCATCTTATTGGCAACGGGGGAGAAACTCTTCAGGTTTGAGACAGTCATCACTGCTGCCTTTCATGATACCTGCCTTTTTTATTTCACTTGGTTCTCAAATAATGTACCTCTTTTCCGCCCTTTCACAATTGTTATCTGCTGTTGGGCTCTGCATCACAATTCTAAATGGTAAATATTGAGGCTTCTTTTTTCACTTTCTACTTTCAGGTTGCTGCCTTTAGGGCTATGGTTAACATTTTAACAAGGTACATTTTATAGTTGCTCTATGATTTGGCTTAAAAGGTTGTAAAAAGGTTTCAGGAGTAAGAAATTATATTGCACTCACACTGCTATGTTAACACTGTTATCCTCTATTAATAACATTAGATCTCTACCCGTAGGGTGCAGCAAGAGTCAGTTGATGAAGCTGAGAGAAATGCTTTCCTGGTAAACTTTGTTGATTATGCTTTTGATGATTTTGGCGGCCGCCAGCCACCAGTGTATCCTGGTTTGTCCACAGTGTGGGGAAGTTTGGCTCGCAGTAAGGTAAAATTAGTGACTTGTACTTTTCTTTTGTTAAGTCTTTAGCTTTATACAACTTGAGTGCTTACTGGAAAGCTGTTGGCAATGAAATGCTTAGAAACTTAAAAGAAGCTTGTTACCATTCTAAAAAAAAAGAGCAAAAAACCACCTTAGAAGAAGCTCTCATAATGGGATTCTAATGTTCTAGTACTTGGACCAAATAACAACAACAACAACAACATACCAAGTGAATTGGACCAAATCATACAATGCAAAAACTCAAATCTGAAAAATTAGGAACCATCAAATCTAAAGAGAACAATTGTTGTTCTGATTCATCTTAATTTAGCTGCATGTGTCATAAATTTAATATTTAAGCTTTACTGTTATTTCTAACAGAAGATACTAATATCAACAAAATTTTAGATGGAGTATGTTTTGATGAGAATATGTTTTGTGGTAAATCTGAGGGACTGTTACGTCATCAGTTAAGTTATGTAAAGCATTCCTCTCTCTATTTTTTTTTTCTGGGACTCCAACTTATAGAATTAGGGAAGGAAAGCTGGCAAATGACGGAAATTGATAATTCTATCAATACTTTGATATTGTAATTCTTGTGGTTCCATGCATCTGTTTGTTGCCAGTTGGTTGGTTGTCTATGCAGCCTTAGTGCTATTCTCGGATAGTTCTGTCTTGGATTTCTGACTACTAGTCTTCTGTTAGTTTCCTTTTCCCATCCAGTCACCGTTCATGATCCTCTTTGTGGAAATGTTCACAAACAAGCACAATAGAGACAAACTCAGTATTTCTGTAGTTGTTTTGTTCCCGAATCTCTCACCATCCTTCTGCAATTATCATCAATCACTTTATCTACTATACTAAATAGAAGAGAAAGCTACATCTAGAGAAGAAAGTTTTGGTACTTTCATGGATGATGAGAAATTGGTGAATGAAAGTTTCTCCACGCACTGAACATAACACACTCAACAATTTGGCCCCAGCATCCTTTTGTTTTCAACTGTCAATATAAGGTTATCCATGTCAAGTTTGCTGAATGAGAACTCTCAAATGGAGAGTTCTTCCATTAAATAGAAAGAATTCTGATTTACAGGCCTAATAATCTGCTATTTACACCCCTAAATATCTGCTATTCCTAATTGTAATATCTCTAAAAATATGCTACATTAATCCCTGATATCTTTTACATATGGAAAGCAACTGACACCATAATTACACTAATATTTAGAGCTATTACATAGATACGTACAACTATTAGAATTTGTCCAACATGCGAACATCCCCCCCTCAAACTGATGCCGATGAATCCAAAAGCATCAATTTGCCTACCAGAAACTGATGACGTTTCCATGCCATAGATTTTGTAAACACATCAGCTATTTGAAGATCACTGGATACATGTGGAAGAGTAATGACTCTCTTATCTCTTATCTACAATTTCTCTGATAGAATGACAATCCATTTCTATGTGTTTGGTCCTTTCATGATAAACCGGGTTGGTAGCAATCTGAATGGCACTTGTGTTGTCACCATGGAGATGAGTGGGATTAGATTGAGGAAATCCAATTTTTGCTAGTAAACCACGAAGCCAAACAATCTTTGAGCACGCAGTAGACATTGCGCGTTATTCAGATTCTGTTGAAGATTTTGAAACATGGTCTTGCTTCTTGTTCTTCAAGATATCAAGGAATCTTCGAGAAACATGCACCAACTTGTGATAGAACGACGAGTATCAGGACTTCTAGCCTAGTCAGAATCACTAAATGCATTAAGTTGAATCGAAAAACCACTAGGAAAGAATAATACACCAATAGATATTTCCAAGAGATATCAAATAATGCGACGCAAAACCACCAAATATAGATGGTGAGGAGTCTGCATAAATTGACTCACTTGTTGAACTACAAAAGAGATATCAAGCCGAGTAATAGTAAGATAATTTAGGCTACCAACTAATTGCCGAAACAAAGTTGGATCATGAAGAAGTTCTCCTTTCGCATGAAAATACTTTACATTTAATTCCAATGAAGTATCTACAGTGTCACGCCGCGAGCTACCCCCGAGACGCGGACACGGGACCTAGGACCACAAGTGATCCCAAGCTAACCCTGCTGGCATGATCATGAGCATAATAAGGATAATAAACTGATGCGGAAGCTAATTCATAAATACATCTGAAAAGATGGGGAATACCCATGTACTATAACTGAATATATCAAATCTGAGAGTTTAATACAAAAGAAATATCAAACTCAAAATACTAAGCTGAATCTAACTATGTCTAAATAAGCCTCTAAACTGACTAGAAATGTTGGGACATGCCCCAACTAGGTCTAGCAAAACTGAAACTAAAGTCTAAAAGCGATAAGATAAACATGTCACTAGTCCTCGAAGAATGAGGACTCACCACTGATGCTGTTGAACTGGAGATCGGGAACCGATCTAAGCGTGATCTGGATGCTGAGAACCTGAACCTACATCACGAGAAGATGTAGCGCACGTATGCGTCAGTACTTGAAAGGTACTGAGCATGCAGGATAGAGTAAAGCTGAAATAACATATAACTGAACAAAGCAATAAAGCAATGAAATAATCTGGACATGATATAAATACTGAAAATACTGAATACTGAGCTAATTGATGCAATGACCAAATTTATAACATGCTGAGACTGAATACTGACTGTACTGAAATATGGTAAATGCAAAAGAGTCTGACTGAACTGTGGGAGCTACTAATAACCGACATAAAACCACATGAGCTATGGAGTCCGATGTATATGCCCCATCGAGAGGACCCAATATACCCTGCCAGAGGTATAGAGGCATGCTGGCGTGATCACTAAACTGATGTTGCCCATAGAGGGGACTTACACCTACGTGGCTCGTAGTTCTGGGACTATATGGGTACGCTGAACCCTAGTCCAACTCGGTATTATGCTACTCCCAATGAATTAAGTGGTTAACTGGTTATGACTGAATTTCTGTAAATACTGGATAGCTCAAAACTGAACATGCAAACTGAGAATGCAACAATTAATTTGATAATGATGCATTCATAAACTGAGGCATGTAAAACTGAATACTGAAATATCTGACCTAGCATGTGTAATTCAAGAACTAAAGAAATACAAAGCTAGGGTTTTGAAATTCATGCGATAAACTGAGCAATAACATGATAATCTGATTTGGAACATTTAAATAACTAATTTATGATGATCTGCTGTAATTCTAGAAACCCTAGGTCTGTTCATAATCATGGAATCAAGAATCTGATTGAATTTTAGGGACCTAATGGGCGAAAGGAACCCACTAGTGAAATCCCACATACCTGGTGACGAATTCTACGGAGAAATCTTTCGATTTCGGGGCTGGAACTGATGGAACCTTGCTGCGTTATTGAACTAGGGTTCTTGACCTTTTTCTCCTATCTTGATTCTAATTTTTCTAAGTTTTGATTAATGATTTTGACTAAGGTAAGTTCTAGTTATGTTTCTAGGCTTTAACTGACTAAAACTTCATGATTCAAGGTCTAAATGCCGTATCTTAGGGGTTAAACGAAATAGGAAAAGTCTAAAAGACCCTTGAATTAACTGTTGTCGGAGTGACCTACGGATTGGACCTACGGGCCGTAGGTCAATCTATGGTCCGTAGATTGTGTCCGTAAGTCAAGCCTGCTCGACATGCCTTCACTAAAACGAGCATAACTTTTTACTCAGAGGTCAGAATTTAGCAAACTCGGTGGCGTTGGAAAGATAATTCAATTATCTATCATATCATAGGTCATGGGACACCTAATTCATTTTGTGCTAAAAGTTATGACCATCTGAAGTTGACTTAACATCTAACTGACTGCTGATCCTCACTTACTGTCAGACCTACGGACCATGCATCGAATGACGGTCTGTGCTGGTCGACCGTAGTTTGTGTCAGAGACTGGGTAAGGGAAGTCTCGATCCACGGACACAGACCATGGACCGTGGTCTGATCTACGGACCGTGGGTCTGTCCGTGAGTTGGGACTTAGCCAATTTTCTGAGCTGGTTTGGGGAGGAGTTGCAGTGGTGAATCACGGACCACCAGTACGGGCCGTGGTCTGACCTACGGTCCGTGGATGGTGACCGTAAGTTGCACCTTCAACTTCTCAAAATCTGCATTTTTGGTCCATTTCGGATACGGGGTGTTACATACAGAGGAAGATTCTTGAAGACCAGCCAGAACAATCAAATTCTGAGTACATTTGTGTTGGTTCAAGTGCACACCTAAAGAATCATAATGAACTTCCAACGCCCAAACATATGTAAGAGTACCAAGATCTTTCATATGAAAAGAATCCTTAAGCTGTTGTGGAGGCTAGCAATTTGTGAAGAATCAGTTCCTGTTATAATAATATAATCTACATACACCAAAAGAAGAACACAACTTGTAGATGTTTTTCGAAGAAACATAGATGAATCATATTTGCTCTTCTCTAAAGAGAATTGAAGCAAAGTAGATCGAAACATGTCAAATCAAGCTCAAGAAGCTTGTTTTAATCCGTACGAAGACCGCTTCAACTTACATACATCTTATGCAGGTGATGAGAGCAAACCAAGAGGGGGTTTCATATTGATATCTTCTTTGAGATCACCATAAAGAAAAGCATTTTTGATATCCATTTGATGAAAAGGTTAGTTTTGTGACGCTACAAAGGCAATAATAGTTCGCACCGTAGTCATTTTTGCTGCCGGCGCAAAAGTCTCCTCATAGTTCACACCATACTCTTGTTTATTACCAAGGACCACCAATCGAGCTTTGTACGAATTCCATCAATATGAAGTTTAATTGAATAAACCCATTTACAAGCAATTGGATGGACATTCGAAGGACAAGTAACAATGTTCCATGTGTTATTTTCTTTAAGAGCCAAAAGTTCTTCCTCCATTACTTTCTACCAACATTCAAGCTTGGAGGCTTGTGAGTAACCTGTTGGATTAAAGATGGTGGATAAAGTACAAGAAAAACCATACAAGTAAGGAGTACGAGATACTTTGGTTGATCGCCGAGGAGGCTCAAGAGGAGCAGGCTTGGAAGAAATCTCAAAGTTGTCCGACGTCGTTCATATACAAATCTAGGTTTTAACTGCTTAGAAGAAGATGACAAATCCTCAAACATAGGAAGAAGAGGAGAGACAGAAGATGACTCAACATGAGTAGGAAAGAAATACTAATTCTCAAAGAAAACAACATTTCTAGAAATAGGAAATTTATTAGAACTTGAATCTTAGTAAATAAAACCTTTCTGACCATAACCTATAAAAACACATTTAGTTAGACTGAACATAAAGTTTATTGCGTTGAGAAGGAGGCAGATGCACAAAACAAACACAACCCAGATGTATGCAAATTATTGATTTCAAAAAAATGTATGCAAATTATGATAACTAGGATTTTTGTGATAAAGACTATAATATGGAGACTCAAAAGTTAATACTTTAGATGGCAGTCTATTAATCAAATAAACAACAGACAGCTTCCACCCAGTATTTAGACGGGATAGATGACTCAATAATAAAAAGTATGAGTGACATCTAAAAGGTGGCGGTTTTTACGCTCAACATCCCCATTTTATTGTGGTGTATATGGGCAGGAGCGTTGTGAGACGATTCCTTTCTCAAGCAAGAAATTATTGATTCATGAGACATATTCTCCACCAGAATTAGATCTTAATATTTGATAGAGATGGAAAATTGTGTTACAATGTAAGCCAAAATTTTCTGGAACATGGAAAATACCTCAGATTTAGAACGAAGAAAATACATCGTCTTTAATAGTAACTGGAATATGGAGATTAAGTGCAGAATCCGAAGGAAAAAAACAATTTTCAGAAGGAAATGAAGAGAAACTAAAAGTATATTATTGCTTCTAGGTTCAGAAGCCTAAAAGGCACAGCACTCTTCACCCAGTAAAACAGAAAGAATCCCCTGACAATATATTTTCACAAGTGATACTTAACCGTAGTCCGTAGTCTTTACCTAGCACCATTACATGGTTCATACATATCAACTAGGACCAAAAGATAAGGTTTGTTAGTTATACATAACACTGACAGCATCAGGGGAAATACAGAAAACTCAAAGAGATCTAGCAGGGGTCTATCAAATCAGAAAGTTTTCTACAAGATTCTCCTGCATCATTAAGACTCTCATTTAGTAGGGTATGTGTTAGATCTGCGTATATCATGTTGACTTCTGTATGTCATTGCTAGCTTAGTTTACTGGATATTGGATAACAAATATTTTAGCACCACAGGAAAGGACTCGATGGCCTGGAAACTACAGAACCATTTAGTTCTTTAAGATTTCTGTATTTTTATGTCTTAACTACTTTGGTTTCTGGTACAGGCAAAAGGGTACCGCGTTGGGCCTGTCTATGATGATGTCTTGGCAATGGCTTGGTTTTTTCTTGAGTTAATTGTCAAGTCAATGGCACTGGAGCAGGCTCGATCCTTCTATCACAATCTTCCATCAGGTAATTGCCCATTGGGCATGTTACTGCTGTCATTGTTATTATCATATCCATTTGTAATCATGTAATCATGCTTTTCCTTAAATCCTCTTGTCTGAAAAGTGCATTCATTTAAGGTCTTTATAACAACTGTATTCATTGTTTTCCTTCACTCAGTCAACAACAACATACCCAGTATATTCCCACAAGCGAGGAAATTACAATAAAGAAGAAAAAAAGAAGAAAACTTACCTTTTGCATATGATCAAGGAAAAACAGTTGTGATGTTTTTGTACTTCCATTAGTGATCTTATTTGGCTGGTCTTTTTGTCACGACCCAAACTCCCCTAACCTATGATGGCACCAATACCCCAAACTCGGTTGGCAAACAATTCTATTTTTTTATTCAAGTTCCATTAATTAGATATATGAAGTAAAGCATTAGAAGCAATTATTAGTTATAAAGGCGTCTCAATAGTCATAAGTGTGGAAATCAATGGTGCAACCCCATAATTTGGTGATATGATTACAAGAGCAACTATGCATACTAAAGTACAAGTCTAAATAGTTTAATAGTCTGAGAAATAAAGATAGATGGAGACCGGTGCTGCAGATCAACCAAGCAGCTCATCCCAAAGTCTCCAAGTTGGAAACTATATATCAGACACGTTTGCACGCTTCATTCTTTCATAATTTGAACCGGTGGAAACTATACTCAAAGCACTACAACTTTCATTGTATATCATCTCCAAATTCCTTATAGATTAAGAGCAGTTCGCTTGCGAAGTCGGGTCAAGCGCAAAAAATAATAATCAGATTTTTAGCACTTTAAATATTTCAAAACTTACTTCAAATGCGCTGAAATCACCTGAGCCCCTCCGGATGCAACCAAAACATGCAAATAACTCCAAGTCACCCTACGAACCTGTGGAACTCTCAAATCACCATTTCTAGGTTGTCTAGACACAAACTTGACCGTGTTCAACTCGTAATCTTCAAAATAACTAGTTTTTAAATTTAATGTGTGAATCACTCCCGATCCCCTTAGGACCCATCCAACAAAGTTCTAAATCATCATATGAACATATTGGAACTTTCACTTGTGTAACCCCCTCTTGTTTCCTATTCTAACATAAATGATGATTTTACTTGGAGTTTTTGTAAATCTAATTGATAAAAGATGGATGTTGAGTTAAAACTTGGGGTGCGTGGTAGGTGAAGTGATGAACAAGAACTTGTGTCTCCACTTTTAGGTTTTCCATTTATTCGATGGGTTTTTTCGAGTGATGAAGGGTTGTAGACTTGTAGTAGGGGAATATCTTCTTACTATATGACAAATTTTTTCTTGGAATGGGATGTTTTAGTATAATGCTCGATGAAAAATGAAAATGTTTACCAAGTTGGTAGTTTTGGTCGCACCTTGTTACATGTGTCTCTTCTACATGATAGTCTAATCAATTCATCTAAGGATGTAATCAGGTAGTCGAATCCAATCATCCATCTATGTCCATTGTGAATGATGAGCGTGCATTTGCTTCACCACTGCTATACTTTGTTTTGAGCTAATAACCATGGCTTCCATTACATGCATGCGAATTCAGAATTTAGGTTTTGAAGTCTTAGACTACTTGTTATTTACTCTGTTTGGATGCCTAGTATTTCTTTTGAAACTTCAAATTTCTGACTGTCGAATAGTTGTGTTTGGAAATTCACTAAATTGAGGCTTTATATTGATAAGCTGTTTCATCCTTCCGTGCACAGGTGAAGATATCCCGCCAATGCAATTGAAAGAAGGTGTTTTCAGATGTGTTGTTCAGTTGTATGATTGCCTTTTAACAGAAGTTCATGAACGCTGCAAGAAAGGTCTAAGCCTGGCCAAGCATTTAAATAGTAGTTTGGCTTTCTTTTGTTATGATCTTTTATCCATCATTGAGCCTCGTCAGGTCTTTGAACTGGTAAGCTTTCAAACTCAACTTTTGCTTGTCTTTCTGATTTAGTCTTCCCTAATTGCTGTTACCCTTATTCTACATTACTCAGCCCTGTCAGCCCTCTTTTCTCCAGTTAATGGTTGAGACATAATCCACCACCTTGGTTCCTGCTGGACTTTTCAAAGAGTATTTAACCCAATATTTGCATAGTTAAGAAATCTGGGACCTCTCTCAAGTGATACCTCCAAATCTACTAAGCAGACATCTGCTAATGTAGTTTTACTTCAGAGAATCTTCTTCCATCACAACTGTGTTTCTCAAGATTTTCTGATCTTTCCAACAATTTAGGTTCAACGTCCGACCCTTTATGCAGAGCTGCTGCATTTACTTATCTCTTAGTCATCGATACAACGGTGGGAGATTTAGAGTCTTCCCCAAGCAACTTAAAATCTTTTGAACCACATCCAACCAGCCAGGATTAGAGCTAATCTAAAGATGATTACTGCTGATCTCTCTCTCTCTCTCTCTCTCTCCCACATTATTATTTTAATCATAACAAACCACCCACACCTATTGAAGTTCTGTATTATATTATATTCATATACTTCCTCTGTTCAGTTTTTTTCTTTCTTTCCATTTTAGTCCGTTTCAGAAAGAATCTCTTTCCTTTTTTGGCAACTTTTCACATGGCATGTTTAAGACTACAAGATTAAAGGACATTTTAGTACATTGTACCTATTTTGGTTTAAGACCACAAGATTCAAAAGTCTTCTTTACTTTCTTAAACTCTATGTCAAGTCAAAACCAGAGAAACAAATTGAAACGGAGGGAGTACTGCTTAATTTTTGCCCATCTTCAACAAATCTTTCCTATGCTTTCTGATGGTAGATGCAGAACACTACTGCTGGCTGATAAAACAATAATAACAGCATCTGTCCAAACTAGTTGTGTTGGCTATTTGAACCCTTGAAGTACATTTGGGCCTGATTTAGAGCAGTGCATATCACTGAATTTATGTTTTATCAACCTTCATACTGCTACCGCTAAAATGATTTCTTCTTTTCACTCACCAGCACATACCAGTCAGAGCAATTTTCCTTTAGATCGGTTGGCTCAAAAAGATGTTTCTCTAGGGCGCTTGAGTCGACCTGAACACTACAAATCCACACCTAATTCACTCAACCTATATACTGCTAACGTGGTTCCTTCTTTTCACCAGAATGTACCAATCAGTGCAATCTTTCTTTAGGTCAATTAACTAGAAGGCCTTCTCTCCTGCTTTGAATTCTTAGCATGACTAAGAAAAATAACGGAAAGAATGTCGATTCGGTATGCTGAACCAACATGATTTACATTAAAATGTTAATGCGATGGTCGTATTTAATTTAAAAGGGAAACATACATTTTCTTCAGCTCTGCTGTGGTTGTGGCTTTATTCAGCACCAAGCAGAATTTTCTTGATATCATTATGTTATGTGATGTTACATTAAATATTTTTAATTTTTGTTTTCCCACACTCTAATAATTATGCATCTTCCTTGTAATTGCTCTTTTTTACAGGTGTCCTTATATCTCGATAAATTCTCTGGAGTGTGTCAAACGGTGCTGCATGACTGCAAGCTTACCTTTCTACAAATTATATGCGATCACGATCTTTTTGTTGAAATGCCTGGACGAGATCCTTCTGATAGGTAAATGTTCAAATATTTTCAACCGTCTTTTTTTGTTCAAATACTGGTTAGTTTACCTTGTTTATTCTGCTATAGCGCTACCCTTTTATATAAAACATCTATTCTACAAGGTCAAATGACTTATGTTCAGATTTATTATATATTGAGTTAATTCCTTATAGAAATAACTTGGTAAAGCCACTTTTGTTTTTGTTTGTGTTATACCAATAATGTTTTACGCGTTGTTCCACAAAAGAACTCCTATTATGGAAAGCACTAGTGAATGGCATAGATGGTCCCTTAAGTTTGAGTGTAGGTGTAAGTTGTTCGATAAATATACTTTTTTGCATATTAAATCCTTCGAAGATGGAGTTTCTTCTCCATTCCATTTCATCACGCGATAGTTCTAATTGGAGCTCAGATCTAGCATAGAGTGTCAATAGCTTTACAAATTTGTAAACATAGCAGATTCGTAACTTATTTAATTTCTTTTTTACATTCATTGTTTGGAAAACATATAATCTAGATTTCCCATGATATCTTATGCTGCTTACTTTGATCATTTGACCATCTAATCTTTTGTTCTTCATTATTTTAAAAACATGCTGAGTGACTTTAAAACACTCTTTTCTCTAGAAACTACCCATCACGAATCAACTCTTTTCATACACCACACACATTACTTGTCAATTGTAGTGAAAAGTGAAAAAAAGAAAAAGATGAAAACAAACCGAGTCTTTTCTATTCCTCATTCTGCTTATGTTACTTCTAATTAAATTGCAGGGGTACTAGTTTTATAGGTTTCTTGTTTTGTTATATATGGACTCCCCATGATACTGAATACAACCAACTATTACTATTCGAAGAGTCATTGAAAGTTGTCCGGATAAATATACATTTTACTGAATACAACCAACTATTGTCCTGCCTCACTTCACTTTTGCTCCTCTTGCAATAGTTTATTAGTTATACTTGCACTACATGTATTCTATCATCCTACAATTATCTTAAGATCCTGCTCTCCAAAATCCTTTTCCATTGTTCTAGGGTTTATTGACTTGGTTCCTAGGTTTGTCCATCAATACATGTCATTTTAAAAAAAGCATCCATCACTCATACTCATCTTGTATGACTAGATTATAGAAAATTGGATCTCTATAAACCAACAGGTGGGAGAAACTTGTTTTGTATACTTCATCAAAAGAAGCTTGTTTGTATCTCCTCCGGTTGTTCACACACTTGTCGCATCCTCCAAGGACTTCTAAAAATGCATAATTCCTTTTAATTAGGTAACAAAGGAGGTATTAACTCATGTTATTCAACTATATTCGTGATGATTCATTTCGTGTCTTTGATTATAAGTAAAATGATGCATGTGATAGAGCCAGGGGAGGATGCAACTATATAGCTACGGGTTCATCTGAACCAGTACTTTCTATGCAGAAGATAAGTTAATGTGCAAAAATGTCACGCCCTGAGGCTACCCCCTAGACGCGGACACGGGACCTAGGATCACAAGTGACCCCAAGCTAACCCTGCTGGCATAATCATGAGCATACTAAAGATAATAATAACTGATGCGGAAGCTAAATCATAAAGTAAGTCTGAAATGATGGGGAATACCCATATACTATAACTGAGATGAATGAAAACTGATGAGTTTAATACAAAGAAAATATTAACTCAATACTAAGCTGAATCTAATTATGTCTGAAAGTAGCCTCTAAACTGACTAGAAATGTTGGGACATGCCCCAACTAAGTCTAGCAAAACTGAAATTAAAGGACTAAAAATGCTGAAAGAAACTCATGACTATTGTCCTCGGAGAATGAGGACTCACCACTGATTCTGCTGAACTGGAGATCGGGAACCGATCTAAGCGTGATCTGGATGTTGAGAAGCTGAACCTACATCACGAGAAGATGTAGCGCAGAGTATGCATCAATACTTGGAAGGTACTGAGCATGCAAGATAGAATAAAGTTGAAATAAACATATAACTGAACGAGCAATAAAGCAAGAGCAGAATCTGAACATGATATAGATACTGAATACTGAGCTAATTGAATGTAATGACCAAATTTATAACATGTTGAAACTGAACACTGACTGTACTGTAAATGAGGTCAATGCAATAGAATCTGAGTGAACTGTGGGAGCTACTAATAACTGACAATAAAACCACACGAGCTAAAAGTGGAGTCCGATGTATACGCCCCATCGAGAGGACCCAATATACCCGGCCAAAGGTATAGAGGCATGACTGACGTGTTCACTAACTGATATTGCCCACAAAGGGGACTTACACCTACGTGGCTCGTAGTTCTGGGACTATATGGGTACATTGAACCCTAGTCCAACTCGGTATTATGCTACTCCTAATAGATTAAGTGGTTAACGCATTATGACTGAGTTTCTGTATATAATGGATAGCTCAAAACTGAACATGCAATCTGAGAATGCAACAATTAATTTGATAATGATGCATTCATAAACTGAGGCATGTATAACTGAATACATTATGACTGAAATACTGAATAGCTCAAAATACTTACATGTAGATACTCATACTTGAAAACTCCTTAGAAAACAATTCAAAATCATATTATACTATGATCATTGATGACTTGGGAAGTCATACTGCATAAACATTGATGGTATATCTAGATACCGTACTGTTCATACATTAATGACCTATTTGATTGTCATACTAATCATGTTTTAGAAGCTCTTTCTCAAAAACTCAGTTTAAAACTCAAGTGTTGTCTTAAAAAAAGCTTCTCAAGATTTATAACTCAAAATAGGGTTTATGCTGAAATATACTGATAATGTGGCGTTCAAAACTGGAGCATGCATATCTGAATAACTGAAATATTTGACCTAGCATGGGTAATTCAAGAACTAAAGGAATACATAGCTAGGGTTCTGAAATTCATGCAATAAACTGAGTACAAACATGATAATCTGATTTGGGACATATTCATAAGTAATTCATGATAATTTGCTGAAATTCTAGAAACCCTAGGTCTGTTCATAGTAAGAGAATCAAGAAACTGACTGAGTTCTAGGGACCTAATGGGCGAAAGGAACCCACTAGTGAAATCCCACATACCTGGTGACGAATTCCACGGAGAAATCTTTAGATTTCGGGGCTGGAACTGATGTAACCTTGCTGCGTTCTTGAACTAGGGTTCTTGACTTCTTTCTCCTCCTACGTTCTAATTTCTCTAAGTTTTTAGTGAATGATTTGACTTAGGTAAGTTCTAGTTATGTTTCTAAGCTTAAACTGACTAAAACCTCATAATTTAGGGTCTAAACGACATAGATTAAGGGTCCAACGAAATAGGAAAAGATCAAAAAACCCCCGACTTAACTGCTGTCGGAGTAACTGACGGAGCTGACTGACGGGCCGTGAGTTGACTGACGGTCGGTACTGGTCGACCATCGTTCGCTACTGAGGATTGAAAGTTGACTGGCCCATCGACGGAGCTGACTGACGGGCCGTGAGTCGACTGACGGTCCGTACTGGTCGACCGTCGTTTGCGACTGAGACTGAAAGTTGACTGGCCCATCGACGGAGCTGATTGACGGGCCGTCAGTCGACTGTAGTTGGCTTCCGTCGGTGGCACCTTCAACTTTTGAAAATCTGGAATTTTTTTCCTTTCTCGAATCTGGTGTGTTACAAAAAATCTATTAAAATTGCAATAAATAGTAGGTTGGAACCCATAATTTTTAAAATACAAATGATTTCAAATACTAAAAATTATGAAGGTTGAACCCATACAACTTAAATGCTAGATCGCCTCTGGCTAGAGCAAGTGCAAGTGAATGGATGTAGTTAAAAAGAAAGCAGGGGTAAGCCTTGAATAGGGGCTAATTTTTGCAAGCTCTTGTCGTCGTTGAAAAAGGTACATAATGTGAAAGGTTAATGATGTTGATAGCAAGATGTCTAATGGTTGCATAGTTGTAACAATCCCTATTGCAACAAACTAGATTCCAGAAACTCTAATTATTGTCTAGATTCCTAATACTTTTTCGTTTTTCGGATAACCGTAAGATCTTTTATTGATAAGAAATATGATGGTGAAACCTTGCATACAAGTACTAGATATAAATACAAGAAGAGTGTAAAAAATTGCAAGCACACATGACTTTGTGCAATAACAGCCGATCATCTAGACAATTGGTATATCATTTGTGCTCCTACAAGTACACAACAAAACTTTTCCACTGATAACTACACAAGCATTTCTCCATCAGTCACACTTCTATTTCTTCTCTTTAGCATTTTTCACATGAATTCTAGAGGAGTCATTTCTATTCGTTTCTTTCTGCACTGTCATCTGAAGGGCTGCTCCCTAATGATTCTTGGTATTACTCTTTCATTATCAAATATATTCCAAAATGTACTTCGTAACCTAGATTCATAAGATGATGGAGCAGTAAATGAGTTGTATCCTCTCTTGCATTCTCGCACATGAAAGTTCCGACTAATGTTTAGTAAATTTGCTTTTCATCGAATTTTCAACTGTTAGGATGGATTCCTGTGTCTAAACAAAGGAAAGAGGCATTTCTTGGTGCTCTAGGGATCCAAGTTGGGGAATGTGGGAACTACCTGCCATAGAGTTCTCATTTTTCCTTTGCAAGTTGGAGAAAGATTTTTCTGTGAAAGTTCAAGTCCCATGAAATATGCCTCCCACTCTTTGCAAATCTCAACTACTACTGCTATCTGCTGTGTTAAGATGTTCGATATAGCTTGATAAACATAGACAGCAGCAACACAAGAATTCTGCTTCTAAAAGTTCTATTTCCACTCCATTTCCTACTTCAGATCTTGCAGTTCAATGGAATTCATTTTCCCTTTCATTGTGCTCCTCCATAATGCTGTTCCATATGGTTGCTTTACCTGATAAAAAATGTTACCTAATAGTATTTCATGGACAAAAGAATTTCTCTGAAAATCTTTTTAAGTATTCTTCAATGCTTTTACTTATCAACCAAAAAAATTGATTTTCTTTAATGCTTCATGCTTTTTCGTTTCCCAAAGCAACGATATGGAATGGCAGTAGCAGTATGCTTCTTAGTTAAAACTTCTTATTTTGATTTGCATGCAGTGCCTGTTGACAATGCTGGCAATGTTTCACTGTGCTCTGCCATTTTTTGTTAATCGCTTGGCCTGATCGACAGTTTAACTTGTGATGTTATATTTTTTATATGCAGGAACTATCTTTCATCTATCTTAATTCAAGAGATTTTCCTTACATGGGATCATGATGACTTGTCAATGAGGGCAAAAGTGAGTACTTAGCTGGATGCTGATATATTTATTCAAAATTTTCCTCCAGATAGTATTCTGCTCGTTGTGGGGAGTTGAGTTCAGTGCAATTATCTTGCCTAGCTCAGGCTTTCAAGCTGCACATTAAACTTTCACTTTATATATTTATAGGCGGCAAGAATCTTGGTGGTCCTCATGTGTAAGCACGAGTTTGATATCCGCTACCAAAAACTAGAGGATAAATTATATATTGCTCAATTATATTTTCCCCTTGTTGGCCAGGTTCGTGATTCTAATTGAGCAATGTTTTATAAGCTTTTGTTCACCCTGATTGATAATGTTGTTTATTCGCGCATGTTGTTCAAAAATACTTAAAGTGTTAGAAATTTCTTTGCAAAACCTCCACAATGCTCTACATTACAAGGTTTGGTGAACTTATTTACTAGCTGTGAGAATAAAGAGAATTTGAGATAAAACTCAGGTTGATTATTCCCTCGAGCTATTGGGGTTTAAATAACTATGTTTACATGTTCCAAAAAAGGAAAGAAAATCACTACCTAATTACAATAGGAGTAAATTAAGATACCTCTATATTTACATATAACCTTGAATATTCACAAGGTATCTTACATCCCCTCAAACTAGTGCATACAAATTATATCTACCGAGCATGTGACATATATAACTTGTTCTGGGACCGGCTAGGGACTTTGGAAAATATATTAGACCGCACAAACTTTGTGACAATGTCTCTGGAAAGTACTATCTATCTGACCAAATGACAATGATATCTCTATGTGTTTGGTCCTCTTGTGAAACACGGGAGTCGATGCAATGTGAAGTGCAGCTTCCTTATCAAACACAATTTTCATTTATTTAATCTCTCCAAATTTCAACTCCTAGTTGCTTGATCCGTATTAGTTCACATGTCGCCACTTCTGCCTTTGATCTAGCAACCACATTTTTTCTTACTTTTCCAAGACACCATATTTTCCCAAACTAGAACCCAATCTTGCCTAGTCTGCATCTGTATATCCAATAATTTTCTCATGTTCTTTATCTTCGTGAAATAGTCCTTTTCTTGGAGCAAATTTTATGTATCAAAGAATACGATTAATTGAATTCTAATGACTGTCACAAGGAGAATCTAAGAACTAACTTACAAAATTGATTGGGAAAGCAATGTCATGTCAAGTCAGTTAAAATTCAATTTTCCTACCAACCTTCTATATCTTTCGGGATCACTGAGAGGAGGCTCCCCCTGACCTGGCAGGAGCTTAACATTTGGATTTTTTGGAATATTAATTGGCCTGCAATTTGTCATCCATCTCTCCTCAAGAATATCAAGTGCATACTTCCTCTATGAAATGTCAATTCTTGATTTGGATTGAGCAACCTCAATTCCCAAGAAGTGCAATCGACCAAAATTCTTAGTGTAAAAGTGCTGAAAAATATGATGTTTCAACTTGGCAATTCTCTCATAATCATTACTTGTGCTGATTGTCATCAATGTAAATCACCAAGTATCAACTTCACTTCAAACCATGTCACATTCCTAAATGACGTCCAAACCATGCTCAAGGAAACTACCTCAAGCCATAAAGTAATCGCCATAGTTTGCACACCATGTTAATACTTAATAGATGCCCCTGAGTGACATTTTACTCCATATACACCCCATCTTCGAGGTTCCCATGATGGATAGCATCTTTAATATCCAATCGGTAGAGAGGCAAATGGTGAACTACTATAAATAAAAAGAGACGGACTGAAGCAATCTTAGCTACATAAGAGAAGGTGCCACCATAGTCAAGTCAGGAGGGTTTATTGATGGTAGTAGGTGGATTAGCAAACATTATAAAACATGTTTTCGTCAAAAACAAAATAATTGTGTAAAACCCTTGGCGACTAGTCGTGCCTTTAGGCGATCAATCTATTCTTAGGGCCGACCTTCACTGCATATACTCAACGGCAACTAAGAGTGTGTTTGGTATGGAAGAAAATATTTTCCCATTTTTCCATGTTTGGTTGGCCAAAATATTCTCTAGAAAAAAAAGTTCATTAAAAACTGAGGAAAATGACTTCCTTAATCAAAGTAGGAAAATAAGTAACATAAGTGATAATGTGACATTGCTAGTTCATTATCTCTTCCCCACCCACCCCACCCCCTCTCTGTGACCATCCCAACCCCCTCCACCCCCGAACTCCACTCCCCACCCCACCCTATAATGTTTTGATTGATAACATACAAAACATTAGAAAATAAGTAACAAACCCACTTGTTTTCCAAAACACTTGTGCAGAAAAATATTTTGCATGGAAAACATTTTCTTCCATACCATATACACCTTAAATGTAGACATACCCTGTGGTAGATGAACAAGCTCTGAAGTGCCACTAGAGTGTAAGGTAGACATCTCTCCAATCATAACCTTGTTGTCAGCCTGGATAAGAAAGAGCTATACATGTAGTCTTGGGAATAGAATTGCATGATAGTAAATTAGTAATGATCTCAAGGTAGAATGAGCTGGGGACAAACAATGATAGCTCAAAGAAGTATAGATAGGATGGGGTTACAAGTAGGCCAAATACCTTTTGGAGTGGCAATGGGAGAACTTTGTGTAGACGGTAGACTACTCCACAACAGGCAGGAACTCTGTGGTGGGCGTGAATTGTTTGGACCGGATGAGAAGTGCCATGACGATGATAAGTCAAAAATGGTGGAGGTAGAGTTGAGGAAGACGGAGTTGTATAAGGTGGAGTAGAGGGATAGATTATGGCAGAAGCCACAAAAGATGGAACTATTAAAACGTCTGAAATGTCTTGATGTTAAGCCGAAGATGTAAAGTAGGGCTGACCTTCAAAGAAAGTAACATCAGTGGTTATAAGGTATCGATATAGATCAGATGAGTAGCATTGATATCTCTTTTGTACCCTCAAATAATTGAGGAAGACATATTTAAGAGCACAAGGAGCCAATTTGTCTTTTTCTGAGTGAGGTTATGAACAAAACATGTGCTCCCAAAGACACATGGTTTTAGGGAGAGCAAGGTTGATTGAAGAAACTATATTGCTCTTGAAACTTGATTTTGAACAACAGAAAAAAGCATATGGTTAGTCAAATAACAAGATGAAAATTGCATCCCCCAAAGCTCAATGGAACATGTGCCTATACGAATAGTGTGCGGAAGTGTCAACCATATGCCCATTTTTTCTCTCTGCGATCCCGTTATATTCTTCAGTTTAAGAACAAGATCAAGATGTCTACTGAAGAATTTCATGGGAAGACAAAAATTGTTGAAATTGGGATGATAAATATTCACATGCATTATCACTACAAAAAGTATGAATGGAAACACTAAATTGATTTTGTATTTCCACACAAAAAGTTTGAAATATATAAAATAATTAAGAATGATCTTTCATTAAGAAAATCTAAGTCAATGTTTAGTAATCATCAATGAAACTAACAGAATGCTTTTAACCCAAGGTGGAACTAACTCTACTAGGACCAAATATCATAATAAACTAAATGAAAACCAGACTCTTGACGTTTATTAAAGACTACGCAGAAAGGTAGTTTGTATGTGCTTCCCCAATTGAAATAAACAGAGTCTTACAATAGAGAATTTTGACAAGCTAGGTACCATCTTTTGAAATTTGGATCAACTAGGGTATCCCAATTGTTTGTGTATTAAATCTAGAGAGTCGGAGGCTGAATAGACTGTAACAAAGCTGGGAGGACTGAAATAATAAGGTCCATTTGATTCATACCCTTAGACAATCATTCTTGCCATACTAGGCCCTTATAACAAAGAATTCACTAAAGAATGAGATGAAACAATTTAAGGCTCTAGCCGAACAACTCGTTGACGGAAGGCTAAAGGGACAACCAGGGACAAAGAGAACATTATTTAGAGTAAAGAAAGGTAAAAAATTGACTTGACCTACTCCAATTGTTATGGTTTGAGAACCATTAGCTAAGGTAGCAATAGGAAGGGAGTAATACTAAACATTATATATTTGTTACTAGAAATGTGATTGGAAGCACTCGAGTCCATGACCCAGAGATGAAGTATGGTGGATCGTGAGAAACAAGCAATAAGATGGCCAGTTTGAGCAACAGAAGAGATTGGTGGAGATGTGTGCTTACTCGCCTGATACTCAAGAAAGTCATTGTATTCTACTTAGATAAAGAGAACAATTGATTGGTTGGAGTACTAGTGGATTCAGTCTTAGCAACATGAACATCTTTTTGTTTACCATGTAAAGAGTAGCACACATCATGGGTATGGCCCAACTTGTTACAATAGTTACACTTTGACTGAGGTCTCCCACAGCGGCCTCCTTGTCGATTTCCAGTCCTAAATGTAGCTTGAGATGCTAGAACAGATGATTTTGTTGATTTTTTTGAGCTTGATTGACATGTTTTTACTTCATTTATTCCAATCAGTTGCGATTTTTGAAATTCTTGGTCCTCATTTGTTGTTTGTATATATTGTTATTTTCTCTTTTATTGCATATTCATTATCTTGTTTTTTTTCATCCGCTTCAAGCTTGCGTTTTGCACTTGAATATCCAGTTCACATGTTGATCTTTTCTATGATTTTTGCCTGTGACATTTTTATGTGTGTGCAGATCCTGGATGAGATGCCTGTCTTTTACAATCTGAGTACAATTGAAAAGCGTGAAGTCTTGATTATATTTCTGCAAATAGTGCGCAACTTGGACGATGAAACACTTGTTAAAGCTTGGGAGCAGAGCATTGCCCGTACCAGATTATTCTTTAAACTCTTAGAAGAGTGCTTGATGCATTTTGAGGTTGAAATCTGAACTGCCATTTATTTAACATTCAGAAGCTCAGATTTCATGTTCATTTGACGACCCGTGTGGTTGCAACCTTAAAATGATTTTGATAGCCAATTCAGGATTTTTTTATGCGTTTAATGGTAAAAACTTCTGATATGCTTCCCAAACATAGTCACATGAGAAAATAGGAACATAATGTAGCTGGATGACATAAATTAGGTATTTTGTGCCGTAGGACGAGTGTTTCATTAGCAGTGGTTTGAGTTTAAACTGACTTGTTTGCCAATGTGGTCGTCCAAGAGAAACAGAATTCACTATGTCAAATGTCTTGTGTTATTTTCCTGATCAAATTTTAGGATAGTGGTAATAGACCTTTTAACATTTAAGAACGCTTCAGGAACAAACTTAAAAGTACTAAAGGTGATGGATAGGAGAAAATAGCACTTCCTCTAGTCCAATATGAATAAACTGTTGGGGTGACACACCCCTTAAAGAAGATACTTAAAGACATTAATCAAAGGGTAATTTTTCTATATTACCATTTTGATTCTTCCCAAACTCTTCTTAAAAGTAGAGGAAGTCACTATCTGGGATTTAAAAGTAGTTGAAAACCCCATTGAAAAGAAGGGTAATTCTGAAAAAAAATAATTAAGTCTTGAACTTTGAAAAATTCCTTTATTTTATATTGGACTGGAGGGAGTATTTGTTTTTAGATTAAAAGGTTCTGTCACACCACTAAATCATTTAATTTTTCTAGAACAGGGCATACCATTGGACCTTCGTGGGAAATAATTTGAACATAGCAATTTTGCCCTCTAGAAATGCTGGTGTTTGGTGTTATTTGTCTGTCACTAGACCATTTGGCTCTGTGGTACTCATGTTGATTCTACATATTTTGCAGCATAGGAAACCTGCTGATGGCATGCTTGTTGGTAGTAGTTCTCGTAGTGTGATAGGGGAGGGACCCGCATCCCCAAAATATTCTGACAGACTTTCACCTGCAATTAACCACTACATGTCTGAGGCAGCAAGACAAGAAGTCAGAGTACGTTATATGTGTTCAAAGTTGACCAACTCTTTTGAGCTTCACAAGTTTTCAGTGTTACACATGCACTCTCTCTCTCCCCCTCCCTTCTTTTGTGATAGAACTGTTTCTAAGATCTATACATCTTCAGGGAACTCCGGATAATGGTTATTTGTGGCAGCGGGTTAACTCCCAATTAAGCTCTCCTAGTCAGCCATATTCATTGAGAGAAGCCCTAGCTCAAGCCCAGTCCTCCAGAATTGGAGCTTCAGCACTAGCATTAAGGGAATCCTTGCATCCAATCTTAAGGCAAAAGCTGGTATTCCTCTATGGGTTTTATTTGCTTTACTTCCTAGATTGAGAAACCTTGGATTACTTCCTATGGCTAGTCAGAAGTCATAAAACCTTGTGACACGTACATTTGCAGCATGAAATGACTCTTTAGCTCTTTATCTTTCTGTCATAAACTAGTTTCTGTCACTTAATCGTAAGATCATTTCAGGAACTTTGGGAAGAGAACCTGAGTGCTGCTGTTAGTCTTCAAGTTTTAGAAGTTTCTGAGAAGTTCTCACGGACTGCCGCAACGAAGCGTATTGCTACTGATTATGGAAAACTTGACTGTATCACATCCATATTTATGAATGTGTTCTCACGAAACCAACCACTCTCTTTCTGGAAAGCACTGTTTCCTGTCTTCAACAGTGTCTTTGAACTTCATGGAGCTACATTGATGGCAAGAGAAAATGATCGTTTCTTAAAGCAAATTGCTTTCCACCTTCTTCGGCTTGCAGTGTTTCGAAATGACAATATCAGAAGAAGGGCTGTAATTGGGCTGCAGATACTTATACGGGTAAGGCTTGTAACAGAAGTTTGTATATATTGTTCCTGTTCGCTTAGTTACCAGTTTGAGTAATCTTTATGTATTGATTGCTAAACTTAGTTTTGTTTCAATCTGCAGAGCTCGTTCTCTTATTTTATGCAGACGGGAAGATTAAGAGTCATGCTAACCATTACATTGTCAGAGTTAATGTCTGAAGTTCAAGTAACACAAATGAAACTTGATGGAACACTAGAAGAAAGTGGTGAAGCTCGTCGTCTTCGAAATTCTTTGGAGGAAATGGCAGATGAGGCTAAGAGTTCCTCCTTATTACTTGAGTCTGGGCTCCCACAAAATGCACTGGCTGCTGTTCCAGAAGGATCAGCAGAAAACCTCTGGTCCTGGTCTGAGGTGAAATTTCTTTCTGAGAGTCTTCTTATGGCTCTTGATGCCAGCCTGGAACATGCACTTCTGGTAAGTTTTGACCTCCTTAATCACTGCTCTTAAGTTCAAACTATTAATATTCTGTAATAAAGTTTTTTCATTGACTCTCTTGTAATCTCTTGCACAATTTTCCTGCAGGGTTCTGTTATGAATGTCGACAGGTATGCAGCTGCAGAGAGCTTTTATAAACTAGCGATGGCATTTGCTCCTGTACCAGATCTTCACATAATGTGGTTACTGCATCTTTGTGAAGCTCATCAGGAAATGCAGTCTTGGGCTGAAGCTGCTCAATGCGCTGTTGCTGTTGCTGGTGTAGTGATGCAGGTAACTTGATTGCCTTACCTTCCTGTTTCTTGTAGTGATGTTGGAAGGAAGAAGTAAGTAATCCTGCTTCACCAAGAAAACTCATCTTTTGTTGGTCGTTTCCAAGTTAGTGCCGGAAATCCTTTCCTTATTTGTTTCCTAGTTAAACTGGGACTGATCGTCTAATTTTGACAAAAATCAGCATCTAGACTTTAGATTTACAGCTTTGTATGGTGGGGTACTCTTTTCTGCTATAGCATTTAATTCTATTCTGCAGTTACTTGATTTTTCTTTGCTGATGAGAATGCAATCTTCTGCTGATCATGTTATAACCTTATTGGTGCACCATTTACTTTAACTTAAAGGTAAAAGATGCGACCAAAAAAAAAACCTTCTAAGTTATGTGTTTTAGCCCTTGTATTCTGGTTTAGAGATTTGTGCGCACATGTAGGGACAACATGGAGATTGAAAGAACATCTAGTTTTAGAGAACTCCTAATGTGCTTTAAAATCTGAATGTATCAAACGAATAATTGATTGACTAATGCAACAATACTTCTACTCAAACTTTGTATACTTGATACTAATGCGCATGTATGCTTTAATTTATCAATAACTCTGGTCTTGATGAGTTTAGAACCTAGATTCATCTTGGTTCACATGCAAATTTGTTCTCTAGCCTCATTTTCTCAAAACTTTTTTGGAGTCGTCATTTCGCCTCTATTAATGGGAGATCTAGATTTCTTGAAAGATCAGGTCATCTACTTGGTCCTTGGACATGAAGAGGCCTAAATCAATGACCTCTTGCGAGAAGGTCTCCAAAATTCGTCTATCAAAATTGTTGCCTTATGTGCAAGAATAATGGGGTGTACTCTCATTTATTTGAGGAGTTATCCTTCTCCACAAGAGTCGTGGAGACATCTATGCAACCTGAGTGATTCTATATGACTCCTTTTTCCATTGCTAAGTTTATCTGTCAAACTAAAATATTATAATATGATGAGTGGTAAGTTTTTCAAAAGAGTGCTTGATTGGTTATAGTTACCTTTATTAAAAAAAAGAGTGCTTGATTGGTGGTTGTGATGTGGTGATTTAATAGATGACATAGTGCTAGAGAATGTTCCAAGGTTGGTTTATATCCTAACGGTTTTTAAATACATAAGGATTCCATGTTGTATGTGACCCAGACCCCACTTTGTGGGATTCCACTGGGTATGTTGTTGTTGTTGTTGTATGTGGTGTAATGCAGTAGGCCTTTCATGACACCCCCTTGGTTATTGGAAGGCTTTCTCAATTTGATGGGAGTCTTAGTGGGTGATATAGTTCTTACCCAAAAGAGAAATCGAATTACTCAACGACTTCTTTGAATGCTGTGTTGTTGTCACTATTCTTATTGCCATGACTTAGGACTGTGTTAAACCCTGGAAATGACTTAGAAGAGTGTTTTACATGAAGTGGATGGAGCATTGTCTAATTTTCAACATACAGTTTGAAATATTCTGCATCTTTATTGGAAGCAAAAAACTTTTTAGAAGGTACCAATTAGTTTAAATTTGATTACCAAATAAAAACTAGTTGAAGTAAAGAAGTAGGTTTAGAGGATATAGATCAGTTTGTAGATTTATTAAGATCTCTGTAAGTATCTTCTTTTCTATTTGTTTTTTTTATCTAGCACTTTTTCATGGTGTCCAGCATGTCCTCAATGCTGAGGAATACACATTTACCAGTTTAAAAAAAAAAAAAAAAACTAGTTGAAATTTTCATTAGGTCTGATATTTGATAGTATATCTATTTAGTTTGTTTGAAGATTTTATGTTACTGAAGGGATAAGTGTGAGATAAAATCTCTAGTTTTAGAGAATCCATAATTTGTCTTAAAAGACAAGTTCTTGAGTGTTATAGAGAAATAGGCACAAATGAAGGGGAGTAGTTAGTTAGGATTCATAGAGATGACCCGGCTAGTTTCAGATTGAGGAATGGTTATCCTAATAGGGTCAAGTATTTTTGTGCATCTTTTCAGAGATTTCTTCTCTATGGATGTGCTTGAATTCATCACTCCAGTACTACCTGATGCCCATGTGCATCAATTTCTCCTGACACTTTCAATTACAGTTAGCCTGGTTTTTAGCGACCCAAAACTGATGCTAAAAGTTGTAGTGTTAGATATTGGGTGCTTGAACTAAGTCTACTAGGTCTTCAGTGATGCTGATGCCAAGAGGCATATGTTTTCATGGAATGATCTTCTAACATTGCTTTTTAACTTTAAGAAGTTGAAGCATGGCTAGACATATGTTGTGCTGTGATACTGATAGGTATCTATCTCCAGGCCCTTGTGTGTAGGAATGATGGTGTCTGGAGCAAGGATCACGTGAGTGCATTACGCAAAATATGCCCCATGGTCAGCAGTGACATCACTTCTGAGGCTTCAGCAGCTGAGGTGGAGGGATATGGTGCTTCAAAACTCACAGTTGACTCGGCTGTGAAGTATTTACAGCTTGCAAATAAGCTTTTCCATCAGGCTGAGTTGTTCCATTTCTGTGCAAGCATTCTAGAACTCGTAATCCCAGTAAATAAAAGCAGGAAGGCATATGGACAGCTTGCAAAATGCCACACAACACTTACTAATATCTATGAGTCCATCCTTGAGCAGGAATCAAGCCCTATTCCTTTCACAGACGCCACATATTATAGAGTTGGATTTTATGGTGAGAAGTTTGGGAATCTGGACAGGAAAGAATATGTTTATAGAGAGCCTCGTGATGTGCGATTAGGTGACATAATGGAGAAATTGAGCCATATCTATGAGTCGAGAATGGATGGAACTACATTACACGTAATTCCTGATTCAAGACAGGTCAAAGCAGATGAGTTGCAGCCTGGAGTCTGCTACCTGCAAATAACTGCAGTTGATCCAGTAATGGAGGATGAAGATTTAGGAAGCAGAAGGGAAAGGATATTCTCTCTTTCTACAGGAAGTGTCCGTGCTCGTGTCTTTGATCGGTTTTTGTTTGATACCCCTTTCACTAAAAATGGAAAGACCCAAGGAGGCTTGGAAGACCAATGGAAGCGGCGAACAGTTCTGCAAACTGAGGGATCTTTTCCTGCGCTAGTGAATAGACTCTTGGTTATCAAATGTGAATCCCTTGAGTTCTCCCCGGTTGAGAACGCAATTGGAATGATTGAAACTAGGACAGCTGCATTAAGGAATGAACTTGAAGAGCCTAGAAGCTCAGAAGGCGATCAACTTCCCCGTTTGCAGAGTTTACAGAGGATTCTTCAAGGTTCAGTTGCAGTTCAAGTGAGTGTTCATGTCTTTGTATATTCACTTTTCTTTAGTACATCACCAGATTCTTTTCAATAGGTGCTGATATTTCTGCAAATTTTATGCATTTAGACAGGTTATGTTCAGCTTCTCCCTAATCTTTATCTTTTCCATCTAACAATGCATTTATGTTATCTATGGTTTTCTTGCTGGAGTTTGCTTATCCAAGTACAAATGGAACTTTTACAGGTTAACAGTGGAGTCCTCAGCGTCTGTACAGCTTTCCTTTCTGGTGAGCCTGCAACTAGGTTGCGTTCACAGGAGCTACAACAACTTATTGCTGCCCTTCTTGAATTTATGGCTGTGTGCAAACGTGCTATTCGAGTACACTTTAGGTTGATCGGGGAAGAAGATCAGGATTTCCATACTCAGCTTGTAAATGGGTTCCAGTCTCTCACTGCAGAACTGTCACATTATATTCCTGCAATTCTTTCAGAGCTTTAGCAGTATTTCTTATTTTTTTTTTTTTCTGTATGTAGTCTGTGTTCCTCCTATAATATGTTAATATTGTTTGCAATGACTTTGTTTTGTATTCAGGCTGGGTCTCTGTTCATAATTAGTCTTTGGTATCCTCATCTTTGTATTTAATCATTCCCTTTTCCTTTAAACTTACATGATCTATTCTGTGAATCTCAAAATTAGGCTGTTTGAAGAAACATTCCAGGTATATGTTCATCCTGACACTGCTGCTTTCCTGTAATCATCTCTTCAGCATTTCTGCAGTCAGATTTCCCTCCATTTTGTGTATGCCTCTTTCTTTCAGGAAAGTAGGATTATTGATTATTGCTTTTTCCGTACCTCCGGGAAAAGCATGAAAGAATGACACAAATGTACCCCTCTGTCACCCCAGAATGAAGGGTAATCTTGTAGCTATAGGCAAGGGAAGATGCATTGTTGGGTGCTCCAACTCTTTTTTTTTTTTGTTGAGGTCAAAACTTAACCTTTTTCGAGATAAGGGATGTATTGATTCAAGAGGAGAGAGGAGCCGTGTTGCCCCCCTCCCTCTTTAATTCATTCTTTCCTTATAAGTTCTCTGTGTTGTTTTTCTTAGTCATGTGTATGCTCTTGTTGCACGCATGCAGTAATGCCCTTAAAGCTGTGAAGACAAGTGAAATTACTCTGTTACACTTGGTCGCGTATACTACTAGTAGCATCACGTTTATTAATTAGATGATATTCAAACAAGTGAAATTGTAAGCTGGTAGAGTGGAAATAAAACACTTAAAGGTTGAAGATTATTGATCCACCTATGCATGCGCCTTTACGATCTGCCAGAGATGGTAGAATACGGTTTATGGCATAGTTATCTCCTATAATTGCCCAACTGAAGGATTGTGTAGTGTTTTCTTTTTGTTAACTTGGTAGGATGTTTGGTTTCTTAAGAATAAGTTGATCTTGACATATTTCCCATAACAAAGCAACCGTTGATATTGAAGCAGCTAGCACGTCTCTGAACTTGGCTTTTGACCAGCAGTACAGAATAAGCAAAGATGCAAAATCTCCATGTTGAGTACAAGAAAAATAATCAGAGATACTTGGTCAAATCATTCTACGTTATATTTCTTATCTGCCTCTTTTTGGTTAAATGGACTATTTATCATATATCATATTAATCCTAGGCCCGCCTATGTGGTGCCACAACAAATCATGATTCCCTTTTAATTTATTTATTTTCAAAACTAGCCTTCCCCTCCTCTCAGAAATCTTCACAACCGTCACAGCCATCTTTTAAATTAAGCCTCCACCAAATCAGCCTTTGTACTTAAACAAATGATTGCTAGATAGGAATACCCAGCTAAACTTAAGTTTAACCAACTGGTACCAGAATGAAGTATTGGGCTAAACTATGAGAGTTAGCTGGCTCGGATGAATATATAACAGCTATACCTTAAGAAATTACTTTTTAATTTTGGAATTGTGAATGCTTTTTCTTTAATCCTATGTATACTTGCATTGTTGCATGCATTAATCTACCATTTCTCGATAATCTTACTTTACCTTTGGTGATTTGAGTTAATCATTTTTTTGTCTAGGAGTGGTTTAATATAGATTGAAGGTTAATGTCATTTATTAGAGCTTTGAATGAAATATGAAGAGTTGCGACTTTCATTAAAAATTGTGACTTTTATGAAAAATTACAAGTTTTTAAAAAAAAATTGAAAGTAGGCATCAACCCATTTTATTAAAATAATAAAAAAGGAAACCCGGTCCACAGAAACAACAATGAACCAAACATAAAAAACAAAAACAAAAAGAGAAACACTGGACACCATGTCTGAATGTAGCTCAAGTTTGTCTCTTCATCTCCTCTTGACATTGAGACTTCTTCTCCTTGGATGAGACCTCTTCTCCATACAGGTAAGCTCTATGTAACCCTCCTCTGCTATTACTCTGTCTAATTTCAAATCTTTATGCTACAACTGCAAATGGTGGTCTTCCTTGAAATTTTGTTGAGTTTCAGATCCGTTGAAATGGAGCAGAACCCTTGTTGACCTGGGATTTTCCAAGAGGTAAAGATCGAAGCCAAACTTGTTTTGATGTAGCTTTCGCTAGTAGATAGTCGACTCCTGCTTACGTGATTGATGAAATCAAAATGGAGGCTAGCTCGACAACCCATGTAAAATTAGTAATTTCTTTTCTTAGATCTAAATCTGATGGATTGAACCCCACAAATGGGATTAATACAACCATCAAGATTTCGATCTATGAAGAGAAAATACTAACTCTATGATCTTGAATTTGAATCTGATTCTAGCATTGTATAAGTTCCAACACCAAACCTTTAACTACCAACTGAGAATCAGAAGCTCAATCTTTACTCATAGGTGCAAAGATACAGAATAAACTATCTAGAAGTAACAAAGTTAGTACAAATTTACTCGTCCTAGTTTATTATCATACGTGACACCTCAAAGCTCTCACCAGGTGCATGATACTTAACCAACAAAATCTAATTCAGACGAATTGAAGAGTACATAACTAACAACTAGATGAATTTATTTAGCACCATAGAACCTTAAGAGATATAGACATATTTTATAAAAACCTTAATGAAATTGTCTTATCCTTAAATGAGGAATGCCATGTTTATCTGCGTTAATGATTCTCCTACCTACAAGTGGTACATCTTGAAATTGTTTAAACTCAAAGGTACCTGCAAAATTAAAAGCTAGGTTAGTAAAATAATCAGCAAAAGTATTTCCCTCCCTTAAAGGAGTGTTGTACTCTTGTTGTCATCAATGTTCTCATTTTGTTAATATAATTGACCTCCAAAGCCACACTCCAAGGAACAATCCATTTTCCATTCAACATATTAACCAAGGATAAAGAGTCAGATTCTAGTATAACTGGTGACAAATCATTCTCCAAGCAAAATTGAAGACCTTCCTTCAAAGCAATAGCCTCAACCACCATGTTAGTTGTGTCTAGGATTCTTAACCCCTTTGCTCCTACTAGATTACTAGAAGAATCCCTAACACAAAAGACAATAGTACTAGGGCCAGGATTACCTCTTGATGCCCCATCAGTATTACATTTCCACCACCCCAAATATCATGCCCCGAAACTACCTCCAAGACGCGGACACGGGACCAAGGATCACGAGTGACCCCAAGCTAACCCTACTGGCACATCATAAGCATACTAAATAAACTGAATTAGGAAAGTACTGTGCGGAAGCTAAATCATAAGATAAACTAAAATGATGGGGAATACCCATAAACTATCTGAATATAAAAAAAAAACTGAGAGTTTAACAACAACTGAAAGGTCAAACACAAATGCTAATGTTGAATCTAACTATGTCTGAAAATAGCCTCTAACTGACTAGAATTGCTGGGACATGCCCCAACTAAATCTAGCAAAACTGAAATTAAAGAACTAAAAATAGAAAAGAAACCTATCTGTCATCCTCAGAGAATGAGGACTCACCACTAATGCTGCTGAGTGAAGATTGGGAACCGATCTATGCGTGATCTGTGATGAGTCCACAATTTGGACTCATTTAGGGCTTCATTTTAATAGAATTAGTGTCCTCAAATGCATATTTTGTCTCAATAACTGATGTAAATCTTCAAGTTTCAGGTATTTGGAGTTTGAGGCAAAACATGGACACTACTTGGCAAAAAGGAACAAAATGGCTGAAAAGACGAAGAAAAGAAGGACTGAGGATCGCCTAATGCATTAGGCGAGTCGCCGAATGGTCTCAACCTCGCCCAAAGTTCTAGAGTGTTGTGCCCAAAAGGAAAAGATCAAGTCGGCGATGAAAAAGAGCAGTCGACGCGTCGCCGAACAGTTCCGCGAAACAGTACTATATCGCCCAATGATCCAGAACGCGAAGATGCTGAAGGCAAAAGTTGAAAGGTGATGAAGTAGACCAAAGGGCGGATCGCCGAGTGCATCGACGATCCCGACTAATTGCGCCGAGTGATCCTTCGCAACAAATTTTTTTACAACTATAAAAGTTAGTTTGAATTTTTATCTATGTATGCAATTTTAGATACAACATTTTATTTTTCTAAGTTTTCAAGTAGAGAATATTTTTGCTTAGCCTTTGAAGATTTGAAGACTTCCAATTTCAAGAAATTGGAAGTGGGTGTTGAATATTCTTCATCCTAGACTCGTTTAAAGTGAATATAAATCATACCCAGCTGATGTTACTTCAATTTAGTATCATTTTCTTCCTCTTTTTCTATGTCTAGGTAAAACCCCAATTCATGGGGTGTGATTTTGTGAATATGGGTTAAATTTCCTGTTGGGTATTGCTTATTGTTAGTCTATTTGTTGTTTAAATGTGATTTCGTTTAGTAGTTATGTTTGATCTTAATGGGATTTGTAGTTGCAAATATGATTTCATCTTAGTGTTTTTGGGTTACTCGAGAGAGAGGTTTTAAAACTAAGACTACTAAATCGATAGCCGGTGGTTATTGGGTCGTTGTGGGTTCAGCTCGAGAGAGTGAATCCTAGGTCTTTTCCCACACATTCAGCTCGAGAGAGTGAATGGGCTAAGGTGGAGGCTGTGCTTAAAAGCGACAACTCGGTGTTCGAGAGAGACCGAGTTGATTCGGGGTAAGTTGCTCGAGAGAGAATTTACCCCTACTAAAGTCTAGCCTAGTTACAAATGTTCAACAATTGATTATCAATAACATTTATCCGATAGTGTAGTTTATCCCATATTCCTATCACATCCAAAGAATCCCATCTTCCTATATTCACATCTTTATATTTTCACTGTTTTTGTTCACTAGTTGAATGCAAAACCCTCCATGATAGTTGACATTCGTGTCAACCCATTGATTTATCATTTTTTTACTCGATAATGTTTTTAGATATGGTTAACTCTAGCATATTCACGCTTGACTCTTAATTCTCAGAAACCGTTCCCTTTGGACTCGACCCCAACCCATTTGGTTGGGTTATATTACTATTGTACGATCGTAGACACTTGAATTAGAAATTATGTCGTGATTACGCAAACATCAATCTGGAAGCTGAGGACCTGAACCTACATCACGAGAAGATGTAGCATAGAGTATACATCAGTACTTGAAAAGTACTGAGCATGCATGATAGAATAAAGCTGAACAATAAACATAACTGAACCACAACATATATCTGAGCAATGATAAGAGATAAGCATGATACTATACTGAGAATACCGAACATGAACTAACTGAATGCAATGACCAAGTTTATAACATGCTAAGACTGACATCTGACTGTAACTGAATACATGGTCAATGCAATAGAATCTGACTGTAAGAGAGCTACTAATAACCGACATAAAACCATATGAGCTAAAGGTGGAGTCTGATGTATACGCCTCATCGAGAAGACCCAATATACTCTGCCAGAGGTATACAGACATGACTGGCGTGATCACCAAAATGTAATGTCCAAAGAGGGGACTTATAAACCTACTGGGCACATAGTTCTGGGACTATTCGGGTACGCTGAACCCTAGTCCACTCGGTATTAAGCTACTCCCAATTGATTATGTAATTAACAATTTATGACTGAATTTTTGTAATATGGATAGCTCAAAATACTGACATGCAAAATCTGAGAATGCAATAATTATGATTGATAATGTGACATTCATAAACTGAAGCACGTATATCTGAAATAACTGACCTAGAATGTGTAATTCATGAACTAAACGAACTACATAGCTAGGGTTCTGAATATCATACAAGGAACTAAGCAACAATATGATAATCTGATTTGGATCAATATAACAGCTAAAACCCAATAATTTCTAATATTCAAGAAACCTTAGGTCTACATAATATTAAGGGAATCAAGATTCTGACTGAAATCTAGGAACCTAATGGGTGAAAGGAACCCACTAGTGAAATCCCACATACCTAGTGACGAATTCCACAGAGAAATCTTTCAATTTCGGGGCTGAAACTGATGAAAACCTGTTGTTTTCTTGGACTAGGGCTTGGTAAGACTCTTTTTCCTTCTTTTCGTTCAACTAGATGAATTTTTGGAGAATGAGTTGACTAGGGTAAGTTCTAGTTAAGTTACTAGGCTAAAACTGACCAAAACTATGTAGTTTAGGGGTCCAACGCATAAGGAAAAGACTAAACGACCCTTGACTTAAAAGCTATCGGGGCCACCGACGGAACTGACCGATGGTCCATGCTGGTCAACCGTCGATGGGGTTCTGGGGCTTGATTCTGAGGCCTCGATCCATGAACTTGGACCACGGTTCGTGGCCTGAACTACGGTCCGTGGGTCCGGCCGTGGGTCATGCCTTATGAACTTTTCTGGGCTGATTCTTGGGAGGGCTGCAGGTGGCCATCCATGGACCACCAAGATGGACCGTGGATCACCCTACAGTCTGTGGGTGCCAACCGTGGGTTGCACCTGCAACTTTTGGAAATTTGCTGGTTCGGTCTGTTTTCGGATACGGGGTGTTACACCAAAGGTGGTGACTTCTACCTCACCACCTTAGATATAAAAACAGGCTTGAAGCTATCAAGCAAAGCTACCATCTGAGGCCAATTTTCTGGGATATTAGAGTATTTAAATTTCAATTTAATGAAATTTCTAATAGTGTTGGAGATATCCCAAATTACTCTATTAGCAGAGTAAGAACTACCATGTAAGATGGAATTCCTCCTTTTCCACAGAAACCACAAGATAACATTAGGCAATGCATTAAAAGTCATCTTTTTCCTAGTTTTGCCTTTAACATCCCACCATTTCATCAATACTTGTTTTACCTGAACCCATGGTCCCAACAGACCAGCTGCACCTGAAAAAAACCTCCACACAAAATCTGCAACTTCCCTTTTTAGGAATAAATGATCCATTGTCTCATCAACTGGAATCACACAACAACCACATAGATGAGATATGTTAGGATTCCATTGTACCATTAAAGTAGCAACTGGGATTTTCTTTTGTAACGTCTCACAAATTGAAAGAACTAGAAAGAGTGATTTTTGGAAATAATAAAAAAAATTGGAAAATTGGTTAAGTTAAGTTTGAGTTTTTGGTCAAGTTCAAACGACCATAACTCCTAGCTCAGGATGATTTAAGTGTATTTCTAGATATCGTAGGAAATATTTTGGAATAATCTTTCCAACGCAGCCGAGTTTGCGTGATTCCGAGTTCGTATGAGTGAATTATGTCCATTGGAAGTTGGGCTGTTCAAATAAGGAAAGTCCAATCCGGATTTTAGAAGGGCATTATGGTCTTTTCACCACCCAATTAAGTTAATTCGTTTTTAGCAATTAAATTGGGTTCTAAACTTAATTGGTTCAGTTTAGACAATTGGAAATTTACGCTAGGGTTTTTGGAGAAGGAACGCAAGAGGAGAAAAGAGGAGAAAGAGCAAAGTTCGTCGTTCTTGAATGTTTAGCTTATGGATTTCAACAAGGGTTGATCCTAAAAGAGGTATGTGAGTCTTTCGTAGTGTTGGGTTCGTTCACCCACGTGCCAATCATGTTATTTCAGCGAAGTTTGTTCTAGAGAGTTGAAAGTTGATGAATCCTGAATGGTGTTCTTAAAATTGGCCTTCGTTATTGAGTTAGGTTAAGATTGAAGAGTCCTTTGAGGTTAAAATGTCGTTTCTTTGAGTTGTTTGAGTTAGATTCTTTTGTATACATACTAGGTATCTGAATCTAAAGGGATTTTGAGAATAAGAATTGAGTTTAGGTGCATTGGGGTTAGAAAATGAAGAAGGAACAAGTCGGGCAGAAACTGGACGCAGACCTGTTCCTTAGAAGTGTAACTTTCTCTTCGCGTCGTGGAGAGGTCATGGACCTCTCTGGCTCAAAAGTTATTTCGCGATCAAATAATTAAATGCACCTCCGCGTCGCGGACTAGTTTCTAGGAAGTGAATTCTTGATCATTTCTCATGTTTAGCTATCTAAAATCATTCCTAAACATCATGAGATCTTTCCTATGACAAATCACAATCCTTGAATCCATAATTCAATTCAAGGAAAGTTAAGAGTCAAGTCAAGAAAAGTTAAGAGTCAAGTCAAGAGAAGTCAAGAGTCAAGTTAAGAGAAGTTCATAAAGTTTTCCAAAAAGTCTTTTACAAATGTTTTAACTTTATTTTAAGGCATGAGTTTTGAGTTGAGTAAAGAGTAAAGTTTGAAGTTCATTTCTTCAAAAGAGTATATCGGGACTATGTATTCCCAAAGAGTAAATGTTTTCACATTTAAACAAGAAAGGAAACTGAGATTTCCAAAAGAGCCTTTGAGCTAGTTTTCTGTAAAGAGTAAGAGTAAAGTTCATTCTTCAAAGATTATACGGGAACTAAGTATCCCCAAGAGTTAAAATGGTTTCACATTTGAGCAAGAAAGGAAACTGAGATTTCCAAGAGAGCTTTTAAGCTAAGTTTTTGAGTAATTATCTCAAACCAAAGAAAGAGTTTTGTTTTTATAAACGTATGAGCTAAGCATATTTTGGGAGTAGTATTGAGCACCGATATGGGGACGAGTTTGAGTTCAGATAACTCACGTCTCCATAAACCATGTAGCCATCATGAGTAGTAAAGGATTATACTTTTTAGATGAATCCTTAAAATGCTTTTAGCATAGACTATTGGATCCACTTAGTTAAGCGTTCTATATGACGGCAAAGTATAGGATAATTCTGGCAGCGTGGGCAAGACGCTGTATCACCACTTAGGCTCGTAGTGATGGTTGTCGGTTAAAGAAACTCCCACAGAAACTATATTACTTTATTTTATGAGTAAAGTTGAGTTTGTTATTGCATTTTCTTTAACGAACTAAGTTGTTTTCTAATGTTTTAAAAGCTTTCTATTAATTGCATGCGTTTTATTGCTTTATATTGAGTTAAGTTATCCAGGAGTTGAGTAAATCCAAGGTAAGTGTTTCTTTCAGATTCTTTTCAAGCTTAAGTTATAGTTAGCATTCCAACTCGCATACTCGTACATTCAATGTACTGATGTCAGTTGGCCTGCATCTTATTATGATGCAGACGCAGGTAACCAGGATTAATATCCAGCGCCTCGTTGATCCAGTTGAGCACTCAGAGTCAGTTGGTGAGCCTCCTAGCTTTCCGAAGGATCCTCTTATTGCTTTCAGTAGTTTAGTTTATTAGGATGTCGTTGGTCTTGTAGCGACGTCTATCTCAGTTGTTTAGAGGCTTTATAGACAGAGTTATTGATGTTAGTTCATGAGTCTTTACTTTTCCTTTTCAGTTAAGTTGAGACTTTAGTTGCCATTTTGGCCAAGTTGAATGTTGACTTCTAATACATTCTAAGTTATATTTTGAGAAGTTCAGTGTACTTGTTTTAAAAGTATTTATCTTTAGTAAAGTCTTCCGCTGGGTAAATAAGTCAGGCCAAGGGTTCGCTTGGGGCCATCAATGGTTCTCGAGTGCCGGCCACGTCCAGGGTGTAGGCTAAAGTCTCTTTCTAACTCGTGCTTACACGTAACCAATTTTGAGCTGGCTTATGGTCGAGAGTGCCTTCATGAGGTGTTTCTTTCCTCGCGAGCTAAGAGAAACAAAGAGATGGTTGTTGACATGAGGAGCAGGCATTTCTTTCCTCGTAAGACATCCATGCTAATAAGTTACATGGGTATATTAAGGCTGATTATCCATGTGCAACAAGTTGTGAAGGAGCAATTGAGGGATAAAGAAGAGTTTAAGAACAAGAGAGTTAAGACATTAGGGAATGAATCCGGGTAGCAAAAGAGTAATGCGAACCGGTCTTCTTTCCAACTTAAGCAGAGAGGACCTGCTCCATCATCTGCTAGTGCACCTACACCAAGGAACAAATGTGAGTACAATAGTCAAAATTTTGAGAACTTCAGAGCTAGGCCTGCGCATTCACAAAGTAGTAAGGCACAAGGGGGTACTAAGACTCCTGCATGTGCTAAGTGTGGTAGGAGCCACTCAGGGATGTGTCGTGATGTTTCCACTAGTTGCTTCAAGTGTGGCCAGAAATGTCATTTTATGAGAGAGTATCCTAAGATAAGACAATGTAATGGTAATGAGGGCAATAGAACCCAGACTTCTTCAGTTGCTCCACCAGATAAAGCTGCATCTAGATGAGCTACTTCAAGGGCAGGCGAAGAAGGAAACCGTCTTTATGCTATCGCTAGTCGCTGAGTGCAAGAGGATTCGCCAGATGTTGTCACTGGTATGATCCAAGTCTTCAATTTTGATGTTCTTCCTGAGCAACTTCTTGAGCCCTTTAGTGTTTCTACACCTGATGGTGAGTCTATTCTAGCAGAAAGAGTCTATCGTGATTGTTCCATTTCCGTCAATCATAAGAGTACCATGGTTGATTTAGTTGAGTTAGACATGTTAGATTTTGATGTCATTCTAGGTATGGACTGGCTTCTTTCCTGTTATGCATCAATAGATTGTAGAACTCGAGTAGTCAAGTTCCAATTTCCAGTGAACAAGTTATAGAGTTGAAGAGCAGTTTAGCAGTGCCTAAGGGTCGTTTTATTTCGTACCTTAAGGTGAAAAAGTTAGTTCTAAGGGGTGTGTCTATCACTTAGTCCGAGTTAATGACTCTAGTGTTGATATACCTCCTATTCAGTCAGTTTCAGTAGTAAAAGAGTTTCTAAAAGTTTTCCCAGATGATTTTTCGGGAGTCCCTCCTGAGAGAGAGATAGACTTCGTTATAGATGTTCTTCCAGATACTCGTCCTATCTCTATTGCTCCATATAGAATGGCACCAATAGAGTTGAAAGAGCTTAAAGAACAATTGAAAGATCTCCTTGATAAGGGTTTTATTCGACCAAGTGTCTCACGTTGGGGCGCTCCGGTCTTATTTGTGAGAAAGAAAGATGGTTCCCTTAGGATGTGTCTAGATTACCGTCAGTTGAACAAGGTTACCATCAAGAACAAGTATCTTCTTCCAAAAATTGATAATCTTTTCGATCAACTTCAGGGTGCTTCTTGTTTTTTTAAGATAGACCTCAGATCTGGCTTCCATCAGTTGAAAGTAAGGGAATGTGATATTCCCAATACAATATTTAGGACCCCGTCTGGTCACTATGAGTTTCTAGTCATGTCGTTCAGTTTGACCAATGCACCTGCATCGTTCATGGACCATATGATTAGAGTTTTCAAACCTTATTTAGATATGTTTGTTATCGTCTTCATTGATGACATACTAATTTATTCAAGGAATAGAGAAGATCATGCTAGCCATTTTAGAATAGTTCTTCAGACTTTGAAAGATAAGGAGTTATATGATAAGTTCTCTAAATGTGAGTTTTGGCTTGAGTATGTGGCGTTCTTGGGCCATATAGTTTCCAGTGATGGAATTAGAGTTGATACCCAAAAGATAGAGGCAGTGCAAAATTGGCCTAGAACCACATCTTCAACTGATATTAGGAGTTTCTTGGGTTTGACTGGATATTATAGAAGGTTCGTAGAGGGGTTCTCATCTATTTTGTCCCCTTTGACCAAGTTAACTCAGAAGACAATGAAGTTTCAATGGTCTGAAGCTTGTGAGAAAACCTTTCAGGAATTGAAAAAGAGGTTGACTACTGCCCCAGTATTCACCTTACCAGAAGGTACGCAAGGCTTTGTTATCTATTTTGATGCGTTTAGAGTTGGTTTGGGTTGTGTGCTAATGCAGAATGACAAAGTTATAGCTTATGCCTCCAGACAGTTCAAGGTTCATCAGAAGAAATACCCAACCCATGATCTGGAGTTGGTTGCCGTAGTATTTGCTTTGAAAATATAGCGTCATTATCTTTATGGTGTTCATGTGAATATGGTCACTGATCACAAGAGTCTTCAGTATTTGTTTAGTTAGAAAGAGCTTAATCTCCTACAGAGAAGGTGGTTAGAGTTACTTAAAGATTATGACATGAGTATTCTTTATCACCCTGGTAAGGCTAATGTTGTTGCTGATGCCTTGAGTAGATTATCTATGGGTAGTACCGCCCATTTTGAAGAAGATAAGAAATAGTTAGCAAAAGAGGTGCATAGACTTGCACGACTAGGAGTTCGACTAATGGATTCCACAAAAAGAGGAGTAGTGGTGATGAATGAGCCTGAATCATCATTAGTGTTAGAAGTAAAAGATAAGCAAGACCAATATCCTTTATTGTTTGAATTAAAGGTAAGTGTTCATAAGCAAAAAGTGATGACTTTTGAACAAGAGAGAGATAGTGTTTTGAGGTATCAAGGTGGATTGTGTGATTGATTTCAAAGGTAATTGGGATGATCACCTACCTCTCATTGAGTTGCTTACAACAATAGTTGCCATTCTAGCATCCAGATAGCTCCTTATGAAGCTCGTTATGGGAGAAGATGCAGATCTCCTATTGGATGGTTTGAAGTTGGTGAAGCTGGGTTGATAGGACCAGACTTAGTTCATCAAGTTATGGAGAAAGTGAAAGTGATTCAAGAAAGGTTGCAAACAACGCAGAGTCGTCAGTAATCTTACACTGATGTTAGAAGAATAAAGTTAGAGTTCGAAGTAAATGATTGGGTTACTTGAAAGTTTTACCCATGAAGGGTGTTATGAGATTTGGTATCAAGGGGAAACTTAGCCACCGGTATATTAGTCCTGACCGGATATCAAAAAGGGTTGGAAAGGTAGATTATAAGTTAGAGCTACCACAAGAGTTAACAATAGTCCATCCGGTGTTCCACATCTCCATGTTGAAGAAGTGCATGTGAGATCCTTCACTTATCATACCAACTGATAAGTGATCAAGGATAACTTATCTTATGAGGAGATTATCTTATGAAGAGATTCCGATTCAGATTCTAGGTCGGCAAGTTCGCAAGTTGAGGACTAAGAAAGTAGTATCAGTCAAAGTTCTGTGGAGGAACTAGTTTGTTGAGGATGCTACTTGGGAAGCTGAGGAAGATATGAAGAAGAGATATCCACATCTCTTCGAATTCGGAGAAGTTCCAAATTAAAGTACTAATCCTTTTCTTGGCTTTTATTTATAAGATTAGCATGTTGGAATTGCATTGCTTGTTGGGTGTTTGAGCTGATTGTTAATGTTACACCCTTAGCCTACTAAGATTAATCTCATTCGAGGACAAATTTTGGAAGAGGAAGATATAGTAACGCCTCACAAATTGAAAGAACTAGAAAGAGTTAGAATTAGAAAGGCTGATTTTTGGAAATAATAAAAAAATCTGGAAAATTGGTTAAGTTAAGTTTGAGGTTTTGGTCAACTTCAAACGACCATAAATCCTAGATCAGGATGAGTTAGTTGTGTTTCCAGATATCGTAGGAAAGATCTTGGAATAATCTTTCCAACGCCGTCGAGTTTGTGCGATTCCGAGTTCGTATGAGTGAGTTATACCCATTGAAATTTGGGCTATTCAAATAAGGAAACTCCAATCCGGATTTTAGAAGGGCATTCTGGTATTTTCACCACCCGATTATGTTAATTCGTTTTTAGCAATTAAATTGGGTTCTAAACTTAATTGGTTCAGTTTAGACAATTGGAAATTTACGCTAGGGTTTTTGGAGAAAGAACGCAAGAGGAGAAAAGAGGAGAAAGAGCAAAGTTCGTCGTTCTTGAAGGTTTAACTTGTGGATTTCGACAAGGGTTGATCCCTAAATAGGTATGTGAGTCTTTCATAGCGTTGGGTTCGTTCACCCACGCGCCAATCATGTTATTTCAGCAAAGTTTGTTCTAGAAAGTTGAAAGTTGATGAATCTTGAATGGTATTCTTGAAATTGGCCTTTGTTCTTGAAATTAGGTTGAGATTAAGGAGTTCCTTGAGGTTAAAATGTTGTTTCCTTGAGTTTTTTGAGTTAGATTCTTGTGTATAAATACTGGGTATCTGAATTTAAAGGGAATTTGAGAAAAAGAACCAATTTTAGACGAATTGGGGTTAGAAAATGAAGAAGGAACAAGTCGGGCAGAAACTGGGTACCAGGTTCGCGGACCTGTTCCTCAGAAGTGTATCTTTCTCTTCGCGTCGCGGAGAGGTCACAGACCTCTCTACCTCAAAAGTTATTTCGCGATCAAATAATTAAATGCACCTCCGCGTCGCGGACTAGTTTCCAGGCAGTAATTTCTTGATCATTTCTCATGTTTAGCTATCTAAAATAATTCCTAAACATGATGAGATCTTTCCTATCACAAATCACAATCCTTGAATCCATAATTCAATTCATGGAAAGTTAAGAGTCAAGTCAAGAAAAGTTAAGAGTCAAGTCAAGAGAAGTCAAGAGTCAATTTAAGAGAAGTTCATAAAGTTTTTCAAAAAGTCTTTTACAAATGTTTTAACTTTGTTTTAAGTTTTGAGTTTTGAGTTGAGTAAACAGTAAAGTTTGAAGTTCATTTCTTCAAAAGAGTATATCGGGACTATGTATTCCCAAAGAGTAAATGTTTTCACATTTAAACAAGAAAGGAAACTGAGATTTCCAAAAGAGCCTTTGAGTTAGTTTTCAGTAAAGAGTAAGAGTTAAGTTCATTCTTCAAAGATTATAGGGGATCTAGGTATCCCCAAGAGTTAAACTATTTTCACATTTGAGCAAGAAAGGAAACTGAGATTTCCAAGAGAGCTTTTAATCTAAGTTTTTGAGTAATTTTCTCAAACCATAGAAAGAGTTTTGATTTTACAAACATATGAGCTAAGTATATTTTGGGAGTGGTATTGAGCACCGATATGGGGACGAGTTTGAGTTCAGATAACTCACATCTCCTAAACCATGTAGACATCATGGGTAGTAAAGGATCATACTTTTTAGATGACTCCTTAAGATGGTTTTAGGATAGACTAGTGGATCCACTTAGTTAAGCGTTCTATATGACGACAAAGTATAGGACAGTTCTGGTAGCGTGGGCAAGACGTTGTATCACCACTTAGGCTCATAGTGGTGGTTTTCGGTTGGAGAAACTCCCACAAAAACTATAATACTTTATTTTATGAGTAAAGTTGAGTTTGTTATTGCATTTGCTTTAACGAGCTAAGTTGTTTTCTAATGTTTTAAAAGCTTTCTATTAATTGCATGCGTTTTATTGCTTTATATTGAGTTAAGTTATCCAGGAGTTGAGTAAAGCCAAGGTAAGTGTTTCTTTCAGATTCTTTTCAAGATTAAGTTATGTTTAGCATTCCAACTCACATACTCGTACATTCAATGTACTGATGCCAGTTGACCTACATCTTATTATGATGCAGACACAGGTAACCAGGATCAATATCCAGCGCCTCGTTGATCTAGTTGAGTACTCAGAGTCAATTGGTGAGCCTCTTAGCTTTCCGAAGGATCTTTTTTTTTGCTTTTAGTAGTTTAGTTCATTAGGATGTCGTGGGTCTTGTACCAACGCCCATCTCAGTTGTTTAGATTCTTCATAGACAGAGTTAGTGATGTTAGTTCATGAGTCTTTACTTTTCCTTTTCAGTTAAGTTGAGACTTGAGTTGCCATTTTGGCCATGTTGAATGTTGACTTCTAATACATTCTAAGTTATATTTTGAGCAGTTCAGTTTACTTGTTTTAAAAATATTTATCTTGCGTAAAGTCTTTTGCTGAGTAAGTAAGTCAGGCCAAGGGTTCGCTTGGGGCCAACAATGGTTCTCAAGTGTCGACCACGTCCAGGGTGTAGGCTCGGGGAGTGAAATCTTTCTCCACACCTTCCAAGGTAAGAAAGATATTTTAAAGGGGATGCCTTTTACCCAAATCTTCTTATAAAAATCAGTTTCCTCCTCTCTCTTGCTTATAAGATCCCAAGCACTTTTGAATGTGAAATGACCAGAACTGGTCCTTTGTCCACCATGGTTTATCACTAAGGTCTGGTTGTCTAATTTGGTCTATGTGCAATTTGACATGATCCACCACATGTGGAGGCAAGTGCCTCATCATCTTCTCATAATTCCAGCCATTCTCACTCATTAAGGTATTAATATATGTTAGATTGTGGTAGGTCTGAACTTCAGTTGGTTGTGAAAATAGAGTCCCTTGCCTTGTCCAATTATCAAACCATATTGAAGATGTACTACCTCTTGGCTCCCACCAAATAGACTGTTCAAAGATATCCCTGTCCATCAACATTTTCTTCCATATTTGAGATCCACCTTTCTATTGTACCAAACTAGGAATTTGCTGCTTGCAATATTTATTCCACATAAAATTGGTCCATAATGATTTTTGAGTTCTAAATTTCCACCAAAGTTTAGCATATAGAGCTTGAGACAAATCAAACATAGATCTAAAACCAAGACTACCCTCTTGTTTGGGTAAGCAAACTTCATTCCAAGCAGCCCAATGCTTACTCTTTCCTGTTACTTTATTACTCCAATTTCTTTTAGTAAAGATTCTATGGAGTTCTTTTAAGACACATATAAGAGGTACAATAGCTGATAGAATATGAATGGGAACACTTTGCAAAGCACTATTGATTAAAACTTCTTTACCTCCATAAGATAACATATTTCCTTTCCAGGCTTGTATATTTGATTTGACCCTTGTAATAAGATCAGAATAATGCTCATTTCTCTTCTTAGTTTGTGATATAGGACATCCCAAATACTTAAATGGAAATTGGCCTCTACTGAAGCCTGTACACTCCTCAACCAGCAACCAGTCAGCAGCTGCTGCATTTTGATGCATATAAAAGGCACTCTTATCCTTGTTAATTTTATGTCCTGATTGAGCTTCATATTTCTTTAAAATTGACATGATCTTTGCCAATGAGTATCTGTGAGCTGATGCAAAAATAATAGTATCATCAACGTAAGCAAGATGATTGATATTGACACTCCATTTTGGCATCCCATAACCCTGAAATAGATCATCCTCAAATAAAGAGTTTAATGCCCTAGCCAATGCTTCAACAAATAGAATAAATAAGGCAGGAGGTAATGGATCTCCTTGTTTCACTCCTCTAGTAGAGTGAAAAAAGCCATGTAACTGACCATTTATAAGTACTGAGTACCAATTGATAGCAAGCAATCTCTATATTAAATTCACCACCAATTCAGAAAAGCCCATCTTTCTTAGCACTTTCATCATAAAGAACCAAGACACTCTATCATAGGCCTTTGCCATATCAAGCTTAATTACAACATTAGAAGGCTTATCCCTTTTCTTGATGTCTGTGACAACCTCTTGTGTTAATAGTACATTTTCAATTATACTTCTACCTTTCACAAAACCAGATTGATTTGCAGAGATGAGTTTAGGAAACATACCTTCTAATCTGTCATGAACAACTCTAGAAAGAATTTTGTTGATAAAGTTACTCAAACTTATTGGCCTTAAATTTGCAAAGGTGTTTAACTTGGTCTTTTTTGGGCAATAAGACCAAATTAGTGTGAGTAATAGATTTAGGAAGAGATTACCAACAAAGAATTCTTGAACCAATCTGAAAATATCTTGTCCTACAATCTCCCAACAACTTTGATAAAAATTACCAGTTAACCCATCAGGACCTCCAACACTATCCCCATTCAAGTTGAAAACAACTCTCTTTACTTCCTCAACATCTGGCTGTTTGCACAAATCAACATTTTCCTCTTCTGTGACAACATTAGGAATGTGTCTCAACAAAGAAAAGGAAGTAGCTTCTCTATCTTGGTGAAATTGGTCCTCATAATATTGAACATCTTCAACAACTATCTCATTATCTTCCATCAACCAATCACCTTGTCTATTTTGAATTCTGTTAATTTGCAACTTTTTCCTTCTACCTTTAACAATGCTGTGAAAAAAATTGGTATTTCTATCTCTATTTTCGAACCAATCATATCCATCTTTCTGCTGCCAAAAAAACCTCCTCAAAATGTAAGTACTTTTTATACTCAGCTTGGGCTCTATGTAGTATGTCTCTATTTTCAGCATTAGGGACTTCCTCAAACAATTGTTCTTTGATCTTGACAATATCTTCCCTAATTAGTAACTACTGAAAAATATCCCCAAAAGCTTCTTTACTCCATTTGGCCAACAGATATTTGACCCTTTTGATGTTCTCTTTAAAAAGAAAGAAAGGATTTTGGGATACATCTACAAGCCAGTTCTGCCTCACTACCTCCTTAAATTGAACATGCTCAGTCCCAAACTTAAGAAACTTGAATGGTTTCCTATGTCTAACCACCCCCTTTTTCATAGCCAATAACATAGGGCATGATCAGACCCTGTTCTTGCTAGATGTTCGATTTCCATAAAATTAAACCAATTTTGCATGTGCTGATTAGAAAGAACCCTTGTTGACACCCAATTTTGACCAACCTTTAATCATTTTTGGGAATGCTATTCGATTAAATACGTATTATTAAAACATATTTCGAGTTTAAATTTTTAATCGATTTTGTCTAAAATTATGAATTATTAAAGTATTTTATTATTATTAAATCATTATAGTTGAACTCGAAGCAATCATTTTACTCTGAGGTTTTAAATTTTAGTGATTTTTATTATATAAAAAATATTTTTATATTTATAGTATTTTAATTAAATAGCATTTCTTTAAATTTCCTCTAAATCATTTAAATTGTAGCCTATTTTATTCTAATTATTTCAATTCTAGCCTAATCAATTCCAATTTTATTTCAATAATAACCACCCTTTCATTGCAATTCTAGCTAGTTTTATTTCAATTTTGGCCAGTCCAAATCCTCAAGCCAATCTGATTTTAAGATTTCATCTTTTAATCTCGATTGTCCTTATTCCAAGATTGGATCCTAGCTCTTCATCTCTTTTAAATCAATGGTCCGAATTTATTAAGCTTTATTTTCCTATTTACACCTAAAAGACTCCTAAACCTAAAACTCATTCACTATTATCTTCCTCCCCTCTCACTCTAGTGCCGCTCCTCCTCCCTTTTTCTCTCCAGATCCCCGCCTCCGGTGAGAACCGAGAAGTGTCAGCGCCGCCTCACTCTCTTCCCATCTCTTTCCCCTCGTCAGTCTCCTCTCTTCTCCCCTCGCCCCTCTTTCCTTTTATCCTCCTTTCTTCAAATCGACGGAGAACATCCTCGACTAAGCGACCTTCGATCAGTGAGCAAGCGAGGCCTCGTGTCTCATCTCCTCTCTTCTCCGATTGGAATAAGCAGCAGCTCCGGCGAGAACTCCTCAGCGAGCAACGATGACAACCAGCAATGAGCAGCTAGCTCGGCAAGTTCAAGGGATCGATTGAAGACAGATGTAAACAGATCCATCCCTGGTTAATGTTGATTTCGATATACTCTCCTCAAATTTTGTTTCCTATCAGTAATATTGCTTAATTGTGGCAACTAGGAAATCCTATTATAATTAATACATATCCGTGTGATTTATGCACGCATAACTTTGGTAAGTGTATAATTGACCATTTTTCCAATATATTCCTTCTCTTCGATATATCTTTAATTAATATAATGGCTCTTTAATTGATTTCTCTACCTTAATTATAATGTGTACTGATGTTTACTCGTCTATTTTAGGTAAAGCCATTCAGTTAAGGTAAATAATTATGCTAATTGTATTTCTTAGTTAAGGAAATAAAATTTTCAGAATTGCTCTTGCTTTATGGGTTTTCCTTATTGGTATGCCATTCCCACTATAAAAAGATACCATTTTCCCTTTTTATTTACTCACGGTTTACACACGGTAAAACACACTGACTAGGCTTGAACACTTTAACAATTAGAAAAAAGTTCTCCACTCTTAATGAAAAGAAGTTTCTTGCATATTGGGAGTGTTCTCTCTTTGTAGCGTTGCTGTTTTGGATTGAAAACCTAGCTAAATACTTCATTGCTGATAACTATATTCTGCCTAATCGATTAGCTCTTCTTCATTGGTTTAAATTTCATCTGGCATCATCTATTTTGAATATTGTTGTATGTTTGAATGAATAAAAGGAATTGTACGAGCCAATCTTTTTCTCCTTTTGATATGTGATGTTATGTTTACTGTTTTCCATAATTCTTCAAGTTTTATGTTCTTGACTCTGCCTATGTGCTATGTTTTTATGTATAGATATTGTGTGGTCTCTGGCTTGTTTTGATTGTCTAGCAGGTTCTTCAAGAAAGGTTCGGATGTTTCGAAGATTTGCCATGGGGTGGGAATGTTTAGCAGAGCTTTGTTTATTCAAATTTATAATTTTGTGTCGGCTTGTAATAATTTGTATAAATGTTAACAATATGCTATACATATGACTTGGGGGATCGCCTAAGAGGGGAGGGTTTATGTGCTAACTATTTCTTTAGCTTTATTTTATTACATGTGAGTTTGCTATAGATAATATGCCTAGATGCGAGCATGTCGGAATTTCTTAAATAATCCGCCTAAAATCAACTCTTTGCTTACGTATAACTTGTCTTATCTTAAAACTGACTAATTTGTAATAAATAACCTTTAAGTATGTTGCACTATCTGATTTTCTAAATAATTGTTAGATACTTGGATTAATAAGAGTTTTGGATAATCTTTGGTGTGTTGGTAATCTAGATCTTAAGATTTATATGTTAATAACGTTTCGACACGCTAATAAATTTAAAAGGAGTAAAATCGGAGACTTTCAAGTGTTCATCTGCTCTAATTGTTATGTGTTAAATTAAAGCATGTTCACACCTAGAAATCATGCTCTTAAATAACAATTTGAATCTATGTTGTCTGATTGTACTGTTTGTGTGATATAAATGTGTTCTTCCATTTAGAAAGACTGCATATATGATTTTAATAGCCTAATAATTTTCAACTTATTTGTCAGTCGGTTTAATAGATGTTAGCAAACTAATTTACCTAGAAGTCATATGTAGGATCTGATTAAATATCCATAAAATTTGCCCGCTGATGAATAAATTCAATTTCACCTTAGTAACTATGCCTAAGATTTAATAGAACTAATATGGATCAGTTTAAAAATTCACATCATGTTAAAAGTAGTAATAAAGTTGCTGCATATTTTCTAACATTGCTAACAATTCCGTGATATAATTTTCTCTACCATTTAAGAATAAAAGTAAATTCATTTTCCTGTATGCTATAATCTGCCCCCAATTAGATAAAATGAAATTAAATCAATTCTGCTTTAATATTCTGGTTGTAATATGACTGTTTTGAAATATGCTCCAAAATAATTAATTTTCTGCATCGTAATTAACTGTTTTGCCACTTAAAATCAGCTATTGATTAATCTCTGCATCTATTAAACTGACTACCCCTTAAAATAAATTTCACATAATAGTCAAATCAGCTACTGATTAATCTCTACATCTATTAAACTAACTACCCCATAAAATAAATTTCACATAATAGTCTAATCTGCTACTGCATTAATATGCTAATTTTTGCATAATTTGTCACTTTAAATTTACTGTCCTAATAAAATTCTGCCCGAAATATTTTAGTTTCTGCATTATGAATAAATGTCATGCCACTTTTAATCAACTAATAAATAAATATTTCATGCATGCTTTATTAATAAAATAAATAAATTATGCATTGTGTCATAATCCCCTGTCCTTGTTAAATTATTTAGCACATTATTATGAAACTTGTTTATGTGTTTGTATGCCACACACTTTGCATGCGACCTTTTCACAGTTACTTGTGTTTGCCACCATGTTTAATAAAATCTAGAGGCCAATATGAGACATTGTGTGCCAAATGCTCGTTCAAATTGTTTTGCTTGGTGTTTAGGGGGCCTATTTAGAAGCATATATTTTTATTTTGGTATAAATTCACCCTAATAGTAGTCCAATGCCTCTTGGAGCTTAAGCGTGGACGCTAGGCACCTTTTAGAGATGAAATGCATGCAGAATATGGGGTAGGGGTAGTTTAGGCCCTATGAAGATGATGATATTGCCTCGAGCTGTAAATGACAAACATTTATTTTGTCTGTCCCTATATAGAAGCCGAGTGCTAATCCGTAAAGTTGTCACAGTCTCCCTTCCCTTCTCCCTTTTTATGTTTATAATAATTATAATTATTTGGGGTAGTTTAATAAAAAATAAAATTTGATTATCCTATTTGATTGTGCAATTTCTGTCTCATCGCTTATCTTCTATAACTGTTTCATGTTTAATATATATATTTAATATTATGTTATCGCCTAGTTTTGCATGCTTAATTAATTAAATAAATAACTTAAGTGATTTAATTGTTTAATATTATGTTATCACCTAGTTTTGCATGCTTAATTAAATAAATAAATAAATAAAGTGATCTTGATTGTTTAATGTTAATAATCACTTAGCAAACATGTTTTAAATAACCAAATAATGAATTGACTTTAATTGCTACTTGTAACCCCATATAAATTGCATGAGATACGGACGAGACCCACATTTATGGACCTTGAGGGATGCCTAACACCTTCCCCTCGAGGTAATTTGAACCCTTACCCGATCTCTGGTTCGTTGACCTTAGTTAGATTAGTTAGGTTCGATAGGTGCCCTAACACGCCTTAATTCGTTAGGTGGCGACTCTTCAATCCAACCCAAAAGCCCAAAAGAGTTGTTAGGTCGTGCACTCGAAAACACGTTTTGTGAAAAAATAGGGCACGACAGAATGACGAATCTACTGGGGATATTAGGTTCTAACCATTACGTGTCTCAATGATTTGTGTGGGGTTTACTTATTTGGTCATTTTATTTTTTGTTGGTTATTTGCTTGTTTAGATACAATTTGATTTCCCTGTTTATTGTGTATTTCCATGTTCCACCCTTTTTCCTTTTCCTTATTTGTTTATTTTTATGTTTAATCCCCTCATTTTTCCTTATTTGTTACTCGTATGCTTAATCCCATACCCTCTTTCCATCTTTGCTTGATTCTCCAATATGTTTGTATGTTTATTTCCTTTTATTTATGCATGTATTTATTTACTTATTTATTTATTTACCGCTTTTCATAAACTTCTTATATGTTACTGCTTTCCACCTAAAGTGCTAAATGTTATCGCTTTGATAAACTGACATTCCGCTCATACTTCCCCCTAATTGGGAACCTCTTCCTTTATTTATTTAGTTCTTGTGATGGTGTGTGACTATGCACATCTCACAAATACTCCAATGCTCTTCAAATACCCTGTATTAGAGAGATGGTTGAGGCATAGCATATGCGGATAGTTTTACTACCGTGGAACCATGTGCCTTCTCGCATAGAATCCCTTTCAAGTCCGTGTCAAGCCAATTCTTAGAATTCTCAATTAGGTCATACATGTTGCATAAGCCCTAGGCGGTTTGACCCTTGGTGTCAATCCGCATGATTAGTAGCCATCCTATCGTCTAAAGGGCCCCAACACTCTTTAGACAAATTGCATAATTATGTGTCAATGTGATCACGATAATTAAATTAAGCCAATTTTTGCCAAAATGGAGTTTAGAATTTGTTTGTTATTTTGTTTGCAGAGTCATGACCTTCCCATAATCCGCTGCCCCACAAATGGTCGTAAATGTAAACTACAAGCTAAGGAACTAGTGGATTGATATTAAAAAAGACCGCGAAAGAGAGATCCGTAAGTTGTTGGGCGATATTACCTACCTCATCTTTGTTATACCAAACCTTCACCTGATTAGGGCCTTGCTAGAATTTTAGGACCCTGTGAGAATGGTCTTCAAATTCGTGGATTTCGACTTGGCGCCAACGATTGAAGAGATAAGTGGTTTCATCGACATGCCATACCATGAATGTGAAATGATGGTACCATATAAGCCATCATCGAGGGAGTTTCTAAAAAGTCTGGGAATGAAGTCAAATCCAACCTTGCCTTTTTTAGACCTTGGGTGGATTCATTTTGACTTTCTATATTCACGCTTTGGCCGAGAGGATAGTTATTACTCTTTTAGTGATGAGTTTGAGTGCTCCGTCTAGAAATGGGAAACATATCGTCTAAATGCCTTTGCCATTGCCCTATTAGGATCCCTGGTTTTTCCTAAAATAAGAGGGCGGATCGACACACGTTTGGGTTATGTGGTCCGAGATTTTGTTCAAAGAGAGGGCGAACCTAGGAAAACTATAGTGCCCATGATCCTAGTAGAAATAATGAGGAGTCTGTCAGCATGCGTCAACGGTAGAATATTTTTCGAGGGATGCAACCTTTGCCGCAATTATGGGTTATTGAACACTTCTACCTACGATTTGACGCGGTAGACATCTTTCTTGGTTATGGCAACAAGATTAATAATCATCCAAGAATAATGGTAGCTTTCACCGCCCCTGTAGGATACGTAGACTGGCAGATATTTTTGATAGCGCTTGAGAGCTGCCGCATCCAATGGAAGCTCCATTGGTTGTCCACCCTTCATGCAATAGTAAGAGGCAATGACTGATACTTCATTGAGCTTATTGGCTTAAAGGGCGTTCAACCATTCGCTTCTCTTCGAGTACTCCGTCAATTTGGGTAAACTCAAGTAATACCACTCCGGTCTGATATGGAGCAGTTTAAGTATGAATTTGGATTAGATAAACCACAAGTCCACAACATACTTCGAAGATGGGAGTGAGTGTTGACCATTCCTATCGGTGCACGACAGACCTTATGCACACGTGAGTATTACATAGGGATCCTAAAAGAGGTTAAAGATAGAGAATTGAGTAGGGAAGGATACTATGGGCTCACTGATGAAAGGGAAAACATATGGGCACGCAATGCGTTGAAGATCGGACATGAAGTCATTTCCTATACAAGAAGTCAATTGGCGCCAAGCTCTTGGAACCAATATCTTCAAGATTTCAGAATATAGGATGACTTTCCCATTGTTACCCCATTTTCCTTAGTTTATTTCAGTTTTTATTTTTCAATTATGATGTATTGTCGAATTTTACAATAAATAAAGTTTGTTTATTTCCTATAATCTAAACTCTAAATTGTCAATTAAGGCTTGAATTAACTGTTGTGCATCACTTATATTCGTCTTAGGCCTATCTTTGGCTCAACGAGGCTCCTTGTATTTAAGGCGTTTATCTTAAAACATTGTGCTTGTTATCTCAGTCTATGCAAAACTCTAACTTAGGTTTCTTTTGCTTTTAATTTTGTTTTTACCCTTCCCCAACGGTTGATCTATAAGCTATGGTTTACCACACACGATCAATGGGTGCTACTCTTCCTTCTCTTCCAACTGAGAATCGCAAAGGAAAAAGGAAAGTGACTAATGAGAAGGTTATGGGTAATACTATTGAAAAGAAACATCCTTCAAACGAGTTTGTCTCAAGCTTGGAACAGAAAATATAGAAGTTAGAAGAAGAGGTGTCAGATATGCGTGAATGGGCTAAGCTGTTTCTCTCTGTCAATCCCGCCTTGGAGACAAACATGAATAAGTCACATGTCACAAGTCAAGCCACTCTCCAAGATAATCCTCCACCCACTCACCCTATTTCTCATCCTCCACCAACTTACTCTGCTTCTCATCCTCAAAACCAACTAGGCTCCATTCATATGCCTCCAGTGAATACCCAATTTCCAAATTACTAATATCCTCCCCAACATCATGCTTATGCTTCCAAACCTCCATATCTCACTCCGCGCCTGCAGAATCCCATCATATAGGCTCCTCAATATCAGATGCCTCTACACCAAGTTTCTTGGTATCGCGCGCTGCTTGTACCATTTCAAATTCCTCCATATCAAAAGCCTTTATCCTAAAGGCCTTATCTACCATATCAACAACCATCATATCCTGCCCACAATGTCAAAACCCTCACTCAACCCCATATTCGTAAAATCCTATTCAATGCTGAGAAGAAACCCATTAAAGTTTACACTTTTTTAGCTGAATCCTTTGACCAACTCTATAAAAAGGCTTAAAGTGGTTGGCTATGTGACACTTATCCCTGCCAAGAATCCAGATACTCAATCCAAGGGGTATGACCCAAATGAGATTTGTGACTATCATTCAGGATGAAGGGACATCCTATTGAAACATGTCGTGCTCTATGAGGCAAGATTCGGCAACTGAATAAGGCTAAAGGCATACACTAGACAAACCTTGTGCCAAAGAAGCCCCAACAATAAACATGTCGAAGCTCATTTGAAGTTGTTTCCAATAAGTGGCTTGCGCCATTTAAGTTTTTGTGCAGGTACCCATAGTAGCATATGCACAATAAAGTTGGTCAGAATCTGTCATTTTCAATATTGGTTAAGAATGCTCTGTCTTATGCTCTCCGTATTTGGAACTACGTCAGACCTGATTCCCGTTTAAGAGGGTATACGTAGGCGCTCCTATGGATTTCGGTCTTATCATAATAAAAATTCCATTTTCCCTTTTGACTGTGTAACTGGGCAAATTTTTGAGAGAGTCTAAAAAATTCCATCAGAAGGACATTTTCTTTCAAGTGAGGATACTGGGGCAGAATTTTTGAGCGGAAGTCAAAAATTCCTTCAAAAACATTTCTTCTCGCAAATCAGTAACCGGGGTAGAATTTTTGAGAGGGTTTCAAAAATTACTTCAAAAACATATTTTCTTGCAAATCAAGACTGGGGCAGAATGTTTGGGAGGATCTCAAAAATTCACATCATTAAGCTACAATCTACAATAAAAATCAGAATAGCAGAAGTTCTACACTGGACAAATTTTTTTGAGAGGGACCACAAAATCTTTTGACAACACTTCAAAGGACATTCGAGCAGACGCCAAAGGAGCATATTGTGCCAAACAAGGGATACATATCAACCTCCCCTTAAACTAACTATTTTTCTTTGAATGCATAAAAGACAGGTACATATATAAATAGCAACTTCAACAACGCTTGAAGGATCAACATACCACCATTTTGAGCCAGACAAATCGCTAATCAATGACATCCCATCCTTCCAACAAGGAAAATATCAAGCTACATTACTCTGATCCAATATCACTAGTCAAATGGCACACTGTTCTTCCGGATAGATGGTCAAGCTACAATACTCCGAACTCAAAATTCACCGACAAATGACACTCGACCCTTTCAACAAGGCGAAGGTTCAAGATACTTTATGCCCTCAATCAACTATTATTCATATGCCCAAAGATTGCATGTGCCAGAGAATTGCATTATTGCATGTGCTTGAATTGCATTGTGCCCGAAGATTGCATGTGCTCGATATTGCATTGTTCCCGATATTGCATTGTGCTCAAAATTACATTGTGCCCGAGATTGCATTGTGCGTGATATTGCATGTGCTCGAATTGCATTGTTCCCGAAGATTGCAAGTGTTCGATATTGTATTGTGCCCGATATTGCATTGTGCCCGAAGATTGCATGTGCCCGAATTGCATTATTCCCAAAGATTGCATGTGCCCGAAGATTGCATTGTGCCCGAGATTGCATTTGTGCTCGAAGATTGCATGTGCCCGAATTGCATTGTGCCCGAAGACTACATGAGCCCGAGATCGCATTTTGCCCGAGAACTGCGTGTGCGCGAATACATCTGTACAGAGTCACTACTAAATAAAGCCACAATATGCTCGAATTACATCAAAACAGATACACTCTCTTTACTCATTACTTATGTTTCGAAGGCGTCATGGTCTAAACGCATCTTTCATGGCCTGCGGACATCATATCATGGCCTAAGGATTTAATTTCTGTTTATCATGATCCACATATGTCATAGTCTAAATGCATCATTTTTCATGGCCCCCAGACAACATTTGCATGACCTGAGGATATAAATTTTGCGTATCATGACCCTAGACATCACCTAAGACTCATTTTCATAGTCTTAAGGCAAATTGATGGTCGATATGGGAAATTGCATCATGTTCACATTTACCGTTTATTTCATATATCTTCTCTAATAACTTTATTTAGTCATATTACAAGCTATAGATTTGCAGATTACAGACAAGATCAATCACCTTCTGAGATACTATTTCCATGCTTGCATGGCTATCACAACAAAGGCACTACCAAACTCTTTGCTACTTGTATCACCGTTTTTAATTTAATCCTTGGCTACTCATATTACGTCGTCTTCATCAGATCCTTCGCTCTTAAACCGGAAATCTCTCTGCCATGTCTTTCTCGCTACTCTAATCTTATCCATTCAAGCCGATATCATTCCCATTCGAATATCATACTGCTCTTTCATTCTTTAGGAGCTTTGTTTGCTTCTGAATCCAGAACTACACACGACCTGATTCTCGTATAACCAGAGATATGTAGGCGTCTTAATACCAAAGTCTCGGTCGTACCCCTTTTTAACTCTATATCGTTTCAACTGATCCTACTGACATCTCTCGTCGGTCAGACAGAATTGGCTACTAAGTCAACGTTGGTTGCCCAACAATTCATCCTTCATTTCCAAGCAACAAAAGGGCAGCTGTTGACACCCAATTTTGACCGACCTTTAACCCTTTTTGGGAATGTTATTCGATTAAATACGTATTTTTAAAACATATTTTGAGTTGAAATTCTTAATTGATTTTGTCTAAAATTATGAATTATTAAAGTATTTTATTGTTATTAAATCATTATAGTTGAACTCGAAGCAATCATTTTACTCAGAGGTTTTAAAATTTAGTGATTTTTATTATATAAAAAATATTTTAATATTTGTAGTATTTTAATTGAATAGCATTTCTTTAAATTTCCTCTAAATCATTTAAATTGTAGCCTATTTTATTCTAATTCTTTCAATTCTAGCCTAATCAATTCCAATTTTATTTCATTAATAACCACCTTTTCATTGCAATTCTAGCTAGTTTTATTTCAATTTTGGCTAGTCCAAATCCTCAAGCCAATCTGATTTTAAGATTTCATCTTTTAATCTCGACCGTCCTTATTCCAAGATCAGATCCTAGCCCTTCATCTCTTTTAAATCAATAGTTCAGATTTATTAAGCTTTATTTTTCTATTTACACCTAAAAGACTCCTAAACCTAAAACTCATTCACTATTATCTTACTCCCCTCTCTCTCTAGCGCCGCTCTTCCTCCCTTATTCTCTCCAGATCGCTACCTCCTGCGAGACGAGCAGCAGTCGGTGAGAACTGAGCAGTGTCAGTGCCGCCTCACTCTCCTCCCATCTCTTTCCCCTCATCATTCTCTTCTCTTCTACCTTCACCCCTCTTTCCTTTTCTCCTACTTTCTTCAAACCGACGGAGAACATCCCTGACTAGGCGACCTCCGATCAGTGAGCAAGCGAGGCCTCGTGTCTCCTCTCCTCTCTTCTTCGATCGGAATCAGCAGTAGCTCCGACGAGAGCTCCTCAGCGAGCAGCGACGACAACCAGCAACGAGCAGTGACCTCGGCAGTTCAAGGGATCGATTGAAGACGGATCTAAATAGATCCGTCCCCGGTTATTGTTGATTTCGGTATATTCTCCTCAAATTTTGTTTCCCAACAGTAATAATGCTTAATTGTGGCAACTAGGAAATCCTATTAGAATTAATACATATCCCTATGATTTATGCACACATAATTTACCATTTTTCCAATATAGTCCTTCTCTTCGGTATATCTTTAATTAATATAGTGGCTCTTTAATTGATTTCTCTACCTTAATTATAATGTGTACTGATGTTTACTGGTCTATTTTAGGTAAAGCCATCCGATTAAGGTAAATAATTTTGCTAATTGTATTCCTTAGTTAAGGAAATAAAATTTTCAGAATTGCTCTTAATTTATGGGTTTACCTTATTGTTATGCCCTTCCCACTATACAAAGAGACCATTTGCCCGTTTTATTTACACACGGTCTACACACGGTAAAACAGACTGACTAGGATTGAACACTTTAACAATTAGAAAAAGGTTCTCCACTCTTAAATTAAAGAAGTTTCTTGCATATTGGGAGTGTTCTCTCTCTGCTGCGTTGCTGTTTTGGATTGAAAACCTAGCTAAATACTTCATTGCTGATAACTATATTCTGCATAATCGGTTAGCTCTTCTTTAGTGGTTTAAATCTCCTCTTGCATCATCTATTTTGAATATTGTTGTATGTTCGAATGAATAAAAGGAAGGGTACGGGCCAGTCTTCTCCTCCTCTTGATATATGATGTTATGTTTACTGTTTTCCATAATTGTTCGAGTTTTATGTGCGTGACTCTGCCTATGTGCTATGTTTTTATGTATAGATATTGTGTGGTCTCTGGCTTGTTTTGATTGTCTAGCAGGTTCTTCAAGAAAGGTTCAGATGTTTCGAAGAGTTGCCATGGGGTTGGAATGTTTAGCAGAGCTTTGTTTCTTAAAATTTATAATTTTGTGTTGGCTTGTAAAAATTTGTATAAACTTTAACAATCTGCTATATATATGACTTGGGGGATCGCCTAAGGGGGTAGGGTTTACGTGCTAACTATTTCTTTAGCTTTATTTAATTATATGCGAGTTTGCTATAGATAATATGCCTAGATGCGAGCATGTCGGAATTTCTTAAATAATCTGCCTAAAATCAACTCTTTGCTTATGTATAACTTGTCTTATCTTAAAACTGACTAATTTGTAATAAACAACCTTTAAGTATGTTGCACTATCTGATTTTCTAAATAATTGTTAGATACTTGGATTAATTATAGTTTTGGATAATCTTTGGTATGTTGGTAATCTAGATCTTAAGCTTTATATGTTAATAACGTTTCGGTACGCTAATGAATTTAAAAGGAGTAAAATCGGAGCCTTTCAAGTGTTGATCTGCTCAAATTGTTATATGTTAAATTTTAGCATGTGCACACCTAGAAATCATTCTCTTAAATAACAATCTGAATCTATGTTGTCTGATTATATTGTTTGTGTGATATAAATGTATTCTGCCATTTAGAAAGACTACATATAGGATTTTAATAGCCTAATAAATTTCAACTTATTTGTCAGTCATTTTAATATCTGTTAGCATATTAATTTACCTAGAAGTCATTTGTAGGATATGATTAAATATCAATAAAATTTGCCCGCTGATGAATAAATTCAGTTTCACCTTAGTAATTATGCCTAGGATTTAATAGAATTAATATTGATCAGTTTAATAATTCACAGCATGTTAAAAGTAGTAATAAAGTTGCTGCATATTTTCTACCATTGCTAACAATTCCGTGATATAATTTTCTCTACCATTTAAGAATAAAATTAAATTCATTTCCCTGCATGCTATAATTTGCCCCCACTTAGATAAAATGAAATTAAATCAATTCTGCTTTAATATTCCAGCTGTAATATAACTGTTTTGAAACTACCCCAAAATACTTAATTTTCTGCATCGTAATTAACTGTTTTGCCACTTAAAATCAACTACTAATTAATCTCTGCATCTATTAAACTGAGTACCCCTTGAAATAAATTTCACATTATAGTCTAATCTGCTACTGCATTAATATGCTATATTGTGCATAATTTGTAACTTTAAATTTACTATCCTAATAAAATTCTACTCGAAATATTTTAGTTTCTGCATTATGAATAATTATCTTGCCTCTTTTAATCAACTAATAAATAAATATTTCTTGCATGCTTTGTTTATAAAATAAATAAATTATGCATTGTGTCATAACCCTCTGTCCTTGTTAAATTATATATCACATTATTATGAAGCCTGTTTATGTGTTTGTATGCCACACACTTTGCATGCGACCTTTTTACAGTTACTTGTGTTTGCCAACATGTTTAATAAAATCTAGATGCCAATATGAGACTTTATGTGCCAAATGCTCGTCCAAATTATTTTTCTTGGTGTCTAGGGGGCCTATTTAGAAGCATATATTTTATTTTGGTCTAAATCCACCCTAATAGTAGTCCAATGCCTCTTGGACCTTAAGCGGGGACGCTAGACACCTTTTAGAGATGAAATGCATGCGAAAGGTGGGGTAGGGGTAGTTTAGGCCCTACAGAGATGATGGTATTGCCTCGAGCTGTAAATGACAAACATTTGTTTTGTCTTTCTCTATATAGAAGCTGAGCGTTGATCCGTAAAGTAGTCAAAGTCTTTCTTCCATTCTCCCTTTTTATGTTTATAGTAATTATAATTATTTGGGGTAGTTTAATAAAAAATAAAATTTGATTATCCTATTTTATTGTGCAATTTCTATCTCCTCGCTTGTCTTCTATAATTATTTCATGTTTAATATATATATATTTAATATTATGTTATCGCCTAGTTTTGCATGCTTAATTAATTAAATAAATAACTTAAGTGATCTTAATTGTTTAATATTATGTTATCACCTAGTTTTGCATGCTTAATTAATTAAATAAATAAATATAGTGATCTTGATTGTTTAATGTTAATAATCACTTAGCAAACATGTTTTAAATAACCAAATAATAAAGTGACCTTAATTGCTACTTGTAACCCCACATAAATTGCATGAGATACGGACGGGATCCATATTTGTGGACCTCGAGGGATGCCTAACACCTTCCCCTCGAGGTAATTTGAACCCTTACCCGATCTCTGGTTCGTTGACCTTAGTTAGATTAGTTAGGTTAGATAGGTGCCCAAACGCGCTTTAATTCGTTAGGTGGCAACTCTTCAATCCAACTCAAAAGCCCAAAAGAGTTGTTAGGTTGTGCACTCGAAAACTCGTTTTGCAAAAAAATGGGGTGTGACAACCCTATCTAATCTTTCAAAGATACAATCATTTCCAACTCTTCCATTCCACCATGTGAAAGGACTACCTTTGAATTGAAACTCTAATAGATCACAACTCTGAATACAAGTCTTAAAATCGTCATGATCAACCTTTTGAACTGGCAGTCCTCCAATCTTCTCATCTGCATTCAAGACTACATTAAAATCTCCACCAATTAACCAAGGACTATCAATAGTTTCTGTCATTTGATATATATCCTCCCAGAGCATTAATCTATCCTCACTAGTTCATTTAGCATAGACTAATGTAACATGAAAACTATGAGGTTGTTGTAGCTTTTTTAAACAAAGTGTCAACTATTGTTCTGTATCCCTTATCACAGTAACATCAAAATCTGAATTAATAAACACCCGAATCTTTCCATTGCAATTTGCTTTCACTAATGCCATCTTCAACCTCCTTCTATATTTGTTGATCTGTCTAAAATGTTGAAATGGTTCCACCAAGCCAATAAAAGAAAATTTATGAAAGTTATGCAAAATTTGCACTATATGGAATGCTTGTTGGGACTTTACATACCTAATGTTCCATATTACAACTTTCATAGAGTAATACTTGGATTTATTTCTCTTTGTCTACTTCCTGATGGGTTGATTGGCATCTCCAATTTCTTGCTTCTTCCCTTTTCTTACGAATTGAATCAATTTTGGAGACAAATCTGCCTCTAAAGGAAAATTATTTTGAATTTCCTCAGAAGGATCAACTTCTGTAACTCCAACAACTTGATTATCTTCTATTTTGCCAACCTCTTCTTGTTCAATATTGTGCGTAATAATATCATGCAACACCCTATGAGGGGATACCACTTAAAATTGCATCTACTTAGTTATGAATAATAGTTATTGCCTATTTAGAATCAGTTGTCGCCCCTTGATTACCATTAAAAATTACTACAACTTTGCTATAATCACATTGGTTATCAAAATTATCATCCTCATTACTTTTAGCAACCATATTTGCATCCATTACTATGTCAACATCACCCATCTCTGCATCAGTTACTGTTGCCATACGTATATCTTCACCAATACAAAGATTAGACTCTTTACTTGCATCACTCTTCTTTGCAACATGTACTGTCACATTCTCTGTGCTTGCATTTAATTCTTTCTCGTTTTCAATATTAATAGACATCTGTTGTAACTGATCACCTATATTTTGTTTTGCAGATGTATCAATTGTAACCCTTTCAACCATGTTTTGTGCTTGGTTATTTGGAGAGGTTCCAAAAGACTGACGAACCCATTCTCGAGTTGAAACTTCTAGTTGACCCTCTAGTGATCCCTGATGACCTCTTTGTTGTATGCTATTTTTAATACATAGATTAGGACCCTTAGCTTCTGAAAAGGATGCATTATTAATTGCTTCTTTATCTGCTAAGTTTTCCTCGGTTAGCGCTGCGAATCTATTGTCTTTCACAACATTCCATGAACCTGGGTTTCCTACTACTCTACCACTAGACAGGATTCTAGCCTTACCTTTTCAAAAAAGTTTGACCCACGGTCGCTCGGGCTCTATCTTACACTCCCTATCTTGATATTTCTTATTTTCAACACTATTCTCTGCACTTTTCTATTGATTAGATTCACCCTCATATTTATTAAGATTTCTGCACTCATGATTTTCATGCCCTTGCATCTTACATTCATAACAATACTTCAGTATATAGTCATATCGAATATGCACCTCTTCTGATCTCACTTCCCCTGATCCTTCATCAACAATATCCATCATCACAACCTTAGGGAGATTACTCTTTAGATCAACTTGAACTTTAACACTTGCACAACCTGGTCTAGTTCTATTTAGAGTTGCTAGATCGAGCTGAACGAGTTCCCGTATATCAGAAGCCAATGAGTATAAGCATTCTTTGACAAAGTATATAGGTAATAAGTTTGTAAAAGAGATCCAAGCTAGTGCCTTTGTGGTCTCCTCATTAATTTGAAATCTTGCATCATATATTAGTGTGCGCATACGGTATGAATACCCATCCTTACAGCCAATGTAATACGTCCCAATAGATATCAGATTAATGAAATCGACTTGCTTGGAGAGCCTAATTAGAATATGTTTGTTACGCAATAGCCCAATTTGACAATCACCTTTAATATCACATTGTTTCGATATATTCAGTCTCAATTCCTCCATATATCGTATGTGAATTTGCCAATGACGGCATATTGTAGGTTTTCAATTCTATTCATGATGTTCACCTCTTCTTTCGACCATTTAATCCGTGGAACACCATCTACAATCACAACTTGTTTTCGCTGAATAGTTTTTGAATTTTTAGCCTTATTCGCAATCGTACTAATATATGATACTGTACAAGAAATTTTGTATTAAGATTGGACACATTAGGGTTCAAAGGAGGAAATTCGGTCTCAAACAGATGACCAACCTCTGAAGGAAGCTGGCCGGCGGCCATGGTGGTCATAGGGTAGGTTATTAGGTCATATTGTGACTTTTTGAAGAGTTGCGATTTTTATGAAAGGTTGTGACTTTTATGAAAGGTTGTGACCTCTCCGAAGAGTTGTAACTTTTCCAAAGAGTTGTGACATTTCCGGTAAGGCACAATAAACATTTGTTCACACTACCCTTTGTTGTATATAAATAGAGGGATTTCCTCTCATTTTAAAACAACGAAAATTCTGAACTTCTTCTTCTTTTACACAATTAAATATTTGTGTACTTTTCTCCTATTGAGTGGCTCACTGACACCATTATTTTTGTATCAATACACTGGTGAATAGAATCGTTCTATCCTAAGATGATTTATCCTTTTAAACCTTGGGTACTAGAGGGGAATAATTTCCTTATAGGGACACTGTGTATTCCGTGGGCTCGATTTTTCCTTTTTGTTTCATTTTATTGTTACAGATCCTGGTATATTTTTTACAATCATTAATTTATGGTTATGTTATTAATTGTCGATTTTGAGTGCATGCTTTAAACTTTGTTGTTTATGTTTCTGCAAAGTTATTGTGATAAGTATTTGTTAATATAGATTAAATAACACAAGTTAATTGAGTATTAAGGCAATTTTTCTCTACTGTAATTGTTGAAGGTAAAACAAAAAAAATTCCTTAAAGATCTATACTACCATTTCTTGAAGACAAAATTCAAATTTGGTATACCATTGTAAGGACATAAAGACCTTAAAAACCTTATCATACCTTGATGTGTGAAGTGAACTAGGAAAAGAAGACAAGAATTAATAAACTTTTGACATGGCTTCAAGGATGTTGTGTCGGGTGACCTATAAAGGAATATGACTAGACTGGAGCCTCTTTTAATCCCAAAGATATAGATAACTACACAATAAATTAATTGCTCATATTCAATATGACGTTTGGATAGATTCTAGAGTTTACTACAAGTTGTAAATACTTTTCTTGAAGTAATAGATGTGTTTCTCGACATTGTGATTGCAAAAGAAGTGTAATTTCAAATTGAACTTCATCACTCTAGTATGTTGATTTTAATGTCACGACCCAGGAGGTACACCCTAGATGTAATATGGCGTATAGGACCCCATACAAAATACATAACATTCATAACATAAGAAATAAAATATGAGAGATAAAACAATATTTCAAGTCCAAAACATTTTTATAAAAGTAAAGCGGAAGTCTAGACACTTTGTCTCAATAGCCATCTAATACAATAGAATGAAATTGGGCCTACCCTATACATCATGTTCAAAAACTGAAAGTAAGACAAAAATTAAAAAGAATCAAAGTCCGTCCTCGAAGCATGAAGACTCACCAAACTAGGAAATAACCAAGTCAACCTCTAGCCACAAATCTGAGAACCTTGAATATCAGACCCTGTATTTGGGAAAAAATGTAGGCAAGAGTATGCGTTAGTACAAAACAATGTACCAAGTATGATAGCCATGCATAAAACATTTAAATCATGCTAAAAGGGGACATTTCATGACATGCAATTGACCAAGCTAAAACATGATATAAGAAGGTTAGAAAACATACTTCATACAACATGGTCAACGCAAGCTAACATCTTTAAAACCTTTGAACTTATATGAGATACTTCTTGAAGTAACCTTAGTTTATTATTAATGTGGGGAATGAGCCTTAACTGACATAGAGACCATGTGAGCTATAACATGATCCCCCGGTGTCTCCCACACCAAAAAAGGTTGCCCTACTTGCCAAGGTAAAACCATTAACTTCTAGCTTAAGTGGATCCACTAGCTAATAGGGATAAGGAGAATTCTACAAGAAACCCGACCTCTACTAACGAGAGAGCTTCCATCTCAATATCCTCTCGGTGCTAAGCATAATTACCAAGGAGTAGTCATTTCTACTTGTTCATATTATCCATGGAAGGCACGTCATCTTGCCAATCCAAGCTAAGTCATGATTCATCCATGGAAAGGTATCATTCATTGACCAATCCAAGCTAAGTTTCATTAGGATAACTCCTTATCTTTGATTCAATGAAGTGAGAAAACCTTTCAACCTTAGAATCCTTATCATGTGAAAAAACCTTTGACAATCATGCTTTAATGTGTTTATGAGAAATCCTTTCCACAACACAACATCAATCATCATCATTGATACTTGACTCTCCAAGAATCCTTAAAACATTCATATAATTCTCATGAAAACATGCTTAATTTCATAATCTCCTCTTTCATAGTTCAAAACCCACATCACATCATCATAATTGGAAAATATGAGGATTACATGGGTTCATGGGGGAAGCATTATAAATTCATGGTATTTCAAAAATTCATGCATAAAAGATCATAATTCAATCATTTAAATCAATAAATCGAAGAACTCGTGGTAATTGAAGAAAACCCTAACTCAATTGGGGATTTCTACCTTTGAAAATAAAAGATTTTGGGGACTTCATAGTTGAAAGAAATCCATGGATGAAAACTATCATACCTTGAAGCCAATTGCTAATCTTCAATGGAGGAATTGAGACTTGACTTGAAACCCTAGGTTGAATCCTTTTTCTTTAAGTTTTCTAGAGAGAGAAATATTTGAGAGTTCTTCTTTTTGGTGAGTTTGAAGAGAATGAAGTGAATGAAAAATTTTTGGGGTTGGAAACTCTTATATAGGGGTCTTAGACATAGGCAAAATGACATAGTATTAGGCTAGACTAATTAGGAAAATACCCAACTACCCCTAAGATTATTTGTCGACTACAACTCAAGGCCTTCGATTGACGGTTCATGGACAGGACGACGGTCCATCCTGAACGACTATCATTTGTATCAGAGACTTGGGTTTGGGGGGTCTAGAGCATGGTTCTACCAATGGTCCGTTGGTTCAGGCCGTAGGTCCAACCACCAATATTTCTGATATTTGTTTTTTCTTTGGATTTTTAGGTAATGTACAATTTTTAGCTATATGTCCTAATTTTCCACAATTGTAACAAGTACATTCTGTTAATTTTTTCTTTGGTCTATATGGTCTTTTAGTTTTATAGTTTTTTTACATAGTATCTTCTTCTTGGTTTTTTATATTTATATTTTGATATGTATTTTTTATTATATTCTTTTTATAGTATCTGTCTGTACAACCGAATTGGGGTGTTGTTTTATTTTTGCAACATGCTAAGTTTTTTACCAATATTTTCTCCATTTTTATTTCTTCTTTATGTTTTTCACATAGTTCTATAAAACATTGTTGTAAGAATTTCATTCTAGTTCCTAAGGTATCTGTTAATCCTGCTTCATTCCAACATTTTATTACTTTTGAATTAAAAGGTTCTGGTAATTTTGTAAAATATAATTTTCTTATTTCTTTACTTTCTTCTATGCTATATGTTCCTTTATAATAGTATTCTCTAAATGCACATGTATATTCATCTATATAACACATGTTACATATTGCTAATTTTGTCATTAGATTCCGGTTTATGATTTTTTCTTTATTTTGTTCTTCTAGTTCTGTTGTCATACTACTAAATTCGTTTCAACGGACCACACCTACGGTCCGTGGTCCCATCCACGGGCCATGGGTGGCCTCCGTTGGTTGTCTCTTACAGCTTCTGAAAAATGCAATCTTACCCTCTTTTGGATTCGGGGTGTTACAATATCTCCCCCTTGGGATCATTCTTCCTCAAATGAGTAACTAGACATCACTTAGAGGAAAAAGACTCTAAACTAGCAACCCATCATGCATGCAACTTCATAAAAATGTGCACAACCGAGGAGGAATATCGACTCCAAGCTAAGACATACTTAAAACATCACAAGGAAGATGGAAACTAGCATCCTAACATGAATACAAATCTCATAAATGCATATATCCAAGGAGGAAACCTCAACTCCAAGCTAATCATACTCATATCTTCATATCATGAAATTCATGTGCAACTCCTACTCAAATACACATATTCGAGGAGGAAATATCAACTCCAAGCTAAAGTGTGTTGAAAATATCATATCATGAAGTCTATGTGCAATTCATACTCATATGCACATAAACATGTAGAAATTAATCAGATTGACTCATTTTCTCAAAACTTAAGCTTTTCATGAACATGCACAAATAAGGAAATCATGGGAATATCTAAAACACATGACACCAACATTGTAAACCAAGAGGAACTCAATACCTCAAGCTAGAGTACGAGTAGAAGGAAAACGATGAGGATATCGGGACATCATATCGGCCTCGGCCTCCCAAGTAGTACCCTCAACTAAATGATTCCTCCATAACACTTTCATAGAAGCAACTTCCTTGTTCCTCAATTTCTTGACTTGCCGGTCTAAAATCTCAACCAGAATCCTTCATAAGAAAGATTTTCTTTAACTCCCAAACCTTCTAAGGGAACTATGGATGTCGGATCTCCAACACATTTCTTTAACATAGAGACATGGAAAACCGGATGCACCGATGCCAACTATTTAGGAAAATCTAGTTCATATGCAACTTTACCAACACGCCTCAAAATATGATATGTGCCTACATATCGGGGACTAAGCTTCCCCTTTTTACCAAATCTCATTATACCCTTCATAGGTGAAATTTTCAAGTAAACCCAATCATGAACATTAAACTTAATATCTCTTCTTCTAACATCGACATATGACTTTTGTTAACTTTGAGTCGTTCTCAACCTTTCTCTAATAAGATGAACCTTCTCTATAGCCTTATATACTAATTCAGGACCTATTAGGGCTACTTCACCCACCTCAAACCAGACTATAGAAGATCTACACCTCCTACCAAATAATGCCTCAAAAAGAGCCATACCAATAGTTGAGTGATAGCTATTATTATAAGCAAATTCAATCAATGGAAAATGGTCATCCCAATTGCCCTTAAAATCAATCACACAAGCTCTTAATATGTCTTCCAAAGTTTGGATAGTACGCTCCGGTTGCCCATCGGTTTGGGGATGAAAGGCCATACTAAGCTTAACACGAGTACCAAGACTGATGCGATTCAGATTGCCACAAGACCTTTCACTCATAGCCAAGTTTGGGAACTTCAATGTATTGAAGAATTGTTCACAAAGATGGAGATTCTTGAGCTTGTATTGATGACAAAGAGAAGTTTACATGCATGGAAGATCACTTGGGAAAGTGAACGGAAGAAAGTGGACAACACTGCCACTTTTGGCGAGCAGGAGCTGTTCGGCGCATCGCCCAAGGGCTTAGACGATGACCCCAACTCGCCTAAAGTTTCAGAACGTAGCTGAAAGCAAGAACTATCACCGAACCAAAGGGCGAATCATCGAGTCACTAGGCGAGACCGACTTGGCTCGCCCATTGACAATTTTGGGTCACTTTTGGGCCTTTTTATCTAAAACTATAAATATCTACTTTGGGTTCATTTTAGAGGAGACTATTTTGAATATTGAATATTTAAAACTCATGTATGAGTGTTGATAGGTTGGTAAATCTTTTGGTTGATCTTTGCTTATAAACGAGGGTTGCTTGGTGAATTTGATTCCCTTGAGGTCTTCGTAAGAGTTAGGTGTTATTGTAGGATTAACGGATTGAGGTCATTGGGTTTAATATACCCTTTGGTTCCTTTTTGTTTCCTCTTTGTGTGTCTGTCTATCTATCTTTACTTTTCGTATTTAATTTCCGCATTTTAGTTGTGATTCCCTTTTGAGAATTACATCATTTGGTATCAGAGCCAAGTTTAGATTCGTCCCAACGATTCTAGTCTTGGGTTTGTTGCTACAAAAAAAAGGTGTTCAAAATCGTTTTTGAAGAAAACCCTAAAATTGCTTTTGTGATTTGTGTCTTGTTTGAAGTTTCTAAGGTTGTATTAGTGTTCCCAAACCTTATTTCAGTCTAGTTTTGAGATTTGAAGGAGTTTGGTTCACTATTGAAGAATCCACCATTGAAGGTTGAATAAGCTTGAAGAAGGTCCAAGTGGGTTTTGAAATCTGTAGATTTTGGCAAGGTGTTGAGAGTTAAAAAGTATTGGGTGTTGTTCCCTATATCAAGGAGAGCTTGTATCTCAATTTTCGTAAAATTCCAAGCTAAAGATCTTGAGGGTTAATTTTTGGGTCTTCATCTTGTTCTTGAGTTCTTGAAGAATATTCAAATCTTAAAAAAGAAGGAATATTCAAAAATAAGGAATTTAATCCTAAAAGAAAGGAAAGATAAAGTGGATAAGTGTTTGTACAAGAGGGAATTTACCAAAAAAGGTAAAGACTAAAGGGAAAAGTGCAGGGGGACCACATGAGCACAAATTTAGAGGTCTCCAGGAGCAGGTGCTGGAACTTTCGGCGAGCTCGACTTTGCTCGCCAAGTCCATTTGGCGCCTCACCTATTGGGTAGGTGGGTCGCCGAATTGACCCATAGACACTATAACTTTCGGTGAGCTAAGCCTTACTCGCCAAGTCCATTCGGCGCTCCACCGAACTGCCTCCCCAATCGCCGAGTTGCCTTTGCAGACTGTCAAGTTTGGCGATCCCATCTTCAAGTTGGCAAGCTGAACTTCACTTTTGGCGAAGAAAACATGTCATTTGGCGATCGAAAACTAGTTTTATGCTTATAATCTTAGGTTCTAATTCCTTAGTTTCTTTTGTTTTATTCTAATTCATTCACAAGATTCCTAAACTGATTTTCAACTTGTAATTGCTCTACTTGTTGATCATTGGTTCTTGAATTCACTTCTTTTTAGTGCCATTTATTTTCATGCTTTTATTCATTTTACTTTGTAGTTAACTTCTTGATTCAAGTCCATTTTACTTTAATCGAGTTGTCCTTCTTTTCTTAAAACAAGAATCCATTCCGGCCAAGAGTAGAATTTGACACGTTGTGATCAACCGAGTATAAGCAATATTCAACCTTGGCCGCGCCAATTTGACAGACAATCAAAGGTGTGTAAACACGAGTGATTTTGAGTTCATATTTTACTAACACTAACATCGTTTGTTGTTTTGTTGAGTTGTCTTATTATTAGGTACAATGGCAACCAGAAGTCAAACCCGCCCACCTAGGGGGAAGGTTACTTTGGAATCTATCATGGGGGTGATTACTAATGTGAGTCAGATAATGGGGAGGCTGGAAGGAAGAATGACCGACTTGCAAGATAGTTTGTCCATAATGGTATATGGGGGAAACAATGTGGAGGATCAATTTAATCCTACTATCACCCCTGAAACTGCCCATCAAGTGTTCAACCCAACACCGATCAATCAAGATGAAAGTTGTGAAGGGAAAACCCAGGAAGGTGTTGAAGATGAGGAACAAGACCCATGTAAAGGTAGAAAAGTTGTAGTGTCTGATTGTTTGATGAGGAAGTCCACAAGGGATAAGGCTTGGCCCAAAGAAGGAGAGTTCACCATACCAACGTATGTGGTAAGGCGAACTATGACTAGCAAGGCCATGGGTAGCCAAATTCAAAGAGAGAATATTTTCCATTCCAAGTGCCTCATCCAGGGTAATGTATGTTCCTTGATCATTGATAGTGGAAGTTGTGTCAATATTGCTAGCACCGCTTTGGTAGATTTCTTGAAGCTTCCTACCACTAAGCTTTCTAAGCCTTACAAACTTCAATGGTTGAGTAAGTGTGAGGAATTGAGGGTGCATAAACAAGTCTTAATCAATTTCCAAATTAGGAAATACCAAGATGCGGTCCTATGTGATGTGATCCCAATGCAAGTTTGTCATGTACTACTCGGGAGACCTTGGCAATATGGTCGTTCGTCAAAACATGATAGGAGAACCAACACCTATTCACTTGTGTCGAATGGATGTAAGTATGTCATTCATTCTATGTTACCATCTCAAGTCAAGGAAATGTATCAAAAGATGAGTGCGTTGAGGGATAAAAGGAAGAATGAGGAGGGACATGTAGAGGTCGAATGCCAAGAAGAGGAAGAAAGGAGGAAGTTGAAAGAAAAAGTCCAAGTGTTGTTGGCTGAGCATAAAGAGATAAGGGAGGACATGGAGGTCGAAAGTTCATTGATCCGTATCACACATAGGGATCATGTGTTGCAAACTAACCTATCTAATTCTTCTCTTCCCTATTCTATTTCCTTTCTTTTACAAAATTCTAATGATGCCCTTTTAATGGGACTGCCAAGTGGAGTGCCCCCTTCCCGGAGTATTGAGCACTAGATTGACTTCGTGCCGTGCTCACAATGGCCAAAAAAACCGGCTTATCGAAGTAATCTAGAAGATATCAAAGAGCTACAAAGGCAAGCTAAGGAACTCCTCAACAAGGACTATGTGAGAGAAAGTACAAGCCCGTGTGCTGTTCCGGTTCTATTGGTTCCAAGGAAAGATAGAGCATGGCGCATGTGTGTTGGTTGTCGGAACACAACAAAATCTTCATCAGGTATCATTCTTCTATCCCTAGACTAGATGACATGATTGATGAGCTCAATGGGTATTGTGTGTTTTCCAAGATGGTTCTTTTCTATTCATGTATTAAATGTGATGATGCTTCCAATGTGGTATCTTTGTTTGATGAAAATGTTGTTAAGTTGTTTGAGAATCCACTATGGTGTGATGACACCCTTTCCAGAGGTGGAAATCTCCCAAATGTTCTTAAATTGTTTGAGAATCCACTGTGGTGCAATGACACATTTCCTAAAGATGGAAATCTTTTTTGTGAAGATGGTAGTACATTTATTGGAAAGGGTAGTGTTAAGATGAAAGAGAATGCCTATGTGTTAACTGCTACTTCGTCTATGTGTGTTCCAATGCTTCATATGAGTTGTGATCCTCTAGTATGTAAAGTGGAGGCTAAAGTTGGGAACCCCTTGATTGAAGTGTATTTAGGCAACACTTTTCTTGATTACTTGTTTGTATATCATGATGTTCACGCTATTAAGTGGAGTATGTTTGGGGAAGATAAAAGTGCCAAGCTGACAAAAAGAGGTGTACTTGATCCAAGTTCGTGGATTTCCTTTCCATTTGATCTTGGTAGTGAGCTGGATTGTGGTATTTGTGTGGTGATGCTTGGTCGAGATGGCAGGCATAATGTGGGTGAAATTGTTGATACGTTTCCCTATAATGGAAAGTCTTCCTTGAGGGTTTACAAACCACTGGAGGAGCCTACATTGCGTATAGGGATAACTTCCTAAACCCTTTTCGTTACTCTTGCTTTGAGCATCATCTTGTTGATTGTGCATCTTATGGGGGTAGGAGTTATTGCCAAGAGAAGGTGAGGTTTGTACCTTCCTCTACTATATCTTTTCATATGATGAGTCCCCTAGTTGTATTAAAGGTGCATTGCATGTGGATTGGGGTATCATTGAGGTTTTTACTTGTTTGTATCATCCAGTCATGTGGACCTTTTATCAGTTTAACCCCGGTGAATGTTTGAGAGTTTTTGAACTTGCGAAGGTAACATATTTTGGGTGGTATTATCCTATTGATGAGAGGAATAGCCAATGTCCTTGTTCTCCATCTATGGGCTTAATAGCCATGAAAATAGAGGATGCTTGGTTGTTCCTTGAGTTTGAGTTTCCTCGGTTCAATGTTTTTAATACTAACCATTATACTAACCATCATGCTATGAGGATATGTTTCTTGCTTGTGATCTACATGGTTTTACAAGGTTTGGATTCGAGGAATCAATATTATCTACTTGCATATGATGATACTCATGCTTGTGTGGGTAGGATATTTTATGTTAGTAGTGGTATCAATAGGACAAATAAGAGTCTCTGTGACTCAATTCTATGTAATCCTTTTCCATTTGACCTCGGTGTTGGTTTTAAGTGTGCTGAGCATGGTAGTAACACCGTCTTTCATTCATATGATTCTTACTTGGTGTTATTACTTGATCCTATGTGCTTGAATGAGGTATGTTTGCCAATTTGGGTAGGGAATGCTTGTGTACTTGAACCCGCTCATGAATTGGGAATAATTACTTTCTTGAAGTTAGCTAGTGCATTGGATGGTGTCTTAATTTGGGTCAACATTACTTATGCCTTTGCACTTAGGTATGAGAGTGTTCATGTGCTACTTGACTTAAAGGGGAAATTATGTTTGTTGAAATGTGGAACCAATGAGGGTCTACATATGTGGTAGCTTAAGTGTATTGGCTCCTTCGCTGTACCCCTTTGTCAAAGTTTCTTAATTAACCAAGTATTTATTGCTTTGATGGGTTACAAACCCTTCGTTGATAATTTTGATGCTTAGTTATATGTTAAATTTGTGCATCCTTGGCCTAGTGATAAAATAGTTATTGCTAACGCTAACCCTCATGCCATAAGGATCTTGTTATTGTTTGGTTCCCCTATGGTTTTGCAAGGTTTTGATTCGAGGATGAATCCTTTTCAAGAAGGGGAGAATGATGTAATTCAGATTGCCTCAAGACCTTTCACCCATAGCCAAGTTTCAGAACTTCAGTGTATTAAAAATTGTTCACAAGGATGGAGGTTCTTGAACTTGTATTGATGACAAGGAGAGGTTCACATGCATGAAAGATAGCTTGGGGAAGTGAATGGAAGAAAGTGGACAACACTGGTCCTTTTGGCAAACCAGGACCAATCAGTGGATCGTCCAAGGGCTTGGGCGATGAACCCATCTCACCTAAAGTTCCAGAACCTGGCTAGGACCATCGCCGACCAATGGGCGGATCGCCAAGTGCATTAGGCGAGCCCGACTTGGCTCGCCCTTTGGTCATTCCGGGTCACTTTTGGGACCCTTTTGTATTAAGTTCCTAAAACTATAAATAGGTAGTTTGGGTTCATTTTAGACTTAGACTATTTTGAATATTGAATATTGAAAACTCATGTATGAGTGTTGAGAGTTTGGTAAAGCTTTTGGTTGATCTTTGCTTGGAAATGAGGGTTGCTTGGTGAATTTGATTCATTTGAGGTCTTCGTAAGAGTTAGGTGCTATTGTAGGATTAACAGATTGAGGTCATTGGATTTAATATACCCTTTGGTTGCTTTTTGTTTCCTCTTTGTGTGTCTATCTATCTATGTTTACTTTCCGTATTTGATTTCCATATTTTAGTTGTGATTCCTTTTTGAGAATTACATCAAAGATCCTTTTGGAAATATTTCCAAAACTGTGAAGTGAATTGGGTACCTCTATCGGAGATAATGGACAAGGGTTCTCCATGCAACCTTACCATTTCTCTCAAATACAACTTACCATAATCCTCTGTCGAATAGGAAACCTTGAAGGGAATGAAATGAGCTGATTTTGTCATTCGGTCTACTATAACCCAAATCGAGTCATGTTGTCATTGAGTACATGGCAACCCTACTATGAAGTCCATATTCAAATCTTCCCACTTCCAAGTAGGAATACTAATGTCTTGGGACAAACCTCCCGGTTTCTGATGCTCAACTTTCACTTGTTAGCAATTAGGACATTTAGTCACAAATTCCACAATATCCTTCTTCATCCCATTCCACCAATAGATCTCCCACAAATCACGGTACATCTTGGTGGCTCTGGGTTGAATGGAATACCGAGAACTATGGGCCTATAACAAGATCTGTTCTCTCAAGTCATCAATATTAGGAACACATAAACGACATTGATATATAAGTACTCCATCTCCCCCTTGGGAGAAAACCTCTATAGACTTTTTAAGCACCGCCTATTTCAATTCAACCAATATTGGGTCAAGACCTTACTTGGCTTTCACATCTATCACAAAAGACGATTCAGAACCACTATGAACCATAACACCACCCTTGGTATAATCCACTAACTGAACTCCTAACCGGGCCAATCTATGAACATCTTGAACCAACTCTTTCTTTTCCTCTTCAATATGAGCAACACTACCCATAGATAAGCGAATAAAAGCATCCACCACCACATTCGCCTTACCGGGGTGATAGAGAACACTCATATCATAATCTTTTAATAACTCAAGCCACCTTCTTTGGCGAAGATTCAAATCCTTTTGGCTAAACACATATTGCAAACTCGTATGGTCGGTGAATACATCAACATGAACACCATACAAATAATGCCTCCAAATCTTTAAGGCAAAAACAACCGCCGCTAATTCAAGGTCATGGGCATGATAATTCTTCTCATGAATCTTAAGTTGCCTTGAAGCATAGGCAATAACTTTCCCATTTTGCATAAGCACACATTCTAGTTCAATTCTAGACACATCATAATAAACAACAAAAACATCTCTTCCTTCCGGTAAAGTCAACATTGGAGCGGAAGTAAGTCTATCCTTTAATTCTTGAAACTTTTCTCACAAGCTTCAGACCATATGAACTTAGCTTTCTTTAGAGTCAATGCTGTCAATAGAGAGGCAATTGAAGAAAACCCCTCAACAAACCTTCTATAGTAACTAGCCAAACCCAAGAAACTTCTAATATCCGAAGGTGATAGAGGTCTAGGACAACTCTTGACCACATCCGTCTTAATAGGATCTTCCTCGACACCCTTACTTGAAACAATATGACCTAGGAAAGCCACAAATCTTAGCCAAAACTCACATTTGCTAAACCTTGCATATGAGTTGTTGTTCCTTAAGGATTTGCAAGACAATCCTCAAATGATAAATATGCTCATCCTCACTTCTCGAACAAATCAATATATAATCAATGAACACAATTACAAACAAATCAAGGTATTGTCTAAACACCATGTTCATCAAATCCATAAATGCCACCGGAGCATTAGTCAAACTAAAAACATCACCCAAAAACTCATAATGACCATACCGAGTTCGAAAAGACATTTTCAGAATGTCATCTTCCTTCACCCTCAATTGGTGGTAACCCGACCTAAGGTCAATCTTGGAGAAGTAACTTGTCCCTTGAAATTGGTCAAACAAATCATCTATCATTGGAAGAGGATACTTATTCTTAACTGTAACCAATAATCTATCCTTGGAAGAGGATACTTATTCTTAACCATAACCTTATTCAATTGCCGATAGTGTATACACATTCAGAGAGAACCATCCTTCTTTCTAATAAACAAAACTGGAGCACCCCATGGAGATTTACTTGGTCGGATGAAACCCTTATCCAACAAGTCTTTTAATTGCTCTTTCAATTCCTTAAGTTCTACCAGAGCCATTCTATAAGGAGGAATAGAAATAGATTGCATATATATTTCCTTTTCGGAAGAAATACCAGGTAAATCATCTGGGAACACTTCTGGAAACTTATTAACAACGGGGATCGACTCAAGAGTAGGGGTTTAAGAATCTATATCCCTCACCCTAACTAGATGGTACATGCAACCCTTAGAAATCATCTTTCTATCTTTAAGATAGGAAACAAACTGACCCTTAGGCATAGAATTTCCCCCTTTCTATTCTAGGATAGGCTCATTCGAAAACTGAAACTTGACTACACGGGTTCTACAATCAACGTAGCCAATCCATACCCAAGATAACATCAAAATCTAGCATATCAAGCTCTACCAAATCAACAAGAGTAACTCTAAGGGATAAGGAAACGAGAAACTTTCTATAGACCCTCTTAGCCACAATAGAATCACCAACAGGAAAAGAGACAGAAGAAGGTTCTAACAACACATCTGGGAGAACATCAAACCTCATAGCCATATACGGCGTCACGAAAGACAAGGTAGCACCGGGATCAAGTAAAGCATAAACATCAAGTTGGAATATTTTCAACATACCGGTAACCACATCGAGAACACCCTCTTGTTCACCTCGAGTCTGAAGTGCATAAAATCAGTTTTGCTTGGAAGCATTGGAACCCGAACCACTAGGAGGATCTTGCTTTCCCTCTCTTCCCTTAGCCGTAAGCATTAGGCAATCCCTTATCTTATGCTCACTTTTACCACAATTAAAGCAACCTTCTGAGCCGGGTAAGCATTTACCCTCGTGCTTTTTCCCACATCTAGCACAAGTAGACTTAGGCAATGAAGATCCACTACCATTCCCTCCTTGAGGCTTAGGGTTACACACCCCATCTTTGTTGAACTTAGGAGGATCATTGGGGAAACTTTGACCAAAAATCCTTTATCGAAATCTAGGACGATCATGTCCATCGGACCTTACATGAGAGAAATTGCCATCACTGGTTTTTGCCCTCTTTGTCTCCCTAGAATTTTCCTTGAGTTTATCCTCTTCGATTTGTTGGGCATGAACTATGAGTCGAGAGATGTCCATGTCACCAATGAGCATGGTGGTACGACATTCTTTAACCACCATTTCTGACACACCCGACACAAACTTACTCATCATTGCACTAGAATCGGCAACCATTGTAAGGGCATATTTAGATAGTTGTGTGAACTTCAAAGCGTATTCCCTCACACTCATACTTCCTTGACGAAGGTTGATGAACTCAAGCACCTTTTCTTCCCTCATCTCAAGGGGAAAGAACCTATTAAGGAAAGCAACCTTAAACTTTTCCTAATCAAGAGGACCTGTATCTTTCGGTATCCCTTCTTTCCATTGGTTGTACCATATTTGAGAAACACCCATAAGGTGGTAGGCGGCCAACTCCACCTTTTCCTTCGGCGTCACTCCCATGATCATCAAAACCTTGTAGACTTCGTCGATGAATACTTGAGGATCTTTCTCAACCTTAAAACCATGAAACTCCTGAGGGTTCATCCTAGTGAAGTCCGTCACTCTTGAATCCGCCGTACCCACATTTAGGTTCACTGGGACCACAACCTCCCTATTGGCTTGGGCCGTCACAGCTTGAGCCAATACTTGAAAAATAACCCTAAACTACACGTTAGTCACTTGTTCAGGCAAAGGATCGACCGGAGCTTGAAGAGCTTGTGGAGGAGCTTCTTGTTCCTCATTCTCCCTTACATTCCTTCTAGCATACACTCTTCTATTATCCATGTCCTGTAGAGCATCGAGTAAGGATTAAGAGAGATACTTTATAGAGTTAAACTCTATCGCACGACTTTAGAGTAATCAAAGAAGTGGAGTTTCCTAAACATCTTGTAGCCACTCATTCATAAATGTGGCACGCTTCACACTCATGAACGAGACTCTACTAGACGTGACTTATGAGACATCCTAGGACCATTCTAAACTGGTGCTCTGATTACCAAATTTGTCATGACCCAGAGGTACACTCGAGATGTAACATGGCGTATAGGACCTCGAGGAGCCCATACAAGACACTTAGCATTCATAACATAAGAAATAGAACATGAGAGATAAAACAACATTTTAAGTCCAAAACATTTTTATAAAATTAAAGCGGAAGTCTAGACACTTTGTCTCAATAGCCATCTAATACAATAGAATGAAATTGGACCTATCCCATATATCATGTTCAAAAACCAAAAGTAAGACAGAAACTGAAAAGAATCAAAGTCCGTCCTCGAAGCATAAGGACTCACCAATCTCAAAAATCAACCAAGTTAACCGCTAGCCATAAAACTGAGAACCCTGAATAATGGACCCTACATTTGGGAAAAATATAGGCAAGAGTATGTGATAGTACAAAACAATGTACCAAGTATGATAGTCATGCATAAAACATTTAAATCATGCTAAAACATTTCATGACATGCAATTGACCAAGCTAAAACATGATATAAGAAGGTTAGAAAACATACTTCATAAAACATGGTCAACGCAAGCTAACATCTTTAAAACCTTTTAACTCATATGAGATACTTCTTAAAGTAACCTTAGTTCATTATTAATGTGGGGAATGAGCCTTAACCGACAAATAGACCATGTGAGCTATAACATGATACCCCGGTGTCTCCCACACCAAAAAAGGTTGCCCTACTTGCCAAGGTAGAACCATTAACTTCTATCTTAACTGGATCCACTAGCTAATCATCCTATGGGGGCACATAGATAAGAGATAAGGAGATTGCTACTAGAAACTCCACCTCCATTGCCGGGAGAGATTCCATCTCAATATCCTCTCGGTGCAAAGCATAATTCTCATGAAGTAGTCATTTCTTACTTGTTCTTATCATCCATGGAAGGCACATCATCTTACCAATCCAAGCTAAGTCATAATTCATCCATGGAAAGGTATCATTCGTTAACCAATTCAAGCTAAGTTTCATTAGGATAGCTCGTTATCTTTGATTCAATTAGGTGAGAAAACCTTTCAACCTTAGAACCCTTATCATGTGAGAAAACCTTTCACAATCATGCTTTAATGTGTTTATGATAAATCCTTTCAACAACACAACATCAATCATCATCGTTGATACTTGACTCTCTAAGCATCCTTAAAACATTCATATAATTCTCATGAAAACATGCTTAATTTCATAATCTCCTCTTTCATAATTCAAAACTCACATCCTATCATCATAATTGAAAAATATGGGGATTACATAGGTTCATGGGGGAATCATCATAAAATCATTATATTTCAACAATTCATGCATAAGAGATCACAATTCAATCATTTAAATCAATAAATCGAAGAACCCATGGTAATTGAAGAACACCCTAACTCAATTGGGGATTTCTACCTTTGAAAATAGGAGATTATGGGGACTCCATGGATGAAAGAAATCCATGGATAAAAACTATCATACCTTGAAGCCAATTGCTAATCTTCGATGGAGGAAGTGAGACCTGACTTGAAATCCTAGGTTGAATCCTTCTTCTTCAAGATTTCTAGAGAGAGAAATATTTAGAGTTCTTCTTATTGGTGGGTTTGAAGAGAATGAAGTGAATGGACCAATTTGGGGTTGGAAACTCTTATACACGGGTCTTAGACATAGGAAAAACAAAATACTATTAGGTTAGATGAATTAGGAAAATTCCCAACTACCCCTAAGATTAACTGTTGACTGCAATTCATGACCATCGATCGACGATCCGTGGACAGGACGACAGTCCGTCCTGCACGACCGTCTTTCATATCAGAGACTTGGGTTTGGGGGATCTGGACCACGGACCCTCGACCACGGACCGTTGTTCCACCAACGTTCTGTTGGTTTGGGTCGTAGGTCCAACCCTTTGAACCCCTTTTTGGGGATCCATCCACGGACCACACCTACGGTCCATTGTCCCATCCAAGGGATGTGGGTGGCCTCCTGCAGCTTCTAAAAAATGTAGTCTTACCCTCTTTCAGATCCGATGTGTTACATTTAAAAAACACTCAAACAAACTGAATAGTTTTCTGTAATATTTTTCTCTTTCAAGTATATATGATAAGTTGAATTGTTGTCCAATATGATACACTCTTCCTTTAATATTTCATTTTAATAATTTCTTATGATACATTTAAATGGGGAGGTTAAAAATGATATATGAAAAGCAAAGGTAGGGCTGAACTTTCTACACGTTAAAATTAGAATATTTTTTCTCTTTTTTAGCCTTTTAAAATTTATTTATCCCATTACCAACGATATTTATTTATTAGAAAATTTAATATCACAGGTTGATGTTCATTTGATTCCCAAAAAATATCAAATAGTAACACTTTCTGGAAGCAAAATGATAAATTATAAAAATATTAATATTCGTTACTACGTAATCTTGTATGTAGGATAATATTTTTTTTTTGTAACATCTCGTAAATTTAAATAACTAGGAAAGAGTTGAAAGTTGAGGAAAGAATCATTTTAGGAATGTATATGAAAATTTAGGAAATTTTGAAGTATGTTAGTTGAGTTTTTGGTCAACTTAAAATGGCCATAACTCCTAGCTCATGATAATTTAGGTGTATTTCCAAATATGGATGGAAATCTTGAAATAACCTTTCCAACGCCGCAGAGTTTGTATGAGTGAGTTATGCCCTTTGGAAGTTGGGTTGTTTGATTAAGGAAAAGTCTAATCCGGATTTTGGAAGAGTAATGTAGTCTTTTCCTTTCCTAATTATTCTAATTCATTTTTAGGAGTTAATTGGGGTAAAATCAGATTTTGGTCTCTTTAGAAAAGTTGAAGTTTCATGTTAGGGCTTGGAGAAAAGAGAAAATAGGAGAAGGGAGAAGAGAAATCAAGATTCATCAAGATCGTCGAGTTTAGCTCGTGGATTTCGTCAAGGGGTAAGCCCTACGGGATTTGTGAGATCACACAGAGTTGGGTTAGTTCACCCACACGCCAACCATGATTCAATTCAACGAAATTAATTCTTTGAAAGTTTAGAAATTGAGTTCTTGATGAACATTGTTGAAAGTTTTGTTTGAATTTCTTGTGGGTTGTGTTGTTGGAGTTTCTTACAATTTGATTCATGTTTTCGGGTGTAATTTCAGTTTGAATCTATCATATATTGAGGGTATAAATGATTCTAAGTGTTTGGGGAAGTAACCATTGAAGTTTAGAGATGAAAAACAGAGAAGAAAAGTCGTCAAACACCTGGGGATAGGGGTGGGTCATCGCGCCAGCCAGTGCACCCCAAAAGGGTCTCTGAATCTTCACCCTTGGGGCGCCGCACCAGCCAGCGTGCCCCAGACCAGTCTCTTATTTTTTAGGGCTGGCACCCCGCGCCTCTCAGAGCGCCAGGGACACCAGTTCTCCCCATTCATTCCCCCTCTTTTCGTACTTGTTCCTTAGCAATGTACCTATGTTTCTTAGTTAATTCCAACACTCTTAGGTACATCTAAACATCATGAAATCATCCATTAACATGTGATCATGAACCTTGAGTCCATAATCCAATTCAATGAAAGTTAGGATCAAAGTCAAGAGAAGTTAAAAGTCAAATCTAGAAGTTAAGAAGCAAGTCAAGAGAAATTTATAAAGTTTTTCACAAATGTTTTAACTTTGTTTTAAGACTTAAGTTTCAAGTTAAGCAAAGAGTAAAGAGTTGAGTTCATTTCTCAAAAAGCTATAAGGGAACTAAGTATTCCCAAGAGTTTAAAATGTTTTCACATTTGAACAAGAAAGGGAAACAACGATTTCCATGAGAGCTTTTAAGTTAATGTTTTGAGTAATTATCTCAAACCAAAGAAAGAAGTTTTGATGTTAAATCATATGAGCTAAGTATATTTTGGGAGTAGTACTGAACACCGATATGGGGATGCGAGTTCATATTAACTCAAGTCTCCATAAACCATGTAGCCATCATGGGTAGTAAAGGATCATACTTTTTAGATGACTCTTTAAGATGCTTTTAGCATAGACTAGTGGATCCACTTAGTTAAGGCGTTCTATATGACGGTAAAGTATAGGACAATTCTGGCAGCGTGGGCAAGACATTATATCACCACTTAGGCTCATAGTAGTGGTTGTCGGTTAGAAAAACTCCTACATAAACTATATTACATTATTATATGAGTAAAGTTGAGTTTGTTATTGCATTTTTCTTTAACTAACTAAGTTGTTTTCCACTATTTTACAAGATTTCTATATATTGCATATGTTTATTGCTTTATATTGAGTTAAGTTATTCAGGAGTTGAGTAAAGTCAAGGTAAATGTTCCTTTCAGAACCTTTTCAAGCTTAAGTTGTGTTTAGCATTCCAACTCGCATACTCGTACATTCAATGTATTGATGTCAGTTGGTCTGCATCTTATTATGATGCATATGCAGGTAACCAGGATGAGCAACCATCGCATCGTTGATCCAGTTGAGCACTCAGAGTCTGGTGGTGAGCCTCATTGCTTTCTTGAGGATCCCTTTTATTGCTTTCAGTATTTAGTTCATTAGGTTGTTATGGGTCTTGTCCCGACATCCATCTCAGGTTTTAGAGGCTTCATAGATAGACAATGTCACTCCCCAAGACTACCTCCGAGACGCGGACATGGGAGCTAGGACCACAAGTGATCTCAGACTAACCCTACTGGCATAATCATGAGCATACTAAAGTTAAGTTGAATAATAAACTGATACGGAAGCTATAGTCATAAATAAAATGAAAAAATAGGGAATACCCATATACTATAACTGAGATGAATGAAAACTGACGAGTTTCATACAAAGAAAAAATTAACTAAATACTAAGTTGAATCTAACTATGTCTGAAAATAACCTCTAACTGACTAGAAAGGATGGGACATGCCCCAACTAAGTCTAGCAAAATTGAAACTACAACACTAAAAATACTGAAAACATAAACATGTCACTGGTCCTCGAAGAATGAGGACTCACTACTGATTTCGCTAAACTGGAGATCAAGAACCGATCTAAGCGTGATCTGGATGCTGAGAACCTGAACCTACATCACGAGAAGATGTAGCGCACGTATGCGTCAGTACTTGAAAGGTACTGAGCATGCATGATAGAATAAAGCTGAAATAAACATATAACTGAGCGAGTAATAAAGTGAGAGCATAATCTGAAAATGATATAGATATTGAATACTGAGCAAACTGAATGCAATGACCAAATTTATAACATGTTGAAACTGAATACTGACTGTACTTAAATGAGGTCAATGCAATAGAATATGAGTGAACTGTGGGAGCTACTAATAACTGACAATAAAACCACATGAACTAAATGTGGAGTCCGATGTATACACCCCATCGAGAGGACCCAATATACCCGGCCAAAGGTATAGAGGCATGACTGGCGTGATCACTAACTGATATTGTCCATAGAGGGGACTTACACATACGTGGCTCATAGTTCTGGGACTATATGGGTATGTTGAACCCTAGTCCAACTCGATATTATGCTACTCCCAATAGATTAAGTGGTTAACATATTATGACTGAGTTTTTGTATATAATGCATAGCTCAAAACTGAACATGTAGTCTGAGAATGCAACAATTAATCTGATAATGATGCATTCATAAACTGAGGCATGTATAACTGAATACATTATGACTGAAATAATGAATAGCTCAAAATACTGACATGTAGATTCTCATGCTTGAAAACTCCTTCTTAGAAAACAATTCAAAATCATATTATACTATGATCATTGATGACTTGGGAAGTCATACTGCATAAACATTGATGGTATATCTAGATACCATACTGCTCATATATTGATGACCTACTCGATTGTCATACTAATAATGTTTTAGAAACTCTTTCTCAAAACTCATCTTAACTTTCTCAAAAACTCAGTTTAAAACTCAAGTGTTGTCTTAAAAAAAAGCTTCTCAAGATTTATAACTCGATTTAAAACTCAAGTGTTGTCTTAAAAAAACCTTCTCAAGATTTATAACTCAAAATAGGGTTTATGCTGAAATATACTGATAATGTGGCGTTCAAAATTGGAGCATGTATATATGAATAACTGGAATATCTGACCTACCATGTGTAATTCAAGAACTAAAGAAATACATAGCTAGGGTTCTAAAATTCATGCAATAAACTGAGTACAAATATGATAATCTGATTTGGGACATATTCATAAGTAATTCATGATAATCTGCTGAAACTCTAGAAACCCTAGGTCTGTTCATAGTAAGAGAATCAAGAAACTAACTGAGTTCTAGGGACCTAATGAGCAAAATGGAACCCACTAGTGAAATCCCACATACCTGGTGATGAATTCCACGAAGAACTCCTTCGATTTCACGTTTGGAACATGAGGAAAATTGATGTGTTCTTGAACTAGGGTTCTTGACCTCTTTCTTCTCTTAGCATTCTAATTTTTCTATGTTTTGAAGAATTATCTGACTTAGGTAAGTTCTAGTTATGTTTCTAGGTTTAAACTGGCTAAAACCATAATTTAGGGTCTAAACGGCGTAGCCTAGGGGTCTAACGAAATAGGAAAAGACCAAAAGACCCTTGACTTAACTGTTGTCGGAGTGATCTACGGACGGCAACTACGGTTCGTAGGTCAATCTATGGTCCGTAGATTGGGTTCGTAGGTCAAGTCTGCCTGACAGGGCTTCACTAAAATAAGCATAACTTTTTACTCGGTGGCGTTGGAAAGAGGATTCAATTATCTATCATATCATAGGTCATGGGACACATAATTATTTTGTGTTGGGAGTTATGACCATTTAAAGTTGACCCAATCAACAATTTTCCTCTAACTGGCTGCTGACCCTCACCTACGGTCAGACCTACAGACCGTGGATCGAACAACGGTCCGTTTGGGTTTGCCGTCGTTTGCGTCAAAGGCTGGGTAAAGGGGGCCTTGATCCACGGACACAGACCACGGACCGCTGTTTGACCTACAAATTATGGGTCTGTCCGTGGGTCGAGACGTAGCCAATTTTCTGAGCTAGGTTTAGGGAGGGGTTGCAGTGGTGAACCATGAACCACTAGCACAGGCCGTGGTCTGACCTACGATCCGTGGATTTCAACCGTGGGTTGCACCTGCAACTTCTCAAAATCTGCATTTTTGGTCTATTTCGGATATGGGGTGTTACATTATCTCCCCCTTGGGACCATTCATCCTCGAATGAAGACTAAACTAGCAGAGTATGGAGGGAAGAAGCTGCAATCCCTACCACTAAGTACTAGAAACTAATTTTTGACTGAACTGAGTTCCAATAACATGCAAATACGCTGAAAATGCAAGGCTGACTGAAGGAATAAAATACTAAGACTGAATATGCGCAAGAATGACTGAAAAACATATGAGGAAATATTACCTCAAGCTGGAGAGGAATCAGAAGGAAAGAAGTGAGGGTAGTTGGACTTTATGGTTGCTTCTGCTTCCCAAGTAGCTCCCTCTACGGATTGACTCATCCACAAAACCTTGACTAAAGTGAATTCTTTGTTTCTCAACCTTCGAACCTGACGATTAAGGATTTCAACTGGTACCTCTTCATAAGTGAGACTATCCTTCACAGCCACACTTTCTAAAGGTACAATAGATGCTGGATCACCCACACACTTCTTCAATAGCGAAATATGAAAACTAGATGCACTGCTGCTAATTCAGTTGGCAACTCTAACTCACATGCCACTCTACCAATCCTTTTCAAGATCTTGTAAGGGACTACATATCTAGGATTGAGCTTCTTTTTCTTGCCAAATCTCATCACCCCTTTCATAGGCGACACTTTTAGAAAAAACCAATCATCAACTTGGAACTCTAGTTCTCTTCTCCTTACATCTACATAAGATTTCTTGTGACTCTGGGCTGTCTTAAGTCTATCTCTAATGAATGGCACTTTCTCCATAGGTTCATGAACTGAATCTAGCCCTATCAAGGCGGCTTCACCTACTCATCCACCTAAGGAACACATAAGCGACCATCTCCCCCTTGGGAGAAAACCTTTACTTTCTGTTGTTGAACTGAACCTTCTGACTGAAATAATATAGGATCATTGTCTTGTTTCCTTTAACCGCCGCTACCAATGAAGGTTCTGATCTATTCTGGACTAACACACCACCATCTGATGTGTTAGTATGACTAACTCCTAAGAGAGCAAGCCGATGAACATCTTTTTCTACTTCCTTTCCTTTTTCCTCAATATGTGCTACACCACCCTCTAGATTCACCTCTTTTTGGCCTTAAGGTAAGAGATAATCGACATACAGGCACTGAGTTATTACCCTTCTATTCTAAGACTGGCTCGTTTGGAAATTGGAACTGAACAACCCGAATTCTACAATCGATTGAGGCATGACAGAACTGAACCCAATCCATGCTTAGAATTATATCGAAATCTACCATTTCTAACTCTACAAGATTTGCTGAGGTGACTTTCTGAGAGACTGAGATAGGGCAATTTCTGTATATCCGTCTAACTATAACTAGGTCACCAACTGGGGTAGAGACTGAGAAGGGTTCTGAAGGAGTTTCTAGACTAACTGCTAAGATTACTACTATAAAGAGAGTTACAAAGGTAAGAGTAGCCCTTGGATCTAACACTACAAAAACATCTAAAGAAGGACTCGAAGCGTACCAGTGATCACATCAGGAGAATCTTCCTGGTCCTGGTGAGCCTGGAGAGCATAAAGCCTGCCTTGGCGTTGACTGCCACCTGTACAAGATGACACACCCTGCTGAGTTGGGCAACCTGTCGGTACTGTTGGAGTTGTAGACTGAACCCTAGTATTGTTACCTTCTTGCCCCTTCTTGGTAGAAGGGCCATTCTTCACCCTATGACCAGACTAACCACACCCAAAGCGTCATTCCTTGCCTGCAAGACACTCACCTAGATGGTTCTTACCACACTTTGGACAAGTTGGGTAGGTCTTATTTCCTGAAACACTTCCCTGAGACTTAGAGCCTCGTGCCCTACTATTCTGATCTTGTTAAAACTGTGAGTGATTTCCACCACCTGATTTTTGCTGAGAGTACTCATAGTTCCCTGTTCTAGCTTTCTTGTTTACCTTAGCGATTTCCCTAAGATTATCTCCCTCGACCTGCTGATTGTTTTGATTATTCATACTTTGAGCCAAAAATTGAATAGCGTTCTAAAACTCTACATTCAAAACTTCCTGATCTGGGATTAGAGGAACTGCGTTAGCGTTCCTGGCATTAGCTCTACGGGGAGGCATGATCGATGTAACGTAGAATGTCGAGTTAGAATAGAATTAGATCATATCTTACGGACGATAAGAGTAATGAGAAAATGAAGATTTTTCCTAAAACACTTCGTAGCCTCCTTCTCATTAGATGTAATGAAATTCACACCCATGAAAATGACTCTACTTAGTGCGGCTTTTCAGACATCCTAGGACACTTAAAACTAGTGCTCTGATACCAAGTTTGTCACGCCCCGAGACAACCCCCGAGACGCGAACACGGGACCTAGGACCACAAGTGATCCCAAGCTAACCCTACTGGCATGATCACGAGCATACTAAAATAAGTTGAATAATAAACTGATGTCGAAGGTATAATCATAAATAAAATGAAAAAAATAAGGCATACCCATATACTATAACTGAGATGAATGAAAACAGATGAGTTTAATACAAAGAAAATATTACCACAATACTAAGTTGAGCCTGAATATGTCTGAAAATAGCCTCTAACTGACTAGAAAGGCTGGGACATGACCCAACTAAGTCTAGCAAAACTGAAACTAAAGGACTAAAAATACTGAAAAGATAAACATGTCACTGGTCCTCGAAGAATGAGGACTCACCACTGATTCCGCTGAACTAGAGTTCGAGAACCGATCTTAGCGTGATCTGTATGCTGAGAACCTAAACCTACATCACGAGAAGTTGTAACGCACGTATGCGTTAGTACTTGCAAGGTACTACGTATGCAGGATAGAATAAAGCTGAAATAAACATAAAACTGAAAGCAATAAAGCGAGATCATAATCTGAACATGATATAGATACTGAATACTGAGCTAACTGAATGCAATGACCAAATTTATAACATGTTGAAACTAAATACTGACTGTACTGTAAATGAGGTCAATGCAATAGAATCTGAGTGAACTGTGGGAGCTACGAATAACCGACAATAAAACCACTTGAGCTAAATGTGGAGTCCGATGTATACGCCCCATCGAGAGGACCTAATATACCCGGCCAAAGGTATAGAGGCATGACTGGCGTGATCACTAACTGATATTGCCCACACAGGTGACTTACACCTATGTGGCTCGTAGTTCTGGGACTATATGGGTGCGCTGAACCCTAGTCCAACTCGATATTATGCTAATCCCAAATAGATTAAGTGGTTAACACATTATGACTGTATATAATGGATAGCTCAAAACTGAACATTCAATCTGAGAATGCAACAATTAATTTGACAATGATGCATTCATAAACTGAGGCTTGTATAACTAAATACATTATGACTGAAATAATGAATAGCTCAAAATACTGACATGTAGATACTCATACTTGAAAACTCCTTCTTAGAAAACAATTCAAAATCATATTATACTATGATCAATGATGACTTGGGAAGTCATACCGCATAAACATTGATGTTATATCTAGATAACATACTGTTCATACATTGATGACCTACTCGATTGTCATACTAATCATGTTTTAGAAGCTCTTTCTCAAAACTCATCTTAACTTTCTCAAAAACTCAGTTTAAAACTTAAGTGTTGTCTTAAAAAAAGCTTCGCAAGATTTATAACTCAAAATAGGGTTTATGTTGAAATATACTGATAATGTGGCATTCAAAACTGGAGCATGTATATATGAATAACTGAAATATCTGACCTAGCATGTGTAATTCAAGAACTAAAAACATGATAATCTGATTTGGGACATATTCATAAGTAATTAATGATAACCTGCTGAAATTCTAGAAACCCTAGGTTTGTTCATAGTAAGAGAATCAAGAAACTAACTTAGTTCTAGGGAGCTAATGGGCAAAATGGAACCGACTAGTGAAATCCCACATACCTGGTGACGACTTCCACGAAGAATCCTTTGATATCAAAGATGGAACTAGAGGAAACTTGATGTGTTCTTGAACTAGGGTTCTTGACCTCTTTCTCCTCTTAGTGTTCTAATTTTTCTAAGTTTTGAAGAATGATATGACTTAGGTACGTTCTAGTTATGTTTCTAGGCTTAAACTGACTAAAACCTCATAATTTAGGGTCTAAACGACGTAGCTTAGGGGTCCAACAAAATAGGAAAAGACCAAAAGACCCCTAACATAATTGTTGTCAGAGTGATCGATGGACGGGACCTACGGGCCGTAGGTCAATCTACGGTCCGTAGATTGGGATCGTAGGTCAAGTCTGCCCGACAGGGCTTCACTAAAATGAGCATAACTTTTTATTCGAAGGTTGGATTTTAGAAAACTTGATGTTGTTGGAAAGAGGATTCAATTATCTATCATATCATCGGTCATGGTACACATAATTCCTTTTTTGCTAGGAGTTATGATCATTTGAAGTTGACCTAATCAACAATTTTCCTTTAACTGGCTGTGGACCCTCACCTACGGTCAGACCTACGGACTATGGATCGAACGATGGTCCATTCTGGTCGGCCATCTTTGCATCCGAGGCTGGGTAAAGGGGGCCTTGATCCATGGACACAGACCACGGACCACTGTCTGACTTACGGACTGTGGGTCTGTCCGTGGGTCGAGACTTAGCCGATTTTCTGAGTTAGGTTTAGAGAGGGGTTGCAGTGGGGAACCATGGACCACCAGCACGGGCCATGGTGTAACCTACGGTCCGTGGATGGCAACTGTGGGTTGCACCTGCAATTTCTCAAAATCTGCATTTTTTGTCTATTTCGGATACGTGGTGTTATAAACAGTCAGTTAGTTCCTTTTTCTTTACTTTTTTATTGGCTTATGTTCAGATATGAGTTGCCACTTTGGGTAAGTTAAATGTTTATTTCTAAAACATTATGAGTTTAGTTTGAGACAATTGAGTTATCTTGCATTTGAGTTCTTTTCTTAATGCTTAAAGTCTTCTACTGAGTAAGTAAGCTAGGCCAAGGGTTTGTTTAGGGCCATCAATGGTTCTCGAGTGTCAGCCACATCCGGGGTGTAGGCTCGGGGCGTGACAAACTTGGTATCGAGCACATAGATCAAGAGTCCTAAGGAGTCTCTGAAGTCATGTCTGTAAAGTCCTAGTTATCGGTGTGAAGCTTGCCACATCTATAATTAGGAGACTGCAACATTTAGGAATTCCTTCACTTCTTTCATACTCACTTCGTGCGATAGAGTGTATCTATATAAAAGTCTCTTTCTAACTCGTGCTTACGCGTGATCGATTTTGAGCTGGCCTATGGTCGAGAGTGCCTTCATGAGGTGTTTCTTTCCTCGTGAGCTAAGAGAAGCAAAGAGATGGTTACTGATATGAGGAGCAGGATGAGTTTATTCGTAGTTGGGTTGACTCGTCTGCCAAGTAAGGAAAGTAAGGCAGCCATGCTAATAGGTGACATGGACATAGCAAGGCTGATGATCCATGTGCAACAAGTTGAAGAAGACAAGCTGAAGGATAGATAAGAGTTTAAGAATAAGAGGGCTAAGACATTAAGGAATGAATCCGAGCAGCAAAAGAGTAATGCGAACCGGTCTTCTTTCCATCATAAGTAGAAAGGACCTGCTCCATCATCTGCTAGTGCACCTGCACCAAGGAACAAATGTGAGTACAATAATCAAAATTCTTAGAACTTCAGAGCTAGACCTGTGCATTTGCAAGGTAGTAAGGCACAAGGGGGTACTAAGACTCCAGCATGTGCTAAGTGTGGTGGAAGCCACTAAGGGGTGTATCGTGATGGTTCCACTACTTGCTTCAAGTGTGGCCAGAATGGTCATTTTATGAGAGAGTGTCCTAAGAGCAGACAGCGTAATGGTAATGGGGGAAATAGAGCTCAGTCTTCTTCAGTTGCTCCACCAGGTAGAGTCGCATCTAGATGAGCTACTTCAAAGGCAGGCGGATAAGGAAACCGTCTTTATGATATCGCTAGTCGCCGAGAGCAAGAGGATTCACCAGATGTTGTCACTAGTATGATCCAAGTCTTCAATTTTGATGTTATTCCTGAGTAACTTAGTGAACCATTCAGTGTTTCTACACCTGTTGGTGAGTCTATTCTAGTAGAAAGAGTCTATCGTGATTGTCCCATTTCCGTCAATCACAAGAGTACCATGGCTGACTTAGTTGAGTTAGACATGGTAGATTTTGATGTCATTCTAGGTATGGACTGGCTTCATGTTTGTTATGCATCAATAGACTGTAGAACTCGAGTAGTCAAGCTCCAGTTTCCAGTGAACCAGTTACAGAGTTGAAGAGTAGTTCAGCAGTGCCCAAGGGTCGTTTCATTTTGTACCTTTAAGGCAAAAGAGTTAGTTTCTAAGGGTTGTGTCTATCACTTGGTCCGAGTTAATGACTCTAGTGTTGAGATACCTCTCATTCAGTCAGTTCATATAGTTAAAGAGTTTCCAAAAGTCTTTCCAGATGATCTACTCCTAGTCCCTCCTAAGAGAGAGATAGACTTCGGTATAGATGTTCTTCCCAATACTCATCTTATATCTATTCTGCCATATAGAAGGGCACCAGCATAGTTGAAAGAGCTTAAAGAACAATTGAAAGATCTGCTAGATAAGGGTTTCATTCGACCAAGTGTCTTACCTTGGGGCGGGCCGGTCTTATTTGTGAGAAAGAAAGATGGTTCCCTTATGATGTGTATAGATTACCGCCAATTGAACAAGGTTACCATCAAGAATAAGTATCCTCTTTCGAGAATTGATGATATATTCGATCAGCTTCAGGGTGCTTCTTGTTTTTCGAAAATAGACCTCAGATCTGGCTACTATCAGTTGAATGTAAGGGAATGTCATATTCCCAAGACAGCATTCAAGACCCGTTATGGTCACTATGAGTTTTTGGTCATGTCGTTCAGTTTAACTAATGCACTTGCAGCGTTTATGGACCTTATGAATAGAATTTTCAAACCTTATTTAGATATGTTTGTTATCGTCTTCATTGATGACATACTAATCTATTTAAGGAATGAAGAAGATCATGCTAGCCATCTTAGAATAATTCTTCAGACTTTGAAAGATAAGGAGTTATATGCTAAGTTCTCTAAATGTGAGTTTTGGCTTGAGTCTGTGGCGTTCTTTGGCCACATAATTTCTGATGATGGAATTAGAGTTGATACCCAAAAGATAGAGGCAGTGCAGGATTGGCCTAGACCCACATCTCCAACTAATATTAGGAGCTTCTTGGCTTTGGCTAGCTATTATAGAAGGTTTGTAGAGGGGTTCTCATCCATTTCGTCTCCTTTGACCAAGTTGACTCAGAAAACAGTGAAGTTTCAATGGCTGAAGCTGTGAAAAAAGCTTTCAAAAATTGAAAAAGAGGTTGACTAATGCCCCAGTATTGACCTTACCAGAAGGTACGCAAGGCTTTGTTGTATATTGTGATGCGTCTAGAGTTTGTTTGGGTTGTGTACTAATGCAGAATGGCAAAGTTATAGCTCATGCCTCCAGACAGTTGAAGGTTCATGAGAAGAATTACCCAATCCATGACTTAGAGTTGGCTGCTGTAGTTTTACCTTTGAAGATATGGTGTTATTATTTATATGGTGTTCATGTAGATATATTCACTGATCACAAGATTCTTCAATATGTGTTCACTCAGAAAGAGCTTATTCTCAGACAAATGAGGGGGTTAGAATTACTCAAGGATTATGACATGAGTATTTTTTATCACCTAGGTAAGGCTAATGTTGTTGTTGATGCTTTAAGTAGGTTGTCTATGGGTAGTACTGCCCATGTTGAGGAGGAAAAGAGAGAGTTAGCGAAAGATGTGCATAGACTTGCACACTTAGGAGTCCGACTAATGGATTCCACAGAAGAAGGAGTAGTGGTGATGACTGGGGTTGAACATTCATTAGTGTCAGAAGTGAAAGAAAAGTAAGACGAGGATCCAATTTTTCTTGAATTGAAGGCAAATGTTCATAAGCAAAAACTATTAGTTTTTGAACAGGGGGGAGATGGAGTATTGAGATATCAAGGTAGGTTGTGTGTACCAATGGTGGATGAACTCCAAGAGAGGATCATGGAGGAAGCTCATAGCTCTAGATATTCCATTCATCCGGGTTCCACAAAGATGTATCGTGACTTTAGAGAGGTATATTGGTGGAATAGTATGAAGAAGGGCACTGCAGAGTTTGTTGTGCAAAGTGTCCGAATTGCCAACAAGTTAAATTAGAGCATCAAAGGCCCGACGGTTTGGCCTAGAATATAGAACTTTCAGAATGGAAGTGGAAGATGATTAATAAGGATTTCATCACAGGTTTACCAAGGTCTCGCAGGCAACATGATTCCATTTGGTTGATTGTCGATAGAATGACAAAATCAGCCCACTTTTTTCCGGTGAAGACTACCCATTCAGCAGAAGATTATGCTAAGCTATATATTCAAGAAGTGGTAAGACTTCATGGGGTTCCAGTCCCATTATTTCAGACAGAGATGCGCAATTTGCTGCACAGTTTTGGAAGTCATTCTAGAAAGGCTTGGGTTCAAAGGTGAAATTTAGTACTGCTTTTCATCCTCAGATAGATGGTCAAGCAGAGCGCACTATTCATACCTTAGAGGATATGTTGAGGGCTTGTGTGATTGATTTCAAAGGTAATTGGGATAATCACCTACCTCTTATTGAGTTTGCTTACAATAATAGTTACCACTCGAGCATCCAAATGGCTCCTTATGAAGCTCTTTATGGGTTAAGGTGCAGATCTCTTATTGGATGGTTTGAAGTTGGTGAAGCAGGGGGTTTAGGACCAGATCTAGTTCATCAAGCCATGGAGAAGGTGAAAGTGATTCAAGAGAGGTTGAAGACGGTGCAGAGTCGTTAGAAATCCTACACTGATGTTAGGAGAAGAGAGTTAGAGTTTGAAGTTGATGATTGGGTGTATTTAAAAGTTTCACCTATGAAGGGTGTTATGAGAATTGGTAAGAAGAGAAAGCTTAGTCCCCGGTATATTGGACCTTATCGAATCGCCAAGAGGGTTGGCAAAGTATCTTATGAGTTGGAGTTACAATAAGAGTTAGCAACGGTTCATTTGGTATTTCACGTCTCCATGTTAAAGAAGTGCATGGACGATCCCTCATTGATCATACCAACTGAAGATACTGGGATCAAGGATAGCTTATCTTATGAGGAGATTCCTGTTCAGATTCTAGATCTCCAAGTTCGCAAGTTGAGGACTAAGGAAGTAGCATCAGTCAAAGTCCTTTGGAGGAATCAATTTGTTGAGGAACCTACTTGGGAAGCTAAGGAGGATATGAAGAAGAGATATCCACATCTCTTCAAATCCGAGGAAGTTCCAAATCAAGGTACTAATCATTTTCTTGGCATTTTACTTATAAATTGACATGTTGTGTTTGCTTTGCTTGTTGGGTGTTTGAAATGTATGAATGATATACATCTTTAGCCTAGTATAAATAATCTCATTCGACAACGAATGTTCCCAAGGGGAGATATTGTTGGAAATCTCTTGGAATAACCTTTCTAACACCGCTGAGTTTGCGTGATTCCGAGTTCGTATGAGTGAGTTATGCCCTTTGGAAGTTGGCTTGTTTGATTAAGAAAAAGTGTAATCCGGATTTTGGAAGGGTAATTTAGTCTTTTCCTTACCTAATTATTCTAATTCGTTTTTAGGAGTTAATTGGGGTAAAATCATATTTTAGTCAGTTTAGAAAAGTTGAAGATTCACGCTAGGGCTTGGACAAAAGAGAAAAGAGGAGAAGGGAGAAGAGAAATCAAGATTCGTCAAGATCGTTGAGTTTAGCTTGTGGATTTCATCAAGGGGTGATCCCTACGAGGTATGTGAGATCACATAACGTTGTGTTAGTTCACCCACGCGCCAACCATGATTCAATTCAGCGAAATTAAGTCTTTGAAAGTTTAGAAATTGAGTTCTTGATGAACATTGTTGAAAGTTTCATTTGAATTTCTTGTGGGTTGTGTTGTTGGAATTTCTTGCAATTTGATTCATGTTTCCGGGTGGAATTTCGGTTTGAATCTATCATATATTGATGGTATAAATGATTCTAAGTGTTTGGGGGAAGGAACCACTGAAGTTTAGAGGGTTTAGAGATGAAAAACGAAGAAGGAAAGTTGTCAAACACTTGGGGATAGGGGTGGGGTGTTGCACCAGCCAGCACGCCCCAAAAGGGTCTCTGAATTTTCACCCTTCGGGAGCTGCGCCAGCCAGCGCTCTCCAGACCAGTCTCTGATTTTTTAGGGCTGGCGCCCCGCGCCTCTCAGAGCGCCAGGGACGCCAGTTCTACCCATTCGTTCCTCCTTTTTCGTACTTGTTCCTTAGCAATGTACCTATGTTTCGTAGTTGATTCCAACACTCTTAGGTACATCTAAACATCACGAAATCATCCATAAACATGAGATCATGAACCTTGAGTCCACAATGCAATTCAAGGAAAGTTCGGATCAAAGTCAAGAGAAGTTAAAAGTCAAGTCTAGAAGTTAAGAAGCAAGTCAAGAGAAGTTTATAAAGTTTTCAAAAGTATTCCACAAACATTTTAACTTTGTTTTAAGACTTAAGTTTCAAGTTAAGCAAAGATTAAAGAGTTGAGTTCATTTCTCAAAAAGCTATAAGGGAACTAAGTATTCTCAAGATTTTAAAATATTTTCACATTTGAACAAGAGAGGGAAACACTGATTTCCAAGAGAGCTTTTAAGCTAAAGTTTTGAGTAATTATCTCTAACCAAAGAAACAAGTTTTGGTTTTAAATCATAGGAGCTAAGTATATTTTGGGAGTAGTACTGAACACCGATATGGGGATGCGAGTTCATATTAACTCAAGTCTCCATAAACCATGTAGCCATCATGGGTAGTAAAGGATCATACTTTTTAGATGACTCTTTAAGATGCTTTTAGCATAGACTAGTGGATCCACTTAGTTAAGGCGTTCTATATGACGGTAAAGTATAGGACAATTCTGGCAGCGTGGGCAAGACATTATATCACCACTTAGGCTCATAGTAGTGGTTGTCGGTTAGAAAAACTCCTACATAAACTATATTACATTATTATATGAGTAAAGTTGAGTTTGTTATTGCATTTTTCTTTAACTAACTAAGTTGTTTTCCACTATTTTACAAGATTTCTATATATTGCATATGTTTATTGCTTTATATTGAGTTAAGTTATTCAGGAGTTGAGTAAAGTCAAGGTAAATGTTCCTTTCAGAACCTTTTCAAGCTTAAGTTGTGTTTAGCATTCCAACTCGCATACTCGTACATTCAATGTATTGATGTCAGTTGGTCTGCATCTTATTATGATGCATATGCAGGTAACCAGGATGAGCAACCATCGCATCGTTGATCCAGTTGAGCACTCAGAGTCTGGTGGTGAGCCTCATTGCTTTCTTGAGGATCCCTTTTATTGCTTTCAGTATTTAGTTCATTAGGATGTTGTGGGTCTTGTCCCGACATCCATCTCAGTTTTTAGAGGCTTCATAGATAGACAGTCAGTTAGTTCTTTGGTCTTTACTTTGTTATATGCTTATGTTCAAATTTCAGTTGCCACTTTGGCTAAGTTAAATGTTTATTTCTAAAACATTATGAGTTTAGTTTGAGACAGTTGAGTTATCTTGCATTTGAGTTCTTTTCTTAATGCTTAAAGTCTTCCGCTGAGTAAGTAAGCTAGACCAAGGGTTCGCTTGGGGCAAGCAATGGTTCTCGAGTGTCAGCCGTCTGGGGGGTGTAGGCTCGGGGCTTGACATTTTTAGTTTTAATAATTGATAGGTTTTAAGTATTATTTTATAAATTCTGTGATATTAAATTTCCACGCTAGGCGTAGGTAATTATACTAGTTTATATATAATTAACTAAATAGCTTACATCATACATTGTTCAGGAGTAGTTATTTCAATTGTTTTGGGCCAATGGTTGGCCTTGCATGTTAATATATGATATTACAAATGTAATGTTTCTAGGAAACATAGTTTCTAAAATGTAAGTTGCATTTGTTGCAAACATTAAAGGAATTGCCAAAAATATTAGGTTATTGTGTGCATTGGAGCTCCTAGCTTATGTATTAAAGATCTGTACAGAAATATGATGTTATTATATGGTAAATGTCCATGTGTGATGTGATAATAATTTCATTTTGATTTTATCTAATAATTTCTAGAGAGTAGAAGTTTGTTCTACTATAATTTGAAGTTCTTGCTTCAATGTAAGTGGCTCAACCAATGGTGTGGGAAATGCTCATCATGTAGTCCATTACCTAGGGTGTGTTTGTTATGAAATGTTTTCCATTTTTTCCATGTTTGGTTAGATTAAACGTTTTCCAAATCAAATCATTTTCCTCAAATTTAAGGAAAATGACTTCCCTTCAAAACTCTACTTTATCCTTCAATATTTTTTTCTTACCCTACTCCATACCCCAAACTTGAACTTCTCCATTTTAAAAAAATTATTTTTTTTAAATTTCAAATATATTTTTACTCCTACCCCAAACCAACCCTCCGCCCCAAAACAAAAATAAAAATAAATTTTAAAATTATTTTTGAAAAATATTTCAAATTTTAAGATTTCTTTTACCTCATTGAACCACTACCACCCCTATCCCCCCACTCCCTACAACCTCGAATTTAAGAAAAAATCATTATTTACCCCCCTGCCACCCACACCACCCACTCAGGCCACCCCCCATTAAAAAAATAAATTTTTTATCTCTTTTGAAAAATATTTTAATTTTTTTTAAAAAAATCATTTTTACGTCACCCCCATCAAATTTTTGGAAAATATTTCAAATTTAAAAACATTTCATTTTTTACATCACCCCCATCAGATAGTTTTTTTTAAAAAATTGCAACATATTTAAAATTTAAAAAAATCATTCGAAAAATAATTCAAATTTTAAAAAAAAACATTTTTTACCCCAACCTCCACACCTACCCCCAACCCAGGCCACCCCTATAAAAAAATAATTTTAAAAAAAAAGAAAGTTGGAAAATATTTCGAATTTGAAAAAAATATTTTTTTACGTCACCCCCCCCCCCCTCCAGGCCACCCCGTCAAAAACTTTTATTTTAAAAAAAAATCATATTTTATGCCACCTACCACCACCCCCCCATCTCAGGTCACAAATTCTTAAGTTACAACACCTAAATTCTTATTCTTCTTTAGGTGTTGTAACTTTAAAATATTAGGGATGAACATTATGAATTTGAAACCACACATTCCTTTCTAATTTGTTTTTTTTGAAAAACTTTAAATAATATGTCGATCTCCAAAACTCTTAAATGTAACTCATGTGTTTAAACTACTAAAGGGCGTGTTTTTTTAAATACTTTCTTTTACAAACTACTAAGGAAACATATATAGAAACTAAGTGAAGAACTTTAAGCTCTTTATGAACATCCTCAGGTTTATGTTACCTTTCTAAATCCGAGTTAAGTGTACCCATTTAATCTACAAGTACATGAGGTTCTATGAGACATTCACATGTGATACGAAAGTGATTACGAGATTATGAGAACAAGTGTACCAATGGGCCAAGATTGAAAGCATGATTATGGTAACATAAATGTATTACGAATCCATGACATGACATGTTATGCATTCTACTCCTGATTTATAATCGGAAGGTATGAGGCCTATTGCCTATATTTATACATATAAGACACATATGGCCACAATTTGGCGAATATGATGTCAGTTCGCTACATGAAGGCACCACCATTGCTAGCACTTGGTTTGGTATGACATGCATTTTCATCTATATATATATATATATATATATATATATATATATTCACAACATACGATTATGCGAGCATACCATGCATATTTAATTTATATAGGGTTGGATGTCAGTCATGGAGGCCATTAGAGTTTCTGTTTCAGGTGGTATCTTTGTTACCCTTTTTACAACAGCTATTTATGATTCTACTTTCTGCCTTACATATCAGTACATTTTTATTCGTACTGACGTCTCGTCGCCTAGGGAAGCTGATTTTTTTTTTTTGTGCATGCAGGTCCAGGTAGAGATTCTAATCGACCCCCGCTAGGATTCGGGGATCAGTTGTGAGTTGGTAAGCTCCACTTCTTCCCAGAGATTTCATAGGTGTTAAAACACTGATTATGAAAAGAGGATGAAGCTTGACTAGAAGAAAAGAAAGGAAGATCTACAGTAGAATGGAAGAATAATCATTCATCAAAAAACTCAATACCATACAATGCTTCTATCTATTTATAATTATCTAGCCGACTTAACAAGTAAAAAGATCCAACTCAATTAGCTACTCCTAATCATCATTAATTAACAAACCAACTGATCCTAAAGTTGGTTATAACAACATTTGCTAGCTGGCATCCTAACTGATCATTTTTGTACAATTCTTTACTCTAATCACTCCCCCTCAAATTGAGGGTTGAAAAACATCTATTAACCTCAACTTGTCCAATATGTAGTGATGTTGTTTGCCTCCTAGAGCTTTAGTCAAAATGACAGCTTCTTGATCAGTTCTAGGAATATGCATTGCCTTGATTAATCCCTTTTGTATATTTTTTCCTCACAAAGTAGCAATCTATCTCTATGTGTTTGGTCCTTTCATGAAATGTAGGATTCCCAACAATCTGTATAGCAGCTTTGTTATCACAGAACAATTTCACTGGTATCTTCACCTTTATATTCATTTCTGCCAACAGCCCTACAAGACAAATAATTTCTGCAACAACAAAAGCCATACTTCTATACTCAGCTTCTGTTGTACTTCTTGACATAGTCTTATGTTTCTTTGATTTCCAAGAAACCAAGGGGTTACCTAACTTCACACAGTAGCCAGTAACTGATTTCCTTATTACGGCACAAGATGCCCAATTAGAATCACAGAAGGTTGTTAGTGTGACATCCTTGTCACTACTCAGCAAAATTCCCAAGCCAGGATTCCTTTTAAGGTGCCTTACTACATGAAGTGCTCCTTCCATATGAGTTGTTTTGGATCATGCATAAATTGACTTAAGGTTTGGACTGTATAAGAGATATCAGGACTGGTCATTGCTAGATAGAGTAACCTCCCTACTAATCTTTGGTAAGCACTTTTATCCATCAATTGTGGATCATCATCAACTTTTTTTTGCAAGTACTTATCATAATCAGTGGTGGTGTATTTCATATGTTGCTCTAGAGGTGTCACAGCAGGCTTAGCTCCTCATAATCCCCATTCTGAAATTAACTCCAAAGTATACTTTCTTTGTGTCATGACTATTCCTCTACTAGACCTCAGAAACTCTTTCCCTAGGAAGTATCTCAATTCTCCCAAATCCTTGATTTTGAAGTCCTGTTGCAAAGTGTTTTGTGATTCCTTGATAAGATGCATGTTATTTCCAGTGATTAATAGGTCATCCACATATATAAGTATCATCACAATTTTCTGACCAACTTTCTTGGTGAACAATGAATAGTCATGTTTACTTTGTTGGAACCCAGAGTTGATCAATGCAGTGGTAAGTTTTAAGTTCCACTGCCTATATGTTTGTTTAAAGCCATATAATGATTTTTTTTAACTTGCACACCTTTGAGGTCTCCCCCTTACTGCAAAAACCTTGAGGCAGTACCATGTATACCTTCTCATGAAGATCACCCTGTAGAAAAGCATTAAATACATCCATCTGAAAGACAAGCCAATCATGTATAACAGCTAGAGAAAGAACACACATAACAGTAACCATCTTTGCAACAAGAGAAAAGGTATCATGAAAATCCACACCCTCTTTTGTGTGTAACCCTTTGCCACCAGTCTAGCTTTAAATCACTCTACAGAACCATCAACATTATACTTGATCTTATAAACCCATTTATAACCAATGGTTAGTTTTCCAGCTAGTAAATCCACTACCTCCCAAGTTCTGTTTTCAACAAGGGCATCAATTTCTTGTTTCATGGCTTGAATCCATCTATCATCTAATATAGCTTCAAAGTAAAGGTGGGGTTCAATGGAAGGAGAAAATTTAAATAAGAAAGCCTGATAACCAAGACTAAGATGAGAGTAATGAATAACATTGTGAATGGAAAATGAAGATGGTCTGGAATGAGTGGGTGGATGAACATAATCAGACAGCCATATGGAAGGACTGATAGCTCTAGAATGTCTTTAGCAAGCATTGTGGCTGGTGAAAGAGTGGGAAGAGAGGAAAGTTGTGGAGGAGATATGGGAGAAATGACAGGTGAAATAGGAGGATCATGAGAATGAGAATGATGTAGAGAAGGGTATGGATGATCAAAAGTGTTCTCAAGAGGTAGGGGTGTAGAATCTGAGTCAAGAAGATCGGGGAGGATATCATAAGATAAAGTGTTAGATGGTGAATGTAGAAAAAGAAAAATGTATTCTCTAAATGAACATCTCTGCTAACAAAAAAAGTGTGAATTATAGAGTCTATATCCCTTTTGAGTAGATGAAGACCGCATAAAAGCAGCAGGGATTGCTCTAGGTGAAAACTTATTAGAAGGAGTAGGATTAGTAGCATAGCAGAGACAACCCAATGTTCTCATGTGTCCTAGTCTGGGAGCAACTTTATGGAGTTTGTCATCAGGTGAGACACCATATAGAACTTTCGAAGGCAAGCTATTGATGATGTAAGTAGTTGTAGGCACAGTACAATCACCCCAAAATTTAAGAGGAATGTGACTTTGAAATTTTAATTCCCTGGCAACCTCAAGAAGATGTCTATGTTTTCTTTCAGCTATGCCATTCTATTATGGGGAGTAACGCCTCGAAGCTACCCCTTAGACGCGGACGCAGGACCTAGGATCATGAGTGACTCCAAGCTAACCATGCTGGTACATCATGAGCATACTAAATAAACTGAAGTAAAGAAATATTGTGCGGAAGCTAAATCATCGGATAAACTGAAATGAAATGATGGGGAATACCCATAACTATCTGAATATATAAAAACTAAGAGTTTACCAACAACTGAAAGGTCAAACTCAAATGCTAAAGCTAATTCTAACTATGTCTGAAATAAGCCTCTAACTGACTAAAAGTGTTAGGACATGCCCTAGCTAAATCTAGCAAAACTAAAACTAAAGACTAAAAGCAAAAGAAATATTTATGTCGTCCTTGGAGAATAAGGACTCACCACTGATACTACTGAGATGAAGATCGGAAACCGATCTATGCGTGATATGGAAGATGAGGACCTGAACCTACATCACAAGAAGATGTAGCGGAAAGTATGCGTCAGTACTTGAAAGGTACAAAACATGCAGGATAGAATAAAGCTGAATAAAAGTATAACTGAACAAGGCGGTAAAGCAGTGATATAATTTTGAACATGATACTATACTGAATATACTGATCATGACATGACTAAATGCAATGACAAAGTTTATAACATGTTGAGACTGAATTCTAACTGTAACTGGTAACATGGTCAATGTAATAGAATTTGACTAGAGTATGGGAGACTCTACTAACCGACGTAAAACCACATGAGCTAAATGTGGTGTCCGATGTATACCCCCCATCGAGAGGACCCAATATACACTGCCAGAGATATAGAGGCATGACTAGCGTAATCACTAAAATGTAATACCTACAGAGGGGACTTATAAACCTACGAGGTCACGTAGAGGTAAGCTGAACCCTAGTCCACTCGATCTTAGCCTACTCCTAATTAGAATGTATATAAGCAATATTATGACAGAAATGCTGAAGTACTGGATACCTCAATTACTGATATGTAAACTCTGAGAATGCAACAATTATGACTGATAATGTGACATTCGTAAACGGAAGCATGTATATCTGAATAATCTGACCTACCATGTATAATTCATGAACTAAACAAATCTATATAACTAGGGTTCTGAATATCATACAAGAAACTAATTTGCAATAATATGATAATCTGAGGGATCATTCTAACAGCTAAAACCCAAAAATTTCTAACATTCAAGAAACCCAAGATCAAGATAATATTAAGGGAATCAAGATTCTGACTAAAATCTAGGGACCTAATGGGTGAAAGGAACCCACTAGTGAAATCTCACATACTTAGTAACGAATTCCACGGAGAAATCTTTTGATTTTGGGGCTGGAACTGATGAAAACTAGTTGTGTTCTTTAACTAAGGCTTGGTCGACTTTCTCTTCTATTTTGCTCTAAGTTTGATAATTTTTTGGTGAATAATTGACAAAGGTAAGTTCTAATTAGTTTACTAGGCTAAAACTGACCAAAACCACGTTGTTTAGGGGTTAAACGATGTAGTTTAGGTGTCCAACACATAAGGAAAAGACCAAACGACCCCTTACTTAAAAGTTGTCGGGCCAACCGACGGACCAGATCGAGGGTCCATGGACTGACCCACGGTCCGTGCTGGTTGGCCATCATTCAGCTTTAGAGAGGCTGAATCTGGGGCCATGATCCACGGACCAGGACCATGGATCCGTGGGTCCGGTCGTGGGTCATGCCTTAGAAGATTTTGTCTAAGGTTTCTAGGAGAGTTGCAGGTGGTGAACCACGGACCACCAGAACGGACCGTGTGTCACCCTACAGTCTGTAGGTGGCAATCGTCGGTTGCACCTGTAAGTTCTGAAAATCTACATTTCGGTAGTTCTAGCATACGGGGTGTTACATTATCTCTTCCTTGGGAACACTCATCCTCGAATGAAGTCTAAACTAGTTGGAGAGGGAGGGTAAGAACTGCAAACCCTTCCACTAATTTCTAGAAACTGATTTCTGACTGAGCTAAATTCCAAGGACATGCAAATACGCTGAAAATGCAAGTACAAACTAAAGGAACATGATATTAAGACTGAATCTACGCATGAATGACTAAAAAACTAGAGAGGAACTATTATCTCAAGCTGGAATGGAATTGGAAGTAAAGAGATGAGGATACTTGGCCTTCATGGCTGCTTCTGCTTCCCAAGTTGCTCCCTCTACGGACTGACTCCTCCACAAAACCTTAATTGAAGTAAAAAAAAAATTATCAACCTTCGAACCTGACAATCAAAGATTTCAACTGGCACCTCTTCATAAGTGAGATTATCCTTCACAACCACACTTTCTAAAGGTACAATAGATGTTGGATCACCCACATACTTCTTCAACAACGAATGTGAAAAATCGGATGCACTACTGTTAGTTCTGTTGGTAACTCTAACTCATAAGCCACTTACCAACTCTTTTCAAAATCTTGTAAGGGCCTACATATCTAGGATTGAGCTTCCCTTTCTTGCCAAATCTCATCACCCTCTTCATAGGTGACGCTTTCAGGAAAACCCAATCATCAACTTGGAACTCTAATTCCTTTTTCCTTACATCTGCATAGAACTTTTGGCGACTCTGGGTTGTCTTAAGTCTATCTCTAATAAGTTGCACTTTATCCATAGCATCATGACTGAATTTGTCCCTATCAAGGCTGTTTCACCTACTTCAAACCAACCAACTGGGGATCTACATCTACGCCCATACAATGCCTCATAAGGGGCTATCTGAATGCTTGAATGGTAATTATTATTGTAGGCAAACTCTATAAGAGGAAGGTGATCATCCCAACTACCCTGAAATCGATCACACAATCTCTCAACATGTCCGCTAAGGTTTAAATGGTACGCTCTACCTGACCATCCATATGTGGATGAAATATTGTGCTAAGATTAACCTGAGTACCAAGACCTTTCTGAAATGACTTCCAGAAATGAGAGGTAAACTGAGGACATGTATCTGAGATGATAGACAAAGGAACCCCATGCAACCTGACTATCTCATTAATGTAAATATTGGTGTAGTCCTCCACCGAATTTGTAGTCTTAACAGCCAAAAAGCGCGCAAACTTAGTGACTCTATCAACTATCACCCAAATGGAGTCATGCTATCTGCCAGTATGAGGTAAACATGTAGTGAAGTCCATGTTGATCACTTCCTACTTCCAAGTAGGAATGTTGATCTCTTGAGTCATACCTTCTGCTTTCTAATGTTCTACCTTTACTTGCTGGCAATTAGAGCACTTAGCCATAAAATCCGTTATATACCTTTTCATACCATTCCACCAAAAGACTTCCCACAGATCACAGTACATATTAGTGGCGCCGGGATGAATAGAATATCTAGAATTATGAGCTTCTGCAAGAATCTGCAGTCTCAACGCACCCACCTTAGGAACACATAATCGACCGTGATAACGAAGCACACCATCTCCCCCTTAGGAGAAAACCTCAACTCTTTATTGATGAACTGCACCCTATAGTTGAAGCAATATCAGAGCAATGTCTTGCTTTTCCTTAACCTCCGCTATCAATGAAGATTATGACCCATTCTAAACTGTTACACCACCATTTGATATGTTCATAACATTAACCCCTAAGCGAGCAAGTTTGTGAACATCCTTTGTTAGTTCCTTTCTTTTTTCCTTAACGTGTGCTACACTACCCATATATAGTCTACTAAGAGAATATGCTACTACATTGGCCTTACCAAGATGGTAATGCACACTCATATCATAGTCCTTGAGGAACTCAAGCCATCTCTTCTAGCGAAGATTCAACTCTTTCTGGGTGAACACATACTGAAGGCTCTTATAGTCTGTGAACACATCTACATGAACACCATACAAGTAATGTCTCCAATTATTAAGTGCAAACACCACTGCTGCAAGCTCGAGGTTATGAGTCAGATAATTCTTCCCATGCACCTTAAGCTGTCTAGAAGCATATGTTATAACCTCACCTCGCTACATCAACACACAACCTATGACGACTCTGGATGCATAACAATAGATAACATAACCATTTGAACCCTCTGGTAGAGTCAAACAGGAGTTGTAGTCAACCTAGTTTTTAGTTCTACAATGCTTTTCTCACAATCACCTGACCACTGAAACTTAACCTTTTTCTGAGTCAACGGAGAAACTACGGATGAAAATTCTTCCACATACCTTCTGTAATAACCCGCTAAACCCAAGAAGCTTTTAATATCTTTAGGAGAGGTAGGTCTAGGCTATTGTTTCACTACTTTTATTTTCTGGGAATCCACTCGAATCCTTTCACTAGACACAATATGTCCAAGGAAAGCAACAGATTGCAACCAAAACTCACATTTGCTATACTTAGCAAATAACTGGCGATCTTAGAGAGTTTGCAGGACAACCCTCAAATGATTCGCATGCTCTTCCTCATTCCTAAAGTAAATGAGGATATCATCAATAAATATGATAACAAACAAGTCCAAATACAACTTGAACACTTTGTTTATCAAATCTAAGAAAGATGCAGGAGCATTGGTTAGTCCAAATGACATAACTACAAATTCATAATGACCATACCGAGTTCTGAAGGTTGTTTTTGGGATGTCACTATGTTTGAATGTAAGTTGATGATAACCGGATCTAAGGTCTATCTTCAAGAAATGATTAGCACCTTGAAGTTAGTCAAACAAGTCATCAATCCTGCGGATAGGGTACTTATTCTTGATTGTGACTTTGTTCAACTGTCTATAGTCAATGCACATTCTGAGAGAACCATCTTTCTTTTTCACGAACAACATTGGGGCACCCCATGGGGAAATACTGGGTCTGATAAAGCCCTTATTTAGAAGGTGTTTCAACTGCTCTTCTAGTTCCTTAAGCTCAGTTGGAGGAATTCTGTAAGGAGGAATAGAAATAGACTGGTTATCTAGAAGGAGATCAATTCCAAAGTCGATTTCTCTTTTAGGAGGAACTCCAGGAAGATTTTGTGGAAATACTTCTAGGAAGAGAAAAGACATAAAGACACCATCAAAGTTGTCCAGTATTTGCATAAAGACACTTTAACTTTCAAAGTGTCCTATCACCCCACAGAACTATTTAATATCTTTGTAAATGGGCCATTTTGACTCATTCCCTCGTCTGGGTTGTTACCACGCATATGAGGTGCGCCATGTAGTGTTTTCACTGCATAGACCAGTTTAAAAGTGTCACGTGTCATTTTCTTTCTTTATTATTAATTATTTAATTAATTTATGTCATATTCCCCAAATTTAAACCCAAAATAGCAATTGGTAGCCCTAATTTTTCAATTTCATGATTTTTTTCCATCGCAAGATCAACGTTGCTACTCTCTGTTTGACGACTTCATCATCTTACGTCATCCTTAATCATTAAAATAGAATAGTTGATTGACCATTTGAGTAATGGACTCCGAAAAGGTTTTACCAGAAGAGTCAAAACAATACACATAAGCATTGTCAAGAAAAACAACCAACACAGAACAAAATTACAGTAGCACAATATCAAAATAAATTTATTCCATTGCTAAAACATCTAAAATTAATATACTGGGTAATTTTATTCTATTTCTATCACTTCCCTTTCCCCTTCTTTTGCGTTCCTACACAATCCGCGCAAAACCATTTCCCCTTGGGCTGTTCTTTGAGGCCAACGCAGCCGTAGTGGAACCACTCTGTTTTGCAAATAGGATTGTCGCAAGCAACCATTTCACCATAGATAACTTGATTGCAGAAACAGTATGTTGGTTCGTTAGGATCAGCAGGCATAATGATGTTAGTCACAGTGGAGGCACAAACCAAACAGAGAAGAAAAGGAAAGGGGAAGATGACTTTTCTTCAAAGAATAGGGTCGGGTCAGGTTGAATTTTATCACAGGGAGTGAGCAACATGCGCGACTACATAGACTAGGGAATGAGTCAAAATGGCCTATTTACAAAGATATTAAATAGTTTTGTGGGGTGATAGGACACTTTGAAAGTTAAGATGTCTTTATGCAAATACAGGACAATTTTGATGGTGTCTTTATGTCTTTCCTCTTCTAGGAACTCATTGACTATTGGAACTAACTCAAGAGTTGGGGTTTCGGAGCTTGAATCCTTAACCCGAACTAGATGATAGAGATAACTGTTAGAGATCATCTTTCTGGCCTTAAAGTAAGAAATGAATCGACGCATAGACACTAAGCTACTACCCTTCCATTCTAAGATAGGTTCGTCTGGAAACTCAAAACGAACAATCCTAGCTCTACAATCGACTGAGGCATAATAGGAATGTAACCAATCCATGTCTAGAATGATATCGAAGTCTACCATTTCTAACTCTACAAGATCTGCTGAGGTGACTTTTTGAGAGAATGTGACAGGGCAATTTTTGTATACCCATCTAGCTATAACTAGGTAACCGACTGGAGTAGATACTGAGAAGGGTTCTAAGAGAGTTTCTGGACTAACATTGAAGTTGACTGCTATAAAGGGAGTTACAAAGAAAAGAGTATCCCCTGGATCTAACAAAGCATAAACATCTAAGTTAAAAACTCGTAACGTACCAGTGACTACATTAGGAGAATCTTTCTGATCCTGGCGAGCCTGAAGAGCATACAACTTATTTTAACGATGTCCACCACCTTTCCTAAATGAGTTACCCTGCTGAGTCAGGCGACCTGTTGGTGCTGCTGAAGTTGTAGACTGAGCTCTACTATTATTGCCACCTTGACCCTGTTTAGCAGAAGGGCAATCTCTCAACCTGTGACCAGACTGACCACACCCAAAACATTTTTCCTTTCCTGCAAAACACTTGCCCGGATGGTTCTTACCACACTTTGGACAAGTTGGGTAGGTTTTGGTGCCTGAAATACTTCCTTGAGACTCAGAGGCCGATGCCCTACCTTTCTGATCCTGTCGGAACTTGGAGGATGAAACACTAGCTGATGAAGGTGCTGGAGCTGAAGACTTTTGCTGAAACTACGAACGATTTCCACCACCCAATTTTTGTTGAGAATACTCATAGTTGCCTGTTCTAGCCTTCTTATTATCCTTAGTATGTTCCCTAATCTTATCATCCCCAACCTACTGAGCATGAGTCATGATCCTACAAATGTTCATATTTTCCAGCAACATAGCAATCCTACACTTTGTTTTCATTAAGTCGGATAACCCCTATAGAAAATTGTTCATTTGATCCCTGGAATCGGCAACCATGTGAGGAGCATACCTGGAGAGTTGAGTGAACTTGAGTCCATACTCTTAGACTGTCATGTTACCTTACCTCAAATTTATGAACTCATGAGCTTTTTCATCCCTCAACTCTCTTGGGAAGAACCTGTCTAGAAAAGTCTCACTAAAGCATTCCCAAGAGATAGGAGTTGCATATGTACCCCTGTTCTCTTTCCATTGAGTATACCAAATGTGAGCTACATTCTTAAGCTGATAGGATCACAACTATACCCTATCAATACATGTCACTTGCATCACTCCAAATATCTCCTTGACCTCATCTATGAAGTTTTGGGGATCCTCACCAATTTACGATCCTAAGAACTCAAGCGGACTCATCCTAACAAAATTGCGAACCCTGGTTGCCACTGAACCACCACTAGTATTTGCAGGAACTGGAACCTGTTGGTCGTTCTGGTTAGTCACACTCTGAGCCAAAAGCTGAATGGAGTTTTGAAATTCAGCTTTCAAAATTTCCTGCTCTGGGACTGGAGGAACTACGTTAGCATTGCATGTATTTGCATTCCTTCCATAAGCTCTACGAGGAGGCATGATCTGAAACGCATAACGTCGAGTTAGAAATGAAAATTTAGATCATACCTTACGCACGATAAGAGTACCAAGATAGAGAAGTTTTCCTAAAACACTTTGTAGCCTCCCTCTCATTAGATATGGTGCACTTCACACCTATGAAAAGGACTCCACTTAGTGTGTCTTTTCAAACATCCTAGAACACTTAAACCTAGTGCTCTGATACCAAGTTTGTCATGCCCCGAAGCTACCCTCAGAACACGGACACATGACCTAGGATCACGAGTGACCCCAAGCTAACCCTGCTGGCATATCATAAGCATACTTAATAAACTGAAGTAAAGATATACTGTGCGGAAGCTAAATCATCAGATAAACTGAAATGAAATGATGAGGAATACCCATAACTATCTGAATATATAAAAAACTGAGAGTTTAACAACAACTGAAAGGTCAAACTCAAATGCTAAAGTTGATTCTAACTATGTCTGAAATAAGCCTCTAACTACTAGAAGTGTTAGGACATGCCCCAACTAAATCTAGCAAAACTAAAACTAAAGACTAAAAGCAAAAGAAACATGTATGTCATCCTTGGAGAATGAGGACTCACCACTGATACTGCTGAGCTGAAGATCGGTAAAAGTTGAAGACCTGAACCTACATCACGAGAAGATGTAGTGCAGAGTATGTGTCAGTACTTGAAAGGTACTGGGCATGCAGAATAGAATAAAGAAAAATAAAACATATAACTGAACACGATGGTAAAGCAATGATATAATTCTGAACATGATACTATATTGAAAATAATGAACATGACATGATCGAATGCAATAACCAAGTTTATAACATGCTGAGACTGAAATCTGACTGTAACTGATACCATGGTCAATGCAATAGAATCTGACTGGACCATGGGAGCTACTAATAACTGATGTAAAACCATATAAGCTAAATGTGGAATCTGATGTATACTCTCCATCGAGAGAACCCAATATACCCTGCCAGAGGTATAGAGGCATGACTGGCGTTATCACTAAAATGTAATGCCCACAAAGGGGACTTATAAACCTATGGGGGCACGTAGAGGTAAGTTGAACCTTAGTCCACTCGATCTTAGCCTACTTCCAATTAGAATGTATATAAGCAATATTATGACTGAAATGCTGAAGCACTGGATACCTCAATTACTGACATGTAAACTCTGAGAATGCAACAATTATGACTGATAATGTGACATTCGTAAACTGAAGCATGTATATCTGAATAATCTGACCTACCATGTATAATTCATGAACTAAACAAATCTATATAAGTAGGGTTCTGAATATCATACAAGAAACTAAGCAATAATATGATAATCTGATTTGGATCATTCTAACAGCTAAAACCCAATAATTTCTAACATTCAAGAAACCCTAGCTGTAGATAATATTAAGGGAATCAAGATTCTGACTGAAATCTAGGGACCTAATGGGTTAAAGGAATCCACTAGTGAAATCCTACATACATGGTAACGAATTCCACGGAGAAATCTTTTGATTTCGGGGCTGGAACTGATGAAAACTCGTTACATTCTTGAACTAGGGCTTGGTCGACTTTCTCCTCCGTTTTGCTCTAAGTTTGATGAATATTTGGTGAATAATTTACTAAGGTAAGTTCAAATTAGTTTACTAGGCTGAACCTGACCAAAACCACATAGTTTTGGTGTCCAATGCATAAGGAAAAAACCAAATGACCCCTGACTTAAAACTTGTTGGGCCAACCGATGGTCCATGGACTAACCCACGGTCTGTGTTGGTTGGCCGTCGTTCGGCTTTAGAGAGGCTAAATCTGGGGCCATGATCCACGGACCAGGACCATGGACCATTGCCTAACCTATGGTCCGTGGGTCCGGCCGTGGGTCATGCCTTAAAAGATTTTGTTTGAGGTTTCTGGGAAGGGTTGTAGGTGGTGAACCACGTACCACCAGAACGAACCATGAGTTGCACCTGTAACTTCTGAAAATCTGCATTTTGGCAGTTCTAGCATACGAGGTGTTACATGGGGTATAGACATAAGTCCTTTGATGAACAATACCAAAGGATTGAAATAAAGCAGTACATTGGAAGTTAATGAATTCTAGACCATTATCTGATCTTATGGTCTTAATGGATGTGTCAAATTGATTATGAACAAGATGCATAAAGGTTTGTAAGTGAAGTAAACAATCACTTTTGAATTTCAAGAAGAAAACCACCCACGTCATTCTACTAAAATCATCCACAAGGGTAAGGAAATATTTGTTCCCATTATAAGTGTCTTGTTTAATAGGATCCCATACATCCATATGTTCTAACTGAAAAAGCATGAACAAAAACAGTATTGTGAGTAGGAAAAGCTATTCTAGTTTTCCTAGCTAATGGGAAAACAGGACAATTACAAATTTTAGATGTATCTAATGTATGTTTGATAACTTGTATTTGATTGAGAACTGGAATTGGTGCATGCCCAAGCCTTTGATGCCAGATGGAACTTTTGATATTAGCAGACTGAGTTGAGAAGCAGACAAGAGCATTTTGTGAGTTGACAGAAGTGGTAGGTGTTGGTGATTTGGTGGGTAGAATGTAGAGGCCATCCTTGTCCTTACCAATCCCCTTCACCTTGTCAGTGTAAAGATCCTGTAAGAGAAATAAATCAGGATAGAAGGATGCAAAACATTGTAGGTCTTTAGTAAACTTAGACACTGAGAGTAGATTGTATTTAAACATAGGTATATAGAGGACATATTGGAGTGTTTGATCTGTGTCTAGTGTACAAAGACCTCTATGAGTGATTGGAGCTACGTCTCCATTAGGGAGATTGACTTGGTTATAAGTGGAAGGTGGAAGAGCATGACTAGAGACAATAAATCCAGAGAAGAAACCATGTGGTTTGATTCCCCAGTATCAACAATCTAGGAGTTAGTTTTGAAACCAGCTAAAAAATAGTTAATCGTACTTGACATATTTGCTACATTTTCAGGTGTCTCTTGCTTGTCAAGTAGATTGAGTAGCTTCTGAAATTGTTCAGCTATGAAGCCTTGATCCTTAGCATTTAGCTTCTTGCTATTTTGCGACTGCTCATAATTAGAGAACCACATTTGCATTATGTGCATTGTAACCACTAGATCTATAGCTATTTTGACCTCTGTTATATCCAAAATTATTGTAGTTGCCTCCTCTAAAATCACTCTGGTCTTTCTCTCTATTCCTGATGAACTTAAAATCTGTGGGATATCCAATGAACTTAAAATCTGTGGGATATCCAATGAACTTGTAACACCGCTCTCTAGTGTCGCCTTTCAAGTGACAAAAATCTCATTGAAGATGATAATTTCTCTTCAGCTCATGTTGTTATTGTTCCTATGGAAATTATCATTCACAGTAGTTGATCTTGAAGATTCACCAACCTCATAGCGAGAAGACATAGTTCCCTTTTGCTTCAAATTGGGATCATGTCTCATCATAGAAGCAGCTGCAATAGCTGAAGACTCACCATCCTCATAATGTAGACTAGGGCGTGAGGTTTTTACAGCCAAATTCAGATGAGATCTTTGACTTTCTTCATGAATGATTAGTGAATAGGCTTGATTTACTGAAGGTATAGAGGGCATCATTAAAATTTGGCTCATCGACTAATTATAATTCTCATTTAGACCCCCTAAAAACTGCATTAGCTTTTGTTGCTCTAAATTCTGGATGAATTCACGTGATTACTCACAGAAACATGAAGGAGGAGGAACCAAGGACTTACATTCCTCCCAAAGTTCGCTCAATCTTGAATAATAAACTGAAATCATAGAAGAACCTTGAACGAGTGTCGCAATTCCTCTAGAAATATGATAGATCTTAGTGGCATTCACCTTGTCAAATCGCTCTTTGAGATTTGCCCATACTTTGTGAGCATTTGATGAGTACACGATGCCATCAACCAGATCCTTTGATACAATGATCATGATCCATAAAAGCACAATTGCATTTACACGCTCTCATTAATGGTCCATCTAACCTTCATACATATCCTTCATGTATGTGCCATCCACGAAACCAGTTTTGTTCTTCCCTAACCGCGCAATTCGCATCGATTTACTCCAGAGAGTATAATTCTTCATCCCAATGAGAATGCAATGAGCTAAGTTTACACCTGGAATATTCGAACTCTGTAAAAACAAAGGATCAAAAGAATCGAAGATTGGCCTTGGAATTCGAGCATTCTCCAATCCCGATCCAGTGGCATCATTCGATGATTCACCCCCAATCGCCATTTATGAAGAGTATACAGAATCACAAAGAAATTATAGAACAAGAAAATTTAAACAATCTATGATCGCCATTATTGGCTCTGATACCATGTTAAAACACTGATTATGAAAAGAGAATGACTCTTGACTGGAAGAAAGAAAGGGAGATCTACAGTACAATGGAAGAATAGTCATTCATCAAAAAACTTAGTACCATACAATGCTTATATCTATTTATACTTATCTAGGCGACTTAAAAAGTAAAAATATCTAACTCAATTAGCTACTCCTAATCATCATTAATTAACAAGCTAACTGATCCTAAAGTTGGTTCTAACTACCTTTGCCAGTTGGCATCCTAACTGTGACATCTCGCAATTTGAAATAACTAGGAAGAAGCTAATAATTGGAAATAGTCACTTTTGGAAAGAATGAAAAATCAGAAAATTTTGTTAAGTTAGAATAAGTTGAGTTTTGGACAACTTTAAGAGGCCATAACTTCTTACTCAGGATGAGTTAGAGGTAAATACAGATATGGTAGGAAATATCTTGGAATTATCTTTCCAACGCCGCTAAGTTTGCGCATTCCAAGTTCGTATGAGTGAGTTATGCCCTTTGGAAGTTGGGATGTTGGAATAAGAAAAGTCCAATCCAGATTTTGAAAGGGTAGTTTGGTCTTTTCCTTAGCCTTTTATTTTAATTCATTTTTGGTAATTACTTAGGGGTCTAAACTGAACTTAGTCAGTTTACGCTTTTGGAAAAAGAGTTAGGGTTTTGAGAGAAGAGAAAAGAAGAGAAGAAAGGAGAAAAACGTTCAAGATTCGTCAAGATCGTCGAGTTTAGCTTGTGGATTTCGTCGGGGGTGATCCCTACAACGTATGTGAGATCACATAGCATTGGATTTTTTCACCCACGCACCAATCATGATTCAATTTCAGCGAAGTTATTAGATTTGAAAGTAAATCATTGAGTTCTTGATGAAATTCGTTTGAATTCTTATGGGTTGTGTTGTTGGTGTTTTCTTGAGATTGATTCATGTTTTTAGTTGTGTTTTATTAGTAGAATCTGATGTATATTGAGGGTACAAATGATTCTAAGTGTTTGGGGAAAGAACCATTGAAGTTTAGAGGGTTTAGAGATGAAAAACGACCAAGAAAAATTGGGAATTTTTTGGGTAGAGGCTTAGGGAGCCGCGTCTGTTAGAGCGCCCCATTTCAGAGTCTGAAGTTTGGGCTCTGGGGAGACGCGACAGCCATAGCACCACAACTTTTGCTCTAAAGTTTGTGCTTTGGCGCCTCGTGCCTCTCAGAGTGCCAGGGACGCTAGTTCTTCCCAACTTCCCGTACTAGTTCCTTAGCAATGTACCTATGTTTTCTAGTTGATTCCAACACTCTAAGGTACATCTAAACATCATGAAATCATCCGTAAACATGATATCATGAACCTTGAATCCATAATCCAATTCAAGGAAAGTTAAGATCAAAGTCAAGAGAAGTAAGAGTTAAGTCAAGAGAGTTCCTAGAGTTTTTCAAATGTTTTAACTTTGTTTTAAGACTTAAAGTTCAAGTTGACTAAAGAGTAAAGTTTGAAGTTTATTTCTTCAAAAGTATATGGGGACTATGTATTCCCAAAGGGTTTAAAATGTTTTCACATTTAAACAAGAAAGGAAACCTCGATTTCCAAAGAGCCTCCGGGCTATTTTTCAGAAAAGAGTAATTGCTTTCTAAATGAAACAAGAGAGGAAACTTTGATTTCCAAGATAGACTTTGAGCTAAGTTTTTGAGCACTAATCTCAAATCACAGAAAGAAGTACGTATTTAAACATAAGAGCTAACATCATATTTTTGGGAGTAGTATTGAGCACCGATATGGGGGAGAGTTCAGACAACTCACAGCCCCCATAAACCATGTAGCCATCATAGGTAGAAAAGGGACATACTTTTTAGATAATTCCTAGTGCTTTTTAGCATAGACTAGTGGATCCACTTAGTAGTTCAGGTTCTATACCCTAGGAAAGGTATAGGACGGACCCGACAATGTGAGGCAAAAGGTTGTATCATCACAATAGTTTTTACGTGATTGTTGTCGGTTAGAGAAACTTCCACATAAGTAATTGTATTCTTATACACACAGTTTATTGTATTTTTACATACATTTCAGAGTTATATGTATATTTGCATATACACACAGTTTATTGTATTTTTACATACATTTCAGAGTTATATGTATCTTTGCATATACACAGAGTTGACATCATGTTTTAAATAGATTTTCTTTATACTGCACTTGTTTTAAACTGCTTTATATTGAAATGAGTTCAGTTATGTTGAGTTGAGTTGAGCCAAGTAAGTTCTTCAGATTTGTTTCAAGCCTATGTTGTGTTTAGTATTCCAACTTGCATACTCGTACATTCAATGTACTAATGCCAGTTGGCCTGCATCTTATTATGATGCAGACAGAGGTAACTAGGATCGGCATCCAGCGCATCATTGATCCAGTTGAGCACTTCAAAGTCATTTGGTGAGCCTCATTGCATTCTGGAGGACTCTTTTTTATTGCTTTTAGTTCTTTTCAGTATTTCATTTGTTAGGATGATCGGGGTTCCTATCCCGACATCCATCTCAGTTGTTTTAGAGGCTTCATAGACCGTCAGATGTTAGTTCTTTAGAATTTTCATTGTCATTATCTTATGTTAAGACTTGATTTTGCCTTAATTGCCAAGTTAAATGTTCATTTATAACATTCCATTTATTTCATAGCTTTATCTTTATTGATTTAAGTCTCCCGCTAAGTAAGTAAGCCAGGCCAAAGGTTCGCTTAGGGCCAGCAATGGTTCTCGAGTGTCAGTCCCTCCGAGGGTGTAGGCTCGGGGCGTGACAAACTTGGTATCAGAGCATAGAGTTCAAGAGTCCAAGGGAGTCTATGAAGCCGTGTATGTAGATTCCTAGTTATCAGTGTGAATCGCGCCATATCTATAATTAGGAGGCTGCAACACTTATGAAATTTTCTCACTTCTTTCACACTCATTTCGTGTGTTAGAGTTTGATCTCTTAAAAGTTTCATTCTAATTCGTGCTTGTGCGTGTTTTCAGATAATCATGCCTCCACGAAGAGCAGTTAGAGGTCATCCGGCTAGGAGAAATGTTGAACCACAGGAACAAGGGGTACCTAATGCACCTAAAGTGCAACCCCAAGGAGAAGTTACCAATGCTGAGTTATGTGAGGCTATCCAGATGTTGAGCCAAATTGTGACCAACCAAGCTGGGCAGTAGAGAGGGAATTGACAGGAAGTAGCTGACACTTCGAGGATCCACGAGTTCTTAAGGATGAATCCTCGAAGTTTCACAGGTTCAAGCACTACAGTGGATCAGAAGAATTTTATTGAAGAACTGAAGAAGGTATTTGAGGTTATGCATATTGCCGATACTGAGTGAGTTGAACTAGCTGCATATCAACTAAAGAATGTTTCTAGGACTTGGTTTGATCAGTGGAAAAAGGGTAGAGCTGAGAATGCACCACCTGCGAGTTGGGCTTGTTTTGAGGATGCTTTCTTGGAGCGTTTCTTCCCCCGAGAATTGAAAGAGGCTAAGGTACGAGAGTTCCTCACACTTAAGTAAGATTCTATAAGTGTTCATGAGTATGGGTTGAAGTTCACCCAACTGTCCCGTTATGCTTTGGAAATGGTTGTTGACATGAGGAGTAGAATGAGCTTGTTTGTTATTGGGTTGGCTCGTCTGTCGAGTAAGGAAGGTAGGGCTACAATGCTGATTGGTGACATGGATATCTCAACGTTAATGGTATATGTGCAGCAGGTTGAGGAAGATAAGCTAAGGGATAGAGAAGAGTTTAAGAACAAGAAAGCTAAGACAGGGAACGAGTCCGGACAGTAGAAATGTAATGCCAACCGATCATCATTCCAACAGAAACAGAAGGGACCTGCTCTATCATCTGCTAGTGCACCTATACCTAAGAACAAATGTGAGTACAATAGTCAGAATTTCAGAGCTAAACCTACTTATTCTTAGGGTAGCATGGCATAAGGGGGTAGTAAGCCTCCTTCATGCGCTAAGTGTGGTAGAAACCACTCAGGTACATGTCGTAAGGGCTCCACTGGTTGTTTCAAGTGTGGTTAGAATGGTCACTTCATGCGCGAGTGTCCAAAGAACAAGAAGAGAAATGTTAATAGGGCAATAGAGCCCAGTTTTCTTCAGTTGCTCCACCAGACAAAGCTATGCCTAGAGGGGCTACTTCCGGTATTGACGGAGGAACAAACCGCTTGTATGCTATCAATAGTCGCCAAGAGCAAGAGGATTCGCCAAGTGTTGTCACTAGTATGTGATACGCTCAAATTGCACCTCCCTACAGAAGTATAAGCGATCGTTATCAAGTAAGAACTCAACTTGTAGGTTGGGGTCGATCCCACGAGAAAAATGGTTTAAACTTTACTTTAACCAACAATTATATTCAATTAGTCAAATTACTTCCAGAAACAAGAAATTAAAGGGGGGTTTGTTTGTGTGAAACAAATAGTAAGAATTTAATAAGTTATCAGTAATAAAAACTCAATTTTGGTTGTTATCAAGATGAGAGAAATAACTAGGGTATATGTGTTCCCCACAAGCTCATAACGCAATAATCCTAGTAACAACAATCATTTCCTAGTGTATTACATGCAAAATGATAAGTTAGGTATCTCCAAATCCTTGGTCCGGCATCTAGAGAATTTCACCCCGCACCTTGGTCCGGCTACATATGTATAATTTACTAACTCTTACCTTTACCTCATATTAGACATCATAATCGATGTTTGGCTTAGTTATTACTTCGCACTAATCGACACTAGCCTATTAGATAGTATCACACTAAATCTATGTTGATAATTCTTTTCTTGTTGATTACCTCCTTGGTCCGGCAAGTAGCAACAAGGCGAGTTCTAACGCGTTCACTCGTTAAAAAGACTTCTAAACGAAAGAATTATCAATGCATGCGAAACACTATTCAAGAATTGCTTATGTACTATTCGTACTTTGTTAATCGCTCATGGTTCCCACCTAGTTGTGGATTTAGTTACCCATATTAGCAAGAACACAATTCATAGTTTTAGATGAAGAAATCATGAACTTACGTAAAGAGAATAATAAACCCAGAAATTCAACTTGAATTGCAAAACCAAAATCTTCAAAACGCACTTAGGAAATCAATAATTGCTAGTGTTGCAAATTAATCTCCAAAACCACAAAGTAAAACTAAAATAATAATGTCTAGCCCCCAAAAATGAGGTTTACATGTCCTATTTATAGAAAACAAATCCTAAATTAAAAGGGAAACAAATTAAGGAAAGTTTGTTCAGGCACGCATCTTCATTCCACGAGACTGACTTACGAACCGTCGATGGATCTACGGTCTGTAAGTCCCTTCCGTCAGCCAGGACTTAGAAAATATTTTAGCTCATAAAAATCAGTTTCTCTTAAGCAAACGACGGACTTACAGTACGGACCGTAGATCGATCTATGGTCCGTCAATCCCCTCCGTAGCTTCACACTTAGAATCCTCAAAAATCAGGTACTGGAACCCTCACAGTATCATTCTACGGATCAATCAGTATGGTCCGTAGATCAATCTACGGATCGTCAATGGCCACCGTGGTTCCACACTTGGTCAGATTTCCCTGATTTGTCATCCATACCTTGCCTGCTGATCTACGGCCATCACCCACGGACCGTCAATGGACCTACAGTCCGTAGATCACCTCCGTGAATGCCCTTTTTTCTGCATTTCTTTCAGTTGTCTCTATATCTCTGTGCCTGAACATCTTTCCTGCAAAATACAATAAAAACACATAAAAACCAATACAAAAAGGCCCTAGACACACACAACTTGTAAGTGAAATGTATTAGAAATACCGTAAACTCACGGTATATCAGTATGATCCAAGTCTTTGACTTTACTGTTTATGCTTTACTAGACCCAGGAGTGAATTTGTCTTTTGTAACTCCATATGTTGCTATGAATTTTGATGTTAATCCTGAGCAACTTAGTGAACCATTTAGTGTTTCTACACTTGTTGGTGAGTCAATACTAGCAGAAAGAGTCTATCGTGATTGTCCCATTTCCATCAATCACAAGAGTACCATGGTTGATTAATTCAGTTAGACATGGTAGATTTTGATGTCATTCTTGGTATGGACTGGCTTCATGCCTGTTATGCCTCAGTTGATTGTAGAACTCGAGTTGTCAAGTTCCAGTTTCCAAATGAGCCAGTCTAAGAGTGGAAAAATAGTTCAACAGTGCCTAAGGGTCGTTTCATTTCGTACCTTAAGGCAAGAAAGTTAGTTTCTAAGGGTTGTGTCTATCACTTGGTCCGAGTTAATGACTCTGGTGTTGAGATACCTCACATTCAGTCAGTTCATATAGTTAAAGAGTTTCCAAAAGTCTTTACGTATGATCTACCCGAAGTCCCTCCTGAGAGAGAGATAGACTTCGATATAGATGTTCTTCCAGATACCTGTCCTATCTCTATTCTTCCATATAGGATGGCACCAGCAAAATTGAAAGAGTTGAAATAGCAGTTGAAAAATCTTTTAGAGAAAGGGTTAATTCGACCAAGTGTCTCTCCTTGGGGCGCTCCGGTCTTATTTGTGAGGAAGAAGGATGGTTACCTTAGAATGTGTATAGATTACCGCCAATTGAACAAGGTTACCATCAAGAATAAGTATCCACTTCCTAGAATTGATGATCTTTTCGATCAGCTTCAGGATGCTTCTTGTTTTTGCAAAACTAGACATCAAATTTGGCTACCATCAGTTGAAAGTAAGGGAATGTGATATTCCCAAGACAGCATTCAGGACCCGTTATGGTCATTATGAGTTTCTGATCATGTCGTTCAGTTTAACTAATGCACCTGCAGCGTTCATGGACCTTATGAATAGAGTTTTCAAACGTTATTTAGATATGTTTGTTATCGTCTTCATTGATGACATACTAATCTATTCAAGGAATGAAGAAGATCATGCTAGCCATCTCAAAATAGTTTTTCAAACTTTGAAAGATAAGGAGTTATATGCTAAGTTCTCTAAATGTGATTTTTGGCTTGAGTTTGTTGTGTTCTTGGGCTACATAGTTACCGATGATGGAATTAGAGTTGATACCCAAAAGATTAAGGCAATGCAGAATTGGCCTAGACCCACATTTTTAACTGATATTAGGAGTTTCTTGGGTTTGGTTGACTATTATAGAAGGTTTATAGAGGGGTTCTCATCTATTTCATCTCCTTTAACCAAGCTGACTCAGAAAACACTGAAGTTTCAATGGTCTGAGCTTGTGAGAAAAGCTTTCAGGAATTGAAAAAGAGGTTAACTACTGCCACAGTTTTGACCTTACCAGAAGGTACGCAAGGTTTTGTTGTCTATTGTGATGAGTCTAGAGTTGGTATGGGTTGCATGTTAATGCAGAATGGCAAAGTCATAGCTTATGCCTCCAGACAGTTAAAAGTTCATGAGAAGAATTACCCAACCCATGACTTAGAGTTGGCTGTCGTAGTATTTGGCGTCATTATTTGTATGTTGTTCATGTTGATGTATTTACTGATCACAAGAGTCTTCAATATGTATTCACTCAGAAAGAGCTTATTGTCAGACAAAGGAGGTGGTTAGAATTACTCAAGGATTATGACATGAGTATTTTTTATCACCCAGGTAAGGGTAATGTTGTTGTTGATGCTTTAAGTAAGTTGTCTATGGGTAGTACTGCCCATGTTGAGGAGGAAAGGAGAGAGTTAGCGAAAGATGTGCATAGACTTGCACACTTAGGAGTCCGACTAATGGATTCCACAGAAGAAGGAGTAGTGGTGAGACTGGGGTTGAACATTCATTAGTGTCAGAAGTGAAAGAAAAGTAAGACCAAGATCCAATTTAGCTTGAATTGAAGGCAAATGTTCATAAGCAAAAAGTATTAGCTTTTGAACAAGGGGGAGATGGAGTATTGAGATATCAAGGTAGGTTGTGTGTACCAATGGTGGATGAACTCCAGGAGAGGATCATGGAGGAAGCTCATAGCTCCAGATATTTCATTCATCCAGGTTCCACAAAGATGTATCGTGACTTTAGAGAGGTATATTGGTGGAATAGTATGAAGAAGGGCATTGCAGAATTTGTTGCTAAGTTTCCAAATTGACAACAAGTTAAAGTAGAGCACCAAAGTCCCGGTGGTTTAGCTCAGAATATAGAACTTCCGGAATGGAAGTGGGAGATGATTAATATGGATTTCATCACAGGTTTACCAATGTCGCATAGGCAACATGATTCTATTTGGGTGATTGTCGATAGAATGACAAAATCAGCCCACTTTTTGTTGGTAAAGACTATTCATTCGGCAGAAGATTATGCTAAGTTGTATATTCAAGAGGTGGTAAGACTTCATGGGGTTCCGGTCTCCATTATTTAAGATAGGTGCACAATTTACTGCACAGTTTTGGAAGTCATTCCAAAAAGGCCTGGGTTTAAAGGTGAACTTAAGTACTTCATTTCATCCTCAGACAGATGGGCAAGCAGAGCGCACTATTTAGACCTTAGAAGATATGTTGAGGGATTGTGTGATTGATTTCAAAGGGAATTGGGATGATCACCTACCTCTCATTGATTTTACTTATAACAATAGTTACCACTCGAGCATCCAAATAGCTCCTTATGAAGCTCTTTATGGGAGAAGATGCAGATCTCATATTGGATGGTTTGAAATTGGTGAAGCAGGGTTGATAGGACCAAATTTGGTTCATCAAGCTATGGATAAGGTGAAAGTGATTCAAGAGAGGATGAAAACGGCGCAGAGTCGTCAGAAATCCTATACTGATGTTAGGAGAAGAGAGTTAGAGTTTGAAGTAGATGGTTGGGTATATCTTAAAGTTTCACCCATGAAGTGTTTTATGAGGTTTGGTAAGAAGGGGAAACTTAGTCCCTAGTATATTGGACCTTATCGAATATCCAAAAGGATTGGCAATGTAGCTTATGAGTTGGAGCTACCACAAGAGTTAGCCGCAGTTCATCCGTTCTTTCACATCTCCATGTTGAAGAAGTGCATGGGCGATTCTTCATTGATCTTACCAACTGAAAATATTGGGATCAAGGATAGTTTATCTTATGAAGAGATTCCAGTTCAAATTCTAGATCGCCAAATTCACAAGTTGAGAACAAAAGAGGTAGCATCAGTCAAAGTCCTTTGGAGGAACCAATTTGTTGAAGAAGCTACTTGGTAAGCTAAGGAGGATATGAAGAAGAGATATCATCTCTTCGAATCCGGACAAGTTCTGAATTAAGGTACTAATCCTTTCTTAGTATTTATTTATAAGTTGGCATGTTGTTTTGCATTTGTTTGTGGGTGCTTGAATTGAATGTTGCATGTTACACCCTTAGCCTAGTAAGAGTAATCTCATTCGAGGATGAATGTTCCCAAGGGGGAGATATTGTAACATCTCGCAATTTGAAATAACTAGAAAGAAGTTAATAATTGGAAATAGTCACTTCTGGAAAAAATGAAAAATCTGGAAATTTTCTTAAGTTAGAAGAAATTGAGTTTTGTCCAACTTCAAATGGCAATAACTTCTTGCTCAGGATGAATTAGAGGTAGTTCCAGATATGGTAGTAAAGATCTAGGAATTATCTTTCCAACACTGCTGAGTTTGCGCGTTTCCGAGTTCATATGAGTGAGTTATGCCCTTTGGAAATTGGGATGTTGGAATAAGGAAAGTCCAATCCGGATTTTGAAAGGGTAGTTTGGTATTTTCCTTACCCTTTTATTTTAATTCGTTTTTGGTTATTACTTAGAGGTCTAAACTGAACTTAGTCAGTTTATGCTTTTGGAAAAAGAGTTAGGGTTTTGAGAGAAGAGAAAAGAATAGGAGAAAAGAGAAGAACGTTCAAGATTTGTCAAGATCATCGAGTTCAGCTTGTGGATTTCATCGGGGGTGATCCCTACAAGGTATGTGAGATCACATAGTGTTGGGTTGGTTCACCCACGCGCCAATCATGATTCAATTTCAGTGAAGTTATTAGATTTGAAAGTAAATCCTTAAGTTCTTGATGAAATTCATTTGAATACTTATAGGTTGTGTTGTTGGAGTTTTCTTGAGATTGATTCATGTTGTTAGTTGTGTTTTTCTAGTAGAATCTGATGTATATTGAGGGTACAAATGATTCTAAGTGTTTGGGGAAAGAACCATTGAAGTTTAGAGGGTTTAGAGATGAAAAACGAGCAAGAAAAATTGGGAATTTTCTGGGCAAGGGCATGGGGTGCCACGCCTCTCAGAGCTCCCCACTTAAGAGTCTGAAGTTTGGGCTCTGGGGAGACGCACCAGCCAGAGCGCCACAACTTCAGCTCTGAAGTTTGTGCTCTGGCGCCCTGCGCCTCTCAAAGAGCCAAGGACGCCAGTTCTTCCCATTTCTTCCCCAACTTCCCGTACTAGTTCCTTAGCAATGTACCTGTGTTTTATAGTTGATTCCAACACTCTAAGGTACATCTAAACATCATGAAATCATCCATAAACATGAGATCATGAACCTTGAATCCATAATTCAATTCAAGGAAAGTTAAGATCAAAGTCAAGAGAAGTAAGAGTCAAGTCAAGAGAAGTTCTTAGAGTTTTCCAAAAGTCTTTTTTCAAATGTTTTAACTTTGTTTTAAGACTTAAAGTTCAAGTTGAGTAGAGATTAAAGAGTAAAAAGCTTTTCTTTATATTGCACTTGTTTTAAACTGTTTTATATTGAAATAAGTTCAGTTATGTTGAGTTGAGTTGAACCATGTAAATTCTTCAAATTCCCTTCAAGCCTATGTTGTGTTAGCATTCCAACTCTCATACTCGTACATTCAATGTACTGATGCCAATTGGCCTGCATCTTATTATGATGAAGACACAGGTAACTAGGATTTACTTCCAGCACATCATTGATCCAGTTGAGCACTTCAGAGTCATTTGGTGAGCCTCATTGCATTCTGGAGGATTCATTTTTATTGCTTTCAGTTCTTTTCAGTATTTCATTTGTTAGGATGATCGGGAGTCCTGTCCCGACATCCATCTCAGTTGTTTTAGAGGCTTCATAGACAGTTAGATGTTAGTTCTTTAGTCTTTTCATTGTCATTATCTTATTTTAAGACTTGAGTTTGCTTTAATGACCAAATTGAATGTTCTTTTATAACATTCCAGTTTATTTCATAGCTTTATCTTTATTGATTTAAGTCTTCCACTAAGTAAGTAAGTCAGGCCAAGGGTTCACTTGGGGCCAGCAATAGTTCTCGAGTGTCAGTCCCGCCCAGGGTGTAGGCTCGAAGCATGACACTAACTGACCACTTCAATACAATTCTTTACTCTCAACAATAGGATGTTTACTTTTTTTTGTATAGTTTGGGTATAATCAGGGCATTGTCTCGACCAGTGCTTATGACACTCTTAGAGGCTATTGTGGAACAATATTCTAGGTTTCTTTCTGTAGCTTTTAGTCTCCAGCCCCATAGGCTTGGCATGTATATATATATATATATATATATATATATGTATGTATGTATGTATATGTATGTATATGTATGTATGTATGTATGTACGTATGTACGTATGTATATCTTCAGTTGCAACCTCGTTGACTAGCTAGTACTTTATTATTTTTAGCTTGTCTACCTTCATCTATATGACTTGTTGTTATTCAGGTTATGACCTTAATGGTCCAGTCGTAGTATTTTAGATTGTATGTTGCCAACCTTCTAGGCCCACAGTTGAGTTAGTTGGTATGTTTCAGTGGCTAACTCGATTGCATAAGGTATCGAGTGCCAGTCACGCCTCCCCTAGTTTGGGGCGTGACATTTTTATTACCCCATCCCAGCCTATCAAGTACCCCCAATCCCACACCTCACTACTCACCATTCCCAAAAAAATCTTTTAATTTTTTAGGGGTGGATGGGATGGAGGGCGGGGATAGGGTGTGGGATGAGATAAGAAAAAATAATTTTATTTTAAAAGTAATTTTATTTTTTTAAGGCGTTGGGTCGGGGGGGTTGGAGTGGGGGAAGTCAGGATAGGTGGTGATGTGAGATAAGAATATCTTTGTTAGAACTTTTAAAAAATATTATGAGGGGTTGGGGGGTGATGTGGTTGGGGTACTGGGTAAGGGATGGGATAGAGTAAGATGTTTTTTCTTTAAAAAGTTCTTTTTTATAATTACTAAATTTTAGCATTTAATTTTTTAAATATTTTTTCTTAATTGTGTATGTGCGTGTGTGCGTGCGTGTGCCACATCAACATTTTTTTCACATATACGCATAAGAGGAGTGTTTTTAAATTACTTAACCAAGTAAAATAGTCTTTTTAAAACTGTCAAGAATTATGTCACTAAAGTAATAATTTATGCTGAGTTTGGAGGAAAAAATGTAGAGGTAATTTCGTACAAACATTTATAACGCATGGATTAGTAATACAGGGATTAACAATGTAGAGATTAGTAATGCATAGTTTATTTTTTATTAAGTGTTTGGTTCATTGCTTCCCACTTAATCTTGTGTTTGATTTAAAACTCTACAAAAAAATTATTTCCTATTATACCCTTGTGTTATTATTAGATTGTTTATTTCATGTAATTGGTCAAGGTAGATAACCACCGGACAATATATATTTTTTGTAGGATTTTCTATTTCATTTAACTAGTTAAGTTATATATATATATATATATATTAATTTTGAGGTGTGATGTACCACTAAGGAGATCCTTGATGGCACTGTGTATTTTTAATCTTTTGTTGGTCAAATATATCTTAAACTTAACATAGATTTAAGGCTACTTAAATTGTTCGATACCTAAAGCTTATTAAAAAAAATAGCTCAAGTGGTTAATCTACGAACTACATAAAAGAAAATGGAGAATTTTGTTTTTTAATGAAATCATCAAATTACACTAAACGGATTTGGAGAATTAAAAAAGAACATGTATAACCAGTCCAATATAAATAAAAAAGAAATCAAATTACAAAAGAAATTTAGGAAAAAGAATAGGGGGAGTTTAGTCATTTAGGGGTCTTATCAGGGGCGGACGTACAGTGGGTCAAGTGGGTTCATATGAACCCACTTTGTTGAAAAATAACACAGTATATATATGTATATTTAATCAGTTTTTAAAATTTTATATGTATATATTAACTTTTGACCCCACTAACACAAGTGTGACCCTTCCGAGTGGTGAAGAGGGTTCAATTTTCCCAGCCAACCCGGGTTTGAATCCATGTTGCCACATTTTAGTTTTAATATCTTGAACTCACTTCGTGAAAATTCTGGGTCCACCACTGGGTCTTATCCAAAGATTGTCAAACCTTGAATTAGTTATCCCTTTATTTTCTAGGGATAAAATAAGACCACATATGTTGTATCATTAATCCATGGATTAAATTAAATAATGTAACCAACTAATGTACACTACTTGTTTTGTTCAACTTTGGGATAAATGGTGAGAAAACAATACAACTTTTGCATCACCAACTACACAACTTGAGGTTCATGAATGAGTATTACTCACTTCTAACTAACGACTTGTTACTCATATTTTGTAGTGTTTCATAAGACTTATTAGAGGACGGGGAAGACTTAACAAAATAATACTCCATATGTCCTAATTTTCTCTAGATGTTGAGTTTATTTCAAGGTCATTAATCATCGTCACAATGTGTGTTACACAAGATGATGTGAAATTGGTCTGTTTATGTAATCCGTAATTCTTCAAGAAGACAAGATTACCCCGGATCTTCTGGAGAACTTCTAAGAAATTTCCAATGAGAGAAACTATTGCTTGACTATAAGTCAAGTAAGGAAAAAAATGAACAATAATTAAAAACATGATTTAAGTCCTCCATCTACTTAAGAGTATGTAGCAACAAAACAATAATACTGTGAAGAATTATTTGTTTTTTTTTGCTTTTAATTAAAAAAATTGTTTGATATGTGTTTTAATTTCCTGCTTTTTTATTCAAAAAAATTTAAAACCTCAAAAGTTATCTTTAAGTAGGGAAAAATGAGGTAAAATAAGATGTTTTTTTAAAGTTCTTTTTTTTAAAGGGAAAATAATTGTTTTGTCCCTGTGTTATGACCTTATTATGATTTTAGTCCGTGTGATATTTGACTTCCCCTATTTAACCTTTAATTAAGAAAGGAGAACAATTTTAATCTTTTTATAAACAATTGCTACAAATATTATAAACATATTTGTCACTACAGTCAAGAACAATTACGATATTACAATAAAGAATACTCTTCCACTATTGATCACAAAGATTAAGTCGATTGAAAAAGAATTACACACGCTAAGATTGAAAAAGAATTACACACAAGGAGAACAATTTTAATCTTTAACTTTAACTAATATTAATAATTTATTCAATTTTTGTCAAAATATTTTGTCCATATGGAGTGTGACACGATCGTTTCTTTTAAATAAAAAAGAGAGTGTATTACACACTACGAATCTACGATAAAGTGTAATAAAAGAGAGATAAGTGTGTTTGTCAACCTAATAAGTGACTATTTTTTAAATATAAAATTCACAATTTCAATAATTTAAATATGAAACTAAAAAATAAATAAAAATTAAGTGTGTTTCCAACCGTAATGTCTTAGTTTCTCTCCACATGTGTCACTCACTAGTCAGTAGAGTGGCAAATTGCTCATGCCCGGTTCAACAGTTCAGTTCTCCATTTCAACAGACGTAAACCCGAAAGTCCTTCTTCTTCCCCACTGAACTTCGCCACTTTGCTTATCCTACACTCTCGGATCAGCCCCTTTCCCATCAATACAAGATTCCTATAGTGTACATAAAACCCAATATTCTCAAAGCAATAATCTCTACAGGAGCGGCATTTTGCTTTACAGCCGTTCCTGCTGTACAATTTTTTCAAATTTTGCTTCTAGTTTTCTAGTACAACAAGAAAGAAGAACGAACTGGAGTCAATACAAGAAACCCAGTCCAAGAAACCGCCAGGTAACGGTCAGATCCGATACCGATCACCATCAGCAGCAGAACTATTAGAGCATATGCAACAGGAAGACCCAATTCAAATGGAGCATGAGAAAATGTTGAAACGTAACAGGCAACAACATGGGGACTCGTTTTCTGATAAGATCCATAGATATCGTGGAGTGATTTTAGTGATTTCGGTTCCTATGTTGCTTATTTGTTTTGTCCTTTTTGTAATGCCCACGAATTACTCTGATTCGATGGGGTCAGTTAATAGGAAGTTTTCACCCAAGTTTGGATCTAGAAATTATGCAGTTATATTTGATGCCGGTAGTTCTGGTAGTAGGGTTCATGTTTTCTGTTTTGATCAACATTTGGATCTTGTTCCCATTGGCGATGACCTCGAGCTCTTCTTGCAGGTAATTTTTGGATTTTGAGTTGATTTTGTTCTTCAAAATGCTGCTCAAATGGAGCCCGTAATTGCAAGTTATACTTTTTGGGTGTATTTGATGTGTCAAAGTTGTTTTTGCAGAACATACTTTCGTTGATGGAATCCCTTTTTAGGAAAAAATTACTCTTGTCACTTAGACTTCTGCCATTCAATTGTTGTTGTTAACCTTTACTACTCAATAGTATCATCAACGCATTATACTTATAATCTTGTTCTTCATTGAACATTACAATATGCCACTTACTCTTATACACATCCAACATTGTGAATTAGCATATCCCATGGTAAAACATTTATCATAGAAAAATTTTCTCTATACAGAATGTACCCTGTAAGTTTGTTGCAAATGATCACCTGTATTGTGTAAAGGCTTTCTCTTGGCACCAATTGTTCATCTATAGTTGGGTTTGGCACTACAGAAAAAACCAGGGCTGAGTGCATTTGCTAGTGACCCTGCATCGGCTGCAAAATCTCTTCAATCACTTTTGGAAAAAGCTGAGGATGTAGTTCCAATGGATTTGCGCAGTAACACACCAGTCAGAATTGGGGTGAGTGGATACAGTTATAGAATTAGGTTGACGTTAGATTCTTTAGCCTACTCAATATACTGAATACTGATGTGGAGTATGTCTAGGCAACTGCAGGTTTGAGGCAGTTGGGAGGTAATACATCTGACAAGATTCTTCAAGCGGTAAAATTGATTCCTTTCTTAGACCATCCTTCGTAACAGGCTTTCTTTCTGCTTGGGCATGTCTTATGATAGAATTTTAACTGTTCCTTTTCTATTTTGAATTTCTGAATCACTAAAATCTCATTTGAAGGTGAGGGATTTTCTGAAGAGCAAAAGCAGCCTCAAGTCAAAGGGGAGTTGGGTTACTGTTCTTGACGGGAGTCAGGAAGGTGCTTATCAATGGGTATGTAATGTGGATTTCAACTTGTTCTGTTCTTCTTTGTACTTAGAACTACCATGTCATTTGAAGTTATAGGTGCTTGCTTAATTTGAATTTGAGATTCTTGAACTTTTTTTGGAGCTGAGGGTCTACCAAAAACAACCTCTCTACCTCACAAAGGTAGTGGTAAGGTCTACATACATCCTACCCTCCCTAGACCCCACTTATGGGATTACACAGGGTATGTTGTTTTTATTTTGTTGTAGATACCAGAGAGAAGTAGTGGTTATGATCTCCTGTCAAGGATCATTTTCTGGTAGTTTACCCTTTTGTGTGATGTTGATTAGTTAATTCAAAGTTGTTGTCTCTTTATGCCAAGATGTAGGGTAACTAGAATGGAAGAAGTGAATTCTAGCTCAGCTTAAAGGAGAAAACAACCAAAAGTAGAAAATGGCCGTCATGCCAATTTTTCAGTATTACCAATTAACATCTTGAAGCTGCCTTTGAAGAAGCTTCATATGAATAGCAACTCTAGTTGGAGTTGTCAAACCAGAGAACAAGGACTCTTATCATCCCGAATGCTTTCTTGTTGCATTCACATCGTATCCCTATAATTTCCACAGAAGTATTTTGGTCTCCTTCAAGCCTTTAGGCCATGTTTAGTGACACTAGATCAGATTGCAGGAAAACAACTGATCCCATCTGAAAGATGAGATTATTATCCTACTCATTTCAGGATATTCTATCACTTCCATGGAGTGGGGATAAGGGTTGAGCTTTTAAGTTCATTAGATAACTTATCCCATCCTAAAGATAGGGATGAGGGGAAGAGCTTTAAGTTTATCCGTATTCCCATCCTATAGTGTTTGAAACAAAAGGTAGAATATGCAAATTGGAGATTTTACTGTCCAGGTGGCTTCTCAATGAGCTTTACAGTCTTTTTGGGGATATGCTAAGAGAAGACATCATGAATACTTTGCAATGTTTCCACTATCATGAAGTGTTCGAGAGAAGCTTCAATGCTACAGATGTTGCTCTCAACCCAAAGAAAGTAGGTGCATCTGAATTATGGGACTTCAGACCTACAAGTCTCACAAGTGGGTGTATAAGATCATGGCTAAATTATTGGCAGAAAGACTGAAAAGGGTAGTTAGCAGCCTAGTAAACAAACATCAGATGCCATTTAAAGGGGAGACAGATGGGGAAGGGGAATCTGATGGGGAAGAAAGAATGAAGAAAGATGGGTTAGATTTATTGGAAAACGGGTTTGGGTGTTGGGTTGGGTGGGGCTTTTTTATTTGATAAAAAAATATGTGGACCAATGAAAATTGGCCATTTGTTTAGTTGAATTACATGTCAGATTTCCCTTAACTAAAAGGGCATTGTTTAACCTAAAGAAAACGTTAAGGACATTTTAAAACCAATAGGTGGAAGGAGGGCATTTCTGAACCATTACTAATAGGTCAAGGGCGTTTTTGAGCCTTTTTCGTTGTTTTTTTTCATTAGAAAGGAGACTCAGGCAGGGTGATGCTTTGACACCTTTCTTGTTCATTCTAGCCAAGTAAGGCTACAATAGTATGGCGAGGATTACAAGTTCTCATAAAATAAGTATGATGAGGATTACAATCCAGAACAGGTGGTTAAGAGGATTTAAGATGGGCAATAGGTTAGGAGAGGACATGTAACATTTCATTTACTTAATGTAGATGACACAATAATTTTTTGTGAAGCTAGGGCAGAACAAATAAGATATTCTACTAGTATATGAATCAACATCTGGTTTGATTGTGAACGGGAGGAAAAAAGTCTATTCCCAAAGAGACTGTACAAGTGTGACTCTAGCCAACATTTTGCAATGCAGGGTGGGGAAAATGTCAACAGTTTACATTGGCATGCCTTTGGACAATCTAAGCTACACAAACTCTTCATTTTCAGTGCCGCTCCTGTGTGGACACAATGTGAGTGTCGGTGTGGGTATGGGATCTGTACCGCATCTGGTCAATTGATTTTGGGTACTTCAACTAATATTGACGGTGAAGTTTGGGACAAATACAGTGACTTTTGTAATCAAACTAAAAGTTAAGGTGAAATTGAAGAAAAAGAAATACCTCGTATGTAGAAATTTCTATGTCAGTCCTTTTCTTTACATCTCCTTCTGTGATTCTCCTCTTGATCAATATTTTCTCCTCAAAATACCTTGTTAGTTTTCCAAATTATGACTCATAATTTTGACATAGAACTCTATTTTTTAGATATTTGAATTATTTATAGCCGAATCCTCGTACCTGTGTTCGTATTTGGATCCATACCCCAAATCATAAAATTTAGATCATTATTTTGGGGTCATAGGTGGCCTGGAGAAAACATCTTGAGAATCACATTTCCTAAAATGTATAATATCTCTTGTCAAAAGAAGACGTTAGTCCATTGGTTATGGAGTATGCAAGGGGGAGAAGTTATTTGGGATTTGAGGTTTAGGGAGGAATCTTCAAGACTGGGAGGTTGGAGAATTTCAAAATCTGACTCGATTACTTCACCAACAATAAGTTTTTATGGATACTGTAAATGATGGAGGACAGGAGGAAGTGGTGTTTTCTCAGTCAAATCTTTATGAGAAATTCCTCTCTAGGGAGGAATACCACTTTTTCACAGAGTGTAATATGACCTCCAGGTACCTCAAAAAGTTTGTTTCTTCACTTGGTTAGCTGTGAAGGAAGTAATCTTGACGGCGGAAAATTTATGAAAAAGGGAGATCACTTGTGTCAGTTGGTATTTTATATATAATCTGGAGAAGACGTAAGTAAACCACCTCTGATTACATTGTCGGTTAGCGTCTTCTTTGTGGGGGAGAATTCTGAGATGGTTTGGAGTTGAGTGGGTGGTGCCTGGCACTGTGAAAGACTCAACAGTTAGTTGGGCTCTTAGAAGACGGAAGAAAAGAAGCAGAGACTGAGATTGTTGCTCGATTGGCACTCATGTGGACCGTATAAGAGAGAGGAACATAAGAGCTTTTGAGGGCATAGAGAAAAATTTTACGTATTTGAGAAATAGTCTCTTTGCTCTTATTTCTTTTTTGCATTCATGAAGTTCCTAAGGAGGCAGGGATGCAGATACAGCCAGGAGGTTTGCCTAGAAGCAGCCTAGGTATAGAGGATTGGGTGGCTTTTGTAGAAAATCATGTTTTGCTGTGAGGTTCTCTACGTTTTGGTATACAGGCACTTTTTACCCCTGTTAATATGAACACTATTACTTCATAAAATAACGAGGAGATTGCTTTACTAGTGAAACTGTTTTTATAATTAAGATCTTTGCATATGTAGGTAAAATTGATCACATTTGTGCTATCTTCTCTTGATCGTTAATCCAACCACATGGATTACATGACCCATCTAACCTTGTGTTCATAAACTGACTGTAGGATACACGAGTCAACCAATTGATACAGTTTGTTGAATTTGTATTACAAATGTCTGTGCAGGTCACCATTAATTATTTGCTAGGCAATTTGGGTAGGAAATTTTCTGATACTGTTGGAGTGGTTGATCTTGGAGGTGGCTCAGTACAAATGGCATATGCCATCTCAGAGTCAGATGCTCAAAAGGCTCCAAAGCTATCAGTTGGAGAGGATGCGTATGTGCAAGAGATGTATCTCAAGGGGGTAAAATATTACCTCTATGTTCACAGGTCCGTCTCAATTCTCATCATATGTAAAGATGTATATGATCTCAGAAAATGTCAGGGTACCCAGTTAACACTTGCTAAATTTACCTTGAATTTCTGTTCCGACTTATTTGCAGTTTCACTTGATATCTGGACATGTGGGTTTCCTTGTGTTTTCTCACCCTTTTATTGCACATATTTAATGTGATTTACCCATCTTGTTTGCAGTTATCTGCGCTATGGATTGCTTGCAGCTCGAGCTGAGATTCTGAAGGTGACTAAGGAATCTGGCAGTCCTTGCATCTTGACAGGGCATCATGGTATTTACTATTTTTCTCAATGCTGCTATTTCTGTCCCATAGTTGGTTCTTTTGGTGCGATTGTCTTTTTCAAAGCATCACTTACCTCCCTCCATCTCTCTCTGTCTCTCAATGAGTAAGTAAGAGAAGAAACCTTTCTCTTAACAATCCACTAAAACAGTAAGAAGAAATCCTCTCTGTGAAGTTTCAACTTCTGTTTTCCCCAAAATCAAGGTTGTCCTTAAATGTTTAGTTACTCGTAAAGCAAGTCACTCGTCTTTATTGTCAAACCTTTTGACTATCCAGTTCAAAAATTTGCCAGAAGTCGTGTCATCATGTGCAGATCACGTGAAATTTTACCCCTCCAGATCTGAAATGTTTGAAATACGTATGGACAAAGAAAGGAAGAGATTTTTCTACTTAAATAGAACTGAATTCGAATTTAATGAAATTTTGAGGAAAGGGTTCAATTATGGTACTGGAATTATTTCATCAACTATATATTCCTATAAAAGTAAATTTGTCTTGACAATATTTTCTTTACAAGGGTCCTACAAGTATGGAGGAAAGGTTTACCCGGCATCGACTATGTCTGAGGGTTCAAGCATGACAAAATGTAGGTTGGTAGCCCTGAAGGCTCTGAAAGTTAATGAATCAACATGCACCCACATGAAATGCACCTTTGGTGGAGTGTGGAACGGTGGAGGTGGAGCTGGTCAGAAGAATATGTTTGTGGCCTCATTTTTCTTTGATAGAGCTGTTGAGGTACGAGTCACCATTGAGTTAGATGCTTACCAAACTTTGATGGGCTTACAATTGTACCTTTTGCTGCTGTTCCGAGAAAGGATAAATTCCCTACTATTCTATGGTTTTGCAACTAATATAACGTCTTGTGGGCACAGGTTGGTTTTGTTGATCCAAATGTAGCTGTTGCTAAAGTTCGCCCAATTGATTTTGAGAGTGCAGCTAGACGTGCTTGTGATACTAGACTTGATGATGCCAAAGCTACATTTCCTAGTGTGGAGCCAGATAACTTGCCATACTTGTGCATGGACCTTGTCTACCAGTACACACTACTTGTAGATGGATTTGGTAAGACTAGATTCATCCTTCAGGAAATACACAAATTACAGATCAGTTTTAGTATGTTTCATTTAGTCATTGAATACTTTATTGGACAGGACTTGATGCTCGTCAAGAAATGACATTGGTGAAAAAGGTGAAATACAAGAATTCCCTAGTTGAAGCAGCATGGCCATTAGGTAGTGCCATTGAAGTCGCGTCATCAATGAATTAACTTAAAAGATTCAAGATTTACACATCCGGTTTTGCCTTGTATTAGCTTGTGGGTATCAACTATCAGCGGTCTCTGACCTGCAACTAGGCTCTTCGCGCTCGAGAAGATCATCCTTGCCATATAGTTGGATGCCTGGTTCAAGCAAATCGCGATTGTTTCCCCTTTTATTCCAAGGGGGTGGCTGGTTAAGAATAATGATAAAATCTGTTTGTGATTATATTATAGGAAACACTGATGTTTGACGAAATGAATGATAAGATTCGATTTTTATGTCATTCTTAAGCTCTCTTTGTCCATGAGTGGAAATCCAATGATATATATATATATATATATATATATATATATATATATAGAGAGAGAGAGAGAGAGAGAGAGAGACGCAATCTAGTAAATCAACTTCCTCAGTATTAAAATCCAAGCTGGTGTGTTCTCAAAATTAAAGAAAACAGCATAATTTTCTTAATTGTTCGAGCACAGTGAACAAAAGTAGATGAATAAATATGAGAAAAGTAAATAAATTAAGATCAAAATAAAGTGGGAGGATACCAGGGAGACGATCAAAATAAGTTTTTGACAAGACCATTAATCGATAAAACAAATATAGTATTGAGGATTTGAGGTGGACAAAGCCCTTCCATCCTAATTAACTTTGTTCTTTCTTCACAAAGCAATGATTCACTTTCTAGAATTAATAATTTTGAAAATTATTTGATTAATCTGCTCGTACAAATTTATATTTATATAATCATTTGATTTTCAAAATAAAAACATATAAGTCACAACTCTTACTTTCAAGTAGCCAAAGAAAGATAAACAAAGAAAATCAAAGACATCATGAAAAGGGAGTAAAAGTGCATTATAGTGCTACAAAATATTATCAAGGAGAAAAATGGAAAGAAGAATAAAAAAAGGTACAAATTCTTATAAGATGAGAGGAAAATATAAGAATACTAAAGAAGAAATGAAGACCAAGATATTGCGAGTGGAATATAGTGTTATTTTATTTTCTTCAAGTGTATCTTCCACAAGGGTGAAGAAGTATGATTTTGTCTTCAATTAATCAATAAAATAAATACACTAATAAGTATTGAGGCGGACAAAGTCTTCCATCCTAATCAATTTTGTTCTTTCTCCATAAAGCAGTGATCCACTTTTAAACATGAAATGAAGACAAAATGATATTGAGAGTAGAATGTAGAGAGCCTTATTTTATTCTCTTCAAGTATATCTTCCACAAAGGTGAATAAGTATCATTTTGTCTTCATTTAATCAGTAAAACAAATACAACAGTATATACTGAGGCGGACAAAATCTTTCCATCCTAATCAACTTTGTTCTTATTAGAGAGTCTTATTTTATTATCTTCCATCCTAATCAATAGAATGTAGAGTCTTATTTTATTCTTTTCAAGTGTATCTTCTAATACCCTTTTATAGGATGCACAATTTATAATCTTTAACAAATATGTTGGTACAATATTTAAGTAATACATTAAAAGATACATGTATGTTAAAGAGTTAAATGAATAAAACATCCACAATTAAATGAATTCATAACACTCCCCCTTGGATATGTTTATAAATAATTGTCTCGTTAAAATCTCACAAGGAAAACCTCAGTAGGAAAAAACCTAGTGAAGGAAAAAGAGTATACATATCTTGTGATACGCCTTAAGTGCCGCCTCATTAAAAATCTTACCAGGAAAATCTAATGGAACAAAATCTTCAAGAAAAAAAAGAATACAACACATATTTTACTTTCCCTGATAAAATTTTATTTGATATCTCGAAGCTGATGCATTTTAATCATTTATCTTAGCTCTCAAATGTTGACATTGGCAAGACTTTATGAATAAATTTGTAAAATTATCACTCAAACGAATCTGTTAAACATATATTTCACTATTTTGTTTAATATCATGTGTGAAAAAGAACTTAGGTGAAATATGTTTTTTTCGATCTCCTTTGATTTATTCTTCCTTTAATTGAGCTATGCAAGCATCATTATCTTCATATAATATTGTTGGAATCTTTGTTGGCACAAAAAGATTACATTATTGCAAAATGTGTTGAATCATTGATCTCAACCTGTAACACCCCTCAAAATGAAGTAGGATAAAGTAGAGCCTCACATGGGTTTTATACATTAATAACTTGTTAAAATAATGAAGAATAGCCTTTTTAGTCAGTTTAAAGAGTTTGGAAGTCAAACGTCAAGGGACGACCAAGACGTTCGGAAACTACTCTTTTACGTGTTGGTGTGTTCTAGTATGTTGTTCATGTTTTTATGTGTTGTTTTGAGTCTAAAATCAGTGGAGGTGACCCTAGTGTCTTAATAAATGTTTTTAGGGTCAAAACGTTCGGATACGACACCCCGGGGGGCCACCCTAAGGGTCCCCGAGGAGGACCCCAACCTTGGCCAAGCAAGGCAGCTTGAAGTTGTGCTTGGAGGGAGCATGTCCGCGTCGCGGACTAGCTCCACCAAGGGCCAAATGTTCGGTCCGCGTCGCGGACGTGTCGCAGACTCTTCTGTCTCAAAATTTAATTTTCAGAAACTGGTGGGAACACCTCCGCGTCGTGAACCTGTGCCCCGACGAAATCTGCAAAAATAAAACTCAACTTTGACTTGTTTAAAAAGGTCCAACTAAGTGAGGGGTAGTTTGGGTACCTTGGGTTATTGTTTTAAGTGTTTTTAAGTATATTTAAACATTTAAACTCTATTTTTAAAGTCATTCTCCTAAAGTCAAAACCCTCCCTCTCTCAAACACTCTCAAAAACCCCATGGAAGCTCAAGGTGAAAGATGGAGCTAGGGTTGATGGTGGCTACTGATTTCTTCTTCATTTTCATTTGGTTCTTGATGATTAAGGTATGGGGATCCTTTATCCTTGATTATTCTTTCTTTCAAGGAGCCCAATCAAAAGGTTTTCAAGGTTTTTCAAATACACAAAATCCTATTTTGAATTCTAAGCATGAGTTCTTGCATTAAATAATTTTAAATGATGTTTCATGTTGTTATTAATGATTATTTATGGTTTTAAGAAAGAAATCTTTGTGAACCCATGTCTTCTCAAATTCTTTAAATTTGGCCTAAAGTGGGTTTAATGATTTTGAGTAATTGATGAAGGATTATTGAGTGGTTTGATGTGGGCTGTTCTTATATGATCTTAGCTATGTTGAATTGCTGGAAATTTTTATTGAATTGTATAATGTGAGGTAGTAGCCTTGAATGGTCATAAGTTGGGATTTAGCCTTTATGTTGGTTATTGGATATTGTATAGCTTAACTTGTATAGTTGAATGTTGTTGTTATCATTGTTATTGTATTGTTAAATGTTAGAATATGAGGATGATGAAGATAGCTATGGAAAGAGGGTAAGTTGACCTAACTTGATGAATATTGTATAATTGGCATGGAATTGAGTATTGTGGCTTATGACCTTTGAAAGGTTGAAAGGTGGTAAGATGGCTTGATCTATTAATATTGCTATAATTGTTTCTTAGGTTGGATCCACCTTTGGTGGAAGTGTTGCCTGTTGCTCTAGAATTATGATTGTGGCCATGAAGGGCATTATATAAGTATTGTTGTGTTATTATATATAAATGAGGCTATATGTAAAGTCCTATATGAAGCTATATGTAAAGTTTTATGTGAAACTATATGTGAAGATATGATCTGAATGAGTTTATGTGATCTTGTGATGATCCCATATAAAGTGGATAGCATTGTGATCTAAAGTATGATTTCTTATGAGGTATATATGTGATGATGTTGGATTATGAAGTGTCCTCAAATGATAATGTTGTGACTTGGTTAGTAGACTAAAGTGTCTCTTCTTGTTACTTAAAGTCTTGAATGCATGAATGTGTGAAATGGGTTAGAACTAAGAAATGGTGCCCTTTCTATAAATGCTAAAAGAGGAACTCTAGGCCAAGACTTGAATCGGCAGAACTAAGAAATGGTGCCGTTTCATAAGTCTAGCTTTCCTAAGTAAATGTATAACTTTGAAGGATGGGCCTTAGGGCGATGTTCCCTTCTTGAGTGAAATGATAGACTTAGAGATGGATGGAGCCGGAACGGCTTGAGAATCCTTATCTAAGAAAGTTAAATGAGCTATCCTTATGAACCTTGATTGGCTATGACTAATAAATGAGGCCTTTCTTGGGAAGAGGTACTATGAGTTGGTTGAACTAGAAAAGGAACCCTCTCTAGTACATACGTGATTGAATATTCTATGGGAAACAAGGCTAGCACCGAGTGGATGTGGTTAGGAAGGTGGCCTAGTTAAGTATGAGATTAGGCACAATGAACTTCCTTGGACATCCCCTAAACCATGTGCCTACATGGGTTGTTTACTAGTTCTACCCTTGGCAAGTAAAACAACCTCCACGAAGTAGGATAGACTCCGGATTCCATGCCTAGCTAGTATGGTCTATGTCGGTTATGCCTATTCCCATCATGTGGGATGTGCACTATAGTTATTGGATAGGTTCTACAACGTGTAGGTAGTAGTATGGGATGCTATCTACACATGGCACGAGTAGGCTTTGAAGATACTAAAGTGAGTTCCCTAAGTCTAACGACTATTATGTGAAAGTCCCCTTATGTGCTTGAAGGTCTCCTAAGTGGTTTCTTAAAGAATGTTAGTCTATTGGTGTTATGTTGTAAATGAAATGTCATTATCTAAGGTAATCTTGAGGAACACTTAAGTGTGCTTGAAGAGGTTGTATGGGCGGTCACTTCTTGTCTCACTCAAGCGTGTCTTAAGGTTATATTAGGTAGAGGTCCTATGGTAAAACAATGGCATGTGTTCTTCTAAAGTTAACCATGGGTTGGATATGGATATGTTGAGTATGTGTATGGTTGGCTATGGTCTTATATGCGAATGTTGACTTGTATTATATCTCTTAGACTTGTGAAGTGAAGGTTTTATCAAAAATGATATGAAAGCATATGTACCTTGTAAATGTCTGTTGAAGCATGTTTTGCATGGGCTCCATACTTAGTACTTAATTGTGCTAACCCCTTTCTTTCCCTTTTTGACTAAAGTGTAGGGATTGGGAGATGGTGACATGTCATGGCTACTTGATAGGTTTCTAAGTGTTGACGATGAAAACTTGGTGAGTCCTCATAGATTCGAGGACAACACCTTACATGTTCCTTTTGATGTATTTCTAGTATTTTGTTTACGTCTTGTATGGGCTTAGTCCCATTGTTGTATTCAAGTATTAGATGGTTTTGAGACATCATGTATAAAGTCTAGAAAGTCTCTCGCTTGCTATTTTTAATGAAATGTCTTCTTTGTAAGGAAAGTTTTTAAATTCTTAGTGACTTTTATGATCTATGCGATGAATGAATGCTAAGGCTTGTATGAGACCTCCGAGAGGTCGAATACGCATGTAACTTCTAGGGGGTGCTCTCGGGTCGTTACACAACCATACACACTCTCGACTAGCTTCATCAATGACTATTATCTCCACATGATTTGAAAAAGTAGTAATAAATGTGTGTTTTCATCGAACGCCATGATATAGTTATTCCCTCCATATGTGAATAAATAGTATGTCTAAGATTAGACTTTATGTGGGTCAGATCAATATCCCGCATCTGCATAATCAATAGGGGTGGGCATTCGGTATTTCGGTTCGGTTTCGGTTTTTTTTTTTTGGTTTTTTCGGTTTTCGATTCTTGTACAACGTGTACCGAACACCAAATCGAAATAATTCGGTTCGGTTCGGTTTTTATTATTTCGGTTCGGTTTTTGTTATTTCGGTTTTTTGTTATGGGCCTGCTTAGTGGGCTTTTTAAAATTTTGTAATTTTTCTGTTTATTTTATTTATGTTTATTTCTTTTTGCTTATTTTACTCAGTTTTTCAAATTATTGTATGATTCAAAATAATAAATTATCGTTAACATTGAAATTTAGCCTTGTATAACATTGAAATTTACCGGTCGTTGTTGTGCTACGGCTGCCTACTGGTCGATTGGCAGCTGCTGCATGCTGCTGGTCGCCGGAACGGTCGACGCTGCTATAGTCTGTAGACGACTAGACGTGGGAAGTGGGAACGGTAATTTTTGCCTTTTGGGAAGTGGGTTTGTAAAGTTGAAAAGTTTGAAAAGACAAACTTTTGTTTTTAATTTTAAATTATAATATTTATTTTTAAATATTAATAATTAATATAATATTAATATATATTATAATTTAATATATTTCGATAAACCGAAAAACCGAAATACCGAATTACACAAAAATTGCATACCGAAAACCGAACCGAAATACCGAAAAATACAAAACCATGTACCGAATACCGAACCGAAAACCGAAATACCGAAACCGAATTACCAAAATAATTCGGTTCGGTTCGGTTTTTCGGTTTTTCGGTGTTTATGCCCACCCCTAATAATCAATCATTTCTGACTTGAATGTATTATGATACACCAATTTCATCTCAATTGCTCCTTGAAGATATCTGAATATATGCTTAACACCTTTCCAATGTCTTCTTGTTGGACGTGAGCTAAATCTCGCCACTAAATTTACTGTAAATTAAATATTTGATCGGATATTGTTGACAAGGTACATAAGTGCCCCGATAGCACTGAGATATGAAGTTTCATCACCAAGAAGTTCTTTATCCTTTTCTTGAGGTTGGAATGAATCCTTATTTATATCAGGCCATCTCACAACCAATATGATACTCAATGGGTGTGATTTATTCATGTAAAATCGCTTCAACACCTTTTTAGTGTATGTTGATTGTTGGATAGATATCCAATTTGTCAACTGTTCAATCTGTAGGCCAAAACAAAATCTTATCTTACGAAGATCTTTCATTTCAAATTCTTTCTTCAAACACTCAATAGATTTTGAAAGATTTTTAGGAGTGCCAATGATATTCAAGTCATCAACATATACAAATATTATAACAAATTTAAATTTCAACCTTCGTATAAAAATACAAAGATGAATAGAGTCATTCTTATACTCTTCCATTAGCCAAAATTCGCTAAAATGATTATACCACTGATACGCTCAAATTACACCTTCCTAAAGAAGTATAAGCGATCTTTGTCAAATAAAGAACCCAACTTGTAGGTTGCGGTCGATCCCACGAGGAATATGGTTTAGACTTAAACTTAACTCACTATTATATTCGTTTATTCAACTTATTTCCGAGACAAGTAAATAAGGGGAGCAGGGGGGGGGGGGGGGATTTGTGAAACAAATAACTGATTGTTGTTTAAGTAACAAGTGAGCAAGAGTCAAACTTTGTTGTTATCAATGAGAGAGAGAAACTAAGGTGTATGTGTTCCCCATAAGCTCTTAACGCGATATTCCTAATAATCGTAATCCTTTACTAGTGTTTTACATGCAAAGTTGGTAAGATATGTATTCCTAAGTGATTGGTCCTCCAAATAGGGAATTTCACTCCGCACCTTGGTCCGGCTAGGTGTATATAATTTACTAACTCTTACCTTTACCTCAGATTAGACATCACATCAATGTATGACTTAGTTTTCACCCTCGCACCAATTGACATTAGACTATTAGATAGTATCACACTAAATCTCTGTTGATAATTCTTTTCTTATTAACTACCTTCTTGGTCCGACAAGTAGTAACAAGGCGAGTTCTAACGTTGGCCACCATTAAAAATACTTCTAAGCGAAAGAATTACCAATACATGCATCATACGTTGTTAATTGCTCATGGTTCCCACAACCCTAGTTGTGGATTTAGTTACTCATGCTTGAAAGAACGCAATTCATATTTTTGTAAAGAGAATTCATGAACTTATGTTTAGAGTAGAAGAAACCCATAATCTCCAATTGAATTTCAAAGCGAAAATCTTATAAACCAAAATCCGAAAATCAAATTGCTAAAGTTTGCAAGTTAATTCCCAAGAAAATATCAAGAACTAAAAGTAAACAATAATGTCTAACCCCCAAAAACGAGGTTTACATACCCTATTTATAGAAAAACATGTCCTAAACAAAAAGGAAACAAAAAGGAATTCTGGACGCGACTTTGATCGACGACTCGACCTACGGACCATGGGTCAACCTACGGTCTGTAGGTCCCCTCCGTTGGTCAACACTTAGAACTTTTCTACATAGGTTGGAACTTTCAACTCCAATTCATCACTAACGGACGTACAGAACGGACCGTAGGTTGACCTACCGTCCGTGGGTCCTCTTCCGTGGCTCCACACTTAGGATTTTCATCAGGTACTGAAACTTCAACTCTCTGAACACCTACTATGAACATGCAGGACGGCCCGTAGGTCGACCTACCATCCATAGGTTGCTTCGTGGTTCCATACTTGGTCAAACTTCCCTGATGCTCCCATCTATGCCCACCATCAATAGAACGTCATAGGACCTACGGTCCTTAGGTCCCTTCGTAGGTGGCTACTTCTGCAGATTTTCCAGCTGTCATCTTACTAAATCGCGTCCAAGCCTATTTCCTACAAACATGACACAAAAACATTAATTCCAATACAAAATGGCCCTAGACACACACAACTATTAAGTAAAATGTATCAAAAATACTGTAAACTCACGGTATATCAATAACCTCAACTTAAATATGTTGTTTGTCCTCAAGCGACACACTAACACTCTACACGACACTTGTGTAGAAGCAGATATACAAACTCAGCAATCACATGGCTATTTCAACCCATTCCATCTTCTTAGTGCAAATCATTTTTATTAGACTCAACAAGCTAACTCATGCGGATCAAGATATGACAAAGATCGACCAATAGACACCACAACATACACTTTTCAGAATCACCAGGATACCAACTTTCCGACAATGTAACTAGTGCCCTCACTTCAAACAAAATCCTTTTCACAAGAAGACATGACTTTTGAGTTTTAAGAATCATTCAACACTCATGCTCAGAAGTGACTTCAAGTATAGTTAGTGTTCAATACCATAGGCTTGCCCTTATTTTCACTGCTTAGACTCCCCAAACTAGTTGCTAGGATCACTATAGGACTTTCTTAGCTTGTAACGTAGGCTCAGGGTCAGGTGTGGTACATTTGGATATTTTTCAGTGACTTTCTGCCCTCCTTGACATTACATTGGCTTTTTACCTATTTTCTCAACCTATTTTTGACATCCTTTCATTTTACTTTCTTTCCCTTGACTATTTTCAACATGGATGTGACTTTTTACTTTTTGTCTCTTATTTTTCACTTTCTTCTTTTTGTTTCACCTTTTTTTTCTTTATTTCTTTCATCACTTTTATTTATCATCTTTTTGCTTCTTTTGCACAAAGTCACATCCTTTTTTATCTTTTCTTTTTCTCTTTTCAACACAAAACTCTTTTCATACCCTTTTTTCTTTCGATTTCCTCTTTCATAGCCACCCTCAACTTATGGATTTTGCATTAGTTGAGGTGCACAATATCTGATGTCGGACCAAGGCCAAGATCAAGGTAACTTTTGAATTAGCCACCCTCAACTTAGGTTTTTGGCCTAAGTCAAGGTGCACAAGTCCAAGGAGGGACCTGGGCCAAGACAATTATTTTTGGGAAGGTAAGTTAGGTGAATCAAAAGAAATGGTCTATTTAAGGCTCAAACATTAGGATCAAAGGGAACATTGATTTCATTTGTTTAGATCATTTTAGGCTTAAGTGAACTAATTTGAACAAGGGCCTATTGTCACGGACTTAGAGTCTTACTAAAGCTCTGTGCGGCACTTGACAACTTACTCACGAATCTTTCACGATCTTGTAAGCTCAAGTAAGCCTTTACGACTAAGATCGCTAAGAGAATGAAAAGGAAGACTTAGAGAATTTTGGAAAAAGGCTTGTATTGCTTGGAGAATGCTTTACAAGTTGCTTGGTTTCTTGCTTGGATGGTTGGATGCCTTGCAAATGAATGGCACCCCCAATTTATACTAACTCCTAAGGACTAAAGTGTAAATTAAAACTACTTACAAGTCCCTAAGATATTTACACAAAAGCCCTTCTCTAGAATTCTCTACACACTCTAGAGAATTCCAAGGCTTTCTTGGAAACTATCTATATTATTCTAGAGTATTCTAAGGAATTCTCTAGCCTTCTTGAATAATCTAAAGGGTTCTAGAGTCTTCCGAAAACCTCTCCACAACTCTAGACCCTTCCGCCCCTACTAATACACAAAATTTCACTGTGATGTGGCGGGACGTGACACTCTCCCCCACCTATTGATGCGACGACCGTGTCGCATTACTTCTACATCGTCATCCGAGCCTTGTGCATGCGCGACCAATAGTCCATTGACTCGATTAAGGCCCTTGTGCAACGCCTTCAACGTCTTCCATATCGCTTTTAGCTCGGTCTTCTAGCCTACCTCCTTCCTAGGAGGCAAGCGCCTCGGCGACTTCTTTGGCATCACGACATTGTTCTCTTTTGGCACCTTCTTCATGCACGGTGGCAAGGACCTTCTGGCACCATTATTCTTCTTCGAACTTGCAATGGTGGCTCTAGACATCAACTCCTTCTTCTTAGGGTTTTTCTCTAGCTGCATGGCTGTTAGGCGGACTTGTCCTTCCGTCTTTGGCACCTTGACCATGGGCACCATACATGATCTTCCTTGCTCCATGACTAGAAGTCGTTGGAGGTAAGGGTCGATCACTGCGTGGCACTGCTGGAAGAACTCCTGCCCAAGAATTATGTCAAAGAGATCTAAAGGAGCAACAGTGAAATTGGTCTTACCTTGCCACTCGCCTAGCGTGATGCTCACTCCATGCACGACTCCGCTCACAGGAGTCGGGGGTGCATTGACCGTCCTGAGTTGGGTTTTACTTGGATTGTAACCCAGACCCAACCTTGTCGCTGCCGTCTTGGTCATGATATTGACCTCTGCACCCGTGTCGACCATAGCATGCGCGGGTCTTTCATTTATCGTAATGCCGACATACTATGCGCCGTATCCTCTTGGCTTCTCTGGCTGCTTCGTGATGGCTCCGCATAGTCCTATCGAGCCCAACTGCGTTGTCTCTACGCCTTGTCCTTGCTCCTGTGCGTCTTTCGCCTTCCGCTCTCGCAGGATAGCACCAAGGCTCTTCAGTTCAGGGCACCTTGCATAACCATGCGGCCCGCCGCATATGTAGCAGCCACCTTTGTTGGCAACCTCTATCTTCCTCTCTGTGTTACCATGACGTCCAGACTTCTTGCCATCAGACTTGTAGGTATCATGATTCTTGGGATGTGGCCGCTGCTCCTCGCCTTTGCCACGGTCTCCCCCACCATGGTCATGACTACCTCTAATCTCCTCTCCTCTGGCTCTATCGGGCTTCTCCTGCCTGAAGTCTGTCAAAGCTTCGGTTTGCATGATGGCTTCATCTATGGTCCTGACTTGCCGAAGTTCCAACTCCGTCCTGGCCCAATTTTGCAGCCCATCCATGAAGTGGAACAACATATCATCATTCGTGAGGTTAGGAATTTGAAGCGTGAGGGTAGTGAACTCCTGCACATATGTGTGGATGCTGCCCGTTTGCTTCAGCTCCCTAAACTTGCGCTTCTCCTCATAGATGACGTTGTTAGGGAAGAAGGCTTTCTTGAACACCTCCCGGAATTTCTCCCAGGTGTTGATGGTGCACGTCCCCTTTCCTATCTCAGCCTCTTTGCGCCTCCACCATAGCATGGCCATCTCCGAAAGATACAACACAGCGGTGTTGATCTTACTCTCGTCGCTCTTCAGCCCGTTGCACTTGAAGTAATTCTCCAAATGCCAAAGGAAATTCTCCACCTCTTGCGCGTCACGGACGCCTTTGAACATAGGTGGCTTGGGAGCCTCAACCCTGGCCTCCCTATCTTGGTCAAGCGACGATGATCCTCCAGTTGCCACACCTTCCTTGAGTGCTTTCATCTCGGCCTTCATGGTCTCAATCGTGCTCAACGCCTCCATGAGCCGACACTCCAAGGAAGTGATAGCCTCCTTCATCTCAAACTCAGCCCGCTGACGTCCCTCCAACTCCTTACGGATGTTTTCGGTCTCCTCAAGGGTGCAGTCCTCAAGAGTCTTGAACTTACCATCAGCCACGTTCAAACGCCGGACTAATATCTCCACGGCCTGCCTCGCCACTTCAACCCTTGCGACCCATTCCTCTCCAGCGGTGACGTCAATGGCCTCCTCAGCGAGTTCATCGTCACTTGCTTCGGTGGTCGAGGGTGGGTGAGATGTTAGCGCCTCGCTTGGTGTGGGATCCTGCAGCATTTCCTCATTACTCCTTTGGTGCTTCTTTCCCTTGCGGATTTTCTTTCCACCATCCAAACAGACATTGGTGGTGCTAGCGGCGTTCACGTCTTCTTCGGTTGCCATTCCCTTAGTGCAAACCTGGCTCTGATACCACTTTGTCACGGACTTAGAGTCTTACTAAAGCTCTGTGCGGCACTTGACAACTTACTCACGAATCTTTCACGATCTTGTAAGCTCAAGTAAGCCTTTACGACTAAGATCGCTAAGAGAATGAAAAAGAAGACTTAGAGAATTTTGGAAGAAGGCTTATATTGCTTGGAGAATGCTTTACAAGTTGCTTTAGTTGCTTGCTTGGATGGTTGGATGCCTTGCAAATGAATGGCACCCCCTATTTATACTAACTCCTAAGGACTAAAGTGTAAATTAAAATTACTTACAAGTCCCTAAGATATTTACACAAAAGCCCCTCTCTAGAATTCTCTACACACTCTAGAGAATTCCAAGGCTTTCTTGGAAACTATCTAAATTATTTAGAATTCTCTAGCCTTCTTGAATAATCTAAAGGGTTCTAGAGTCTTCCGGAAACCTATGATCACTTCCCAACTTCTAGCCTAGATCATCTTTGTATGACCAACTGGGAAAGTTCTAGATTGGCACAAACTGTCTAAACATTCAACTTTTCTCACACACTTTTGGCACCTTGTTACATTATCAGATTATCAGATTACCCAGTTCAAGTTTTAGCTTAAGTCATGAGGTCACATCAGTTCCTTATCATGTCACATTGAGATCCAACACATTCAACTCATCAAGACTATCGATTTAGCACATTTTAACATTTTTGGACAGGGATAATTTTTTTATGCTTTTTATGCCATCATGCTTTCATGTTTCTACTTACTCCTACACATACATCCCTAAACATGCCGAAAAAAAACACAGGCAAGAAAACCCCAAGAGAGGACTATGAGTTGGGTTACTCAGACTTCACCCTATCACTCACAATCCATTTACCCCACCCCAACAAAATAAAGTGAAATTGCCCCCAATGCACAAAAAAATAAAAAGCAAAGGATCGGGTGAAGCAATCCTGTGGAGCATATGCGCCGAAGACCCCTCAAGAAGAGGGTGAGTCTGGTTTCCTAGAACCCGTTGGATCAACACTTGGAATGCCATCAGTAGCGCTCCCATCTACCATCTCAGCACCCTCAATAGTGCTATCATAAACTCTCGAGGCACCATCAGTAGTGCTCATATCGCTAGATGGGCCCATACCTATCTCCCTATCCCTCTGTTGTCTCATCTCTTTGTCAACTATGGATGCCCTCCGAGCCACCTCAATCTGCTGGTACTCTCTCTTCCTCACTCTCTCAGCCTCAGTGTCATCAAAAATACGACCGGAGCGGGGGCGCTTCCCAGAAATACGGGAAGAATATGGCGGTGGCACACCATCTCTAAATAGGGCACTCAACACCATATCATCAACCGGTGCCATAGGGGCAGACTCTAGCTCAGTCTCTGGTGGAGCGAGAAATGCAGTGACATCAACACGGAGGCTCTCTATCTCATTTTGGAGGGTGGTCATATCAATAGTCAAGGCCGACCTCTCTATGACTCTCAACTCAAAGGAATCCAGGCGCTGATGAATGACCTGAACCTTCTGGTCCATCATATTCTCCATTCGTTGTTCAACCCTAGCCTCGGACTCCGTTATAGCACGCTGCATCCATGGCCTCACATGCTGAAGCAGGGTAGCCATTTGTGCCTCGAGCCTCAGTACTCGAGCTAGAGGGATGGCGGTGGAACCAGAAGAATGGGTGGCTCTGGACGAGCTAGGGGCCTGAGTGGCGGCTAAAGATGGATGAGCCTAAGCCTCTGCTATAATGGCTGGAGGGGAAGTGTCATCAGCCTGCATCTGCTACAGGATCATCACTCAATGTGGTACCTCGACCTGTGGCTCCCTGCGATGTGCAGCTACATTGGCCTCATCCCGAATAAGGCCTACATCAGGAGTCTTGGTTGCCTGAAGCAACCGGTCACAATGCCAAACGTATACACCAGAGTCCGTGCAAAGCTGGAAGATGAGGCAGGGAAAAGGCAAAGTGGTGGTGGCCTTGAAGACCCTCTCATGGATCACCGAAATCAGGATGCGACTGAAATCTATCTCCAACCCGGCAACCATAGCTGCAACCATCACCGCACGATCCCATGTGAGCATATTATCTACCTGAGTAGGGGACACATGATTACGCACCAGCAACTAGAAATATTTAGCGGCAAAGGTCAGGGTCGCCTTTTTAATACCCAAACTCGGGGCCTGGACCCACTTAGTGTGGTCTCCATCAGTAGCCAGATGTTGGGCCAGCCATCTCAAAAGGTACTTGTTGCTCCCCAATATAGACGCAAGTGTACGTGGTCGCGCAAGTAATATGGATTCTTTAAAGAAATGAGTTATCGTTCCCAAGGGACTTATGATCGATTTATATCTAACACTTAATTCCACAAATAAAATAAAAGTAACCTTTCAAGAGTTGGTGATAGTTGTTTACTACTACTACGAATTATACAATAACTAATAGTAACGGATTGTGAATGACTTTAAGATGATGTTTCAAGCAAGTAAAAGACAATTCCAGGGCTTCAGCATGCAATAAATCTCATGTATCATATTATCGGCTTAGAACTAATTTTAGTTGTCAAGTTACTGATTTGCAGGGTTAATTGTATGAGTCGGGTTACACACCTCTAGTCACCTACTCCAATTAGCTGTCTAACTACATCGTTGAGTAGGGATAAATAGACTAACTGGCGAGCATTTATATTTCATCTTGTTTCATAACCAAGCGAGTTGTTCGTCCGGGCGTCACTCCTGAATACAAATCACTTTAACTTAATGGGTCGATCAAGCTCTCTATATTTGTTGGTCTATCTAATCCCACCTCTCTCGATTTTAAGATTAGATAATAGGTTTATCTTATGGTGCGCAAGCATAAAATACTAAAACAAGAAAATAGAAGTAACTTATAATGACAACTAAGAATTAATTCATAAACCTTAAATATTCAACATTCGATTCGTAGCTACAGCCCCAGAACCAGGGCGTTTAGCCACTCATGCTATTAGAAAACCACAAAATACAATTGTTCATGTGATTTCCAGAAAATAAAAGAGTTAGAAGATCAAAACCTATTACAATCGATGATACTTGCTCTTGCACACCAATAAAAAGTTGAACCCTAACAATGGAGCCCTAAGGGTCTATTTATAATAGTTGGGGACAATAGAGTCGAAATCTACTACAATTAGGAATCCTTTTTAATAATGTTTTTGCTGGTAAAGTCGGAACAAGGGTGGGGCATCGCTCCCAAAATGCGCCTGGCAGGCTGGCGCGCCGCGCTACCAGTGTGCCAAAATGCAGCCCCAGTAACTGCGCCTTGGCGTGTCGCGCCCTTGCTGTGCCAGTGATGCTGGGGAATCGTGCTAGCTTTAGCTTCTGGCATCACTTGTCGTCTTCAACTCCTTTTCCTTCCTTGCATCAATCACTTCCCTTAGGAATCCTGCAAAATCACTAATCATGTATATTAGTATGCAATCATCGCAATTCTAAGTAAAACATGTTCGTTAGATTAGTGAATATCCTTAAACTCACGTTAAAAGATGGGTAATTTGTATTAATTGGGCATATAATTATGCCCAAAATCACCACCCCACACTTAAACATTTGTTAGTCCTCGAACAAACTTTATCTTATTAAATCACACTTTTTTGCATATCCCTTGGACTTATCAACCCACCTTAAAATCAACCAAACATTTTTAATCATGATTTTGTAGTTCAAAATGGATGCAACATTTCAAAACTTTTACACCAAGTTACAACACATATGCTCAAAGAATGACTTTTTTTACTATTTTTCCGGGCTAATGCAAACTCATACAAACATACCAATTAGATAATCCAAACACATGCCATGAATGCCCTCACTTATTTGTGTTTAGTATAGCCTTTCACTCAAGCAATCATAATATGAACAAGGCCTATTTTCAAACAATCAACTCACTACTCACGAATGAAGTTCTTACTTCTCTCAACATGCCATAAGCTTGCCCATAGTGTATTTTCACTTTCACTTTGTATTTCTCAAGGAATCAAGAGTACTTTCATTTGGTTGTAATGTCGGCTTAGGGTAAGGGAGGGAATATTTAGGAATCATTTTAGTGACTACACCTCCCTAATGCACATGTCATTGTTTTGCCAACAACTTCCTCCTTAGCTTTTCTTTCTTGTTAGTACACACTTCATGAATCTTTTCCCTTTTGTTGCTCCATCTTTGCCCATTATTCATTTTTTTCTTTTCTCTTTTGTTTTTCTAAATACATGCCTTTGCACTAGCCACCCCCACTCGATTTTAAGGTCCGAGTGAGGTACACAATATCCTTGGTAGGACCAGGGCCAAAACAGAGTTTCACTTATTCTTTTGTTTTCCACACAATTTAGCATTTCACCCTTTCTCATAACAACCAACATTTTCAGCCCTTCTTCTTAACATAGTGCATTAAGGATTTCATTAGGATCAAAAGACTTTGGTATCAAGCAAACAGGTTTCGGCTTATCGTGTGGCTTATCAACAAACAAGGCTAAAGGCTCAATGGGGTTTCACTAGGGGTAATTTCAATGGTAGGCATACAATTGGAGTCAAGAATTGGCTTTTTTCAAAGAAACACCTCAATCACATTCCCTAAGTCATACAAGCTACTTATTCAACACACACAAGGCAAGTTCTAGATATCAATTGAACAAAACACTGTCCTCAGTGTGCAAAGTAAAACAAAGTGAAAAGGTAAAAGAGAACTCCCTTTCGGCCTCTAGGCCACGTGCTGCAAATCAACGGCCCGCATCAATATCACCATCTCCAGGGCCAATATCATATGATGCATCCTCATTTGAGTCATCCACCTCAGCAACAGTGGCATCATCATCATCATCAATGGGTTCTTGGAAAGCCGGGCCCATCCGACATAAGTACATCGCGATATCCGTCAGAGGGTAACGCTCCGCTAGTGTCGCCATTTCATTCTCAGACACCGGACGACCACCTACCCGTAGTTGTAAATCAGTCATTCCAAACATACGCCCCATCCAACTATCATCACGAGCTTACCTATCAATAACAATCAACACGGGACCTTGCGATAGATCGTGCACTTTAGTTCTTGTGACATCAACCAAGCGTCACTCTAAATTAAGGGCACGGGGGAGGGGGGTGGGGGGTGGGGCGTACACATCATGAACTTCCTTCTCAATTTGTAAATCTCAGAGCTACCTAGTAATGATGCTCCCATAACAGAAACACCATCTCTTATTTGTCCTAAGCTTAAGCATGTTTTGCTTCAAAATAGCCCCAACATTCACCAGCAAACCCTTCATCAAACGGTAGACTAGCACCACTCTCTCCTTAGTGACATCAGTCGTATGCTTACACGGTAATAAGGTGCTACACACAATTTTCAACCAAATGCGAGCCTCCAAATTGAAGTGGCCATAGTGAAGAGTCAAATGACATCCCGTGTCTCTAACTTTATCCCACCGCGCAACAGAATTTACCCCACACAAAGTATGCTTAATATCACAATAAGGAGGTCTTTCAATCATTGCCATAAATTTAGCATTGTCACAATTTGGTGTACCCAAAAAATCATTCAGTGCTTCCACAGTAAATCTTACCCAACTTTCCTTAATGAACCCTCGGTTCAACTCAACACAATGTGTATTCCAATTCACATAAAATTCACGGACTAAGCTTAAATTGCACTAACCTTGATCGATGAAGACATATTGGAGTCCCAAAACAAGGATTTGGGCGAGAATGTAGGGAAATTCCTGTCCCAATCACCCCTCATCTACATACTCATCACCTAGGTACTTGGATTCTTGTTGACATTCGTACCAATTCTTTTCATAGTGCATTACAGTTTGCTCGCCAAATTTTTGAGGCGGCAAATTAGTGGTTTCCCGATTAGAACTTTCGGTAGCCGCTCATTTCCTACTACTTATAGTACCCAAACCACTAGAAACATTCTTACCCTTATGAGCCATCTTTACACCCAACAATGGGAGAAACTAAGAAAAGAAAAAAAGAAAAAAAATTGTGGAAAAAGGAGGAGGGTCGGGTGGGCAGTGGGGAGCGTGAGGTTGGTGAGTTTTGGAAGTTTGGTGGATTAGAGTGGATTTTAAGAGGTGAGAGTTGAGGAAAAGGGAAGGAAAGAAGGTTTTAGTAAGGATTAATGGAGGATTTTTGAATTTTGGGGAAGAAAAAAAGTGGAGAAGAAGAAGAAAAATTATGGGTTTAGAGAGAATTTGAAGGAGAGGGACGATTTATCGAGAGAAAGAATTTGGGAAAGTGGGGTGTATTTATTTGGGTAGGTGGAGGAGTTAAAGGTTTGAATTTAAGTGGGTCCCACGATTTCCCAAAAGTTTTGCTCGGTGCGATAGGGGTGCGGGGCGCTGCCAGTATGCCAGAAACCTCCCCAAGTAAAACTCCTTCTGGCGCGAGGTGCCCTGTCTGTGCCCAAATATGTGGCGCGGCGCGCCCATGTTGCGCCTGTCATCGGCGTTCTCTGGGAGCCTTGCGCGATGGTGGCGCATTGCGCTGCCAGTGCGCCAAAAAGAGGCCCCAGTAAGTTAGTCTGGGCGTGGCGTGCCCAAATTGTGCCCAAACTGCATTTTTCAACGTATTTCTTTTATTTTTGGGTGGTTTCTCCTTCTATGACCTGCGCATCAACCAAACAACGTGACATAATAATGGTGGGTTGCCTCCCACCCAGCGCCTTAGTTTGGTCGTGGCACGACTCATTTTTTTGTATTTTTATTTATAATTTCTAAAGCCCTATCTAAAAACCAAACTAAGAAAATAAAAACTCTACGCCTAGAAATTTGAAACTAAGCTAAAATTTCAAAATTAAGCGAAACTACTACCTATTACATATCATTCACAGGTTGCCTCCCGTGTAGCGCTTGATTTAACGTCGCGGCAAGACTCAGCTTAGATCACTCATCATTAAGCTCAAGAGCCTCCCGATCACGATTCGAATCCACACCTAAGTAGTGTTTCACTTTCACCCTTTTCCCATTTACCAAGAACGTAGGGCCAGTCTCACCTTTAAGTTCAATAGCCCCATGTTGTGTCATTCTTACTACTGCGAAAGGACCACTCCATTTAGAACTTAGTTTTTCGGGGAATAACCTCAATCTAGATTTAAAGAGTATTACCTTTTCTCCCGGAGTGAAAGTACGAGTAACTATGTGTTTGTCATGCCACATTTTCGTCTTTTCTTTGTAGAGCTTGGCATTCTCATATGCGTGGAGCCTAAACTCCTCAAGTTCATGCAATTGATTCACTCTCTTTCTACCGGCCAACTCGGGGTCCAAGTTCAGCCTCTTAATCGCCCAATAAGCTTAGTGTTCTAATTCCACCGGAAGATGACATACTTTACCAAATACTATATGCTAGGGAGAAGTCCATATGGGTGTCTTATATGCAGTCCTATATGCCCACAACGCATTATCTAACTTCTCAGACCAATCTTTCCTCTGCGCATTCACCATTTTCTGCAAAATTTGCTTCACCTCCTCTCTATTCAAAACCTCCACTCGGCCACTCATTTGGGGATGGTAAGCTGTAGAAACCTTCTGACGAATACCATACTTAGCAAGAAGATTTTTAACTAGATGGTTAATGAAATGCTTACCTCCATCACTTATGATTGCCCTTGGAGTGCCAAAATGAGTGAAGATGCGCTTCTTAATAAATTTTATCACCACCCTTGAATCATTCAAAAGAAGAGCGATAGCCTAAACCCATTTACTCACATAATCCACAGCCACAAGGATGTATTGTTTTCCATTTGATGGCGGGAAGGGAACTATAAAGTCAATACCCCACACATAAAAAATTTCTACCTCCAAAATGTTACTTAGCGGCATCTCATGTCTTCTCGAAATAGTACCCAACCTTTGGCATTTGTCACAACCCTTCACAAAAGCAATATAATCTTTAAATAATGAGGCCAAAAGAAACCAGATTGTAGTACCTTATGTTTTGTGTGCTCTCCTCCATGGTGACCTCCATATGGGCTAGCATGACAACTTTCGAGCACTTTTTAAACCTCATACTCTGGAATGCATCTTCTCAATACCCGATCCACACCTTGTTTGAACAAGAATGATTCATCCCAGATATAGAACTTAGCATCATGATTGAGATTTTTCTTTTGTTGCGTGGTTGCACCTGGAGGGTAATCTCCACTTACTATCAGATTCACAATGTCTACATACTATGGCACTTAAGAGATATATAATGCCATCAGTTGTTCATCTGGAAACTCTTCCCAGATTTGCTCACCTTCATTCATATGGGAAAAATCCTCCAACCTAGACAAATGATCAGTTATTTGATTTTCAGTACCTTTCCTATATTTAATCTCAAGGTCAAATTCTTGGAGAAGCAATATCCATCGAATCAACCTTGGTTTAGCATCATTCTTATTGAATAGGTACCTAATAGTTGCATGGTCAGTAAAAACAATAACTTTAGTACCTACCAAATATGATCTGAACTTGTTGAAAGCGAACACTAGAGCTAGCATATCCTTCTCAGTCACTGTGTAATTAGCTTATGTAGAGTCCAGGGTCTTGCTTTCATAATAGATCGAGTGGAACACCTTTCCTTTTCTTTGTCCCAACACTACACCCACTTCTATGTCGTTTGCATCACACATGAGTTCAAATGGTAATTCCCAATCAGGAGCAATTAAGATGGGAGCCTCAATTAAGTTCATCTTCAACATCTCAAAAGCTTTCAACCACATTTCATCAAAGCCAAACTTCACCTCCTTCTCCAAATTGACTGCACATAGGTCTCGCAATCTTGGAAAAATCCTTGATGAATCACCGGTAAAAACCTGCATGACCAAGAAAACTATCCCCGACTTAGACACCTTATGACCCAACACTATCCCCTCTCTAACCAAAAAATGACACTTCTCTCAATTTTGCACTAAGTTAGTGTCCTCACATCTAGCAAGTACTTTATCAAGATTCCGGAGACATACCTCTAAAGACTTCCCAAAGACGGAGAAATCATCCATGAACACCTCTACAAAGTCTTCCACCATATCATGAAAAATGGTTATCATACACCTTTGAAAAGTCACTGGTGTATTGCAAAGTCTGAATGGCATGCGTTTGAAAGCATAGGTACCATAAGGACAAGTGAACATGGTCTTTTCCTGATCTTCGGGGGCAATTAAGATCTCGTTGTATCCAGAATATCCATCTAAGAAACAATAGTACTTCTGCCCTGCTAGTCAGTCAAGCATCTGATCAATTAAGGGAACTGGGTAGTGATCTTCACAGGTGGCATCATTAAGTTTCCGGTAATCCATACAAATTCTCCAACCGGTCACTGATCTAGTAGGAATCAACTTCTTTTCGTTCCTTACCACTGTCATACCTCCCTTCTTGGGAACACACTGCACCAGACTTACCCACTTACTATCAGAAATCGGGTACACAATTCCAGTATCTAGCCACTTTATTACCTCATTTCTCACAATTTCTTTCATCACATGATTTTGCCTACATTGATGTTGTGCACTTGGTTTGTGATTATCTTTCATGTAGATTCTATGCATACATAACGCCAGAAATCCCATGAAAATCAACCATCTGCCATCCAATCGCTTTCCTTCTCCGCTTTAGGATCCTTAAAGTCGAATTAACGTGTTCAGACAACTCTGCAGAAAGTATAACAGGCAAAGTTTCATTAGCACCCAAAAATGCATACCTTAGGTGAGCATGCAGAGTTTTTAAATCCAGCTTGATGGCTTTGGTGGAAGCCCTAACACACGATCTAATGGCTCTCATCTACGCTTATAAGTCTCCACAAGTGCCAGATTTAACCATGTTTCTATCTCTTGATCCTCAGTATCTCTATCCACCTCATGACCCACTAACACTTTTTCTAAGGGATCTTCGTGTAACAACCTATATTATGCGTATGTTAGTTCTATTCATGTGATACTTGACATAGCCTTATAGTATATGTGAGGGACTGTGCTTCTTATATGATTAGTGCTGGTTTAAACTAACTCGGAAGGTGATGTAACGCCTTGCATGTTTCAGCATGTGTACTGCAGGTTAACTCCGACGGAAGTATTTACACTAGAGGTAGTAAGGTGGTAATTAAGCTTAAAGTTGAAAATTAAGTGCTAAGTTGAAGAAAAAGAGATTAATATTTAGAAGATGGAATAAAATAAGTGAGTTGTTTGCTTGACTTAACTAAGCTAGTAGGTGCATCACCTACTTTGACTTATTGACCAGTCCAAAGGACCAAGTAGGTGCATCACCTACTAAGACTCTTTTTTTTTGCTTTTTTTTACCATGTAATTGGGCCAAGTGCACTACCACCTACTTGCATTAATCTGGCCCAAGTTGAGTAGAAGAATAACAAAAAATGGATAGCCAAGGCCCAATAGTCTTAAGTCAAAAAAGGCCCAAGTTAAAAGGCCAAGTAGGTGGGTCACCTACTTGACAATATATGGCTGAAAATTGGCCAAGAAAGTCGGCCATTACACCTCCCTTTTTAAAGGGATAAAGATCAGATCTTTTGCTCCATTTTTCACTTGCAATTTTTTTAGATTTCTTAAGCTTCTCTCTTGGTCTCTCTTGGCTTCAATAAGCAGCCCTAAAACACCTTGGATTCTTGAGTATTGTCCCCCTTTTCAAGTAAAAGTTTGAAGGAGAGTTTCAGTTCTTGAAGTACAAGTTTAGAGGATAAATTTCCAGAAACTAAGGTAAGACTACTGCCCATTCTTGCCTATTTTTAAATACAGGTTTGGGGTGGAGAATTTTGTATATATTTATCAAGAACTAATGGATGGTGATAAATCCTTGAGTCAATATTCTCCTATTATGCTGAAAGATTTTTAGGGATTGATAGTGGATGCCTTATGTATAATATTGTTGGGGGTAGTTTGAGTACCTTGGCAAAAGATGTATGAAGTAATATTAATGTATAGAAGAAGGGTGTGGTGGTTCACCATTTGTGTAAGGGTTGTATGGGCCTATTTTCCGTCAATTGTTTAGCTACTATTTTTTTTGGGCCTTAATGTGATTAGTTGCTGACATCAGCTTAATCATGACTTATATTGTAGATTAGCACCCAAGAAAGGAGGCTAAATCGTGACAGTTGTATTGGTCAGAAAATAAGGTATGTAGGATTGTTCGATTCCATATTCCTTGGCATGAAATCTGATACTTGCGACTAATATCAATAAGTGAATTTCCTAAGTTCTATTCCTAGTAAAGGAAACATAGTGGCAGCGTACGATATCCAAATAACTCACAATATTTCCCCCTCTCCTAAGTGTATAGAATTACTTAATTATACGTTCAGTACTCCATAGTCAATTGAAGTAAATTGTGTCATTTAAGCTCACAAGTAATGCATTGATGTTACATAGCTCTTTATGTCATTGTTACTGCCTTTGAAGTATTATTTTCATGTCTTCTACTACTGATCCATAGTTCCAAATATTAAAACTGATTATGACCACCAAAACAGCAATCTTAAAGATTAAAGAATTTAAGTAAAGCAATCTATATATTAAGGGTGGCATCTCAGGGGAAAAAGCCTAGCATGGGCCGATCCTAATTAGTATAGAAAGGTGACAGCTCAGTGGCAAAAGCCTAGCATGGGCCGATCCCAATTTGTGTAATTATGAGGACCGCATTCCAAGGGTTAAAATGCCTAGCATGGGTGTTCTACCACTGATCAGTTGGTCATTCGTATCACATGCCTTATAAAGATCATAACACACAGAAAGGTAAAGATAAGAATGTAACATACATGATCCCACAAGAGTTAACAGATGTGGTCTTCTATTCCGATTTATGCACACATATATTGATACTTGGTTTCATTTGAACTCTTAGTTTATATATGTTATTACCTTACATATTCAGTACATTTTTTGTACTGACGTCCCTCGCGGGGGATGCTGCATTTCATCTTGCAGGCACAGGTACTCCAGCTAGTAGACCTCATCAATGACACTCAGCTACTTTTGGTGAGCTCCAGGTTGCTTCAGAGCTTTACTGAGTCCTTGGTAGATTCATTTTGGTATTGTATCGTAGTTAAGGGTAAGACAGGGTCTGTCTCGACCTACTCTAAGGATTTCTATCTTTTATGTATGTGGTTCAGTTGCGTCTTAACAAGTTGTGGCCTCAATGGTCAAGTCTTGTATATAAGTTTTAGTCTACTTATGTCAGTTCGTATCGTTGCATCCTATGTAAACTTGTCACAAGATTGTTATAGTTACATGCATAGTAAGCACATGTTATATGTTGGTTCTCTCGGGCCTTTAGGGTATCGAGTGTATCTCCGTCTTAATTGGATTTGAGGCGTGACAAAAGTGGTATCAAAGCAGGTCATCCTAGGGAGTCTACAAAGTTGTGTCTATGTAGAGTCTTGCTTATGGATGTGTTGTGCACCACATTTATAAACATGAGGCTACGGGACATGTAGGAGTTGTCACTTTTCTTTCATTTCTTAGATCGTGTGATAGAACCAAGGTTGTGGGAGAATCGTACCTAACTTCTAAATTGTTTTATTATAGCGAAGATGACAATTACGAGAAAAAGTAAAAGTATAGGTAAGCGAGTGGATGTGGCTGCCTAAGAAGGGACCAGCCAACCACCACCTAGTCAAGTTGTTCAAGGTGAGGCTTAAGATCAGTCTCTATCACAGACTTCCTCGACCCCTCCATCTCCAGAAGATCTAAGGAGGGAAGTTGTACCTCAAGAACTCCCTATTAATGCTACCGAGCAAGATTTAAGGAATGCAGTCCAATTATTGACTCGTATAGTTGTTGGCCATAGCCAAAGGCAAGAAGGTCCAGTTGCAGGTACTAGTGGTGTAGATAGAGCAGCTAGCATGCGGATACGTGATTTCCTTAATTTGGACCCTCCATCATTCACCGGGTCAGATCCTAATGAAGATCCACAAGACTTTATAGATCATATCCAACGCACTTTCAATGTTATGCATGTAAGATGTAAAGAAGCGCTCGAGCTAGCAACATATAGATTAAAGGGTATGGATATATTGTGGTATGGAGCTTGGAAACAATTTAGGGGAATAGATACACCTTCAGCTACATGGAAAGAGTTCAAAAAGGCATTCTTTGACTATTACCTGCCATTGGAGATCCGAGAGGCCCGTGCGGATCAGTTCTTAAATCTCCACCAAGGAAGTATGAGCGTGAGAGAGTACAGTCTCAAATTTAATTCCTTGGCCAGGTATGCTCCTAATGCAATAGCTACTACGGGGGATAAAGTTCATCGATATGTGGATAGATTAGACTCATATCTGGTTAGAGAATGTACCATTGCTTCATTGAATAAAGATATGGATATAGCAAGGATGCAAGCTTTTGCGCAAAAGTTGGAGGATCAAAGGCAAAGAAGAAGGACACAAGAGTCAGAAATAGGGCATTCTAAAAGGGCCAGATCCATGGGGTAGTTTACACCATCCCAAGGTGAGTTTAGGCCTCGGTTCTTTAACAGACCGCCTAGGCCATCATCTTCCTACTCTACAGTTAGTGCCCCACCTCAGTTTCAAGAGTCTAGGGGCAATCAGTTTGGGCAAAGAGGTGAAAGCCAAGGTTTACGAACAACAGGGTACCAAGAGCAGGGAAGTAAGAGCCAATCAAGACCTCCTCGACAGTCTTGTAAACAATATGGAAGAAATCATTTAGGTGCATGTTGGTTTGGGACAAATGTTTGTTTTTGGTGTGGTACACAAGGTCATATGATGAGAAATTGCCCTCATAGGGGTGTGGGTAGTGTGGCACAACCTACTAGATAAGTTGTGGCATCCTCATCATCATCACCTTCTTTAGGTAGAGGATAGATGCCTACTGGTCGTTGTAGAGGAGCTAGGGGAGCAGCTAGTTCTAGTGGAGTTCAGAATCGCACATATGCTCTCGGGGATCGACAAAATTTGGAAGCCTCGCCGTATGTGGTTACAGGTACATTGTCCATCTTTTCACATATTGTATATGTATTAATTGATCCGGGGTCTACACTATCATATGTTACTCCATTGATTGCTGAAAAGTTCAAAAGAACACCAGAATTATTAGTGAAGCCATTTGAAGTGTCTACACCGATTGGTGAGTCTATTATAGCTAGAAGGGTTTATCATAATTGCATTGTAACTATTTGTGATTGTTATACATTGGCTGACCTTATTGAGCTAGAAATGGTAGATTTTGATAATGGGTATGGATTGGTTAGCTTCTTGTTATGCCACGGTAGATTGCCGAACTAAGATGCTGCATTTCCATTTCCAAAAGAGGTCGTCCTGGAATGGAAAGGTAATATTGGGACACCAAAAGGTAAATTTATTTCTTATCTTAAGGCAAAGAAGAAGTTGTCCAAAGGATACATATGGCATCTAGTGAGAGTGAAAAATATAGATGCGGAGCCACCAACTTTTCAATCCATTCCAGTGGTAAATGAATTTCCCGATGTATTTCCTGAAGATCTTCTGGGTTTGCCTCTAGAACGAGAAGTAGAGTTTGGTATTGATGTGATTCCAAATACTCAACCTATATCTATCCCTCTATATAGAATGGCCCCGGCAGAATTACGGGAGTTGAAGGAGCAATTAAAAGACTTATTAGAAAAGGGATTCATAAGGCCTATATGTCCCCATGGGGAGCACCAGTTTTATTTGTACGCAAGAAAGATGGCTCGTTAAGAATGTGTATCGACTACCGGCAGTTGAATAAGGTAACGATTAAGAACAAATATCCCCTCCCTAGAATTGATGATTTGTTTGATCAGTTACAAGGTGCTAAGGTGTTTTTCAAAAATCAACCTAAGGTCGGGTTATCACCAAGAGAGGGACAAAGACAAAGACGTACCCAAGACAGCTTTTCGAACACGGTATGGTCATTTTGAGTTTTTAGTCATGTCATTCGAGCTAACGAATGCACCAACAGTTTTTATGGATTTGATAAATAGGATGTTTAAGCCATTTTTAGATGTATTCGTGATAGTATTCATAGATAATATTTTGGTGTATTCAAGATCGGAAGAGGACCATGTTAATCACCTCGGCAGGTTTTACTAATTCTTCGTGATTGTAAGTTGTATGCAAAGTTCTCTAAATGTGAGTTCTGGTTAACATCTGTGGCATTCTTAGGTCATATTGTATCCGATGAAGGATAAGGGTTGATAACCAGAAGATAAAAGCTGTGAAAAACTGGCCAAGACCTACAACGCCTACGGAGATCCGTAGTTTCCTTGGATTGGCTGCTTATTACAGAAGGTTCGTTGAAGGATTCTCTTCCATTGATGCACCCTTAACAAAGCTAACACACAAAGAAACCAAGTTTCAGTGGAGTGATGAATGTGAAAGAAGCTTCCAAGAACTAAGGAATAAATTAACTTCTACACCTGTATTAGTACTTCCAGACGGAACAGAAGGGTATGCAGTGTATTGTGATACTTCAAGGGTGGGTCTAGGATCTGTATTGATGCAGCATGGTAAAGTAATAGCTTATGGCACAAGGCAGCTGCGGCCACATGAGAAAAATTATCCAACTCATGATCTAGAGCTAGCAGCAGTTGTATTTGCTTTGAAGATATGGCGCCACTACTTGTATGGAGTTCATGTTGACATATACACTGATCACAAGAGTTTGAAATATATTTTTAAGCAAAAGGACCTAAATCTGAGGCAATGAAGATGGCTGGAGCTATTAAAAGATTATGACATTGATATCTTGTATCATCCCGGGAAAGCAAATGTAGTAGTTGATGCATTAAGTCGTAAAATAATGGCAAGCACTTATGGGCAGTCTGTGGAAAGACAAGCAATAACTAAGGATCTATGTCAACTAGCTAGCTTGGGGGTTCGCCTTCTTGAATCTCCAAACAAAGGGGTTATTGTGCAAAATGCGGCAGAATCCTCATTAGTAGTGGAAGTGAAAGAGAAGCAGTACATTGATCCTATTCTATTGAAGCTTAAGGAGAATGTACAACAGGGTATGACAAAGGCATTTGAGCTTACGCAAGATGGAGTACTTCGATGTCAAAACAGATTGTGTGTACCTAATGTAGATGAATTAAGAAAAAGGATTATGATGGAAGCGCATCATTCAAGATTGTTCATCTGGGGTCAACTAAAATGTATCATGACTTGACAAAAATGTATTGGTGGGGGGACATTAAGAAGAACATTGCGGAATTCATGGCTCAATGTCCAAATTGTCAACAAGTAAAAGTAGAGCACCAAAAGCCTGGAGGTTATATGCAGCGTATAGAACTTCCAATTTGGCAGTGGGATATGATTAACATGGATTTTGTCACTGGCTTGCCTCGTTCATTTCGGAAGTTTGATTCTATATGGGTAATTGTTGATAGACTGACCAAATCAGCGCACTTCTTGCCGGTCAAGACTACTTATACAATTGAAGAATATGCGAGGTTGTATATTAAAGAGATAGTTTGTCTACATGGAGTGCCAATCTCTATTATATCGGATAGGGGAGCTCAATTCACTGCAAATTTTTGGAAGTCATTTCAGAAGAGTTTAGGAACACAAGTGAATTTAAGTACAGCCTTTCATCATCAAACAGACGGTCAGGCAGAGCGTACAATTCAAACACATGAGGATATTCTGTGAGCTTGTATATTGGACTTCAAAGGTAGTTGGGATGATCATTTGCCATTGATCAAGTTTGCATACAACAATAGCTACCATTCAAGTATTAAAATGGCACTTTATGAAGCTTTATATGGTAGAAAATGTAGATCCTCAATTGGCTGGTTCGAAAAAGGTGAAACTGCCTTATTTGGGCCAGATCTCGTTCATCAAGCTATGGAAAAAGTAAAGGTGATACAGCAACGACTAATAACTGCTCAAAGTCGACACAAATCATATGCGGATGTTAGAAGAAGAGGACTAGAGTTTTCCATAGGGGATTGGGTGTTCTTGAAGGTGTCTCCAATGAAAGGGGTAATGAGGTTTGGTAAAAAAGGGAAGTTGAGTCCCCGCTATATAGGGCCATATAAGCTTATTCGAAGAGTTGACCAAGTAGCCTATGAGTTAGAGCTACCACAAGAGCTTTCATCAGTTCATCCGGTGTTTCATGTCTCGATGCTTCAAAAATGCATAGGTGACCCATCTCATATTACTCCTACTGAAGATGTACAGGTTACGGGAGATCTCACTTATGAAGAAGTACCCATTGCTATTCTGGATTGACAAGTTAGGAAGTTAAGAAATAAAGAAGTAGCTTCTGTAAAAGTATTATGGAGGAACCAACAAGTAAAAGAAGTTACATGGGAAGCGGAAAAAGCAATGAAACTGAAGTATCCTCATCTCTTTCAAATCCATGAGAAAGATGAAAATGCTTAGTCTAGACACTGACAAGTAAGTACAAGCCTATATATATTATGTGATTAATAGTAGCACTAACTTAGGCTTGAACTTGTTTGGGCTGGATAACCATGCTAACATTCGAGGACGAATGTTTTTAAGGAGGGGAGGATGTAACAACCTGTATTATGCGTATGCTAGTTCTATTCATGTGATACTTGACATAGCCTTATAGTATAGGTGAGGGACTGTGCCTCTTATATGATTAGTGTTGGTTTAAACTAGCTCGAAAGGTGATGTAACGCCTTGCATGTTTCAACATGTGTACTGCAAGTTAACTCCGACGGAAATATTTACACTAGAGGTAGTAAGGTGGTAATTGAGCTTAAGGTTGAAAGTTAAGTGCTCAGTTGAAGAAAAAGGGATTAATATTTAGAAAATGGAATAAAATAAGTGAGCTTCTTGCTTGACTTAACTAAGCTAGTAGGTGCATCACCTACTTTGACGTATTGACCAGTCCAAAGGACCAAGTAGGTGCATCACCTACTAAGACTCTTTTTTTTTGTTTTTTTTTTACCATGTAATTGGGCCAAGTGCAATACCACCTACTTGCATTAATCTGGCCCAAGTTAAGTAGAAGAATAAGGGTAAATGGACAGCCAAGGCCCAATAGTCTTTAGTCCAAAAAGGCCCAAGTTAAAAGGCCAAGTAGGTGGGTCACCTACTTGACAATATATGGCCAAAAATTGGCCAAGAAAGTCGGCCATTAAACCTCCCTTTTAAAGGGGTAAAGATCAGATCTTTTGCTCCATTTTTCACTTGCAAAATTTTCAGATTTCTTAAGTTTCTCTCTTGGCCTCTCTTGGCTTCAATCAGCAGCCCTAAAACACCTTGGATTCTTGAGTATTGTCCCCCTTTTCAAGTAAAAGTTTGAAGGAGAGTTTCAGTTCTTGAAGTACAAGTTTAGAGGATAAATTTCCAGAAACTAAGGTAAAACTACTGCCCATTCTTGCCTCTTTTTAAATACAGGTTTGGGGTGGAGAATTTTGTATATATTTATCAAGAACTAATGGATGGTGATAAATCCTTGAGTCAATATTCTCCTATTATGCTGAAATATTTTTAGGGATTGATAGTGGATGCCTTATGTATATTGTTATTCGGGGCAGTTTGAGTATCTTGGCAAAGCATGTATGAAGTTGTATTAATGTATAGAAGAAGGGTATGGTGGTTCACCATTTGTGTAAGGGTTGTATGGCCTATTTTCCGTCAAGTGTTTCGCTACTGTTTTTTTTGGGCCTTAATGTGATTAGCTGCTGACATCAGCTTAATCATGACTTATATTGTAGATTAGCACCCAAGAAGGGAGGCTAAATCGTGACAACTATATTGGTTAGAAAATAAGGTATGTAGGGCTGTTCGATTCCATATTCCTTGGCATGAAATCTGATACTTGCGACTAATATCAATAAGTGAATTTCCTAAGTTCTATTCCTAGTATAGGAAACGTAGTGGCAGCGTACGATATCCAAATAGCTAACAATATTTCCCCATCTCCTAAGTGTATGGAATTACTTAATTATACGTTGAGTACTCTATAGTCAGTTGAAGTCAATTGTGTCATTTAAGCTCACAAGTAATGCATTGATGTTACATAGCTCCTTACTGCCTTTGAAGTATTATTTTCATGTCTTCTACTACTGATCCATAGTTCCAAATATAAAAAATGATTATGACCACCAAAACAGCAATCTCAAAGATTAAAGAATTTAAGTAAAGCAATCTGTATAATTAAGGGTGGCATCTCATGGGCGAAAGCCTAGCATAGCCCGATCCCAATTGGTATAGAAGGGTGGCAGCTCAGGGGCGAAAGCCTAGCATGGACCGATCCCAATTTGTGTAATTATGAGGACCGCATCCTAGGGGTTAAAATGCCTTGCATAGGTGTTCTATCACTTATCAGCTGGTCATTCGTATCACATGTCTTGCATAGGCAATCTGTATAATTAAGGGTGGCATCTCATGGGCGAAAGCCTAGCATGGGCCGATTCCAATTGGTATAGAAGGGTGGCAGCTCAGGGGCGAAAGCCTAGCATGGACCGATCCCAATTTGTGTAATTATGAGGACCGCATCCCAGGGGTTAAAATGCCTTGCATAGGTGTTCTATCACTTATCAGCTGGTCATTCGTATCACATGCCTTATAAAGATCATAACACACAGAAAGGTAAAGACAAGAATGTAACATACATGATCCCACAAGAGTTAACAGAGGTGGTCTTCTGTTCTGATTTATGCACACATATATTGATACTTGGTTTCATTTTGAACTCTTAGTTTATATATGTTATTACCTTACATATTCAGTACATTTTTTCGTACTGACGTCCCTCGCGGGGGACGCTGCATTTCATGTTGCAGGCACAGGTACTCCAGCTAGTAGACCTCCTCAATGACACTCAGCTACTTTTGGTGAGCTCCAGGTTGATTTGGAGCTTTACTGAGTCCTTGGTAGATTCATTTTGGGATTGTATCGTAGTTAAGGGTAAGGTGGGGTCTGTCCCGACCTACTCTAAGGATTTCTATCTTTTAGAGGCTTTGTAGACTTATTTATACGGTTCAGTTGCGTCTCAACAAGTTGTGGCCTTAATGGCCAAGTCTTGTATATAAGTTTTGGTCTACTTGTGTTAGTTCGTATCGTTGCATCCTATGTGAACTTGTCACAAGATTGTCATAGTTACATGCATAGTAAGCACAGGTTACATGTTGGTTCTCTCGGGCCTTTAGGGTATCGAGTGCCTGTCCGTCTTAATTGGATTTGAGGTGTGACACTTCGGGCACCACTGACTGTGACTCTTCTAGGTGGTCTACAACCGTAATAGCAGACAATTCTTCATAGCTAGAAGGCAATTTTAAAGCTCGATTAACATCAAACACTTCAACCTTATCATGTGCCCTCATAGTTAATTATCCAGTTGTTACATCAATCAATGCCCTCCCCTTGGCCAAGAACGGACGTCCCAATATTAATGACACATCAAAATCGAGTTCAAAATCTAAGACCACAAAATGCATTGGGAAAATCAGGGAACCTACTTGTACTAACACATCTTCAACCACCCCCTCATACCTAGCAATGGATCTATCAGCGAGTTGTAGAATGACGGTGGTTCGTTTTGAACTACCCAACCCAAGTTTTCTTTACAATGACAAGGGCATCAGATTTATACTTGCCCCCAAATCACACAACCCCAGGCATGAACACTTTGCCCAATTGTAATATGCACAGTAAAACTACCGGATCTTTTAACTTTTTGGGTAGTCTATTTTGGATTCTAGAGCTGCACTCCTCAGTAAGTGCCACAGTTTCGTACTCCGTGAGCCTCCTTTTGTTAGCCATTATTTCCTTCACGTACTTAGCATACTTGGGGATACCCTGCAACATGTCAACCAAAGGTAGGTTAATATGAACCTGTTTAAGGACAGAGAGAAACTTAACGAAACATTCATCCTCATTATACTTTCTGAGCCTTTGTGGAAATGGAGGAGGTAGTTTCTTTTGAGGAACGAGCGTCTCAACATTGGAGCTTTTTACTACATCTTCCACTTTCTTTTCTTTAGTACCAGCCTTAGTATCTCTCTTCTTTGGAGCCAGTTCCTCTAGTTGTAACCCACTTCTAGTACTTATTGCATTCGGTTGCTTTGGGTTGGGTTCAGTATCACCAGGAATCCCACTTTGGGGACGCAAGTTCAGAGAATTAGCTACTTGTGCAACCTATTTCTCTAAATTGATTTGGGACATTTGAAGATTTCTGATGTTCTCATCCTGCTTATCTATCCTATCATTTATTTTTGTCCCTATTTCAGCCATGAGCTTTTGGAGTAGCTCTTCATTGGTCATCCCCCATTTTGGTGCACTAGGATTTCCGTTTTGGTTAGGATTTTGGTATTGTTGCCCAGCCCCTTGAGAACGGTATTGGTTAACCCCTTGCGCTTGGTTTTGGTTTTGGTTCCCACCCCATGAGAAGTTAGGATAGTTCCTCCAACTAGGGTTGTAAGTGTTGCCATAGTTTTGTTGACCTCTACCCCTTTGCGCATTACCCACATAATTTACGGAATCCGAGTTTGCCTTACATTGCTCGGTTTCATGAGCTCCACTACCACATACCCCACACCAATTGGCTGCCTGTTGTACCATGTTCGCTGGTGCTTGGTTTATTGACATCTGTTTGAAATGTATAGCTATATTGTGTTGCATTGCATCCAGTTTGGCATTTCTGGCGGTAGCTTGATCTACATCTAAGATTCTCATGGCTTTTTAGGTTGTGGTCCTAGGCATTTCTCCTTCATAACCTGGGTTCCCTTCTGAGAGCCTATCGATTAAGTCAAATAACTCTTCACAGGTTTTTGCTAAAGCTTGTCCTCTTGCTGCACTATTAAGAAGTACACGTGCATTATAATCTAAACGCTCAAAGAAAGTGTGAGCAAGTACCTCATTAGTTTGCATGTGGTGCGGGCAGACATTCAACATTTGTTTAAAACGAGACCATGCTTGGTATATATCCTCCCCATGATTTTGCTTAAATCTTAGTATCTCACTCCTCAATCGTGCGGTTTTCTTGGATGGAAAGAATCGACTCAAGAACTTTTTTGCTAGATAATCCCATGTAGTAATGGAGTTTGGTGGCTCACAATCTAACCACTGCCTGGCAGTTCCTAACAATGAATATGGGAACAACGTCAACCTCACATAGTCCGATGAGACTCCATTTGGGATATAAGTGTCACTAATCTCTATGAAATTCCTAATGTGGATTTGAGGATCCTCGTGGGGGAGACCAGTGAATTCCCCATTAACATGAATGAGTTGTACCGTGCCTTGTTTTAGTTCAAATCTACCCCCGATGGAGGTTTCCTAATGCTAGACACCACATTAGCTCTTAGTGGGACTGCCACATCACAGCTGGTCTTGCAGGTACGACAGGGAGAACCTCTTGGTTATTCAGGTTCTCTCGATTATTCACGTTATCTTGGTTATTCTCCTCATTGTCTTCCTAAAGACCTAACCCCAATTCTTCATGACGTCCTTGATTAGCCACTTTTCTGTGTCGGCGTAGAGCTTTTTTGGGTTCGCTGTCTGGTTCGACAAGTTCTCCTTTCTGAGACAGACTTGAAAGTCAATGCCTGCAATCAAAAGCTAAGATCAAGTAATTAACACCAAAATATTCTAATTGTAAACTTAAGAAGATCGAATATAAATCAATTTCTAAGTCCCCGACAGCGGCGCCAAAAACTTGTTGCTCCCTAGTATACACGCAAGTGTACATGGTCGCGCAAGTAATATAGATTCTTTAAAGAAACGAGTTATCGTTCCCAAGGGACTAATGATCGATTTATATCTAACACTCAATTCCACAAATAAAATAAAATTAACCTTTTCAAGAGTTGGTGATGGTTGTTTACTATTACTACGAATTATGCAATAACTAATAGTAACTAATTGTGAATGACTTTAAGATGATGTTTCAAGCAAGTAAAAGACAATTCCAGGGCTGCAACATGCAATGAATCTCATGTATCATATTGTCGGCTTAGAACTAATTTTAGTTGTCAAGTTACTGATTTACAGGGTTAATTGTATGAGTCGGGTTACACACATCTAGTCGCCTACTCCAGTTAGTTGTCTAACTACATCATTGAGCGGGGATAAATAGACTAACTGGTGAGCATTTATATTTTATCATGTTTCATAACCAAGCGAGTTGTTCGTCCGATTGTCACTCCTGAACACAAATCACCTCAACTTAATGGGTCAATCAAGCTCTCTATATTCTCTAGTCTATCTAATCCCTCCTCTCTCGATTTTAAGATTAGACAATAGGTTTATCTTATGGTGCGCAAGCATAAAATACTAAAACAAGAATATAAAAGTAACTTATAATGACAACCAAGAATTAATTCATAAACCTTAAATATTCAACATTCGATTCATAGCTACAACCCCAGAACTATGGCATTTAGCCACTCATGCAATTAGAAAACCACAAAATACAATTGCTCATGCGATTTTTAGAAAATAGAAGAGTTAGAAGATCAAAACCTATTACAAACGATGATACTTGCTCTTGTACACCAATAAAAAGTCGAACCCTAACAATGGAGCCCTAAGGGTCTATTTATAATAGTTGGGGACAATATAGTCGAAGTCTAATACAATTAGGAATCCTTTTTAATAATGTTTTTGCTGGAAAAGTCGGAACAAGGGTGGGGCATCGCGCCCAAATCGCGCCTGGCAGGTTGGCGCGCCGCACTGCCAGTGCGCCAAAATATAGCCCCAGAAACTGGGCCTTGGCGAGTCGCGCCCTTGCTACGCCAGTGATGCTGGGGAGTCAAGCCAGCTTTAGCTCCTGGCGTCACTTGTCATCTTCAAATCCTTTTCCTTCCTTGCATCAATCACTTCCCTTCGAAATCCTGCAAAATCGCTAATTATATATATTAGTATGCAATCATCGCAATTCTAAGTAAAACATGTTAGTTATATTAGTGAATGTCCTTAAACTCACTTTAAAAGATGGGTAATTTTTAGTAATTGGGTATATAAATATGCCCAAGATAAGGACTCCCTCTTCTCAACATCCCGCTGAAAAGCTCCGCTCGGAATAATGCCCATCCGATAGTCGAACTATGTTGTATTGATGGTCAGAGTCTGGTCCAGGCCATAGATGAACCTGCGGAGGGTGGTCTCAGAGATGTCCACAGAAAAACCTCTAACTAGTGTAGCCTCAAGTGGAGGCTGAGCAGCGGACTTGGCTTTCTTGGAGATGGACCCTCTAATAGTGGCGGCATAGGAGGCATAGAACTCCCTGACTATCTCTTCACTGTAAGTTCTTGAGGGTCGTGCTATCCACTCACACCTGTGTCTACAGAATAGCCCCTCAATAATTGGAGTGGTGTGAAGGCTGCCTGTGAGAACCCGGCGCTCATCGGTGACTGTCCGAGCTATCTTATCATGTTCATTAAGCAAGCAGGCATATCTGTATAACTGATACTGGCCCTCCACACACCATCGATTTGGTTCTTCAGCTACTGGTGCAGATTCGGTACTGCGGGGCACTGGAACGTCACCCGCACTATCAGCCTCAGAAGACGAGGTGGTGCTGCCATTAGAACTGGAGTCGGATGCAGACTCAGAGCCAGCCGGTGATAGGATCAGTATGGCCCCTTCATCAGACTGGGGCAGTGACCACATCAGGAATCACCTACTAGGACAGATTCCGTGTAGTGCGTGGAGCAGTGGGGGATGTCCTGGTAGGCGGTGGAACTTACTCCACATCCTCATCCTCATCGATCAGCCTTAATGAGGGAGCAATAAATTTGGATTTTCCCTTTGCAGCATAAGTTGGAGCTTGCTTGGGAGCCATGGTACCTGTAGAAGCTTAGTTAGTACTAAAACAAACAAATAAAACACACGAAAGAATTTTAGAACAAGAAACAAATCAAAACGAAAAAATAAATAAATATGGGCAGTAGCTGAACTGCCAACCCACAGTGGGTACCTACGGTCTGTAGATGGACCTACGGTCCGTAGGTCAGAGTACCCAAAATTAGGTTTCTGATGTGGGAACCACGGATGTGAAGAACGGTTCGTCAATGGAACGACGGACCATAGTCCACACCGTGGTTCGACACTTAGCAAAAATAATATGTTCTTCTGACCTACGGTTCGTAGACGAGGTCTCATGGATCACTTCTTTCAAACCTTTTTCTTCTCCAATTTTAAACATTTTAGGCCTATACATGCATTTCAACAAGTACTATGGTAGTTAATCATCCTTAAGGTTCCAATTTTTACCGAATTTCACAATTTAGCACACTGAAACCCACGAACCCTAAGTCAAAACTTCCATTTTGGCCTATTAACTTGAGTTGTTCAGTTTTAAGTAATTACACACTCACATACCATCATACCAAGGGTCTTCTAGCTTACAATTTCACATACTAACATATGGTTAACAACCCAAGGTCAAGTTCCAACTTCGTGACTTCATTATACAAACTATTAATAGTGAATTCAAAGTAAGGGCGAAGTCATTTACCTTTCAAGTAATCGAAGTGGGTGAGTTTGATGCAATAAACTTCTAAACCCTCTTTGTAAGCCTTTGACACCGAACCCGGACTGTGAAATCATTGGGGAATGGAGATGAGGGATTTGGAAGGGAGAAGAATGTTATGGGAATTTGGGAAGTGAATGGGGAATGAATATGGGAGTTATATGAGTAATTAGAGGGATTTAGAAGGTTGAAAACGATTAGGGGGGATTTAGATGGATGTGGGAAGTGTTTTGAATTTAAATGGTTTTATTTAAAGGGAGTCCGAGTCGGGTCGGTAGAACCCTAGTTTTGGACCCACGAGACCCCGTCTACGATCTGTGGGTCGACCTACGGACCGTAGGTCACTCTGACACTTGGAATTTTTGAAAACTTACCTGGGGTCTACGGACGCCGTTCACGGTCCGTGGGTGGACCCACAGACTGTCGATAGGGTCCGTAGACCTCTGCACAACTGTTTTTCTACAGATTTTGCCTTTCGCCCCTGCACACGTAGCAACCATTAGGACTTTCTTTTACATTTTCTAGACACTTTTTAGACACGGACCCTATTCTATATCTAGACAACACTAATACAAAAATAAAACACCTATCTAAAGAGTTACGTAGATTAAAATAAAAGAAGAAAACTCCTAAGTCGAAAAGAAAAACATATAGTTGGCTAGATTGTACATCTTGGGTTGCCTCCGAACCAGCTCTTGATTTAACGTCGCGGCACGACGCATGCCCCTTGATTACTCAGACTTCATCAAGGTAATATGCCTCAATCGCTTCTTGCACACTCTCCAATTTCCCCATGTAGACTTTGATCCTTTGCCCTTTCACTTTGAACCTTGTTCTCGAGCTCGGTCGCTCCATGTGGAAACACTTGAGTGACTTTGAATAGCACGGTCCACTTGAACTTGAGCTTGCCAGGAAACAAGCACAACCTTGAGTTGAATAGAAGCACCAGATCACCCACAACAAATTCACGCTTTTCAATCTTTTGATCATGATACTTCTTCATTTTCTCCTTGTACAAGGCTGAACTTTCATAAGCTTTTAGGCGAAACTCATCAAGCTCATTCATGTCATTCACTCTTTGACTCGATGTGGTGCCCCAATCCAAATTCAACTTCTTTAGTGCCCACTTAGCCTTATGCTCTAGCTTTACCTGCAAATGGCATGACTTCCCATATACAAGTTGGTAGGGGTACATACCTATGGGAGTCTTGAATGCAGTGCGATAGGCCCATAGAGCATCATCAAGCCTCCTTGACCAATCAGTTCTATTGGCATTCACAATCTTTGCAAGAATTTGCTTTATCTCTATGTTTGACACTTCAACTTGCCCACTAGACTGCGGATGGTAAGGAGTGGCTACATTGTGACGGACTCCGTATTTCTCTAGCAACGCCTTGAACAACTTATTACAAAAATGAGAACCTCTATAGCTGATAATCGCCCTATGTGTACCAAATCTGGAGAAGATACTCTTTTTTAGGAATGCGGTGACACTTTTCCCTTCATTGTTTAAAAGTGCAATTGCTTCCACCCATTTCGACACATAATCAACCGCAACAAGAATATACTTCATCCCATGTGAACTCACAAATACAACACAAATAAGGCTCATCCCAAAAGAACTTTTTCACATCATGCATAAACTTTTTCCTTTGGTGAAAAGACAAATCTGATGGAACCAGATCACTTGCCAAGTAGTTAGCAAAGTCTGCAAACCAAGGAATAAGATCATGAGAAGCAGCCAATAATTGTTCGTCTGGAAAAAATCATTAATTTCAGCCCCATCTCCTAGATTGAGCATAACTTCCTCCTCTAATCTGGACAAATGATCGGCAACTTGATTTTCGGTCCCCTTTCTATCTTTCACCTAAAAGTCAAACTCTAGCAGCAACAATACCCATCTAATCAACCTCAGTTTTACATCCTTCTTAGCCATAAGATACCTCAATGCATAATGGTCAGTATGCACTATGACCTTAGTACCAAGCATGAATGATCAAAATTTCTCGAATGCGAAAACCACAGCAAGGAGTTCTTGTTCAGTCACCGTGTAGTTCTTTTGAGCCACATTTAGAGCTTTGTTGGCATAGTAAATAGGATGAAGAATCTTTTCTCGCCTCTGTCTCAATACCACACAAAGCGCCACTCCACTCGCATCATACATCACTTCAAACAGTTACCCCCAATCCGGTGAGATAATGATAGGTGCGGAAACTAGATTTTCTTTCAACTCTCCAAATGCTCTTAGACAAGCATCATCAAAATCAAACTTACACTTCTTTCGAGGAATTTGCACAATGGGTGTGCAATTTTGGAGAAATCCTTGATAAACCTCCTATAAAAGCCTGTATGCCCAAGAAAACTTCTAACGCCTTTAATAGAGATAGGTGGTGGAAGCTTTTCTATTACCTCGACTTTAGCTCTATCAACCTCAATACCCTTCTCAGAAATCCGATGACCCAGAACGATCCCCTCATTCACCATGAAGTGGCACTTTTCCCAATTGAGCACAAGATTGCACTCTTTACACCGTTTCAGTACCTCGACCAAATGCATCAGACAACCATCAAACGAGTCACCTACTACAGAGAAATCATCCATAAATACCTCAATAGTGTCCTCCACCATATCTGAAAAATATCGACATCATGCAACGCTAGAAGGTCGTTGGAGCATTACACAACCGAAATGGCATCCATTTGAAGGTGAAAGTCCCATAAGAGCAAGTGAAAGTGGTCTTCTCTTGGTCTTACGGTGCTATGACGATCTGATTGTAGCCCGAATAACCGTCAAGAAAGCAATACCAACAATGCGGTCCAACATCTGATCCATGAATGGCATAGGGGAAGTGATCATTTTCTGTCCAAGCATTCAATTTGCAGTAGTCCATGCATACTCTCCATCCAGTAACTGGCCACATCGGAACAAGCTCATTTTTCACATTAGGAGCCACATTAATCCCACCTTTCTTAGGAATACACTAAACATGACAAACCCAACTACTATCTGCAATGGGATATATGACTCCAGCATCCAACCACTTGATGATTTCCTTTTTCACTACCTGTTGCATATGCGGATTTAGTCTCTTTTGGTGCTCGATACTAGGCTTGTGATCCTGCATGAGTTGGATTTTATGAGAACAAATGCCATGAGGAATCCCAATAATGTCCGCAATAGTCTATCCAATAGCCCTCTTGAACCTCTTCAACACAGAAACCAGTTCCTCAACTTGTTCCTCACTGAAATCTGCCGCAATGATGACCGGTAAAGTACCATCTCTCCCCAATAATACATACCTCAAATGCAATGGTAGAGCCTTGAGCTCCAATTTTGGAGCCTCTTCAATAGACGGTTTTGCGGGTGGAGAGTCGCGATTCTTCATATCTAACTCCAATTTCTTCGATTTGGAACGAAATTTGAACCTATCAAGTGCGGCCACTAATTCATCATAGTCTTCAATACCATCACCCTAAAAATTCATCATTATCGTTGCCAGTGCATCAACACCCAACCTCTCTTCAATAGACACAATCAGAACTTCATCTGCCCTCTCTCCATATCGACCAAGGCACGCCCAGTAGCAAGGAATGGTCTCCCTAGGATGATGGGAACCTCAAAATAAACCTCATAATCAAGTATCACAAAATCCGCTGGAAAAATAAACAACTACACTTTCACAAGTACATCTTGGAGAACACCAATAGGCTTCTTCACAGTTCTATCAGCCATGAGTAATCGCATCACAGTTAGTTTTGGACCCCTAAACCCAACTTCTTGTAGATAGACAATGGCATCAGATTAATGCTTGCTCCAAAATCACACAACGCCTTCGCAAAATGCAACAACCCAATGGTACAAGGAATAGTGAAAGCACCAGGATCCTCTTTATTCTGCACAAGTGACCTAGTAGCAATAGCACTGCAATATTGCAACCTATCATCATTTAAAACTGTCGGCCCTCTTCTTAGTCACCAAATCTTTCATAAGTTTTGCATACCTATGCATTTGCTCTAAAGCTTCTATCAACAGAACATTGATAGAAAGTTGTTCCAACATAGTAATAAACATGCAGTATTTTCCTTCTTCATTCTTCTTTACCAACCTCTGTGGGAATGGAGATGGAGGTCTAGGCATGGGAACAACTTTTTGGGTTATCTCTACTTCCTTCTCTGTAGGATTCTTGGACTCTCCAGTAACCTCAAACTCATCATCATCTTTTTCAATCACAATTTCAACCTTAGACGGCATATGTGGATCAATGGATTGTTTACCCCTTTGAGTAGTGACTGTCATACAATGCCCATCATTATTTGTATTCTGGATGGTGTTGCTAGGAAGTGTGCCAGGTTGACGTGCGTTTACTGTAGTGGACAATTGATTCATTTGCTGCTCTAGTTGTTTGATCGACACTGCATGGGCATCAACTTTATGACCAATTCCAGACAAGTCATTTCGCATCTCTTTCACATTCTCATTAGTCGTGTCAAACCTCTTCATCATCTTCTGCATCATATCCTCAATATGTAACATACTACCCCCAGTTTCCCTATTGCCAGATTCCCGATTTGTAGGTGGAACATAAGGCCCAACTCTCTCGTTTCTTTTGTCATAGTTGTTTCGGTTGTAGTTGTTGTCACGATTATAGCTCCCATCCTGGACATAATGACCCTCTCGATTATAGTTACCATAGTTCCGACCTTGGTTTCCTTTAACATGGCGCCAATTATCCAAATTGGAACCTTGGGCGTTGGCTAAGAAACCCCCCGTTTGATCATTCAATAAGTAAGCATCCTCTTCATAGTAGCATTCCTCAACTGGTAGTGGTGGATTTCTAGTCAAGTAGTTTACCACATTCACCTTTTCTGCACCTCCGCTCAGATGCTTCAATACCAACCCAAGTTTTATCCACATCTAAGCCATCTCCTCATGAATGTCATTGGTTGATTGAGTAGGTGCAGCTTGAACTGCAAAAGTGTTTCTTCCAGTGTCTCACTTTCTAGTGTTTCATGCTTTATTATTTTGGGAAATCTTCTCCAGTTTCTCTGTGATCTCCTCAAAAGTGCACTCACCATATGATCCTCCATCGATAGTATCAAGCATAGCCTTACCATTGTCATCATGGCCTTTGTAGAAGTACTCCTTCAGTGACTCATCATCGATGCGGTGATTCAAAACTCTTCTTATGAATGCAGTGACCTATCCCATGAACTACTCATAGAATCTCCAGGTAGTTCCACAAAGTTGTTGAGTTTATCTTTGTGGTTTAGCTTCTTAGACAACGGGAAATACTTGGCCATGAACACCTTGTGCAATTGGTCCCATGTATGAATTGAGTTATATGAAAGCTTAGAAAACCAGATCGCAGCATTTATGGTCAATGATAGAGGGAAGACTCTCAACCTTATGACATTCAAATCCAGCTCCGGTCGCCCTACACAACTCTTGCAGACACTCCTCAACTTGGCCATGTGCCCATGTGGATCTTCCGAAGCTATACCAGAAAACAATCCCTTCAGAGTAATCATCTGCATCAAACTACTCGTCACCACAAATGTATGCCCTAAAGGTAGAGGACGGAGAACAATGGGTCCTTCTGATTCAACTGTATTAAACTGGACCCTGTAGTTATCTTGCAGCCTTTGTTCTAGCGGATTTTGCACCCTCAATGCATCTCCAAGTAGATTACCACCAGGAACCTGAATGTTCTCATTATTCACTACGTCCTCATGCTCCTCTATGATCGGATTATTATTGCCCCCTTAATTTGCCATTCTTCTCAAAGTCTTGCTTAGTTCGGGGTCGTATGGAGTTAGTGGTTCGCCTCGACTCCGTGTACTTGGCATACACTAGAGTAGAAACTTGTAGGAAACAAAAACAAAAGAAAACGTAAAATTAGGAAATAATTGACTAAAGCTCAATAATGTAGGTAAATTTAATCTAAAAGCCTTGTTAACCGGCAGAGGCGCCAAAATTTGATACGCTCAAATTACACCTCCTTAAAGAAGTATAAGTGATCGTTGTCAAATAAAGAACCCAACTTGTAGGTTGGGGTCGATCCCACGAGGGGATTTATGAAACAAATAACTTATTGTTGTTTAAGTAACAAGTGAGCAAGAGTCAAACTTTGTTGTTATCAATGAGAGAGAGAAACTAGGGTGTATGTGTTCCCCATAAGCTCTTAACGTGGTATTCCTAATAATAGTAATCATTTCCTAGTGTTTTACATGCAAAGTTGGTAAGATATGTATCCCTAAGTGATTGTTCCTTCAAATAGGGAATTTCACTCCGCACTTTGGTCCGGTTACGCACTTTGGTCCGGCTACGTCTGTATAATTTACTAACCCTTACTTTTACTTCAGATTAGACATTACATCAATGTATGGCTTAGTTTTCATCCTCACACCAATTGACATTAGACTATTATATAGTATCACACTAAATCTCTGTTGATAATTATTTTCTTATTAACTACCTTCTTGGTTCGGCAAGTAGCAACAAGGTGAGTTTTAACGTTGGCGAACATTAAAAAGACTTCAAAGCAAAAAAACTACCAATACATGTTGATGCACCATTCAAGAATTACTTAGTTATTATTCATACGTTGTTAATTACTCATGGTTCCCACAACCCTAGTTGTGGATTTAGTTACTCATGCTTGAAAGAACACAATTCATATTTTTGTAAAGAGAATTCATGAACCTACGTTTAGAGTAGAAGAAACCTGTAATCTCCAATAGAATATCAAAGCGAAAATCTTATAAACCGAAATTGGGAAATCAAATTTCCAAAGTTTGCAAGTTAATTCCCAAGAAAATATCAAGAACTAAAAGTAAACAATAATGTCTAACCCCCAAAAATGAGGTTTACATACCCTATTACCCAGTCATTTGTAGTTGATGAAGTCTTAGAATTCTCCTCCCCGAGAGCTTTGTCATGTGTCCCATTTATCTTTTTTGTTCCTTTTACTACTGCATTAATGGTATTTCTGTTCGACCTACTAACAATGGATTCTTCAGTTGATACTCTATCATTGTGTGCAAAAGCTTTCTCTTTGTCTATAAGTCCATTATTTAAGGCAGCAAAAGAGTTTTTCGTAGTAATTTCTTCCCCCTGATTATTGCCTTTCTCCCTAATATCTTCTCTTGAGAATACTTTACTGGTAGGATGCCATCTTTTGAGAAACCTACCCATTCTGATAATCGGACCCTCACCAAGATGCTTGTTAGCCTCTTCACCCTCTAGTTTCCCTTTATCATATTCTGATTGTGATCTTTGTAATTCATGATGTAATATTCTACAACCTTCCTTATTATGCCCCTGCATCCTACATTCTTTGCAGTATTTCGGTAGCATGTCATATTGAATCTTAAATCGTTCCACCCTGGAAGTTTGCACATTCTCATTCACCACTTCCAATTCCATAAATTTTGGAAAAGTTGAAAGTAAATCAATTTGTACCTTGACCCTGACGCAGTTGGGTCGTGTTTTATTAATAGTGGCCATGTCTAAGTGAAGAGGTTTTCCTACTGCAGTAGCTAGTGAAAAAATGGATTCCTTAACAAAGTATGTTGGTTTTAAATTCGGAAAGGAGATCCAAGCCATAACTTGTGTAATTTCTTCTTCTACGTTGAAATTAACATCATAGATAAAGGGCCTCATCAAGTATGAATACCCATCCTTAGCCAAAATATAATAATTAGGTTTAGACATCATATTAATGAAATCTTCTTGTCGATTGAATCTCATAAAAATGTATCTATTGCGCAGTAATCCAATTTTGTATTCACCCTTGATATTACACTATTTGGGGATTTGAATTCGTAGCTCTTCAAGTTCTGGCCATCGATATGAGAATTTTCCAACTACAGCATATTGGAGATTCACTATGGTATTCATTATGTGTACTTCATATTCAGTCCAGGTAATTCTATGTATACCATTATTATAACAATTTTTTTAATGAAAATGGGTTCAACAGATGATTTGGTTTGATTTGTTGTCGTGTAACCCTTTAAAACATTGGCATAACAATTCGACAAAATCGCATCGCTATTCACTTCAGTATGCAACATGGTATGCGCGATAGGCAAAATAGGAATATTTGCAGAACTTGTAGAAGGATGTATCAGATGTGGGAATTTAGCAAGATTATGTTGGTCAGCCAAGGAGGTTGGTTGACCAGTGGCCATCCACTACAAGATCAGCAGAGAAGCTAGTTCTCTAGGTTTTCAGCGCCAGTCACCCTTTTCATCCAATAACAATTAACTAATACCGATAATTAATGTTTTTTTCTAACCTTAGTTGTTGATGGTTTAATAACCAACTTTTCTTGAGAACAACCAGCATAAGAGAGTCCCTTTGATTGAAGCAATTTTGTTCTTCAAAATATGCTCATTTGAATTCTTAATTATTTTGCGCATCATTTTATAAAATCATGTCAAATAATAAAATCATTATAATAAGTAAACTTTTTCTTTATTATGACATATGATTCAACCATAACAATAGTTGTATAGTACAACCCAAAAGAAAGTGTAGCTAATTTTTCATGCATAAATATTTTTTCCGCATTTATTGTGGTAATATAAAGGTATTCAACATTTTCTTCATTTGTAGTTGATAGTCATTTTGGCGAATAACCCTGAAAGTTAACAAGTTTCTTTGAGACTTACTACAATACAATGCATTATATATCAATTACAAGTACTGTTCCTCAAGGTAGTAATAAAGCTGCTCTTTCAAAACCCTCAATCAATTTTGTATTATCGGATGTTATATTAACATAGACCTTTTTCATGACTAAATGAGAGAAATATTTCTTTTTTCTTAGTATCATATGAATTGTGACACTATTCATAAGGCACATATCTCTACTATTCATCTTGAGTCCAACGGAAGACTAGAATTTTTTATTTATCTTCATAAAATAAAAATACATAATAAGAAGTACGAAATAAACTAACAAAAGAAGATTCAAGTACTTTAACTTTAAATAAGATATTAAAAACACATAAAAATAACCACTTTATTCATTTTTCAATTCAATGATCAATCTTCTGTTTTAATATCCAAAGAAAGCCCAGCTTCTAAATGAATAATATTATTGAGATCATAAAAAATATCATCTTTCAATGTCAAATTCGCCTCAACATTTTCATCATATTTCTGAGAAGGCTCTGCCTGAGCACAATCCTTAAGAGTCAAATACAACTCCATCCAAACATTAGAAAAAGAGGTAACACCTTTATTTTCTTTTCTTTTGAAAGAATTTTGATAAATCCTGGCAAAATGCTTAAGTGTCCGACATTCATTTTTTCAGGCCGCGACGATAATAGTGATCACCTTTGCCTCTTGAAGGATTATTTTGATAACTCATACTTTTTTTTACTGTTGTTATGACCATCACCTCGACAATTATTATATCGTCTCTTGTTATTATCACGCCCACACACATTATTATGACCCTCAATATTTAGTCTTATTTCAGATTGGTCGGGTACTTCTATCATATTTGCTTATGATAATGGAGTAGTTTCAATAGAACGGATTTCATGATTTCATTAAAAAAAACATTATGTTTCTCAACTACCAAAACAGATCAATTCAGTATTTTTCTGAAAATTCTTTTTACGTTATTGTTGATGTAATGTCAGATTTGAGGCATGTGAAGTAATTGCCATCTTTTATAGTTTTTCCACATAATTGAGAAGTTATTCTAAATACAATAGAATTATACTCAATTACGATTTTGAAATCATAAGTGCATCCACTCATAACAAGCTCTTGCCAATACCGTTGCCTTAAGGTGGTCATACCTTCCTTTCAAAACACAATTCAAGTGGATCTTTCATCGTAAATTAAAGATATTCTTAATTGTTCTACAATATTTATTACTAGTTTCAATAGATATTAACGCCAAAGTTGTGTAAGAATTATAAATCATATTTAATATCATACCCTTCTTCTTTATGACACACAAATAATGATCATAAATGTATGACAAGAAAATACTTACGTGTATTCTAACTAATGTGCTATCATATTTCATAGTATTTAATTTTGTGTTATAAGTTAGTGACATATAAATAACACAATATTTTAATCCTTAAACATTTCAATTATCATACCTAGTAAAGTATCATAATAATACCTAAAGCAAGTCATGTATGCAGTAATTAAATTGCAGATCGAAAACTTACGAAAGTCCTATTGGAGATGTTATAAGCGTATACATATATACCTGAATCGAAAAGAAAAATGATTAACTTTTAACATAAAAGACTGTCCTGATTTAAAAAGATCTTAGTTGATTTGAGACTCATGTTTGATAACGTGTTATAAAATGGGAGGAAAATATAAAAAATACTAAACAAGAAATGAAGATAAAATAACATTGAGAGTTAAATGTAGACAGTCTTATTTTATTCTCTTCAACTATATCTTTTACAAGGATGAAGAATATCCTTTATAGTATGTACAAATCATCCATTTACTATCTTTAACAAATACACTAGTACAATATTTAAGTAATACATTAAATAGATACATATATGTTAGAGAGTTAAAAGAATGAAACATCCACCATTGAATGAATTCATAATATAAATTTATTTGTTCGGTACTTTTTTGTTATTTCACATATTTTCTTTGTTTTATTTTTCAAAATATTAGATATATCATAGTTAAAAGGGAAAATAGTCAAAAATATCCCTCAACTTTCACCTATTAGTTATTTTTATCCTTCGTTATACCACACAATTATTTATACCCCGCCATTACCAAATTTAGCAAATATACCCCTCAATTGGATGATTTCCCCCAAATAAAAAAAAACTATTCAATTTAAATAAAAATTACTCGATTTTCCTATTTTAATTCGAATCCGACCAACTAAATAAATAAATTCAAACCAAATTAAATCTCAAAACTGTCTATTCTAATCTTCTTCATCTCGTTCATCTATGGAAACACCATTCTCCATCTGTTCCCAATTTATCTGATCCTTCTTCATCGCCTTCCTCCATGAAAATCCATAAAAGAGGAGGATCCATGATTTTTCCTCCAAGTGAAGCTCTTTAGGTCATTCAAAAAGTTGTTGTTGATTCGAACTTTCTTTTGCAATCTTTACTAGAACCTTTTCCATTATTCCTGTTGGAAAGGAGCTTATTTTGTAAATATTTTATTTTTAAGGGTCAATTAAAGCTTTTCCTTTTGCAATCTTTTGTGTGTTATTATTGGTTCGTATCTCTAATTATTTGTGTATTGTTATTAGTTTTCCTAGTTCTTCTTCTTTGTGTTTGGAGTTCTTGTTCGAGTCAAAATCAATATTTTGTTGAATCTTTGTAATGCACTTAAAAAGTTCTTTAGGTTGTTGAACAAAAAATAACTTATGAAAATTTCTAACATGGATATGTGATTGATACAGGAACATATTTTTTAGATTTTTTGAAATGGGTATTAAGAAATCGATACAAGAACATATTTTTTGAAAATTTCTGAAATGAATATGTAGGAATTTGATACAAGAACATATTTTTTCTGGAAATTCTAGTTGTATTTTGGAGGAAGCATTAACTAACTGATTGCTTGATAAACTTGGATATAAAATAAATAAAATAATGAACGATTATTGTTCATAACATCATATTCGATTTTGACTTTTTAATACTTTGAGAAAATAATGAAAAGAATTGTGCCATCAGCACACTTGTTAGGGACTTAATGAAAGTTGTGTTCTTAAAACTTTTGAATTTTTTTTCTTATTTTGTGGAGACAGTCTTTTGTGACAACATTAAGGAGATGAAGAAGTTGGAATAGATGGGATTTGAATAGATGAGTTTTGAGATTTAATTTGGTATGAATTTATTTAGTTTAGTGGATCAGGCTCGGGTTCAAAGAGAAAATCAGGGAATTTTAATTCAAAATTGGTAGTTTTCGTTGATTTGAGGGAAATCGTCCAATTGAGGTTTTTTTTGCTAAGTTTGATAACGACGGAGTATAAATAACCACATGATATAAGAAAGGGAAAAGGCATAAATTACCCCTTGAACTTGTTCCAAAAAGTCAGTTACACGCTTAAATTATCATAGTGACATATTACACACATATACTATTCAATAGTGAATTTTCTTACCCCCTAAAACTGACGTGGCAAAAAAGTAAAACAACAATAAAAAATAGGTGCGTCAGTTTGAAATTAAAGTAAAAAAAAAAGTTAGAATCCTCTTTTCCACCCCCATCCCCCATACCTCTTCTTCTTCAAACCCCACCCATTGTCCTCTTCTTCTTTATTCTTTATTTCGTCACACTTCTTTATTTTTTTCTCACAATCTTAAAGCACAATTTTTTTTTGATTCACAATTAGGTTAATTTCCATAGATTTGTTAGTGAATAATTGTATTTTATCTAGAAAAATTTTGATTGATTGTTTCTATCTTTTTCATTTTTTTTGACTTTGTTAAAGAATTTTTTGTTGTTAATCAATTTTTGGGTTTGGTGGTAATAACAACTTTATGGGTTTGGTGGTGATGGATGGCAGGTGACAAACATTAAAAGAGGTAATTGAAGGTGGTGAATAAGAAAAAATCGATATTGATAATGGTGGTGGTGATATTTGGTGTTGGGTGACAAAGAAGAAGAAGAATTGAAGGTGATATAATGGTGGTGAAGAACAAAATCAATAGTGAAGGTAGGGCCCGGATATGATTTTCCGATAAAATGAGATTTGAAAATGTGTGGGATTAGTGATGAAGAAGAAATACTTATTAGAGAATTAAAATAATTAATTAGAGATTAATTAGAGTAAAATATAGTTAACAAAAGAAAAGTTAATTAATAAAGAAAAGAAAACAAAAAATTATAATTTATGACATGACGATGGCGTAGTGCTGATGTGGCAGCGAGTGTAATACACCATATAATGTGAAAGTGATGTTGCACGTCTCAGGTGGTAATAAATTACTTTTGAGTAGTTAAGGTGTGTAATAAGTCACCATGATAGTTTAAGCGTATAACTGACTTTTCAGGATATGTTTAGGGGGGAATCTATGCATTTTCCCTATAAGAAAAGATAAAGTTAACTAATAAATAAATTGAGAGGTATTTTTTATCCTTTTCCCTAGTTGAAAACATTGTAATTTCTAAAAAATAAGAACTTCATTATATTTTTTTTAAAAAGGAAAATTGTTTATCAAGTTTACATAACAAATTTTTTATATATACACAATTTATAAATATGGTATTTGAAGTAATTAAATTATTTCTATTCATATCATCAAAAGATCAAAATTTCAACTTTAATCAAATTTATAAAGCAAATTTTATTTTTTATTATATGCATATATTATACATATATATGCGATATTCCAGTATTTCTCAGACCTTATTAAAACCTCTGATTCTTCAACCTCCTCTCTACTTTTTCATCGCAAGGATGTCTCGAGAGAGAGCCAAACGTGCGACACTGCCTCCAGCTCAAGAGGTGCCCCAAGATGCATAATTTTTTTTTTTGGAACTACTAAATCTGAATTAACCCCTCAGTATAAAATCTATGCCAATTTTCTTGTATAGGGATGTTTGATTTACTTGATTTATGATTTGCAGAATATTGAGAAGTTGGAAAAGGTTGTAAAACAGGGAAATTACTATGGAGCTCAACAGATGTTTAAGTCTATAAGTGCTAGGTACAATCTTTAAAAACCCCTCTTTTTTTATTTTGATAATTTGACATCAAGTCTAAAAGGGGTAATCTTGGATTCAGTTTTTTTTGTATATTTGATATGATTTCAGATATGTGTCTGCTGAGAGGTACTCTGAAGCTTTGGATATTCTTAAGTGTGGTGCTTGCTTACAATTGGAGAATGGACAGGTTATGATCGATTACACTTGTATCCTTTCTCGATTTTATGTGAATGTATTTGATTGGATCCATAGAGTTTAAGATGTTAATTGAAGGTTACGAATTAGGGTAGAAGTTTAGCTGGTGGTTGAGCGTTCCTGCAGGATAGTCTTGGTGGTCGTACTTGGATCTTCTTTCGTACTAGTGGTGTTAGCACTATTCTCGTAGTTTCTTGTTTTTTGATTTTGGTTATGGCCTGTGTTTTTTTGTGTTTCGGTTATCGTATTATTTTGTTGTCGTTATTGTTCTTTCCTCTGTATATTGTGTACTGCTCTATGTTTCACATTATTTCGTTGTTGTTATTGTTCTCATTTTTGTATTCCCTTTTTCAAATTGCTTGGAAATGCTTTAATTTAAGCCGAGGTTATATAGGAAACAACCTCTCCATCTTTACAAGGTAGGGTAAGATCTGTATACAATGTACACTTTTATCCTCCGGCCTAGACCCCACTTGTGGGATTACAGTGGCTGTGTTGTTGACACTAGAAGAAAATATTAGAGTGATGGTTGAAAAGTTAGCTTGATACAGAAAGCATTATAGATTGAACACCTTAATATACTTGAATCGTGAAAGTTGTATAAAACTAAATCGTGCGAAACATTTTTGGGATGTTCTAAAATTAAAGGAGTGCGTACAAATTTGGATTTGAGGAGGGTCTAGGGGTGTACATTTTTCATTTCCTAGCATTCCCAGTGGGAAGATTACTTATACGTATTGTGGACAATTCAGCAGATAAAGTTATCACTTGCAACAAAAGTCTACTATCTAATCTGGATGACGTCATGGTCAAACTTATGTCCATGAAAATTTTTAGACTCGATGGAGTTGGTAATGGCACTTAAATATACTTGAAACTCAAAGCAATTTGAGATTATTCTTGTTGCGAGACTAAAAAAGGACATGTTTTATTTCTGTATTGATAAAAGACGATCTTGACAATTTGCAGGTTACCTGTGGGTCAGAGCTTGCTTTGTTGTTTGTTGAAACTCTTGTAAAAGGAAAAGTTTCTTATAATGAAGAAACTCTTGGTAAGTCTGCTCTTATGTTTACGTTCTGGTAAATTTTCCTATTCTATACATTTATAATTTATCAAGCTGAGTTTGTTCATGAACTATCAGTTAGTCATTTCTTTATTCTTGTTTTGTTCTGTTAATTATCCTACTTTATCATTAGTTCGAATCACTCCACTCTTTCTAGTTCACGTGTCTGTTTCTTGACTTAATTTGCACTTAGTAAGAAAGGAGTCCTAGTAATTTGTTATATCAAGAAAAGAGTCTATCACTCTGATAGTACCCTCCTTAAAGAAAATAAAAACTGTATCTGATAATGGTCAACTTGTATTAAATATTAATCCCCTAGAACTTCTGAAAAATACCGCATGACTAGCCTTTAATGTGGTAAGATATTGAATTATCAAGATTTGTCGCTTTTCTCGCTTCATGCTCGACAAAACACTATTAGAGGCAGACAAATAATGGATATTGTGTTGACAACTAATGAAGCAATTAATTCTGGAATCTGACAAAGAAAGCATGGCATTTTTGGTAAAGTTGATATCGAGAAAACGTATGATCATGTCAACTGACATTTCATCCTCGGAATGGTGAGACAGATGGAATTTGTGGAGAAGTGGATCAATTGGTTTTGCATCTGAACTGTGAAATTTTCCATCCTTATTAATGGGGCACCAGAAGTTTTTTTTTAGTACACATAGAGGGATAAGACAAAGGGAACCTTTATCCCTTTTCTTATTTATTATAGCCATGGAGGGACTTAACAATATGCTTAAGATTAGGAGGATCTAGGGTTTCAAAGTTCCCAGAATTTGAGAAAACAGACTTGAGATTACTCATCTCTAGTATGCTGATGATACTCTAATTGTGAGAATAATATTGATATATTTTGAAAGTTTCTCTAGTCTTCACATTAATTGGAGTAAGAGCCATCTATTCCCAATTAATTTGACATCCAATATGGAGCAGTTGTGCCAGATTTTGGCTGGAGTAGTGGTACCTTGCAATCAGTTATCTTGGCATGCCTTTGGAGCAAATCATGAACCAACGAGATTTTTTGGAGAAATTGAGAAGCTGTCCAGATGGAGATCACAATATTTATAACCAGAGATATATTATCTTGATAAATTCTGCCGTAGATGCTATACTCATGTTGTTAGATGGAGGATAGACAAAATCAGGAGATCTTTCTTTGGAGAAGTAATAAGGAGAAAAGAAGCTTCCACTTAGTAAATGAAAAAATCTTATTAAAATACAAGATTAAAAAGAAAACTAGAAGTCAAGGTGGACTAGGTATCAAAAACCTTAGGAATCAAAGTGAAGTTCTTAAGGTGAAATGGCTGTGGAGATATTTTCAGGAGCTCCAAACTCTCTGTAGTATTATCAAAACAACCAAACAGCTGGATAGTTGGATTTTTAAAGAAGTTACTACTCCTTACGGTGTAAGCCTATGGAGAACTATTAGGTCCTAGTGGCCTTTCCTAAAAAGTCATTCTACTGTCAAGGTTCACAGTGGCAACAAGACACTGTTTTGGACATACAAGTGGATGGGTTCTGCCAGCTTACAAGATTTATTCCCTGATTTATTTGCCCTAGCCCAACATTTAACACAAGACAGTAGGTGAATGGGATTTGGTCCTCCATGTTGCTTTGACTCTTCAAAAATGCCAAGCATGTCGAATCCTCCAAAAGTAGTGCATCTTTGGAGGATCCGATCCGGGTGTGACAACATTTTTGGGGGGTCTGAACAACATAGCTCAAAAGACTTCTGAACGATGGGAGATTCCAAGGTTCATTGACTTTTACAAGTATCTGGAATCTTTTCTAGGGCCACAAAATTGAGTGGACTGTTTATGGTGGAATCGACATAGCAAAGGTATTTACAAGGTGAGGGAGGGGTACAAGATTTTAAATTAAGCTAAGACACAGATCACTACATGTGCTTGAAGCACATTTGGAAGTTAGAGTGCCTCAAAAAGTGGCCTATTTCACTTGGCTTATAGCTAATGAGGCTGTGCTAGCCCATGACAATCTATCAAAGAGGGGAATATCCCTATGTTCAAGATGTTATTTATGTGGAAGTGATGCTGAGACAGTTAGTCATTTTTTTTCTGCGCTGCATTGTCACTGACCAGCTGTGGAAGATTTTTATTAGTCTTGGAGGCATCTCATGGACAATGCCTAGTAAGATTGTTGACACTCTTTTTAGCTAAGAGGTAGTTGGAATTGGTGCAAGAAACAGAGATAGAGGGAGGATTATCCTAGCATATATTTGGTGGACCATCTGGAGAGAAAGAAATGCCATATGTTTTTTTTTTTTGAAATTGGTACATTGTATTCCTCAGCATTAAGGATATGCTGAAGATAGTGGCAGCAATGTGTAGAAGATCAAGCTTAACTGTATATTGTTATTTTGTTTCTGGTGTACAAAGGCTTAATATGAAGATACTGAAACAGTCCTAGAGTTTGGAATTTGTCTAGAATTGCCATCTCTGTTTAATATTTTGTTTTCTCTTCTTTTTTTTTGTTTGTAAATATGGTTTTTCAGTATTACCTAACTACTGGCTTTAAAACAAATTGTTATCAGTTTTAAAGAAGGAACTACTGATTGCATTTTATTTACCGAAAGATAATAAAACAGTCACTTCAAAGGTATAATATTTCATTAAATTTAAGGGATCTATACGTATTCTTCTGTACATGAGTTCTTCAAATAACTAGGAAAGAGAGACAAAATATTCTGTAACTTAACCAGCATGAATTAAATCCTGATGTGACTTCATATTGCTGTATCATAAGGGGTAATGGCTACTTTGCTGCTCTACTTTTTTTCATGTATTGATGCTTAATAATTAGTTCCAGTTCTTGCTTGATCATGATGCAATTCTCCTTAGACCATGTCAGGAAAATCTATGAGAAATTTCCTCGACCGTTGGTGCCACAAAATTTGGACCTCACAGATGACGATGATGATGATATGCAAAAACTTTCAGAAGCCATTGCAGCAGCCAAAACCCGAGTAGAATGCTGCTCTTCTTTCTTAAAAGCTTCTATCAAGTTAGATGCTCTCCCTCTCTCGTCCTTGCACATATTCTCTATGTTTGTTTCATTTGTAAATTCTTAAAAAACATATCATTTTTGTTGTTTGAATTATGTATTTGTTGAACATTTTATATTATACCACTGAGGATTAGCTATCGAGTTTGCTTTTAATTTTAAAGGGAATTGGCTTTTAGTGAACGGGTACCGTACTTTTTGGATAATTGATAGAAGAAGAAATAACGAACTCAGCAAATGTACTTAGATCTCCAGAAGCAGCGCTTAACTTTTTACACAATTGGTTGGGTAATCTTCATTTAGACCCTTCCATACTTTTCTTCAAAATCTAATCTGTGCAGCCTATTTGGATAGACCATGGATTGAGCAAAAGAAAGGCCTCACCTTCCTTAGCTCTCCTCAAAACTTATTTGGTTTTCATTTTTTATGGAAATCGGTGAAGTATCAATGTGTTCCCTGGAATCCAAACCTTCACTTTCGAAGTACCACTGTCCATCCTGCAGTCGTTTCTGGAGGATCCACACTGCTGTGCAATCTTCCTGCAAGACATCTTCAAGTACTCTTTTCACCTCTTTGTTATATCGTGTGAAACAGTTAACATTACCTCATCTTGCAATCTTTTCTGGTAGAAATTTCTGTCAAGGGTTAGTATAAACCATGCCACTGTCAGTGCTGGATCAAGTTGAAAAAGACTCCCAGGCACGAATACCAATGCACTTTCTCTGTCCTACTTTCTAGGGCAGTAGAAGACCATTTTTCCAGCAGCAACCACCGGAATCTTAGCCTTTTCTTTCTAAGCCAACAATTATCACCCACTGTGATAATTGCTACACACTTTAGCCTAGGATGGAAGAGAAGAGAAATTATTTTAATGCTGGGTTTAAGTCATTCGACATCACTAGATGGAACTCGAGCAAGTCTGAATGGTATGAATGGGCTGAAAGAAGCAGAAAGATGATGACGAGGTTAGTTATGAGCAAGAAAGCTATGGAATGGATATGTTTCTGCCTGAGAGAGGCTTCAAAGGAGCACAAAAAGGAGACGAGAAGATGGAAACTAGCAGAAAGAGAGGGAGAGCTTTTTTGTACTAAGAAGCAAAATGAATATGGGAAATTTATGAGCTTGATAACCTTAAATAGTGGTGGAAGGTCGGGATTAATCATACCAGAACTTGCATTAAATGCAGGGTAGGTGGATATTGCATTAAAGATTGAGAGATTCATTAAATGTCAGCAAAGAGAGAAGGAACATTCTTTCTCAAGGGTGACGGAGGATGAATACTCTTATGCTGAGGCTGTCCAACAGAGTAAATGGGGGAGCAGTAATTTAAGAGGAGCCGAGATAAACACCAAGAAAGGAAGCATTCCGATTACTAAGCCAGTGAATATTCAGGAGGAAGATCTCCTCAAGAGATGCCTTATAGGATATTGCACTGCAGGCAAGAAGGAGAAACCAACTCTGGTGGATATCAGGAGCTGGTCCTCCACAAACTGGAAAAAGGTCTTTGGAGTCAACATATATGAATTGAACAGCGAAATGTTCCTTTTCGAATTCCCCAATAGATACATGGTAGAATTGATCATCCAAGGCCAATGGAGGTGGAAGAGTAGCATATTTCATCTAGATTGGTGGAGCCCAACAACAGGGTGCACTCCTAGCCCCTCAACTGTGCGTGAAACTTGGATTAGAGTACTGGGGATTCCATTGCATTTGTGGTCTAGGAAGGTCTTCCAAGAAATTGGGGATCTGTGTAGAGGTTGGATTGAGACAGAAGAAGAAACTGAGCTAAAAAACCACCTGAAGTGGGCAAGGATTCTGGTGAAAAACAACGGGAGAAACCTTCCGAGAGAGGTCTCTGTCGCTTGTGATGGAATTACATATTTTTTTCCAGTTTGGGCAGAAAGCAACCCAGATTCGAAATAAGGTCGAAAAGTGGAGGCATAGTCGCCGGGGAAGATGAGGTCCTGTGCCCAGGGAATAGATTTATCCAGAGGTCTGATGGCGTAAACATCTGCGACATAGTACCAAAATCCCATCCTTTTAGGGATTTTAGTACGTCGAAGCACGTGGGTGTACTTCGACAGCTGGAAAGATAATTGGGAATGGAGCACGTGAGAGGCATGTGAGTTTTTTAAATGAGAGGGCTGAACTAGGCCCATCAGGAAAGCCCAAGAAGAATACCAATTCTAAATGGCCCAATGGCCCTGATTTTGCAGCACATGTCATTTTTAATGATTTACAAGGGACAAAGCTCGGCTGCACAGAAACCCAGAAGGACCATATATTGGCTGGTGACATAACAGCCTTGCACGTGTCCAATTCAGGCGAAGCAAAGCAGAACATGAATCGTGACAGAGCTGCTGGAGGAAGAAATCAGGGGAGATTTGATGATACCGGGAGAGGAAGAACCTAACTCCATAGATAGGGGAGATGATAGAAAAATTACAAAGTCAGGGGAGACTAGGCTAGCAATACAGAGCTCAAACACAAAAATAGTTAATTGGGAGGTGGAGGAACCTGTACCAATTATGGTGCAACAACAACAAATGGCTCAAGATATAGATAAAGCGAATTCAGCATGGGTACAACAGAACTTGATAAATCTAGGGAAAATCTTTGGGATCGATTTCCAAGAGCATGAAGAGGACAAGTCAGGAGAATGGAGCAGGATACAGAAGTTAAGAAACTCAAGATCAAGGGTGCACAAGAGCTTAAAAGTCTTGTAGCCTTTGATGTAAAATTTAAAAGTTCTGGGAGTAGGAATAAGGGGAGGAACACAATCTTCAACACATGATGAAGTTTAAGCTAATATCATGGAATGTTAGGGGATTAAACGATAGGGAGAAGAGAAGGGTCGTACTTAGTTTGTTGTCTGGATGGAGAGCAGATATAGTTTGTCTCCAAGAAACAAAAATTGAAGGGGATATCTCAGAGATGGTAAAGCAGATTTGGGGAGGCGGGTGGATTAGATATGTCTGTCTAGAAGCTAGTGGAACAAAAGGAGGTATCTTACTGATGTGGGATGCGAGGGCATGGATGGGGGAGGTCTTGGAAATTGGTTCTTACACCATTACTTGTAAATTTGAATCACAAACCCAGAATTTTAGCTGCCATATATCTGGAGTGTTTGCTCCTAACTGTTACAAGGAAAGGAGACTTGTATGGGAAGAATTGAGCTCAGTAAGGGGCCTGATAGAGGGACCCTGGGCAATGTGTGGGGACTTCAATGTATCTAGGTACATATCTGAGAAGAAGAACTGCAACAGAAGAACTAAGGGAATGAGAGAGCTTTCTGATTTCATAGAGGACATGGAATTAGTTGACATGCAATTAGAAGATGCTGCATACACATGGTTTAATGGAGACCAACAGGAGGCAACCTCCAGAATTGATAGAATCATGATTTCTAAAGAATGGGATGATACCTTCAACAATTTGAAACAGATTCCTCTTCAAAGGCTGGGCTCAGATCATATACCAATAGCTTTGATTACTGGTTGCTGGGAGAGGAATAAAAGCTACTTCAAGTTTGAAAATTGGTGGCTGCAGTCAGAAGGATTTGTGGATAGAGTTAGAGAGTGGTAGAGCTCCTTCAGCTACACAGGAAGACCTGATTATGTTTTGGCATGCAAACTTAAAGCACTGAAACTTAAGCTAAAGGAATGGAAACAAGAGGAGGGTGGAAATCTGGGCAGTCAAAGAAGGAGATTGTTAGAGCAGTTAGCAGAATTAGATACAAAAAGGGTAAAAAGAACTCTCACTGTGGAGGAAACGACAAAAAAGGCTGCAGTCTTACTTGAGTATGAAGAGCTAGTCAAGAAAGAGGAAGTTTCATAGAGACAAAAATCAAGAGTACTATGGTTGAAGGAGGGAGACAAGAACACCAAATTCTTCCACATAATGGCAAATGCTCACAGGAGATATAACAATATAGATCAACTCATGATACAAGGAGAGGTTACTCAAGAGAAAAGCAGAATTGAAGGGGAGATAATAGCATATTATAAGAACCTGTATAGAGAAACACATCAATGGAGACCTTCTTATAATAATGCTGAATGGCCAATGTTGACTGAAGAGGAGAAAATGTCCCTGCAAGGCAGATTTGAGGAGAATGAAGTTTTAAATTGCCTAAAGCTATGTGTAGCCGATAAGACTCCTGGTCCAGATGGGTACACAATGGGTTTCTTCATCAAGTGTTGGGATGTACTGAAGAAAGACATCATGGACACATTTCAAAACTTTTATGAGCAAGAAGTCTTCGAGAAGAGTTTCAATGCTACTTTCATTGCACTCATTCCAAAGAAAAAAGGAGCCAACGAGTTAAGGGATTACAAACCAATTAGCCTCATAGGGAGCATTTACAAAATACTCTCCAAAGTTCTCACAGAAAGGTTGAAAGCTGTGATAGATAGACTGGTGGACTCACAGCAAATGGCTTTTATAAAAAGGGAGACAAATTATGGATGCAGTGTTGATTGCTAATGAAGCTGTAGATTCCAGGATTAAGCAGAAGAAACCTGGCATTCTATGCAAGCTGGACATAGAAAAAGCATATGATCATGTGAATTGGAAGTACCTTCTGAAGATTTTAGAGATGATGGGATTTGGACAAAAATGGTTGAACTGGATTAGCTTCTGCATTTCTACAGTTAGCTTCTCTGTTCTGATTAATGGGTCCCCTGCAGGGTTTTTTCAAACTCAAAGAGGACTCAGGCAGGGTGATCCATTGTCCCCTTTCTTGTTCTTAATTACTATGGAGGGGCTGAATAATATGCTCAAGACAGCAAATATGAGAGGATGGGTAAAGGTTTTGATGTGGCTAGAGAAAATACAGAAAGCTTGGAAGTGACACATCTTCAGTATGCAGATGATACACTGATTTTTTGTGGAGCTGAGGAAGACCAACTGAAATACTTAAGGGTGATCCTGGTGCTGCTTGAAGGGGTATCCGGGTTGCACATTAACTGGATAAAAAGTTATACGTATACTATCAATGAGGGCAACAACATAGACTTGTTAGCTTCAATTCTAGGGGGTGAAGTAGGTACTCTACCTACAACATATTTGGGTATGCCATTGGGAGCAAAATCCAAGTCCTTAGAAATTTGGAATGGTGTGATAGAGAAGTGTGAGAAGAAGCTGGCCAGATGGAAAACTCAGTACTTGTCAAGTGGGGGAAGACTGACCCTCATTAACTCAGTCCTGGATGCTCTCCCAACTTACGTGTTGTCTCTATTTCCCATCCCACCAGGGATCACTAAAAGACTAGACAACATAAGAAGGAAGTTCTTGTGGCAAGGAAACAAAGAGAATAGAGACTTTCATCTAGTTAAATGGAATGCAGTGACAACTGGAAAGAAGAATGGTGGTCTAGGAATAAAGAATATGGAGCTACATGGCAAATCACTCTTAATGAAGTGGTTGTGGAAATACTCAAATGAAAACCAAACACTTTGGAGAAGAGTGATAGGTGCCAAATATGAGAATGAAGATAGTTGGATGACTAAGATTGTGACCACACCTTATGGGACCAGTTTATGGAGATCCATAAGAGCATTATGGGAGGAAGTTAAACCCAAATTCAAGATGAAAGTGGGGAATGGGAACAAGATCAAATTTTGGAAGGATGAATGGCATGAGAAAGGTAACCTGGAAACTCTTTTCCCTGATATTTACAATCTGGCAATGTTCCAACAAAGAACTATTGCAGAACTATGGACACCACAAGGGTGGAATTTCATCTTCAGGAGAGAACCAAATGACTGGGAAGTGATGAGGTTGGCAGAATTCCTCAACATGGTTGGACGCTTTACTGGACTTAAGGCATATGAGGATATGATTTGGTGGAAAGGCAACAATAGAGGAGAGTTCAAAGTGCATTCAGCTTACAGGCTGATGGATCAATCAAGCCAGCAGAGTCCCATCTGGCCTTGAAAACAAATATGGAAGTGTAGAATTCCCCACAAAGTCTCATGCTTTATTTGGCTGCTAGCTAGGAAGCTGCCCTGACTCAGGATAATGTAATGAAAAGGGGGATAACCTTATGCTCTAGGTGTTTCCTATGTGGGGAAACCTTAGAAACTGTAAACCATCTATTTCTACACTGCAAATACACTCGGCAGCTTTGGAAGATTTTCTTGAGCCTTAAAGGCATATCCTGGACTATGCCTAGGAGAGTTACTGAGGCCTTGTACAGCTGGGAGGAGGCAGGTGCCCTTGCAAAAGACAGAACTAGATGGAGAATTATCCCTGCTTCAATATGGTGGGCAATCTGGAAAGAAAGGAATTCCAGATGTTTTGAAGGCATAGAAAATAGTGTGCAGGATGTTAAACTAAACTGCATTTTGTTGCTATGTTTTTGGTGTAATCAATTATACTCAAATGACACTGCCTCTATAGTTGATGTTTTAGACTCAATATAGAAATAGGGTAGGAGTGTCTAGAGTGCATTTGTATATAAGGTTTGAGTACAACCCATGTACTTTTGTGATATAATACATCGTTACCATTTTCAAAAAATAAACCGTGCCACTGTCTCTTTATAAGAGCTCATACACGATTATGAGTTCACAGGGCAGATCTTCCCCAGATACAAATTTGGAAGCAATTAGCCTTAGAATCTTGAATACACACTGAAGCACACATTTATCGAGGCGAAATGCTCAACATGTTTTGAACTTCGCTTCAGGGCTTAAGCGCGCTTAAAGCGAGCCTATGACAACACTGTTCTGTGTCAACTTATTTCGACCAAGTCCACGAAGTGCAAGTGCAAGTTGTCGAAAGTGATTTTGCCTAAAAATGGAAAAGAAGGTGCCAGCAATGATACTGAAGGTGGCAGCCTAACGAGAACAATAAAAAGAAAGTGGACACCTCACGGAAATACAAAACGCACTCTTCGCAAGCAACAAGTGCATCAAGATGCTAAGTATTGTCATACCCGTGCTTATAGTAAAGGAGTATGTGCAATGTGTGGAAATGAAGTTCTTGACACCAAGTTATACAAACAGAACAATGTATGATGAGGACATGGTGAGGACCTAACTTCTCTGTTACCTCAGCACTCTTATCCTAGAGACTAGAGACTAGAGACTAATTCCTACTTTGTGAATGTGATCAGACGCGATGAGTGGCAGTTAATTCTATATACATGATTCTGTAAAATACTTAAAGAGCTGCACCCAATGAGTTTCCGTAAATTGGTGGTCTTTTGAAACATTTTTAAAAAAAGTTCTCGGGGAAAATTATCTTGGTGGTTTTATTAAGCGGCGACATCTTGTCCTCTTTCAATGTTCTATGACCTCATTTATTTATTAGCATCTTTTGGTGAGAAAATGTTGTTCTTTTATAGGTGGTCAGCAGAATTTGGTGCACTTAGGTACGGATCTCCAGAGCTGCATGAGATGCTGGCAGATTATATGTATTCTCAATCTCCTGAAGTGGTATGTTCTCCAAGCTTGATGCTCTTTTATGCTTATTAAAAGAAACATGAAATGCCCGTTATGTTACTTACATGGTTCTATCTTCATTTCTAGAAAGAAAGATTAGGTTCTAACATGACTAAGACGATTCACAAAATTAAGAACTGGCAATAAAATGAATGATTATCTTGTTTTAGAGTCCAACTGTTGCTAATGACCGCCTTTTTCACCCTGCTCATACTTAACATACCGTATGGAACTATAACTTGAAAGAGGCTAAAGCATAAGATTATATTTATCCGTTAGTCTAGGTTTCCACTTACTTGACCTGCTTGTAGTAGCTGTTAAATATTTTCATATTATGACTGTAGTGTCTTTGCCAGCAGCGGTCTTAATGTTTCCTCACAGTACTTTGCTATCTGAAATTGAAAGGAAGTAGTGGCCGACAGTTAACGAAATTGGATTCCAAGGCCAATCATTGGAAATGTGGTGGACCTCCTTACATTCTTCTTACTTTGCAGGATATGGTTAAAGTATCTTTTCATTTTGTTAGAGGAAGGAATCTCAAGAAATTTGCATCGACTATCATCAATTTTATGGGAAAGGTAAGCACTGATTCCTGTGATTCTTTCGCTATCTAGATATCACGAGCAAATATATTAGGTTCAAAAGCTGGATCTCCAGTTTCCTGTGGAAATATAGTTTTTCTTCCATTTTAGCATTTTGTTGCTTTTGCTAGGCAGCAGTTTCATGAAATTTTTTGTGGGCAATTGACTTGATTTGAAATATAATGTAATTCATAACATTTAACCTGCAGTGCTATCCAGGAGAGGATGATTTGGCTATTGCCCGGGCAATTTTGATGTAAGCAGAGTTGTAATATGAATAAGTGCCTTGCATTCAATTACTGTTCTGCTCAGTATATCCCATTTGTGCTGGTTCATATTAGGAACATTGTATTTGAATAAATTATTTTACACTTTACAGTTACTCCAAGGTCTGTAAATATTTGCAATTTTCTAAGCATTTGCACTATTGTAGCTCTGCATATTATTGCCTCTTTCATTGTAATGTTCGATCTTTGTGCATATTTGTCAACCAGATTAATCACTTTCGGTTTGTTCCAGTAGATGGAACACAAATGGCTACCAGAATGCTAGGGAACATGGTGGCGAGGCATCTTAGAAAATACATTTGGACACAAATTTATTTAAAATTGAAACATTCTTTCTATGCATATACCTAACAAATTTTAATATGAGTGTAAAATTCCCCGCTGAGAACCATAAACTAGAATATGTTTATCTAGCTGTTTAAATTCTCTATTTGACTGATGTTCCAGTCAAGAGTCTTTTTTACGCTTTTTTTAGTTTTTAGCTTGTAGGTCGAGCATATAGTTTCATTTTGTCATTCTGCTTTGGCAGGTACTTGTCTCTGGGAAATCTAAGAGATGCTAACAAGCTCATGGATGAGGTGGAAACGGAAATGCAGCTGAAGCATCTTGACTTTCCTCAGTCAGAATTAATGCAGTTTGTCAACTACCTTTCGCTGACGTAAGTCTCAGTATGTTTTTTGAATACTTTACTTTTTATTTTGATGTGTTAAAAAGCATTTATTTTTAAATTTTTTATATGCTGTTGCCTCTTTCTCATTTTGAATCACTCCAACTGTCTATCATTAGTAAGTTCGCAAATTTTACAAACATTCCTTCTGTACCCTCCCCTCTGTCTGTCAGATCTTGCAAATTGGTGCTTCTGCACTGGCATTGAGGCCTTGTGATTGTCCTCGTGTCTTTTACTTCATTAAAGTCAAATGAATTGAAGGCAATTTGTAATTCAGGTTGCAGAGAGATGCTTTACCTCTCTTTAATATGTTGAGACAGAACTACAAGTCTAGCATAGATAGAGATCCTCTATTTAATGAGGTAAGCTCTTTGAAAATGCGAGTAATGTGCCTTCTTCAATATTTATGATGAATGATTCTCTTTGTAGTTTTGTTCTGTTGTTTAATGACTCCATTCTCCATCCAGTTAGACTGATGATTTTCCTCGTAATTCACATCTTTTACTGTTCTGTGGTTTAGTTGCTAGATGAAGTTGCAAAGAAGTTCTATGGCGTACAACGTAAAAGTCCTCTTCAAGGCATGTTTGGTGATATCTTCAAGGTAATATAATATTGTCAAGGTTTAGCAATTTAAGAATTTACTGACAAAACACAAAAGCATTGTTCTCTTTAATTGTAGAACATTACCCACCCTCTAGGGGCACTTGCAAATTATAAAAACATATATGAATGAACTCCCTGAAGTTGTAGAGAAAAATGAAACAACTCTATTTTCAGTAATAAGGCATGTTTTACTAGCTAGTATGAACATCAAAATCTATCTTCATGCCAGAACCACTTATCCTTTGATGAATCAGACTTCCCCGTTCAATACAAGGATTGTTCTCTTTTATCTACCTTGTATCTTTGATGTAAGCAAAACATTTGGGATCGAGTAGATGACTGACTAGACTTTTGGAGGCTGAAGTGTGCTTGTTATATATATATCGAATTAGGTCTCAACGAGCGAATCAGTGTTTTACCACCAACCACAAGTTTCATGTTCGATGCAGTATTCATGTGGGAAATTATGATCAGAGAGTTCTTTATCAACCACCATCTACTTCAGATATCCCTTCAGAAATCTTTTTCAAATACAAAAAATTCAGTATCTTCCCCGAATTAGTGAAATAGACAGGACTCCTTTGTCCAGAATAAGAAGTGGTGGGTCGATTTTCATAATTATATACACACACAAAACTTGTCTAACCACTAGCTAGATAACCTAGTGGGTTTCATTCTCACTTCCTGAATTAGGTTCCGTTCTTGCTGACCCAGAATCTAAAATCCAAGTAGTTAGTGAAGAAACGGGAAGCCTTGTTAACCACTCAATCTTGTTTGGCCTATTTGTTGTTGGTTATCACATTACTCAAGTTCTTACCTTTCCAGCTGATGCTCACTCAAACAAGCCTTATCGAGTTAGTTTCTGTAGGTTAAAATGTACTTGCCACTAGTTAGGTAGAAAAACAAATTGTCTTGCCACATTCCATAAATTCAAGGTAGTTATTTGTATACTGTGAGAACATAAATTCCCCCCAACCAAACCTAGCATTTTCTTTTCTTTTAACCAGTTCTTGGCGTTTGTTTTCAAAGCTCTCTCTCCCTCTTGTGTTTTGTTATTGCGTAATAACTTATCGGGTTTTGCAGATGATGGGAGGCGAATAGAATGGGAAAGAAATTATTTCAACATAATCTCACATCTATATAGTGTGTCCTGATAGACTAGTTGGTTCATTCAACACCAATCCAAGTAGTCCATGAAAGATCCCCTTGCAGTTAAATGGATGTGCTTGCCATAATTATTTATGTTTGATATGGTTTTATGAACATATGCTGCAGAATGGGGTCATGAATTCTAATTGATTGCTCAAGGTTCCCTATTCTTGTTGCCAATATGTCTTGCAAATATTTCTATTTTGAAATCAAAATATCCTCTTCTTTTGCCTATGCATGTTCTCTTAGTTTTGAACAATTTTTTGTCCCCATGAGGGTTCGGTCTTACATTTTTTCTCCGCTTGATAAAGTTTTTAAAAAATGACCTTAACTTAGAAAAATTCGGTGAGAAGAGTTTATTCTGCCCCGGTCTGGTCCGGTTTTGCGGACTTTGTTAATTATTTTTTAAAAATTAAATTAAACTAGCCGTTTCCAGGCGTTGGGTAACAGCTATTGGGCCCACCCAACGGCCATTTCACCCCCTAACCCCCCCCCCCCCCCCCACAAAAATAAAGATCCCCCTACCTCCAAACTTTTTTTAATACCCCAAAGTTTTAAAGAATACATTTTAGTCCTATTTTTTAACTATAAAAACCCTCAAATCTTTATTATTGTTACTCACAAATTTTCTTCATCTTCTACTCTCTCAAGTCTCTAATCTCTATTAAATTACAAATTATATTAGTTTGAAAGCAATTTTGGTGGATTATTTTGGTTTTTGGAGCAACCTTCAAGCTTCAATTTTCCGCTTTTGGTCATACGTCTACTTTTAAATAGACGTTTGGTACATTCGTTCCAACTCTAATCTTTTTAGTCATTATTCATTACTTATTTAGTTATTTATTTGTTTGTATTTAATTTTTGTATTTTATATAATTTGCTTACTTTTTAATATTTTAATATGGACTCCGGTAAAAAAATATTGGCAAGGGTAAACAAACATTTTTGGTGCAGTCACTAATGTATTTACCGAAAACTCCGGGAAAATAAAAAATTTGGTAGTTCTTCTAAATCTAAAACTAGACAAGTAGCTTTTAAGTAAGAAAAAATACGGAAGATTTTACGCATGTCAATGAAAATTGTTTTTAATATTGATAGTAAAGAAGATGTAGAATCTTACAATAAAATTAATATTATAGTAATTTTATCTCTTTAGTTTTTCCGTTCTCTTCTATATTTTTTATTTATGTACTCGATTGAAGAACTTAAAATATATATTTTTAAATTCTTTTAATTACACCTCCTTACTTTCTCTTTTTCATAGATGAACTAATTTGAAAGAGATTGAGAGAAAGCTGTAGCAGAAGAAGTTGGACATTTTGTCTCGATCTTTTTAGAATGTTCATTGAATTTTTAGAAAGTTGATAGTGATTATATATCGAAATACAAATTGATTTGAAAAGGTAACGAGGTTTTGGTGGAATGTTTCATCACAACTCGATTCAAAACGAAATAGCGAAATTGTGAACATTACTATTAATTTTCAGAGTCAATATCAATCTTCTTTCTATTCTCAAGCTTTTGTAGTAAGAATCCTTATGAAATATATTATTCAACTCTGAATTCTTTCTATTTATCAACCATCTTACAATAATAACTTGGAAAATATAAGTGTCAAAAACTCATGTTAACAAATAAAAAACTAATTAAAAAGTTTTGTATTGATTTAAACAAGTTGTTCACATTTAACATTTTTTATCTACAAGTTCACATTTAACATTTGTCTACTAAAAAAAAGATTACTAAAGATTAATTATTTTAGTATTAATATTTTAACTTTTTATTATCACGCAAAGCGTAAATGAATACACTAGTTATAATAAATACCTCTTAATTTCTCATTTAAATTTGGCCAAATCCATAATTGGCCCCCTTAAAAGAGTTGATACGGCTATTCATTTGACACAACATTTGGCTATTGAGCTATAATGACTTGTTAATTTAAATCCATAAATACATGCTTCTTGCCATGATAATTAGATATTTGTTAACTGAATATGTCATAATGCGTTCACGTAAATAAAATTACAATCTAAGTTAATTTTAAAATATTCACACATCGCGCGTGCGAATACTATACTAATAAAAGACAATATAGTATGTGAATTTCACACACTAAAGCACCAAGAATAACGAATGGAGAGTGTTTAGTCACTTTATTAAAAATTAACAAAAATCTCGATGGGGATAAGTTCAAATTAAGGGGCGGGTCTTACCTTTATTTAATATCAATGACAATGAGGTAACAAATCTTTATTAGTTAAGAAACATGACAAAAATAGGAGACATAAAGAACCAGGCATTCTAAGATCATTACAGAGTTTGTAATATACTTTATGATGATATTATAAATAAGGATGTTTAAGTAATGCAAAAATATAACAATCAAGAAAAAAGGTAAGTTATCAACCTCAAATTTTCTTTTATAAATGTATAAATATATTATCCTCGTCTTTCTTCTTTTTTTTCAAGTAAAAGAAAGAATGACTTATTCACAAACTTCGTGTGGGAAAAATAATTTCTTTGAATAGAAAAATATTATGTGAACACTTGCTCGAACGAGTTATTCCAAATGTCACACAACCATTTATTTGTTGTACTCCAAACAAACCTCAAAAAATTACTTCCCCCATTTCAATTTGTTTATTTGAGTTTTACTAAGGACAAAGTTTAAGATAGTAGGTAACTCCTGAATCTTGTGATCGTTAACACCAAAGAAATGTGTAATGTACCATGATACCCTTTAATTTTATGGTTATAAACATGCCTGAGATTTTGAAATTGAAGAGTTATCAAAGAAGAAGAAAAAAATATTTTCAAAAAGATTAAAAAGGAAATAAACAAATTGAAATAGAGGAAGTTGTAGCTTATTCATGGTTGAAGTTTTTCCTCTTGCCATTGAAAGTGGATAAGAAACTCAAAATTTTTACTTACCATGCTCTCTTTAAACCAAAGGAAAAGGTTGTAACATTCTCCCACCTTTTCTAACATTTTCACTCTTTTGCAACCCATGCTATAAGATAGTTTTCAAGATGTAACTATGAAGATAGATAGAATAAGTTACAAAAAGCTGCATAAACCTTAGGATATCATTATGATATATTTGCATCCTTTAGAGATGGGCTGACCACCACACCTGTTGAAGCTCGCATACAATGCGTTCCTAGTGCAGCAACGGATGCACCATCTGTTTTTAGACGTGGTTGTACTAGCTCCCAAATCTTTTTCTTTGCTACCTGCATACCGTTGAAGAACGACGTCAGCCCAAAACCAAATGGAATACCTCCTTCCTCATCCAACAAAAAAGTAACTATACAAGGGGTATTAGAACAGCACTCGCTCTCTTTAACGAACCCTGCTTCATTCTGTGCAATATACTGTAAAGCTTATAATAACAAGTGCTACTAACATAACCTATCAGACACGTTACATTGATCTTTCCGGACAGCATTACCCTATTGCTAACAACTGAATGAGGTGCACATTCTGAATGCTTCTCCAAGAAATCAACAGATATCCATCTCAGTAGTAAACATTATTCCATCCAATTTTGGATTCAACAAATGACAGGTCTTTATAATTCTTCAATGAACAGAAGGGGTTCCGCCCCAAAAATTCAAGAGGTAACAAGTTAGTATAAGAAGTCAGTATTCAAGAGGTTACTGTGGTTTCTTGAAATCTGTCTTACAGATGTTTTTTATCCACAGTTCCTAAATCTTTTTTTTTTTTTGTTGTTCTTAAAAGAGGATGTAGGAACTATGGATAAGCATCTGTAAGACAGATTGCAAGAACATGCATGACAGACCGCATTTTATAATTTTGCAAATAGAGTTTTGCGAAGGAGGATTCTAGTCATAGATGGAATAACATGAGTAGAGATCCTTCAATTTCATCATCCTACTATGTGACGATTAATCACTGCTTCTCATTTCTGATGTTCCCTTAACACCCAATAGGTTGTCACACATTGCTCAGAGAACATAAACAACACAATGCATGACTAAGGTGTCTATTACATGTGGATCTCTTTAGAGATATGGATAGTTAATACATAATAGTACGTTAAAACTCCCCAGCATCCGTTGGGTAGACCAAACTAGATGGAATAACATGAGTAGAGATCCTTCAATTTCATCATCCTACTATGTGACGATTAATCACTGCTTCTCATTTCTGATGTTCCCTTAACACCCAATAAGTTGTCACACATTGCTCAGAGAACATAAACAACACAATGCATGACTAAGGTGTCTATTACATGTGGATCTCTTTAGACTTTAGAGATATGGATAGTTAATACATAATAGTACGTTAAAACTCCCCAGCATCCGTTGGGTAGACCAAACTAATGAATCAAGACATGTATTTTTCATACACATTCATCACTTAACCATGGTTATATGGTTTAAGTGAAAATGATATCTACTCTCACTTTGAATTTTTCCAGCTAAGGTTGAATTATGGTGTAAACACCAGGTGGGTAAGTATTTAATACCTAATCTTCTTTTGCTTCCAACACTATGTTTGGATGGTTCTTACGTATTGTTTCATAATGTATAGTATTGTATTGTTTTAGTAAATACAGCGTTTAGAAATTTAAACTGTTAGAGTTTCAAACTTTATGATGTAAAGTTTAAAAATTGAATTTTAAAAAGCAATATTTTGTAATTTATTTCTTTTAAATTAGACTTTTAAAAGAAATATTTCCTAATTTTTTAAATTTTAATAATTAATTTTTATTTTTTTTTAAAAAGTGTCGTTATCCCGATTAACCGGTCCGGTACCGGTACTGTACCAGTCCGGGATGGTACAACGTATAAATTCCGGAACTACCGGTACCGATCCAGTCCCGGTTCCGGCCTTTTTCCTCCTGGTGGACACCGGTTCCGGTTGGTGCCGGTCCGGTAGTTCCGTTACCGGGTCCGTTGTCAGCCCTACAGTAGTACGAGCCTATAGAACAGATCCTATTCAAGTAAGGTCGTAAAAGAAAAATGCACATTAGTTTAACACAAAGATAAAACACCATTTGGCTATAATCCTATCCCGATGGTCCAAAAACTCAAAAACTAACAAGTGAGGTAAGTGTAACTTCTGGGAATAGAAAGATCTTTTCTTCCTGGGGTTGAACTAGGAAAGATAGATCTTACAAAGGTAGGGAAGTACACACCTGTAGACGCAGTCATTCTCCAAAAACTGAATCTCAGGTGCATGTAACCTTGACATAGTCAAAGACTTAACCTGGATAGCAGTCCTATTTTCTCATAGTCCAGTGAGCAATACTAGAGGAAAGGACGAAAGCATTTATTTCCCTTTCCTCCCAACTCAACTACCCTCATGCTCACTATAGCATAAACTAGTTGCTTCAAGTAAAAGAAAGAACATCACACAGAAGCCTCTTGGCTTTTTAGGCTAGTGCACCGCCTCTTATAGGCAATCAAACTTTACAACAGAGATGTTACCTGGTTGGGTGTTGCCACATCAGGTAGATTATCCTTTTCATCAGCAGAACCAAACCATATCCTTTCCCCAGGAACTGCACCTTCAGGTGGTTCTAGAAGTTCCACATTCTCATGAGATGCATCAGATGCTGCCATCAGCATTCCATTTGATTTGACACCACGCATATTCCTTGGCTTTAAATTTGCAAGAACAATCACACTTCTCTCCTGCATTTTGCAGCATGCATCAAATGCTTTCTTCAAATTATTAACTGTAGAAGTCTTTAACATGTCACTATTTGTGGACTTTAGAAGCTTAAGCACATAAGAGACACATTCACCATAATGTAAGCACAATAAACAAGTTCTGTTGCATCTTAAGATATGCCAAAAACTATCATATTATTAATTACAGAAAAAGAAACAAATGAATCAAACAATCATAAATGAGTTGTCCCGAGAAAAACTACTCCCTCTAATTCCATATTAAGTGAATTTGTGAGGTAATGCACACCCATTAAGAAAAACATTCAAGGACATGATTTAAACCATATTTTCCACTATTCTCCTTTTGTGAAATCATAAATATAACTTTGTAAGTAATGCAATGTATCTCCTAGATATGTAATATAAAACTTGGAAGGGAAGGGCCAATATGGGGAAAAGATTGAAACATTTATCCTGAACTTTGAACAATTCAATTTTTGAACAATTAAAAAAGTCCCAAAAATTCACTTAATATAGAATAGAGGGAATAATATATAAAGTTCTATCAGTTTAACTAGAAATGTGCTCCAATAATACTTGAAGCAAGAGGATTTTTTTAAAACCTAACCACTGGGATTTACGAAGATTCAAACCTTCAATCCTAGAAACTTGAAATCATAGCTATTTTAAAGGTTGTTGGATGTCAACTACTACTACTACTACAACATACCCAGTATAATTCCACAAAGTGAGGTCTGGGGAAGGTAGAGTGTTGTTTCCGATAGACTCTTGACTCAAGGGAATAGTCCAAAGCAGTCCAAACAAAGAAGTAATAGAAGTACAAAAAATAACATATAGTAATGGGACAATAACTACAACAAAATAATATGATAGTCGAAGCACAAGACAACAAATAATAACATAAATCAAAGGACCAGAAACTATCGGGGGAATAATACAACTAGTATGGACGATAACAAGACAATGCGCCACTACCTACTAACCTCCTACCCTAATTCATGTCCTCCACAACCTCTTATCTAAGGTCATGTCCTCGGCAAGCTGGAACTGCACCATATTCGGTCTAATCACCTCTCCCAATACTTCTTTGGTCTACCTCTACCTATCATGAAACCATCTATAGCCAGCCTCTCACACCTCCACACTAGAGTATCTTTACATCTCTTTTTTACATACCTGAATAATCTCAGTCTCGCGTCCTGCATTGGAGTTATGTTTGGACATGAAACAAAGTTGAAGTTTTTTGAGCAAAAATTTGAAAAACTCCTAGAAACTATTTTCAAATCTCAAATTCAATAAGGTATACCTTCTATGTGAATTTTCCTTTTTCTAAAGTATTCGGTATTGTTGTCTCCTTGAGCAATAGACATTTAGACTTCTGACTCCAAGAAATCTCTTCAAATTTCGCCAGCTGCTGCAGCTCAAGTTTGAGATTCTTAGATTTTGCAATTTTATATGGTACTAGAGGTCTGGTTGCGCCAGTTCGTTAAATCAGCATTAACTCTCCCAAGGCTCTGCTCCTTTGTGTGTCAACTTTTTCATAGACTTCTTTGTTCCATGTTGTAATATCCTTCTTAAGGCATCTCAGTTTTGCATCAGAATTCACACATTTGTTTCTTGAAATTTGCCGAAATATCTAGGTGACCGATCCTCAATTTTTGTTTCTTGAAGAATAACTAGATTAATTTTTCATTTCTGATTAAAGATTTCAAAGTTTCCCTCGACACTTCCATTTAGTCCACTCCGAAATAGCATGCCTTGGACCCTCGCAATTTCAACAAAAACCCATCACAAATCCCCTCTTATCTGAACTAGGCTCACTTGATCACTAAAAAGTCATCCATCTAATTTGACCTAAGTTGCTCGGACTCAGGTCGGGGTGTCCGATACGGGTGCGGATCTAGAGGTCGGATCCTTCATGATCTAATTTTCAAGATTCGGGGATATGGATCCATGTATGGATACGGATGCGGGGATTCGCCTAAAAATAATTAAAATATTTAAAACTAGAGTTATAAAACCCAAATTATGAGATATTATGTGGAAAACTTGAGGAGAATCCTTGAAGGAGATTAAAGGAAAAGGAGTGACATAGAAATTTCTATATAAAAGGTATTCTATTCCCTTCAATTTCACCCTACCTTTTGTATTGATTATAGGAATCATTAAAATTGTCTAGACTTTCCCCATTGATTTTGGTCAAAGTATCCAAAATCCATTGACCAAATCGGACACGGATCCCACACCCATGTCGTGTCAACACGGGTGCGGCACCAAAAGTGCAGAGTCTGAGCAACTTAGAATTTGACAATCTTCTTATTCGTCACTACTTATATGGCTTTAAGCCAAAGACCCTCCAAGAAAGGTACCAATGGGGAAAGATCAATAGAACCTGGCTGAGTCTAATCTGGGATATAAGCGCCCTTTTTTAACCAATTCTGAACGGATTCACTCATGCCGGAAGGAGCATCCTCACTTAGTAATCGATTCGCTTCATGCAAATCCGAAGAAGTTACAAGGGACAAGTCATACACATGAAATTTTCTACGTCGGATTTTGGTTGGAGTTTCTAGAAGTATCTAGTAACGTTTTTCTACTTAGTTCTACACCATTGCTTCTCACCCTTCATTTCAAACTCAAGGTAAAGCCTTGATCGATATGAGAAAGATTAGATCAAGAACCTAACATGTACAAGGGGTTTGGGATTGAATAGCCTTACTCAACAAACACCTTCCTTATTAACTAATAAGGTTGCTTGTTTCCACTCATTGAAGATTTTTAGCTACAAAAGATCAACAATCCCATCATAGAATTCTGACTTAAGTTTTTCATTCAATCCAACCTGATCTCCCTAAGCTAAGGGCTCTCAAAATTTTGTTAAAAGAGTCGGTCTAACGAGGCTTCTTTCACTAGTTGAATTTCCACGAATAGAACAACTCAGTCCATCTTAGAATGAATATACTTCTAGTCATTGATCTAATCCAGATCTTTGACAACAAAGAGATTTCTGAATTGCGAGGTACCATTACGAGCTCAATATATACGAGTATGTTTTTGAAAAATAACTCGAACTTCATGTCACTCGCTTGCTTTAACTACTCATACTATGAATTTGGGAGCATCAACTCCATTCCCGTGGGCTTTGAGGAACACGAGAAATAGTTGGAATTTTATGAAAACGATATTTTTATTTTTATTTTAAATTGGTAAATTGTAATATTTTGTTCTTTTAGTTTTGTAAGCCTTCCACTTCTCTCTTAGCTTTGCATCCTGTAAATCCTTTGTCTATTCGGCTCTTCCTTTTAATAGGTAAAATCAAAATGTGACATTTAACGATGAAATGCCAGGAACTTTTCAAAATAGAATCACAAAACCTAAGAAATCGAGACAAGAATAAAGTTTCAGTTCTGATTACAATAAAGTGTTCAATCTTGTAGATTGGATTAGCTTTTTCCTAAATAAAGGAAAGGAAACATTGGTAGGTCCATAGGTCACTTGAATTGAGAATGACATTGAAGAGATAATAGTCAGATGCAACCTAAAAGGAGACATCTAAAGAGTAGTGTCGTCTAAGTGGATATTCAGGTGGTTGAGACATAAGAGTAGCAACATGAAGCTTTTAGGTACGAATGCCAGCTAAAACACCCAGGGGCAATTTCGTTCACACACTTGTTATTCGAGTACCATACTACAAGAACTTTTATGCCGGAAGCAATCATGTAACGAATGTGATACGATGAAGAATAACATAAGGATTGTCATACAATGGATAATAGTAAAAGGGATAGCTATGCAGGGATCACCTGCTTTAAAGGCATTTTTTTCTTTAAAATTATTCTTATCCAGGTATTGTTAATAACCATATTCTTCTCCTACATTCTATCTCATATATAATACATGAATTCTCACATAAGTATGCCAAGTTTAACATCGAAAATAGACAACAAGATTAGCAAAAACAACAACAACATACCCAGTGAAATCTCTCAAGTGGGGTCTGGGAAGGTAGATCATACACAAACCTTACCACTACCTCGTGACAACAAGAT